>NC_090444.1:826891191-827610752 GCF_031143425.1 Pleurodeles waltl
TACGGGGACACCATTACACGCGTGCACTACATATAGGTCACTACCTATATGTAGCTTCACCATGGTAACTCCGAATATGGCCATGTAACATGTCTATGATCATGGAATTGCCCCCTCTATGCCATCCTGGCATTGTTGGTACAATTCCATAATCCCAGTGGTCTGTAGCACAGACCCTGGTACTGCCAGACTGCCCTTCCTGGGGTTTCTCTGCAGCTGCTGCTGCTGCCAACCCCTCAGACAGGCATCTGCCCTCCTGGGGTCCAGCCAGGCCTGGCCCAGGATGGCAGAACAAAGAACTTCCTCTGAGAGAGGGTGTGACACCCTCTCCCTTTGGAAAATGGTGTGAAGGCAGGGGAGGAGTAGCCTCCCCCAGCCTCTGGAAATGCTTTGTTGGGCACAGAGGTGCCCAATTCTGCATAAGCCAGTCTACACCGGTTCAGGGACCCCTTAGCCCCTGCTCTGGCGCGAAACTGGACAAAGGAAAGGGGAGTGACCACTCCCCTGACCTGCACCTCCCCTGGGAGGTGTCCAGAGCTCCTCCAGTGTGCTCCAGACCTCTGCCATCTTGGAAACAGAGGTGCTGCTGGCACACTGGACTGCTCTGAGTGGCCAGTGCCACCAGGTGACGTCAGAGACTCCTTGTGATAGGCTCCTTCAGGTGTTAGTAGCCTTTCCTCTCTCCTAGGTAGCCAAACCCTCTTTTCTGGCTATTTAGGGTCTCTGTCTCTGGGGAAACTTGAGATAACGAATGCATGAGCTCAGCCGAGTTCCTCTGCATCTCCCTCTTCACCTTCTGATAAGGAATCGACCGCTGACCGCGCTGGAAGCCTGCAAACCTGCAACATAGTAGCAAAGACGACTACTGCAACTCTGTAACGCTGATCCTGCCGCCTTCTCGACTGTTTTCCTGCTTGTGCATGCTGTGGGGGTAGTCTGCCTCCTCTCTGCACCAGAAGCTCTGAAGAAATCTCCCGTGGGTCGACGGAATCTTCCCCCTGCAACCGCAGGCACCAAAAAGCTGCATCTCCGGTCCCTTGGGTCTCCTCTCAGCACGACGAGCGAGGTCCCTCGAATCCAGCGACACCGTCCAAGTGACCCCCACAGTCCAGTGACTCTTCAGCCCAAGTTTGGTGGAGGTAAGTCCTTGCCTCACCTCGCTGGGCTGCATTGCTGGGAACCGCGACTTTGCAAGCTTCTCCGGCCCCTGTGCACTTCCGGCGGAAATCCTTCGTGCACAGCCAAGCCTGGGTCCACGGCACTCTAACCTGCATTGCACGACTTTCTAAGTTGGTCTCCGGCGACGTGGGACTCCTTTGTGCAACTTCGGCGAGCACCATTTCATGCATCCTCGTAGTGCATTGTTTCTGGCACTTCTCCGGGTGCTACCTGCTTCAGTGAGGGCTCCTTGTCTTGCTCGACGTCCCCTCTCTCTGCAGGTCCAATTTGCGACCTCCTGGTCCCTCCTGGGCCCCAGCAGCGTCCAAAAACGCCAAACGCACGATTTGCGTGTAGCAAGGCTTGTTGGCGTCCATCCGGCGGTAAAACACTTCTGCACGACTCTCCAAGGCGTGGGGGATCCATCCTCCAAAGGGGAAGTCTCTAGCCCTTGTCGTTCCTGCAGTATTCACAGTTCTTCAGCCTAGTAAGAGCTTCTTTGCACCAACCGCTGGCATTTCTTGGGCATCTGCCCATCCCCGAGCTGCTTGTGACTTTTGGACTTGGTCCCCTTGTTCCACAGGTACCTTCAGACAGGAATCCATCGTTGTTGCATTGCTGATTTGTGTTTTCCTTGCATTCTCCCTCTAACACGACTATTTTGTCCTTAGGGGAACTTTGGTGCACTTTGCACTCACTTTTCAGGGTCTTGGGGAGGGTTATTTTTCTAACTCTCACTATTTTCTAATAGTCCCAGCGACCCTCTACAAGGTCACATAGGTTTGGGGTCCATTCGTGGTTCACATTCCACTTTTGGAGTATATGGTTTGTGTTGCCCCTATCCCTATGTTTCCCCATTGCATCCTATTGTAATTATACATTGTTTGCACTGTTTTCTAAGACTATACTGCATATTTTTGCTATTGTGTATATATATCTTGTGTATATTTCCTATCCTCTTACTGAGGGTACACTCTAAGATACTTTGGCATATTGTCATAAAAATAAAGTACCTTTATTTTTAGTATAACTGTGTATTGTGTTTTCTTATGATATTGTGCATATGACACTAAGTGGTACTGTAGTAGCTTCACACGTCTCCTAGTTCAGCCTGAGCTGCTTTGCTAAGCTACCATTATCTATCAGCCTAAGCTGCTAGACACCCTATACACTAATAAGGGATAACTGGGCCTGGTGCAAGGTGCAAGTACCCCTTGGTACTCACTACAAGCCAGTCCAGCCTCCTACAGTACAGCCTGGGCGAGTCCTGCACTGTGGGAGAGCAGGTATGCTTATCAGTGCTGTGGCAGCAGGAGGGATTGGTCTAGTGACAGCTCCTCCCCTGGCACCACAGATTGTGGGAGCTATAGTCTCCTGTTTTGACCCCAGTGCTAGAACAGCTGCTATGTCCGCTTCCTGCACTGCACAAGGACCAGTGAGCTAGCCATGGTGCCTTCCCTGCACTGTAGATTGTGGGAGCTGTTGTGTCCTTGATGTTCCCTGTGCTAGAACTGCTGCTGTGATTAAACAAGACCATAAGTCTATCAGAAAGGCACAGCCGGCATTCTATGCTGAGCAAATTGACAACTCACAAATAGATGATATTCCCTCTACTTTTCATGATGTGTCCATGGAAAATATACACACATTTGGATGTAGTCTACAGGCACTGGGAAACAATTTACCCTTGCTATATCTTGGTGTATAATTGATGGACATTTGCAGACATTGTGAAGCCAGTGGATCGCTTTATTGGCTAAAGATTCATTGTCCTCTCTGGCGCATTGCGACAGCCTGTGGAGTTTGTGCATGAAAATGGACCCACCCCAGGCAGTCCTGGAATCGCAGGAAATCCATTGAGAGGCTATTGCAAATGTCACTCTGAAGATGTTATACCTCTGGACATGTTACTCTTTAATAGATGCAGCCCAGGGCGGGTGGTTGAGCTATCCTCGTTCAAAAAACTGCCTCCCATTGCTCACGGAAGTGGGTCTTACCAGTGAAGGCAGATGGGGATGAGATCTGTTGAATACCATTCTGACCTCAGAGTTATCGCCTAGCCTCGCTTGCAGAGCCAATGTTACAAGCGTGTGTTGCAGCCCGCACTAGTGTTGGCATGGGATAAATACGGATGCTGTCCACTTGGGAGGGTTGATATTCGTTGTTTTGGAAAGGACTCAGGTTGGTAGCGGCCCACTGCCAACTGTGAAGCAGTGGAATTATTGTTGTGTATTGGTCTTCTAAGACTTTAATCTGGGACCTTAACTCCTTAAGGTCTGCCTTTAGCTCGCTCACAAATTTGGCTAAGTCTGAGCCCAAACGTCGATGTTGTCCAGTGCTGTTGGTAAGAATAGGGGAGCCCCTGGAAAAAGTAGCTGGCAAGGGACCTCAGGCTCCTGTGCTGCCAACGAGAAGAAGCGATTTGTTCGTGGAGAACTGTCTCTGAGGTGCATTCAGGATCTGCCCCAACTTGGAGGGGTTCAGAAGCCACACATCCATTTTTACAAGTGGGTGACTTGCGTGGCTGTGGCCCAGAAGGATTGCTTATTTTTCCACACTGTTTCATAAATATTCTGGCTAGGGGATTTCCTTTCTATTAGATGTTGCTGTGGGCGGAGGAGATGCAGATTTTACAATTGATTTGACTTCCTAAATCAGGTCATCAGCTTCTTTCAGAGTGTTGCCACTGTTGGAGGGTTTAGTTGTTTTTTCTTTTTTATAAGGAAGCCACCACAGAAGACTCAGGTGCTTTCTTTTCCCCATTTTGTATAAAAAGACAGCAGATAGGGTTGTAGTGCTTGCTCAGGTTTAAGAAGGATGCCAGTTGTGCAGGCCAAAGCAATAACCCTCTAAATCTGGATGGCTTCTATGCTTCCAGGTGTTTTTCAATATAAGCCTTCATACCTTCCTCGAGTTGTCGCAGTCGGAGTGGTGGCCCAGCCCACCCTTTTCCAGGGGATGACAGGCAAAGACCAGGCCTGCTCTTGACCCAGTCTTCATCTGGGTACAGCCTGGGCGAGTCCTGCACTGTGGGAGAGCAGGTATGCTTATCAGTGCTGTGGCAGCAGGAGGGATTGGTCTAGTGACAGCTCCTCCCCTGGCACCGCAGATTGTGGGAGCTATAGTCTCCTGTTTTGACCCCAGTGCTAGAACAGCTGCTATGTCCGCTTCCTGCACTGCACAAGGACCAGTGAGCTAGCCATGGTGCCTTCCCTGCACTGCAGATTGTGGGAGCTGTTGTGTCCTTGATGTTCCCTGTGCTAGAACTGCTGCTGTGATTAAACAAGACCATAAGTCTATCAGAAAGGCACAGCCGGCATTCTATGCTGAGCAAATTGACAACTCACAAATAGATGATATTCCCTCTACTTTTCATGATGTGTCCATGGAAAATATACACACATTTGGATGTAGTCTACAGGCACTGGGAAACAATTTACCCTTGCTATATCTTGGTGTATAATTGATGGACATTTGCAGACATTGTGAAGCCAGTGGATCGCTTTATTGGCTAAAGATTCATTGTCCTCTCTGGCGCATTGCGACAGCCTGTGGAGTTTGTGCATGAAAATGGACCCACCCCAGGCAGTCCTGGAATCGCAGGAAATCCATTGAGAGGCTATTGCAAATGTCACTCTGAAGATGTTATACCTCTGGACATGTTACTCTTTAATAGATGCAGCCCAGGGCGGGTGGTTGAGCTATCCTCGTTCAAAAAACTGCCTCCCATTGCTCACGGAAGTGGGTCTTACCAGTGAAGGCAGATGGGGATGAGATCTGTTGAATACCATTCTGACCTCAGAGTTATCGCCTAGCCTCGCTTGCTGAGCCAATGTTACAAGCGTGTTTTGCAGCCCGCACTAGTGTTGGCATGGGATAAATACGGATGCTGTCCACTTGGGAGGGTTGATATTCGTTGTTTTGGAAAGGACTCAGGTTGGTAGCGGCCCACTGCCAACTGTGAAGCAGTGGAATTATTGTTGGGTATTGGTCTTCTAAGACTTTAATCTGGGACCTTAACTCCTTAAGGTCTGCCTTTAGCTCGCTCACAAATTTGGCTAAGTCTGAGCCCAAACGTCGATGTTGTCCAGTGCTGTTGGTAAGAATAGGGGACCCCTGGAAAAAGTAGCTGGCAAGGGACCTCAGGCTCCTGTGCTGCCAACGAGAAGAAGCGATTTGTTCGTGGAGAACTGTCTCTGAGGTGGATTCAGGATCTGCCCCAACTTGGAGGGGTTCAGAAGCCACACATCCATTTTTACAAGTGGGTGACTTGCGTGGCTGTGGCCCAGAAGGATTGCTTATTTTTCCACACTGTTTCATAAATATTCTGGCTAGGGGATTTCCTTTCTATTAGATGTTGCTGTGGGCGGAGGAGATGCAGATTTTACAATTGATTTGACTTCCTAAATCAGGTCATCAGCTTCTTTCAGAGTGTTGCCACTGTTGGAGGGTTTAGTTGTTTTTTCTTTTTTTAAAAGGAAGCCACCACAGAAGACTCAGGTGCTTTCTTTTCCCCATTTTGTATAAAAAGACAGCAGATAGGGTTGTAGTGCTTGCTCAGGTTTAAGAAGGATGCCAGTTGTGCAGGCCAAAGCAATAACCCTCTAAATCTGGATGGCTTCTATGCTCCCAGGTGTTTTTCAATATAAGCCTTCATACCTTCCTCGAGTTGTCGCAGTCGGAGTGGTGGCCCAGCCCACCCTTTTCCAGGGGATGACAGGCAAAGACCAGGCCTGCTCTTGACCCAGTCTTCATCTGGGTACAGCCTGGGCGAGTCCTGCACTGTGGGAGAGCGGGTATGCTTATTAGTGCTGTGGCAGCAGGAGGGATTGGTCTAGTGACAGCTCCTCCCCTGGCACCGCAGATTGTGGGAGCTATAGTCTCCTGTTTTGACTCCAGTGCTAGAACAGCTGCTATGTTCGCTTCCTGCACTGCACAAGGACCAGTGAGCTAGCCATGGTGCCTTCCCTGCACTGCAGATTGTGGGAGCTGTTGTGTCCTTGATGTTCCCTGTGCTAGAACTGCTGCTGTGATTAAACAAGACCATAAGTCTATCAGAAAGGCACAGCCGGCATTCTATGCTGAGCAAATTGACAACTCACAAATAGATGATATTCACTCTACTTTTCCTGATGTGTCCATGGAAAATATACACACATTTGGATGTAGTCTACATGCACTGGGAAACAATTTACCCTTGCTATATCTTGGTGTATAATTGATGGACATTTGCAGACATTGTGAAGCCAGTGGATCGCTTTATTGGCTAAAGATTCATTGTCCTCTCTGGCGCATTGCGACAGCCTGTGGAGTTTGTGCATGAAAATGGACCCACCCCAGGCTGTCCTGGAATCGCAGGAAATCCATTGAGAGGCTATTGCAAATGTGACTCAGAAGATGTTATACCTCTGGACATGTTACTCTTTAATAGATGCAGCCCAGGGCGGGCGGTTGAGCTATCCTCGTTCAAAAAACTGCCTCCCATTGCTCACTGAAGTGGGTCTTACCAGTGAAGGCAGATGGGGATGAGATCTGTTGAATACCATTCTGACCTCAGAGTTATCGCCTAGCCTCGCTTGCTGAGCCAATGTTACAAGCGTGTTTTGCAGCCCGCACTAGTGTTGGCATGGGATAAATACGGATGCTGTCCACTTGGGAGGGTTGATATTCGTTGTTTTGGAAAGGACTCAGGTTGGTAGCGGCCCACTGCCAACTGTGAAGCAGTGGAATTATTGTTGGGTATTGGTCTTCTAAGACTTTAATCTGGGACTTTAACTCCTTAAGGTCTGCCTTTAGCTCGCTCACAAATTTGGCTAAGTCTGAGCCCAAACGTCGATGTTGTCCAGTGTTGTTGGTAAGAATAGGGGAGCCCCTGGAAAAATTAGCTGGCAAGGGACCTCAGGCTCCTGTGCTGCCAAAGAGAAGAAGCGATTTGTTTGTGGAGAACTGTCTCTGAGGTGGATTCAGGATCTGCCCCAACTTGGAGGGGTTCAGATGCCACACATCCATTTTTACAAGTGGGTGACTTGCGTGGCTGTGGCACAGAAGGATTGCTTATTTTTCCACACTGTTTCATAAAAATTCTGGCTAGGGGATTTCCTTTCTATTAGATGTTGCTGTGGGCGGAGGAGATGCAGATTTTACAATTGATTTGACTTCCTAAATCAGGTCATCAGCTTCTTTCAGAGTGTTGCCACTGTTGGAGGGTTTAGTTGTTTTTTCTTTTTTTATAAGGAAGCCACCACAGAAGACTCAGGTGCTTTCTTTTCCCCATTTTGTATAAAAAGACAGCAGATAGGGTTGTAGTGCTTGCTCAGGTTTAAGAAGGATGCCAGTTGTGCAGGCCAAAGCAGTAACCCTCTAAATCTGGATGGCTTCTATGCTCCCAGGTGTTTTTCAATATAAGCCTTCATACCTTCCTCGAGTTGTCGCAGTCGGAGTGGTGGCCCAGCCCACCCTTTTCCAGGGGATGACAGGCAAAGACCAGGCCTGCTCTTGACCTAGTCTTCACCTGGGTACAGCCTGGGTGAGTACTGCACTGTGGGAGAGCAGGTATGCTTATCAGTGCTGTGGCAGCAGGAGGGATTGGTCTAGTGACAGCTCCTCCCCTGGCACTGCAGATTGTGGGAGCTATAGGCTCCTGTTTCGACCCCAGTGCTAGAACAGCTGCTATGTCCGCTTCCTGCACTGCACAAGGACCAGTGAGCTAGCCATGGTGCCTTCCCTGCACTGCAGATTGTGGGAGCTGTTGTGTCCTTGATGTTCCCTGTGCTAGAACTGCTGCTGTGATTAAACAATACCATAAGTCTATCAGAAAGGCACAGCCGGCATTCTATGCTGAGCAAATTGACAACTCACAAATAGATGATATTCACTCTACTTTTCCTGATGTGTCCATGGAAAATATACACACATTTGGATGTAGTCTACAGGCACTGGGAAACAATTTACCCTTGCTATATCTTGGTGTATAATTGATGGACATTTGCAGACATTGTGAAGCCAGTGGATCGCTTTATTGGCTAAAGATCCATTGTCCTCTCTGGCGCATTGCGGTAGCCTGTGGAGTTTGTGCATGAAAAAGGACCCACCCCAGGCTGTACTGGAATCGCAGGAAATCCATTGAGAGGCTATTGCAAATGTCACTCTGAAGATGTTATACCTCTGGACATGTTACTCTTTAATATCTTTAATAGATGCAGCCCAGGGCGGGCGGTTGAGCTATCCTCGTTCAAAAAACTGCCTCCCATTGCTCACTGAAGTGGGTCTTACCAGTGAAGGCAGATGGGGATGAGATCTGTTGAATACCATTCTGACCTCAGAGTTATCGCCTAGCCTTGCTTGCTGAGCCAATGTTACAAGCGTGTTTTGCAGCCCGCACCAGTGTTGGCATGGGATAAATACGGATGCTGTCCACTTGGGAGGGTTGATATTCGTTGTTTTGGAGAGGACTCAGGTTGGTAGCGGCCCACTGCCAACTGTGAAGCAGTGGAATTATTGTTGGGTATTGGTCTTCTAAGACTTTAATCTGGGACCTTAACTCCTTAAGGTCTGCCTTTAGCTCGCTCACAAATTTGGCTAAGTCTGAGCCCAAACGTCGATGTTGTCCAGTGTTGTTGGTAAGAATAGGGGAGCCCCTGGAAAAATTAGCTGGCAAGGGACCTCAGGCTCCTGTGCTGCCAAAGAGAAGAAGCGATTTGTTCGTGGAGAACTGTCTCTGAGGTGGATTCAGGATCTGCCCCAACTTGGAGGGGTTCAGATGCCACACATCCATTTTTACAAGTGGGTGACTTGCGTGGCTGTGGCCCAGAAGGATTGCTTATTTTTCCACACTGTTTCATAAACATTCTGGCTAGGGGATTTCCTTTCTATTAGATGTTGCTGTGGGCGGAGGAGATGCAGATTTTACAATTGATTTGACTTCCTAAATCAGGTCATCAGCTTCTTTCAGAGTGTTGCCACTGTTGGAGGGTTTAGTTGTTTTTTCTTTTTTTATAAGGAAGCCACCACAGAAGACTCAGGTGCTTTCTTTTCCCCATTTTGTATAAAAAGACAGCAGATAGAGTTGTAGTGCTTGCTCAGGTTTAAGAAGGATGCCAGTTGTACAGGCCAAAGCAGTAACCCTCTAAATCTGGATGGCTTCTATGCTCCCAGGTGTTTTTCAATGTAAGCCTTCATACCTTCCTCGAGTTGTCGCAGTCGGAGTGGTGGCCCAGCCCACCCTTTTCCAGGGGATGACAGGCAAAGACCAGGCCTGCTCTTGACCCAGTCTTCATCTGGGTACAGCCTGGGCGAGTCCTGCACTGTGGGAGAGCAGGTATGCTTATCAGTGCTGTGGCAGCAGGAGGGATTGGTCTAGTGACAGCTCCTCCCCTGGCACTGCAGATTGTGGGAGCTATAGTCTCCTGTATTGACCCCAGTGCTAGAACAGCTGCTATGTCCGCTTCCTGCACTGCACAAGGATCAGTGAGCTAGCCATGGTGCCTTCCCTGCACTGCAGATTGTGGGAGCTGTTGTGTCCTTGATGTTCCCTGTGCTAGAACTGCTGCTGTGATTAAACGAGACCATAAGTCTATCAGAAAGGCACAGCCTGCATTCTATGCTGAGCAAATTGACAACTCACAAATAGATGATATTCACTCTACTTTTCCTGATGTGTCCATGGAAAATATACACACATTTGGATGTAGTCTACAGGCACTGGGAAACAATTTACCCTTGCTATATCTTGGTGTATAATTGATGGACATTTGCAGACATTGTGAAGCCAGTGGATCGATCTATTGGCTAAAGATTCATTGTCCTCTCTGGCGCATTGCGACAGCCTGTGGAGTTTGTGCATGAAAATGGACCCACCCCAGGCTGTCCTGGAATCGCAGGAAATCCATTGAGAGGCTATTGCAAATGTCACTCGGAAGATGTTATACCTCTGGACATGTTGCTCTTTAATAGATGCAGCTCAGGGCGGGCGGTTGAGCTATCCTCGTTCAAAAAACGGCCTCCCATTGCTCACTGAAGTGGGTCTTACCAGTGAAGGCAGATGGCGATGAGATCTGTTGAATACCATTCTGACCTCAGAGTTATCGCCTAGCCTCGCTTGCTGAGCCAATGTTACAAGCGTGTTTTGCAGCCCGCACTAGTGTTGGCATGGGATAAATATGGATGCTGTCCACTTGGGAGGGTTGATATTCGTTGTTTTGGAAAGGACTCAGGTTGGTAGCGGCCCACTGCCAACTGTGAAGCAGTGGAATTATTGTTGGGTATTGGTCTTCTAAGACTTTAATATGGGGCCTTAACTCCTTAAGGTCTGCCTTTAGCTCGCTCACAAATTTGGCTAAGTCTGAGCCCAAACGTCGATGTTGTCCAGTGTTGTTGGTAAGAATAGGGGAGCCCCTGGAAAAATTAGCTGGCAAGGGACCTCAGGCTCCTGTGCTGCCAAAGAGAAGAAGCGATTTGTTCGTGGAGAACTGTCTCTGAGGTGGATTCAGGATCTGCCCCAACTTGGAGGGGTTCAGATGCCACACATCCATTTTTACAAGTGGGTGACTTGCGTGGCTGTGGCACAGAAGGATTGCTTATTTTTCCACACTGTTTCAAAAAAATTCTGGCTAGGGGATTTCCTTTCTATTAGATGTTGCTGTGGGCGGAGGAGATGCAGATTTTACAATTGATTTGACTTCCTAAATCAGGTCATCTGCTTCTTTCAGAGTGTTGCCACTGTTGGAGGGTTTAGTTGTTTTTTCTTTTTTTATAAGGAAGCCACCACAGAAGACTCAGGTGCTTTCTTTTCCCCATTTTGTATAAAAAGACAGCAGATAGGGTTGTAGTGCTTGCTCAGTTTTAAGAAGGATGCCAGTTGTGCAGTCCAAAGCAGTAACCCTCTAAATCTGGATGGCTTCTATGCTCCCAGGTGTTTTTCAATATAAGCCTTCATACCTTCCTCGAGTTGTCGCAGTCGGAGTGGTGGCCCAGCCCACCCTTTTCCAGGGGATGACAGGCAAAGACCAGGCCTGCTCTTGACCCAGTCTTCATCTGGGTACAGCCTGGGCGAGTCCTGCACTGTGGGAGAGCAGGTATGCTTATCAGTGCTGTGGCAGCAGGAGGGATTGGCCTAGTGACAGCTCCTCCCCTGGCACCGCAGATTGTGGGAGCTATAGTCTCCTGTTTTGACCCCAGTGCTAGAACAGCTGCTATGTCCGCTTCCTGCACTGCACAAGGACCAGTGAGCTAGCCATGGTGCCTTCCCTGCACTGCAGATTGTGGGAGCTGTTGTGTCCTTGGTGTTCCCTGTGCTAGAACTGCTGCTGTGATTAAACAAGACCATAAGTCTATCAGAAAGGCACAGCCGGCATTCTATGCTGAGCAAATTGACAACTCACAAATAGATGATATTCCCTCTACTTTTCCTGATGTGTCCATGGAAAATATACACACATTTGGATGTAGTCTACAGGCACTGGGAAACAATTTACCCTTGCTATATCTTGGTGTATAATTGATGGACATTTGCAGACATTGTGAAGCCAGTGGATCGCTTTATTGGCTAAAGATTCATGGTCCTCTCTGGCGCATTGCGACAGCCTGTGGAGTTTGTGCATGAAAATGGACCCACCCCAGGCTGTCCTGGAATCGCAGGAAATCCATTGAGAGGCTATTGCAAATGTCACTCGGAAGATGTTATACCTCTGGACATGATACTCTTTAATAGATGCAGCCCAGGGCGGGCGGTTGAGCTATCCTCGTTCAAAAAACTGCCTCCCATTGCTCACTGAAGTGGGTCTTACCAGTGAAGGCAGATGGTGATGAGATCTGTTGAATACCATTCTGACCTCAGAGTTATCGCCTAGCCTTGCTTGCTGAGCCAATGTTACAAGTGTGTTTTGCAGCCCGCACTAGTGTTGGCATGGGATAAATACGGATGCTGTCCACTTGGGAGGGTTGATATTCGTTGTTTTGGAAAGGACTCAGGTTGGTAGCGGCCCACTGCCAACTGTGAAGCAGTGGAATTATTGTTGGGTATTGGTCTTCTAAGACTTTATTCTGGGACCTTAACTCCTTAAGGTCTGCCTTTAGCTCGCTCACAAATTTGGCTAAGTCTGAGCCCAAACGTTGATGTTGTCCAGTGTTGTTGGTAAGAATAGGGGAGCCCCTGGAAAAATTAGCTGGCAAGGGACCTCAGGCTCCTGTGCTGCCAAAGAGAAGGAGCGATTTTTTTCGTGGAGAACTGTCTCTGAGGTGGATTCAGGATCTGCCCCAACTTGGAGGAGTTCAGATGCTACACATCCATATTTACAAGTGGGTGACTTGCGTCGCTGTGGCCCAGAAGGATTGCTTATTTTTCCACACTGTTTCATAAATATTCTGGCTAGGGGATTTCCTTTCTATTAGATGTTGCTGTGGGCAGAGGAGATGCAGATTTTACAATTGATTTGACTTCCTAAATCAGGTCATCAGCTTCTTTCAGAGTGTTGCCACTGTTGGAGGGTTTAGTTGTTTTTTCTTTTTTTATAAGGAAGCCACCACAGAAGACTCAGGTGCTTTCTTTTCCCCATTTTGTATAAAAAGACAGCAGATAGGGTTGTAGTGCTTGCTCAGGTTTAAGAAGGATGCCAGTTGTGCAGGCCAAAGCAATAACCCTCTAAATCTGGATGGCTTCTATGCTCACAGGTGTTTTTCAATATAAGCCTTCATACCTTCCTCGAGTTGTCGCAGTCGGAGTGGTGGGCCAGCCCACCCTTTTCCAGGGGATGACAGGCAAAGACCAGGCCTGCTCTTGACCCAGTCTTCATCTGGGTACAGCCTGGGCGAGTCCTGCACTGTGGGAGAGCGGGTATGCTTATCAGTGCTGTGGCAGCAGGAGGGATTGGTCTAGTGACAGCTCCTCCCCTGGCACCGCAGATTGTGGGAGCTATAGTCTCCTGTTTTGACTCCAGTGCTAGAACAGCTGCTATGTCCGCTTCCTGCACTGCACAAGGACCAGTGAGCTAGCCATGGTGCCTTCCCTGCACTGCAGATTGTGGGAGCTGTTGTGTCCTTGATGTTCCCTGTGCTAGAACTGCTGCTGTGATTAAACGAGACCATAAGTCTATCAGAAAGGCACAGCCGGCATTCTATGCTGAGCAAATTGACAACTCACAAATAGATGATATTCACTCTACTTTTCCTGATGTGTCCATGGAAAATATACACACATTTGGATGTAGTCTACATGCACTGGGAAACAATTTACCCTTGCTATATCTTGGTGTATAATTGATGGACATTTGCAGACATTGTGAAGCCAGTGGATCGCTTTATTGGCTAAAGATTCATTGTCCTCTCTGGCGCATTGCGACAGCCTGTGGAGTTTGTGCATGAAAATGGACCCACCCCAGGCTGTCCTGGAATCGCAGGAAATCCATTGAGAGGCTATTGCAAATGTGACTCAGAAGATGTTATACCTCTGGACATGTTACTCTTTAATAGATGCAGCCCAGGGCGGGCGGTTGAGCTATCCTCGTTCAAAAAACTGCCTCCCATTGCTCACTGAAGTGGGTCTTACCAGTGAAGGCAGATGGGGATGAGATCTGTTGAATACCATTCTGACCTCAGAGTTATCGCCTAGCCTCGCTTGCTGAGCCAATGTTACAAGCGTGTTTTGCAGCCCGCACTAGTGTTGGCATGGGATAAATACGGATGCTGTCCACTTGGGAGGGTTGATATTCGTTGTTTTGGAAAGGACTCAGGTTGGTAGCGGCCCACTGCCAACTGTGAAGCAGTGGAATTATTGTTGGGTATTGGTCTTCTAAGACTTTAATCTGGGACTTTAACTCCTTAAGGTCTGCCTTTAGCTCGCTCACAAATTTGGCTAAGTCTGAGCCCAAACGTCGATGTTGTCCAGTGTTGTTGGTAAGAATAGGGGAGCCCCTGGAAAAATTAGCTGGCAAGGGACCTCAGGCTCCTGTGCTGCCAAAGAGAAGAAGCGATTTGTTCGTGGAGAACTGTCTCTGAGGTGGATTCAGGATCTGCCCCAACTTGGAGGGGTTCAGATGCCACACATCCATTTTTACAAGTGGGTGACTTGCGTGGCTGTGGCACAGAAGGATTGCTTATTTTTCCACACTGTTTCATAAAAATTCTGGCTAGGGGATTTCCTTTCTATTAGATGTTGCTGTGGGCGGAGGAGATGCAGATTTTACAATTGATTTGACTTCCTAAATCAGGTCATCAGCTTCTTTCAGAGTGTTGCCACTGTTGGAGGGTTTAGTTGTTTTTTCTTTTTTTATAAGGAAGCCACCACAGAAGACTCAGGTGCTTTCTTTTCCCCATTTTGTATAAAAAGACAGCAGATAGGGTTGTAGTGCTTGCTCAGGTTTAAGAAGGATGCCAGTTGTGCAGGCCAAAGCAGTAACCCTCTAAATCTGGATGGCTTCTATGCTCCCAGGTGTTTTTCAATATAAGCCTTCATACCTTCCTCGAGTTGTCGCAGTCGGAGTGGTGGCCCAGCCCACCCTTTTCCAGGGGATGACAGGCAAAGACTGTAGGAGGCTGGACTGGCTTGTAGTGAGTACCAAGGGGTACTTGCACCTTGCACCAGGCCCAGTTATCCCTTATTAGTGTATAGGGTGTCTAGCAGCTTAGGCTGATAGATAATGGTAGCTTAGCAGAGCAGCTTAGGCTGAACTAGGAGACGTGTGAAGCTACTACAGTACCACCTAGTGTCATATGCACAATATCATAAGAAAACACAATACACAGTTATACTAAAAATAAAGGTACTTTATTTTTATGACAATATGCCAAAGTATCTTAGAGTGTACCCTCAGTGAGAGGATAGGAAATATACTCGAGATATATATACACAATAGCAAAAATATGCAGTATAGTCTTAGAAAACAGTGCAAACAATGTATAGTTACAATAGGATGCAATGGGGAAACATAGGGATAGGGGCAACACAAACCATATACTCCAGAAGTGGAATGCGAACCACGAATGGACCCCAAACCTATGTGACCTTGTAGAGGGTCGCTGGGACTATTAGAAAATAGTGAGAGTTAGCAAAATAACCCTCCCCAAGACCCTGAAAAGTGAGTGCAAAGTGCACTAAAGTTCCCCTAAGGACAAAATAGTCGTGTTAGAGGGAAAATGCAAGGAAAACACAAATCAGCAATGCAACAACGATGGATTCCTGACTGAGGGTACCTGTGGAACAAGGGGACCAAGTCCAAAAGTCACAAGCAACTCGGAGATGGGCAGATGCCCAAGAAATGCCAGCGGTTGGTGCAAAGAAGCTCTTACTAGGCTGAAGAACTGTGAATACTGCAGGAACGACAAGGGCTAGAGACTTCCCCTTTGGAGGATGGATCCCCCACGCCTTGGAGAGTCGTGCAAAAGTGTTTTCCCGCCGGATGGATGCCAACAAGCCTTGCTACACGCAAATTGTGCGTTTGGCGTTTTTGGACGCTGCTGGGGCCCAGGAGGGACCAGGAGGTCGCAAATTGGACCTGCAGAGAGAGGGGACGTCGAGCAAGACAAAGAGCCCTCACTGAAGCAGGTAGCACCCGGAGAAGTGCCAGAAACAGGCACTACGAGGATGCGTGAAACGGTGCTCGCCGAAGTTGCACAAAGGAGTCCCACGTCGCCGGAGACCAACTTAGAAAGTCGTGCAATGCAGGTTAGAGTGCCGTGGACCCAGGCTTGGCTGTGCACGAAGGATTTCCGCCGGAAGTGCACAGGGGCCGGAGTAGCTTGCAAAGTCCCGGTTCCCAGCAATGCAGCCCAGCGAGGTGAGGCAAGGACTTACCTCCACCAAACTTGGGCTGAAGAGTCACTGGACTGTGGGGGTCACTTGGACGGTGTCGCTGGATTCGAGGGACCTCGCTCGTCGTGCTGAGAGGAGACCCAAGGGACCGGTAATGCAGCTTTTTGGTGCCTGCGGTTGCAGGGGGAAGATTCCGTCGACCCACGGGAGATTTCTTCGGAGCTTCTGGTGCAGAGAGGAGGCAGACTACCCCCACCGCATGCACAAGCAGGAAAACAGTCGAGAAGGCGGCAGGATCAGCGTTACAGAGTTGCAGTAATCGTCTTTGCTACTATGTTGCAGGTTTGCAGGCTTCCAGCGCGGTCAGCGGTCGATTCCTTATCAGAAGGTGAAGAGGGAGATGCAGAGGAACTCGGCTGAGCTCATGCATTCGTTATCTAAAGTTTCCCCAGAGACAGAGACCCTAAATAGCCAGAAAAGAGGGTTTGGCTACCTAGGAGAGAGGAAAGGCTACTAACACCTGAAGGAGCCTATCAGCAGGAGTCTCTGACGTCACCTGGTGGCACTGGCCACTCAGAGCAGTCCAGTGTGCCAGCAGCACCTCTGTTTCCAAGATGGCAGAGGTCTGGAGCACACTGGAGGAGCTCTGGACACCTCCCAGGGGAGGTGCAGGTCAGGGGAGTGGTCACTCCCCTTTCCTTTGTCCAGTTTCGCGCCAGAGCAGGGGCTAAGGGGTCCCTGAACAGGTGTAGACTGGCTTATGCAGAATTGGGCACATCTGTGCCCAACAAAGCATTTCCAGAGGCTGGGGGAGGCTACTCCTCCCCTGCCTTCACACCATTTTCCAAAGGGAGAGGGTGTCACACCCTCTCTCAGAGGAAGTTCTTTGTTCTGACATCCTGGGCCAGGCCTGGCTGGACCCCAGGAGGGCAGATGCCTGTCTGAGGGGTTGGCAGCAGCAGCAGCTGCAGTGAAACCCCAGGAAGGGCAGTCTGGCAGTACCAGGGTCTGTGCTACAGACCACTGGGATCATGGAATTGTACCAACAATGCCAGGATGGCATAGAGGGGGCAATTCCATGATCATAGACATGTTACATGGCCATATTCGGAGTTACCATGGTGAAGCTACATATAGGTAGTGACCTATATGTAGTGCACGTGTGTAATGGTGTCCCCGCACTCACAAAGTTCAGTGAATTGGCTCTGAACAATGTGGGGGCACCTTGGCTAGTGCCAGGGTGCCCTCACACTAAGTAACTTTGCACCTAACCTTTACCAGGTAAAGGTTAGACATATAGGTGACTTATAAGTTACTTAAGTGCAGTGTAAAATGGCTGTGAAATAACGTGGACGTTATTTCACTCAGGCTGCAGTGGCAGGCCTGTGTAAGAATTGTCAGAGCTCCCTATGGGTGGCAAAAGAAATGCTGCAGCCCATAGGGATCTCCTGGAACCCCAATACCCTGGGTACCTCAGTACCATATACTAGGGAATTATAAGGGTGTTCCAGTAAGCCAATGTAAATTGGTAAAAATGGTCACTAGCCTGTTAGTGACAATTTGAAAGTAATGAGAGAGCATAACCACTGAGGTTCTGGTTAGCAGAGCCTCAGTGAGACAGTTAGGCACCACACAGGGAACATATACATGCACACCTATGAGCACTGGGGCCCTGTGTGACAGGGTCCCAGTGACACATACATATAGGCCACAAACCTATGAGCACTGGGGTCCTGACCAGCAGGATCCCAGTGACACATAACAACCATACTGAAAATATAGTGTTTTCACTATGAGCACTGAGGCCTGGCTGTCAGGATCCCAGTGAGACAGTGAAAACAGTGACAAACACCCTGACATACACTCACAACCAGGCCAAAAGTGGGGGTAACAAGGCTAGAAAGAGGCTACCTTCTCACACAACCCCCCCCCAAACGAAGGACAATAAGGCTAACCTTGGCCAGTTGAGACTTTATTGTCTAAGTGGTGATAAGTAGAGAGTAGCTCTGCAATAGACTGGTTACTCCCTTTATCATCCACTATATGGTTACTTCCCTGTGGGGATGTAAACCACCCTGTTTGAAGTTTTTTAGCTAAGCAACAATGTGAAGATGTATTTTCAGAGTTTCTATCAGTAAGTTTTAGTTTAGAGCAGTGGGAATTGTCCACTGAACCTATTTGTAGTGATGGAAATGCCAGACAGGGATGCTGTCTCAGAAAAGCCATAGCTGGGCAAAAACTTTGTCCATCTGGCTGGAAGAGAGAACAGGGATGCTGTTTCTCTTGAGTTGGAGCAGGGCAGGGATGCTGTCCTATGAGCTCCACACTAGGGCAGGGATGCTGTCCTAAGTGTTGTGAGGTAGTGCAGGGTTTCTGCACTAAAGTTTCTCTGGGAGGGTTGGAGGGATGCTCCATGTTAACTAAAATTGTGCTCTTTTTCTCACCAATGTTAGTTATCCCACAGAGAGGTACTTCCACCTCAGGGAGTCCAGCTTTGCCAGCTGATGATTCCCTTGGAACAGGTGCCACCCCAGGATAGGTTTCTCTCACCACAGGAATAGTATCCTGAATGGTAGGGTGGTTAGGGGATACTGTGATACCCTTTTTACCTGTTGATGGAGAGGGATCCTGAGTTTTCAGGCCTTCTCTTCTTTGCTTTTTCATTTCACTTGAAATGAGAGGGAACAATTCCTCAGGGATGCCCAGCATGGCTGCATGGGCATAAAACTCTACATCAGCCCAACCTGAGGTCTCTAGGTCATTACCTAAGAGACAGTCTACAGGTAAGCTAGGTGATACCACCACCTGCTTAGGGCCAGTAACTCCACCCCAACTAAACTGAATTATAGCTAAGGGAAGAAACTTAGTGGAGTTATGGACATCAATAATTTTATACTGTTGTCCAATGATGTGTTGTTCAGGAGGCACTAGGTTTTCGGTCACCAAAGTGAAACTGGCACCTGTGTCCCTGTAGGCCAAGGCCTCAACACCATTTATTGAAACTGTCTGCCTGTACTTATCCATTGTAAGGGGACAAGCAGCCAGTGTGGCAAGGCCAATGCCACCAGGTGTGACAGAAACTGTCTTGGGACTGATTACATCAGTTTCCACTATGGACCCATAAGTGAACCCAACTACACCCTTTGCTTGACTGTTGCCAGCAGTCCCACCACTAGTACCACTACTGCTAGGGGCACTAGAGCTTGATGTATTAGTGGTGGTAGGCTCAGGGGGTTTACCTGGACAGGACTTATCCCCTGGCCTATGGCCTCTGTTTTTACACACAAAGCACCAAGGCTTTTTAATGTGTGCAGGTTGGGAAGAAGAGGAAGAATTTGTTTTATCCCCACCCTCTGAAGAGTGTTTAAGATTTGAAGTGGGATCTTTGGTTTTACCCTTATCCCCATGCTTATCTTGAGATTTTTCACCATCTTTCTTCTTATTGCCATCTTTGTCACCCCCTGTATGAACTTTTCTGTTCACCCTTGTTCTGACCCATTTGTCTGCCTTCTTTCCCAATTCTTGGGGAGAGGTCAGATCAGAGTCTACCAGGTACTGGTGCAACAAATCAGACACACAATTATTAAGTATATGCTCTCTCATGATTGTGTTATACAGGCTTTCATAATCAGTAACTTTACTGCCATGTAACCACCCCTCCAAGGCCTTCACTGAATGGTCAATGAAATCAACCCAGTCTTGTGAAAACTCCTTTTTGGTCTCTCTGAACTTTATCCTGTACTGTTCAGTGGTTAAGCCATAACCATCCAGGAGTGCATTCTTAAGAACTGTAAAATTATTGGCATCACTTTCTTTCACAGTAAGGAGTCTATCCCTACCCTTTCCACTAAATGATAGCCATAGGATAGCAGCCCACTGCTTTTGAGGGACATCCTGTACAGCACAGGCCCTCTCAAGTGCAGCAAACCACTTGTTAATGTCATCCCCCTCCTTATAAGGGGGAACTATCTTGTGCAGATTCCTGGAATCATGCTCTTTTGCAGGATGACTATGGGGAATACTGCTGCTGCCACCATGGGTATCTAAACCCAACTTCTGTCTTTCCTTCTCTAATTCTAAAGACTGTCTATCCAAATCCAGCTGTTGCTTCTTGAGCTTCAGTCTGGTTTGTTCCACTCTCAATCTATTGAGCTCCCTTTCTAACAATCTGTCATCAGGGTGGGTGGGAGGGACATTTCTAGATACAGAGGTATGATGGGAATGAACAGGAGACCTGTCCCTTACAGAGGGCACCCTAACAGCTTGGCTACCAGCATAATGTGAGATCACATCCTCAGTATGGTGTGATTCAACCTCTGTACCAACTATGCTAGACTGTCTAGTAATGGGCAGGCTGAGAAGTTTCTTTCCTGAACCTTTTCCTGGGGGAGTCCCTGGATCAGATTGAGAACCATTAGCTACTTTTTCTACAGATTGGGCACTTATGGCCTTATCCTGTACTCTAAGCATATTAATTAACAGTTCTAAGGAAGGATTCTTCCCTACACTCAAACCTGTCTCTATGCAGAGACTCCTTGCTCCTTTCCAGCTAAGGTGATCATATGCAAGTTTGGACAGTTCAACATTTTTTCCTGTGCCAGACATTTTTTAGAGAGAGTTAAAGTGATAGAAAAAGAGAAAAAAGATTTCAGAACTTTTTGGAAAGACAGAAAAAAAACTTTTTAAACTTTTAAGAACTTTTTGGAAGTTTTAGAAGTACTTTTCAGCACTTAGAAAAGAGTGAAAAGAGGAAATGCAAAACTTTTTGGCTATGTGTATATACACTGACCTTGTTTTGTATATTTTTCTCTTATGAAAAGTACAATGACAAGAGTGGTAAGTAGTCTCAAGCACTTATCCCACCACTGCACAACCAATGTAGGAGGCTGGACTGGCTTGAAGTGAGTACCAAGGGGTACTTGCACCTTGCACCAGGCCCAGTTATCCCTTATTAGTGTATAGGGTGTCTAGCAGCTTAGGCTGATAGATAATGGTAGCTTAGCAGAGCAGCTTAGGCTGAACTAGGAGACGTGTGAAGCTACTACAGTACCACCTAGTGTCATATGCACAATATCATAAGAAAACCCAATACACAGTTATACTAAAAATAAAGGTACTTTATTTTTATGACAATATGCCAAAGTATCTTAGAGTGTACCCTCAGTGAGAGGATAGGAAATATACACGAGATATATATACACAATAGCAAAAATATGCAGTATAGTCTTAGAAAACAGTGCAAACAATGTATAGTTACAATAGGATGCAATGGGGAAACATAGGGATAGGGGCAACACAAACCATATACTCCAGAAGTGGAATGCGAACCACGAATGGACCCCAAACCTATGTGACCTTGTAGAGGGTCGCTGGGACTATTAGAAAATAGTGAGAGTTAGCAAAATAACCCTCCCCAAGACCCTGAAAAGTGAGTGCAAAGTGCACTAAAGTTCCCCTAAGGACAAAATAGTCGTGTTAGAGGGAAAATGCAAGGAAAACACAAATCAGCAATGCAACAACGATGGATTCCTGACTGAGGGTACCTGTGGAACAAGGGGACCAAGTCCAAAAGTCACAAGCAACTCGGAGATGGGCAGATGCCCAAGAAATGCCAGTGGTTGGTGCAAAGAAGCTCTTACTAGGCTGAAGAACTGTGAATACTGCAGGAACGACAAGGGCTAGAGACTTCCCCTTTGGAGGATGGATCCCCCACGCCTTGGAGAGTCGTGCAAAAGTGTTTTCCCGCCGGATGGACGCCAACAAGCCTTGCTACACGCAAATCGTGCGTTTGGCGTTTTTGGACGCTGCTGGGGCCCAGGAGGGACCAGGAGGTCGCAAATTGGACCTGCAGAGAGAGGGGACGTCGAGCAAGACAAAGAGCCCTCACTGAAGCAGGTAGCACCCGGAGAAGTGCCAGAAACAGGCACTACGAGGATGCAAGAAACGGTGCTCGACGAAGTTGCACAAAGGAGTCCCACGTCGCCGGAGACCAACTTAGAAAGTCGTGCAATGCAGGTTAGAGTGCCGTGGACCCAGGCTTGGCTGTGCACGAAGGATTTCCGCCGGAAGTGCACAGGGGCCGGAGTAGCTTGCAAAGTCGCGGTTCCCAGCAATGCAGCCCAGCGAGGTGAGGCAAGGACTTACCTCCACCAAACTTGGGCTGAAGAGTCACTGGACTGTGGGGGTCACTTGGACGGTATCGCTGGATTCGAGGGACCTCGCTCGTCGTGCTGAGAGGAGACCCAAGGGACCGGTAATGCAGCTTTTTGGTGCCTGCGGTTGCAGGGGGAAGATTCCGTCGACCCACGGGAGATTTCTTCGGAGCTTCTGGTGCAGAGAGGAGGCAGACTACCCCCACCGCATGCACAAGCAGGAAAACAGTCGAGAAGGCGGCAGGATCAGCGTTACAGAGTTGCAGTAGTCGTCTTTGCTACTATGTTGCAGGTTTGCAGGCTTCCAGCGCGGTCAGCGGTCGATTCCTTATCAGAAGGTGAAGAGGGAGATGCAGAGGAACTCGGCTGAGCTCATGCATTCGTTATCTAAAGTTTCCCCAGAGACAGAGACCCTAAATAGCCAGAAAAGAGGGTTTGGCTACCTAGGAGAGAGGAAAGGCTACTAACACCTGAAGGAGCCTATCAGCAGGAGTCTCTGACGTCACCTGGTGGCACTGGCCACTCAGAGCAGTCCAGTGTGCCAGCAGCACCTCTGTTTCCAAGATGGCAGAGGTCTGAAGCACACTGGAGGAGCTCTAGACACCTCCCAGGGGAGGTGCAGGTCAGGGGAGTGGTCACTCCCCTTTCCTTTGTCCAGTTTCGCGCCAGAGCAGGGGCTAAGGGGTCCCTGAACCGGTGTAGACTGGCTTATGCAGAATTGGGCACATCTGTGCCCAACAAAGCATTTCCAGAGGCTGGAGGAGGCTACTCCTCCCCTGCCTTCACACCATTTTCCAAAGGGAGAGGGTGTCACACCCTCTCTCAGAGGAAGTTCTTTGTTCTGCCATCCTGGGCCAGGCCTGGCTGGACCCCAGGAGGGCAGATGCCTGTCTGAGGGGTTGGCAGCAGCAGCAGCTGCAGTGAAACCCCAGGAAGGGCAGTCTGGCAGTACCAGGGTCTGTGCTACAGACCACTGGGATCATGGAATTGTACAAACAATGCCAGGATGGCATAGAGGGGGCAATTCCATGATCATAGACATGTTACATGGCCATATTCGGAGTTACCATGGTGAAGCTACATATAGGTAGTGACCTATATGTAGTGCACGTGTGTAATGGTGTCCCCGCACTCACACAGTTCAGTGAATTGGCTCTGAACAATGTGGGGGCACCTTGGCTAGTGCCAGGGTGCCCTCACACTAAGTAACTTTGCACCTAACCTTTACCAGGTAAAGGTTAGACATATAGGTGACTTATAAGTTACTTAAGTGCAGTGTAAAATGGCTGTGAAATAACGTGGACGTTATTTCACTCAGGCTGCAGTGGCAGGCCTGTGTAAGAATTGTCAGAGCTCCCTATGGGTGGCAAAAGAAATGCTGCAGCCCATAGGGATCTCCTGGAACCCCAATACCCTGGGAACCTCAGTACCATATACTAGGGAATTATAAGGGTGTTCCAGTAAGCCAATGTAAATTGGTAAAAATGGTCACTAGCCTGTTAGTGACAATTTGAAAGTAATGAGAGAGCATAACCACTGAGGTTCTGGTTAGCAGAGCCTCAGTGAGACAGTTAGGCACCACACAGGGAACATATACATGCACACCTATGAGCACTGGGGCCCTGTGTGACAGGGTCCCAGTGACACATACATATAGGCCACAAACCTATGAGCACTGGGGTCCTGACCAGCAGGATCCCAGTGACACATAACAACCATACTGAAAATATAGTGTTTTCACTATGAGCACTGAGGCCTGGCTGTCAGGATCCCAGTGAGACAGTGAAAACAGTGACAAACACCCTGACATACACTCACAACCAGGCCAAAAGTGGGGGTAACAAGGCTAGAAAGAGGCTACCTTCTCACAAAGACCAGGCCTGCTCTTGACCTAGTCTTCACCTGGGTACAGCCTGGGCGAGTACTGCACTGTGGGAGAGCAGGTATGCTTATCAGTGCTGTGGCAGCAGGAGGGATTGGTCTAGTGACAGCTCCTCCCCTGGCACTGCAGATTGTGGGAGCTATAGGCTCCTGTTTCGACCCCAGTGCTAGAACAGCTGCTATGTCCGCTTCCTGCACTGCACAAGGACCAGAGAGCTAGCCATGGTGCCTTCCCTGCACTGCAGATTGTGGGAGCTGTTGTGTCCTTGATGTTCCCTGTGCTAGAACTGCTGCTGTGATTAAACAATACCATAAGTCTATCAGAAAGGCACAGCCGGCATTCTATGCTGAGCAAATTGACAACTCACAAATAGATGATATTCACTCTACTTTTCCTGATGTGTCCATGGAAAATATACACACATTTGGATGTAGTCTACAGGCACTGGGAAACAATTTACCCTTGCTATATCTTGGTGTATAATTGATGGACATTTGCAGACATTGTGAAGCCAGTGGATCGCTTTATTGGCTAAAGATCCATTGTCCTCTCTGGCGCATTGCGGTAGCCTGTGGAGTTTGTGCATGAAAAAGGACCAACCCCAGGCTGTACTGGAATCGCAGGAAATCCATTGAGAGGCTATTGCAAATGTCACTCTGAAGATGTTATACCTCTGGACATGTTACTCTTTAATATCTTTAATAGATGCAGCCCAGGGCGGGCGGTTGAGCTATCCTCGTTCAAAAAACTGCCTCCCATTGCTCACTGAAGTGGGTCTTACCAGTGAAGGCAGATGGGGATGAGATCTGTTGAATACCATTCTGACCTCAGAGTTATCGCCTAGCCTTGCTTGCTGAGCCAATGTTACAAGCGTGTTTTGCAGCCCGCACCAGTGTTGGCATGGGATAAATACGGATGCTGTCCACTTGGGAGGGTTGATATTCGTTGTTTTGGAGAGGACTCAGGTTGGTAGCGGCCCACTGCCAACTGTGAAGCAGTGGAATTATTGTTGGGTATTGGTCTTCTAAGACTTTAATCTGGGACCTTAACTCCTTAAGGTCTGCCTTTAGCTCGCTCACAAATTTGGCTAAGTCTGAGCCCAAACGTCGATGTTGTCCAGTGTTGTTGGTAAGAATAGGGGAGCCCCTGGAAAAATTAGCTGGCAAGGGACCTCAGGCTCCTGTGCTGCCAAAGAGAAGAAGCGATTTGTTCGTGGAGAACTGTCTCTGAGGTGGATTCAGGATCTGCCCCAACTTGGAGGGGTTCAGATGCCACACATCCATTTTTACAAGTGGGTGACTTGCGTGGCTGTGGCCCAGAAGGATTGCTTATTTTTCCACACTGTTTCATAAAAATTCTGGCTAAGGGATTTCCTTTCTATTAGATGTTGCTGTGGGCGGAGGAGATGCAGATTTTACAATTGATTTGACTTCCTAAATCAGGTCATCAGCTTCTTTCAGAGTGTTGCCACTGTTGGAGGGTTTAGTTGTTTTTTCTTTTTTTATAACGAAGCCGCCACAGGAGACTCAGGTGCTTTCTTTTCCCCATTTTGAATAAAAAGACAGCAGATAGGGTTGTAGTGCTTGCTCAGGTTTAAGAAGGATGCCAGTTGTGCAGTCCAAAGCAATAACCCTCTAAATATGGATGGCTTCTATGCTCCCAGGTGTTTTTCAATATAAGCCTTCATACCTTCCTCGAGTTGTCGCAGTCGGAGTGGTGGCCCAGCCCACCCTTTTCCAGGGGATGACAGGCAAAGACCAGGCCTGCTCTTGACCCAGTCTTCATCTGGGTACAGCCTGGGCGAGTCCTGCACTGTGGGAGAGCAGGTATGATTATCAGTGCTGTGGCAGCAGGAGGGATTGGTCTAGTGACAGCTCCTCCCCTGGCACTGCAGATTGTGGGAGCTATAGTCTCCTGTTTTGACCCCAGGGCTAGAACAGCTGCTATGTCCGCTTCCTGCACTGCACAAGGATCAGTGAGCTAGCCATGGTGCCTTCCCTGCACTGCAGATTGTGGGAGCTGTTGTGTCCTTGATGTTCCCTGTGCTAGAACTGCTGCTGTGATTAAACGAGACCATAAGTCTATCAGAAAGGCACAGCCGGCATTCTATGCTGAGCAAATTGACAACTCACAAATAGATGATATTCACTCTACTTTTCCTGATGTGTCCATGGAAAATATACACACATTTGGATGTAGTCTACAGGCACTGGGAAACAATTTACCCTTGCTATATCTTGGTGTATAATTGATGGACATTTGCAGACATTGTGAAGCCAGTGGATCGCTTTATTGGCTAAAGATTCATTGTCCTCTCTGGCACATTGCGACAGCCTGTGGAGTTTGTGCATGAAAATGGACCCACCCCAGGCTGTCCTGGAATCGCAGGAAATCCATTGAGAGGCTATTGCAAATGTCACTCGGAAGATGTTATACCTCTGGACATGATACTCTTTAATAGATGCAGCCCAGGGCGGGCGGTTGAGCTATCCTCGTTCAAAAAACTGCCTCCCATTGCTCACTGAAGTGGGTCTTACCAGTGAAGGCAGATGGGGATGAGATCTGTTGAATACCATTCTGACCTCAGAGTTATCGCCTAGCCTTGCTTGCTGAGCCAATGTTACAAGCATGTTTTGCAGCCCGCACTAGTGTTGGCATGGGATAAATACGGATGCTGTCCACTTGGGAGGGTTGATATTCGTTGTTTTGGAAAGGACTCAGGTTGGTAGCGGCCCACTGCCAACTGTGAAGCAGTGGAATTATTGTTGGGTATTGGTCTTCTAAGACTTTAATCTGGGACCTTAACTCCTTAAGGTCTGCCTTTAGCTCGCTCACAAATTTGGCTAAGTCTGAGCCCAAACGTTGATGTTGTCCAGTGTTGTTGGTAAGAATAGGGGAGCCCCTGGAAAAATTAGCTGGCAAGGGACCTCAGGCTCCTGTGCTGCCAGAGAGAAGAAGCGATTTTTTTCGTGGAGAACTGTCTCTGAGGTGGATTCAGGATCTGCCCCAACTTGGAGGAGTTCAGATGCTACACATCCATATTTACAAGTGGGTGACTTGCGTGGCTGTGGCCCAGAAGGATTGCTTATTTTTCCACACTGTTTCATAAATATTCTGGCTAGGGGATTTCCTTTCTATTAGATGTTGCTGTGGGCGGAGGAGATGCAGATTTTACAATTGATTTGACTTCCTAAATCAGGTCATCAGCTTCTTTCAGAGTGTTGCCACTGTTGGAGGGTTTAGTTGTTTTTTCTTTTTTTATAAGGAAGCCACCACAGAAGACTCAGGTGCTTTCTTTTCCCCATTTTGTATAAAAAGACAGCAGATAGGGTTGTAGTGCTTGCTCAGGTTTTAGAAGGATGCCAGTTGTGCAGGCCAAAGCAATAACCCTCTAAATCTGGATGGCTTCTATGCTCCCAGGTGTTTTTCAATATAAGCCTTCATACCTTCCTCGAGTTGTCGCAGTCGGAGTGGTGGCCCAGCCCACCCTTTTCCAGGGGATGACAGGCAAAGACCAGGCCTGCTCTTGACCCAGTCTTCATCTGGGTACAGCCTGGGCGAGTCCTGCACTGTGGGAGAGCGGGTATGCTTATCAGTGCTGTGGCAGCAGGAGGGATTGGTCTAGTGACAGCTCCTCCCCTGGCACCGCAGATTGTGGGAGCTATAGTCTCCTGTTTTGACTCCAGTGCTAGAACAGCTGCTATGTCCGCTTCCTGCACTGCACAAGGACCAGTGAGCTAGCCATGGTGCCTTCCCTGCACTGCAGATTGTGGGAGCTGTTGTGTCCTTGATGTTCCCTGTGCTAGAACAGCTGCTGTGATTAAACAAGACCATAAGTCTATCAGAAAGGCACAGCCGGCATTCTATGCTGAGCAAATTGACAACTCACAAATAGATGATATTCACTCTACTTTTCCTGATGTGTCCATGGAAAATATACACACATTTGGATGTAGTCTACATGCACTGGGAAACAATTTACCCTTGCTATATCTTGGTGTATAATTGATGGACATTTGCAGACATTGTGAAGCCAGTGGATCGCTTTATTGGCTAAAGATTCATTGTCCTCTCTGGCGCATTGCGACAGCCTGTGGAGTTTGTGCATGAAAATGGACCCACCCCAGGCTGTCCTGGAATCGCAGGAAATCCATTGAGAGGCTATTGCAAATGTGACTCGGAAGATGTTATACCTCTGGACATGTTACTCTTTAATAGATGCAGCCCAGGGCGGGCGGTTGAGCTATCCTCGTTCAAAAAACTTCCTCCCATTGCTCACTGAAGTGGGTCTTACCAGTGAAGGCAGATGGGGATGAGATCTGTTGAATACCATTCTGACCTCAAAATTATCGCCTAGCCTCGCTTGCTGAGCCAATGTTACAAGCGTGTTTTGCAGCCCGCACTAGTGTTGGCATGGGATAAATACGGATGCTGTCCACTTGGGAGGGTTGATATTCGTTGTTTTGGAAAGGACTCAGGTTGGTAGCGGCCCACTGCCAACTGTGAAGCAGTGGAATTATTGTTGGGTATTGGTCTTCTAAGACTTTAATATGGGGCCTTAACTCCTTAAGGTCTGCCTTTAGCTCGCTCACAAATTTGGCTAAGTCTGAGCCCAAACGTCGATGTTGTCCAGTGTTGTTGGTAAGAATAGGGGAGCCCCTGGAAAAATTAGCTGGCAAGGGACCTCAGGCTCCTGTGCTGCCAAAGAGAAGGAGCGATTTGTTCGTGGAGAACTGTCTCTGAGGTGGATTCAGGATCTGCCCCAACTTGGAGGGGTTCAGATGCCACACATCCATTTTTACAAGTGGGTGACTTGCGTGGCTGTGGCCCAGAAGGATTGCTTATTTTTCCACACTGTTCATAAACATTCTGGCTAGGGGATTTCCTTTCTATTAGATGTTGCTGTGGGCGGAGGAGATGCAGATTTTACAATTGATTTGACTTCCTAAATCAGGTCATCAGCTTCTTTCAGAGTGTTGCCACTGTTGGAGGGTTTAGTTGTTTTTTCTTTTTTTATAAGGAAGCCACCACAGAAGACTCAGGTGCTTTCTTTTCCCCATTTTGTATAAAAAGACAGCAGATAGGGTTGTAGTGCTTGCTCAGGTTTAAGAAGGATGCCAGTTGTACAGGCCAAAGCAGTAACCCTCTAAATCTGGATGGCTTCTATGCTCCCAGGTGTTTTTCAATATAAGCCTTCATACCTTCCTCGAGTTGTCGCAGTCGGAGTGGTGGCCCAGCCCACCCTTTTCCAGGGGATGACAGGCAAAGACCAGGCCTGCTCTTGACCCAGTCTTCATCTGGGTACAGCCTGGGCGAGTCCTGCACTGTGGGAGAGCAGGTATGCTTATCAGTGCTGTGGCAGCAGGAGGGATTGGTCTAGTGACAGCTCCTCCCCTGGCACTGCAGATTGTGGGAGCTATAGTCTCCTGTATTGACCCCAGTGCTAGAACAGCTGCTATGTCCGCTTCCTGCACTGCACAAGGATCAGTGAGCTAGCCATGGTGCCTTCCCTGCACTGCAGATTGTGGGAGCTGTTGTGTCCTTGATGTTCCCTGTGCTAGAACTGCTGCTGTGATTAAACGAGACCATAAGTCTATCAGAAAGGCACAGCCTGCATTCTATGCTGAGCAAATTGACAACTCACAAATAGATGATATTCACTCTACTTTTCCTGATGTGTCCATGGAAAATATACACACATTTGGATGTAGTCTACAGGCACTGGGAAACAATTTACCCTTGCTATATCTTGGTGTATAATTGATGGACATTTTCAGACATTGTGAAGCCAGTGGATCGCTTTATTGGCTAAAGATTCATTGTCCTCTCTGGCGCATTGCGACAGCCTGTGGAGTTTGTGCATGAAAATGGACCCACCCCAGGCTGTCCTGGAATCGCAGGAAATCCATTGAGAGGCTATTGCAAATGTCACTCGGAAGATGTTATACCTCTGGACATGTTGCTCTTTAATAGATGCAGCCCAGGGCGGGCGGTTGAGCTATCCTCGTTCAAAAAACTGCCTCCCATTGCTCACTGAAGTGGGTCTTACCAGTGAAGGCAGATGGCGATGAGATCTGTTTAATACCATTCTGACCTCAGAGTTATCGCCTAGCCTCGCTTGCTGAGCCAATGTTACAAGCGTGTTTTGCAGCCCGCACTAGTGTTGGCATGGGATAAATATGGATGCTGTCCACTTGGGAGGGTTGATATTCGTTGTTTTGGAAAGGACTCAGGTTGGTAGCGGCCCACTGCCAACTGTGAAGCAGTGGAATTATTGTTGGGTATTGGTCTTCTAAGACTTTAATATGGGGCCTTAACTCCTTAAGGTCTGCCTTTAGCTCGCTCACAAATTTGGCTAAGTCTGAGCCCAAACGTCGATGTTGTCCAGTGTTGTTGGTAAGAATAGGGGAGCCCCTGGAAAAATTAGCTGGCAAGGGACCTCAGGCTCCTGTGCTGCCAAAGAGAAGAAGCGATTTGTTCGTGGAGAACTGTCTCTGAGGTGGATTCAGGATCTGCCCCAACTTGGAGGGGTTCAGATGCCACACATCCATTTTTACAAGTGGGTGACTTGCGTGGCTGTGGCCCAGAAGGATTGCTTATTTTTCCACACTGTTTCAAAAAAATTCTGGCTAGGGGATTTCCTTTCTATTAGATGTTGCTGTGGGCGGAGGAGATGCAGATTTTACAATTGATTTGACTTCCTAAATCAGGTCATCAGCTTCTTTCAGAGTGTTGCCACTGTTGGAGGGTTTAGTTGTTTTTTCTTTTTTTATAAGGAAGCCACCACAGAAGACTCAGGTGCTTTCTTTTCCCCATTTTGTATAAAAAGACAGCAGATAGGGTTGTAGTGCTTGCTCAGGTTTAAGAAGGATGCCAGTTGTGCAGGCCAATGCAGTAACCCTCTAAATCTGGATGGCTTCCATGCTCCCAGGTGTTTTTCAATATAAGCCTTCATACCTTCCTCGAGTTGTCGCAGTCGGAGTGGTGGCCCAGCCCACCCTTTTCCAGGGGATGACAGGCAAAGAAAAGGCCTGCTCTTGACCCAATCTTCATCTGGGTACAGTCTGGGCGAGTCCTGCACTGTGGGAGAGCAGGTATGCTTATCAGTGCTGTGGCAGCAGGAGGGATTGGTCTAGTGACAGCTCCTCCCCTGGCACTGCAGATTGTGGGAGCTATAGTCTCCTGTTTTGACCCCAGTGCTAGAACAGCTGCTATGTCCGCTTCCTGCACTGCACAAGGATCAGTGAGCTAGCCATGGTGCCTTCCCTGCACTGCAGATTGTGGGAGCTGTTGTGTCCTTGATGTTCCCTGTGCTAGAACTGCTGCTGTGATTAAACGAGACCATAAGTCTATCAGAAAGGCACAGCCTGCATTCTATGCTGAGCAAATTGACAACTCACAAATAGATGATATTCACTCTACTTTTCCTGATGTGTCCATGGAAAATATACACACATTTGGATGTAGTCTACAGGCACTGGGAAACAATTTACCCTTGCTATATCTTGGTGTATAATTGATGGACATTTGCAGACATTGTGAAGCCAGTGGATCGCTTTATTGGCTAAAGATTCATTGTCCTCTCTGGCGCATTGGGACAGCCTGTGGAGTTTGTGCATGAAAATGGACCCACCCCAGGCTGTCCTGGAATCGCAGGAAATCCATTGAGAGGCTATTGCAAATGTGACTCGGAAGATGTTATACCTCTGGACATGTTGCTCTTTAATAGATGCAGCCCAGGGCGGGCGGTTGAGCTATCCTCGTTCAAAAAACGGCCTCCCATTGCTCACTGAAGTGGGTCTTACCAGTGAAGGCAGATGGGGATGAGATCTGTTGAATACCATTCTGACCTCAAAGTTATCGCCTAGCCTCGCTTGCTGAGCCAATGTTACAAGCGTGTTTTGCAGCCCGCACTAGTGTTGGCATGGGATAAATATGGATGCTGTCCACTTGGGAGGGTTGATATTCGTTGTTTTGGAAAGGACTCAGGTTGGTAGCGGCCCACTGCCAACTGTGAAGCAGTGGAATTATTGTTGGGTATTGGTCTTCTAAGACTTTAATATGGGGCCTTAACTCCTTAAGGTCTGCCTTTAGCTCGCTCACAAATTTGGCTAAGTCTGAGCCCAAACGTCGATGTTGTCCAGTGTTGTTGGTAAGAATAGGGGAGCCCCTGGAAAAATTAGCTGGCAAGGGACCTCAGGCTTCTGTGCTGCCAAAGAGAAGAAGCAATTTGTTCGTGGAGAACTGTCTCTGAGGTGGATTCAGGATCTGCCCCAACTTGGAGGGGTTCAGATGCCACACATCCATTTTTACAAGTGGGTGACTTGCGTGGCTGTGGCACAGAAGGATTGCTTATTTTTCGACACTGTTTCAAAAAAATTCTGGCTAGGGGATTTCCTTTCAATTAGATGTTGCTGTGGGCGCAGGAGATGCAGATTTTACAATTGATTTGACTTCCTAAATCAGGTCATCAGCTTCTTTCAGAGTGTTGCCACTGTTGGAGGGTTTAGTTGTTTTTTCTTTTTTTATAAGGAAGCCACCACAGAAGACTCAGGTGCTTTCTTTTCCCCATTTTGTATAAAAAGACAGCAGATAGGGTTGTAGTGCTTGCTCAGGTTTAAGAAGGATGCCAGTTGTGCAGGCCAAAGCAGTAACCCTCTAAATCTGGATGGCTTCTATGCTCCCAGGTGTTTTTCAATATAAGCCTTCATACCTTCCTCGAGTTGTCGCAGTCGGAGTGGTGGCCCAGCCCACCCTTTTCCAGGGGATGACAGGCAAAGACCAGGCCTGCTCTTGACCCAATCTTCATCTGGGTACAGTCTGGGCGAGTTCTGCACTGTGGGAGAGCAGGTATGCTTATCAGTGCTGTGGCAGCAGGAGGGATTGGTCTAGTGACAGCTCCTCCCCTGGCACTGCAGATTGTGGGAGCTATAGTCTCCTGTTTTGACCCCAGTGCTAGAACAGCTGCTATGTCCGCTTCCTGCACTGCACAAGGATCAGTGAGCTAGCCATGGTGCCTTCTCTGCACTGCAGATTGTGGGAGCTGTTGTGTCCTTGATGTTCCCTGTGCTAGAACTGCTGCTGTGATTAAACGAGACCATAAGTCTATCAGAAAGGCACAGCCTGCATTCTATGCTGAGCAAATTGACAACTCACAAATAGATGATATTCACTCTACTTTTCCTGATGTGTCCATGGAAAATATACACACATTTGGATGTAGTCTACAGGCACTGGGAAACAATTTACCCTTGCTATATCTTGGTGTATAATTGATGGACATTTGCAGACATTGTGAAGCCAGTGGATCGCTTTATTGGCTAAAGATTCATTGTCCTCTCTGGCGCATTGCGACAGCCTGTGGAGTTTGTGCATGAAAATGGACCCACCCCAGGCTGTCCTGGAATCGCAGGAAATCCATTGAGAGGCTATTGCAAATGTCACTCGGAAGATGTTATACCTCTGGACATGTTGCTCTTTAATAGATGCAGCCCAGGGCGGGCGGTTGAGCTATCCTCGTTCAAAAAACGGCCTCCCATTGCTCACTGAAGTGGGTCTTACCAGTGAAGGCAGATGGGGATGAGATCTGTTGAATACCATTCTGACCTCAAAGTTATCGCCTAGCCTCGCTTGCTGAGCCAATGTTACAAGCGTGTTTTGCAGCCCGCACTAGTGTTGGCATGGGATAAATATGGATGCTGTCCACTTGGGAGGGTTGATATTCGTTGTTTTGGAAAGGACTCAGGTTGGTAGCGGCCCACTGCCAACTGTGAAGCAGTGGAATTATTGTTGGGTATTGGTCTTCTAAGACTTTAATATGGGGCCTTAACTCCTTAAGGTCTGCCTTTAGCTCGCTCACAAATTTGGCTAAGTCTGAGCCCAAACGTCGATGTTGTCCAGTGTTGTTGGTAAGAATAGGGGAGCCCCTGGAAAAATTAGCTGGCAAGGGACCTCAGGCTCCTGTGCTGCCAAAGAGAAGAAGCGATTTGTTCGTGGAGAACTGTCTCTGAGATGGATTCAGGATCTGCCCCAACTTGGAGGGGTTCAGATGCCACACATCCATTTTTACAAGTGGGTGACTTGCGTGGCTGTGGCACAGAAGGATTGCTTATTTTTCGACACTGTTTCCAAAAAATTCTGGCTAGGGGATTTCCTTTCAATTAGATGTTGCTGTGGGCGGAGGAGATGCAGATTTTACAATTGATTTGACTTCCTAAATCAGGTCATCAGCTTCTTTCAGAGTGTTGCCACTGTTGGAGGGTTTAGTTGTTTTTTCTTTTTTTATAAGGAAGCCACCACAGAAGACTCAGGTGCTTTCTTTTCCCCATTTTGTATAAAAAGACAGCAGATAGGGTTGTAGTGCTTGCTCAGGTTTAAGAAGGATGCCAGTTGTGCAGGCCAAAGCAGTAACCCTCTAAATCTGGATGGCTTCTATGCTCCCAGGTGTTTTTCAATATAAGCCTTCATACCTTCCTCGAGTTGTCGCAGTCGGAGTGGTGGCCCAGCCCACCCTTTTCCAGGGGATGACAGGCAAAGACCAGGCCTGCTCTTGACCCAATCTTCATCTGGGTACAGTCTGGGCGAGTCCTGCACTGTGGGAGAGCAGGTATGCTTATCAGTGCTGTGGAAGCAGGAGGGATTGGTCTAGTGACAGCTCCTCCCCTGGCACTGCAGATTGTGGGAGCTATAGTCTCCTGTTACGACCCCAGTGCTAGAACAGCTGCTATGTCCGCTTCCTGCACTGCACAAGGACCAGTGAGCTAGCCATGGTGCCTTCCCTGCACTGCAGATTGTGTGAGCTGTTGTGTCCTTGATGTTCCCTGTGCTAGAACTGCTGCTGTGATTAAACGAGACCATAAGTCTATCAGAAAGGCACAGCCGCCATTCTATGCTGAGCAAATTGACAACTCACAAATAGATGATATTCACTCTACTTTTCCTGATGGAAAATATACACACTCCAAGGTGCACTAGTACCCCTCCTCCCCAAAGGAGAGTGTCTCTTGTCAGTTTTTGATCTTCTTGATAAGGTCAAGTTTGAAATACTTATCAATTTGATCACATCTAGGTCCCTGCCGGACAATGCATGTCTCTGCATACTATAAATGGTGGGCCCAGTGTTTCCCCTGATGCTAATTGAGCTTCTTAACCTATCAATTACTTCCACTACTGTCCCTCAGATATGGAAGCATGCAATGTTATAACAGCTGCTGAAAATGGCTACTTTGGAGGTGCAGAAGCTGGAAAATTAGGCCCATATTTACACTTTTTGACGCAAAACTGCGCCGGCGCAGTTTTGTGTCAAAAATATCACCGCCGGCTAACGCCATTTCGGTGAGCCTTGCGGGTGTCAAATTTATACTTTGATGCAAGGCGGCGCAAACCACAGGTGTAAGTCTTTTTTTTTACGCACACCGCAGCATCAAGTCGTGAAGCAAAATGACGTTAACGTGGCTTAAATTACTGTGGGTCGATTTACGTCCCCGCAAACTGGATATGCAGCGTTTTTTGACGCAATAGCGTCAAAATTCCCCGCAAACAAAGCCATTTCAGCAGAAGAGGAGAGCCTAAATGGATCCCGGATGCCTGTACAGACCCCAGGAAGATGACAACAGACCAGGAACTAGCCAGGAGGACCCACACAAGAACCAGGACAGTTTGAAGAAGAAAAGAAAGTGTTGCTTCAGTGCAGAGGAACAGGAAATTTTGGTTAAAGAGGTGACGGAACACCAGCACCAACTGTTTGTCACCTCAAAGTTGCCAATCAGTAGGAGAGAGGCAATATGGCAACAAATTGTTGACAAGATTAACAGTGTGGCAGAAGTACGCAGAACAGTCATCGAGTGCAAGAAACGCTGGCATGACTGCAAGCGCAGGACCAAGGAAAAGATGGCCAGGAACAGGAAGGCAGCACTGCAGACTGGAGGTGGGAGTCCAGCACACCAGGAGGCCCTGGACCACATGGAGGAGATGGCCACAGCCGTCATTCCTGAGGAGATTGTCACAGGGATTCAAGGACAGGACAGCGCAGACTATCAGGAGACAACACACATGCAGGGTAATTAAAATGCACTAATGTCAACTACAACTGGGGGGATACCGACCACAAAATCCATGGAAGTCATGATATACATGGAGTGGCAAGGGTAAAGGGGTATGGCATGGGGGCATGGCCTGCACAGAGAGAAGGTGGGGCACACCATAACACAACACCAACAACAGTTCCATGGGGGTATGCTGCCATGCCAATGATGGAGCACAGGTAAAGCCACGCCAGGAGGGAAGGACACAACATCAAACTGACATCCCGTCACACGTCAGCCACTATACCCCCTACATTAACTAGGGCCCAATTAACAACCTCTAGCCATACAACTGGAATGTAACAGTACCAACAGTTGCCACTACCACCTCCGCTGTGTGTGCAGCTCAAGTAGCCAATGGTAGTAACGTCCCCATGGATCATGCACACCTAAATTAGTGGGTTGAGGATGACAATTTTAACAATCCCCTGAAACAAGACAAATATTCCAGTACTGTGAATGCCCATAGTTGCCGCAAACATCAGCCAATGTCATCAACACGAGGGGCCACACAGCACTAAGGTCAAACTAATGCTGCATATGTCAGGGTCCACCCTGTGCCTGGGTCACAATGCAACACCCCAAATGTCATACTGCTCAGGCAACAGCACTGAGGGGGAGCACACATGTAACTGGTCACTGAAATACACCTGCACAGTCAGAGGAGGAAATAGGACCCTGCTACAACTATCAGGGCAATCCTATCTCCACACATTCCCCAACATCAGCTGTACACATTACCAATGCTACCATCCATATCGTGCCATATCGTGCCATAACAATGCTATGCATAGGATATGCAACATTTCAAATACATATAAGTGGATGTGAAAGATCAGAGACTGGGGCAGGTCCAGATTGTTAGGTGTTCTACTAGTGCCATCAGAGCACCCACAGCCAGTGAAAGGTCTCACCATGAGAAAGGATGTAGACGGAGGGTTGAGTAGGACAAGAAGGTGGCAATGTACTATTTGGCCTAAGACAACACTAGAGGAGATGATGCTGACAAGTCTAATAACTTACCACAATACATGTGACATGCAGGTGGGGCATAGGCCTGGGAGAATGCCCATCTGAAAGACTGGAGCAATGAACAGGAAACAAGATCACAATGTGAAATCATCACAAGGCGGGCATGTCACATGACCAATGCCTCAACACAGACACTCTAATTGTACCCTATTTCATTGCAGAGGACGATGGATCTCCTGCGGATATGCCTGTCCAGGACTACCCTGATGACATGGATGACGAGCTGGCAAACATCAGCCACCAGACCCTCCAAGATGTCCTTGGAACCCTCCAGACCCCACCTTCAGTCACAAGGAGGAGCACAGAACAAGCAGCCATCATAGAGGACCCATCGACAACCCCAATTGTAAGACCTGCCAGCTCCAATACAGCTGAGGACTCAGATGACACAGGTACCAGCTTTGAGAGAACTGTAGTCGGAGTACAGCGGGAGCTGGCCAAGGAGGTGCGGTGGGGATGTAAACTATGGCAGCCAGCATAGAGGGGGTGCATTCGTGCATGATGTCAACTGGCAGTAGCTATGCAAGGGCGAACAACTATCTTGCAGGAACTTGAAAAAAGGCTGAAGGAAATCAGCACAGCTGTAATACAGTTGACCCAACACCTACAACAGCAATCCTGTCAACACGTGCACGAATGCAACATTGAACCCCTCAGGGCCGACCTGGCTGCCTACCATCGTGATGTGGCTGCTATTCTCAAGAACCAGCAGATCCTCCTTGCAGCAATACTGCCCTTAAGACCTTCACAGGTAGCAGAGACTGGGATGTCTGACTCCACGTCTTCTAACACTGAGGTGTGTGTTCACAACCACCACCACCAAGGACAGAGGAGGCAACACACACATCAGAAGAAGAAGACATGGAACAGATCACATTCACACGTAAAATTACCCGGAAGCACTAGTCCCTGCCACATGGCCACCTATTACCAAGGTCCAGCGCTTTGTAACATGCCAGTCTTGCAACAACTGTACTCAATGACTGTTCTGCAAACCACTGTATATCTTGTCAGCCTGCCCAGTGCTTGTATCTCTCTTACTCATTGGCAAATCCTGTCCCTCTGCACTGTCTGACACATCACCCCAGCATGTCAAACGCATTTACCTTTAGCACTTGTGTAGGATCACAATGGAAGATGTCACTATAATGGACTCACAATCATGGACAATGTACATATAGCACTACAGCACTTTTCAATAAATAGCACTTACACAACCACTTTGTCTCTGTGTAATGTGACACATCAACCGTGCAGTAGATCACTGAAATTTGCCTCCTGTCAAATTACATAGCTTGTCAATACAACTGTCCTGAAATAATGTAGTCTGCTAACTATGCACAGTGGCCTGGATTGCACCATACTCTGGCCTTCCTGAGGGTAATATCTGATGAAAATAGAAACCATACAACATAATGCTATGTTGGACAGAATAATGCTTCCTCAAGGGATATCTAAGCCATTAAATAGTGGCAGCAAAATGTTGGCACCATGCAATACTAACACATATAACATTGCCCACAAATTTCACAAAAGAAAACAGTCAACAAGCTGCATGAATGAAGGTGTCTGAGTTTACATCCAAATAAGTAATCATGCTGAACAGTGTCACAAATGATCTATGTGAGTCATGAACATGATACTACAAGAGTGCTTACAACCACTCAGCTAATAAGGGTTTCCTTGAACATCACACTGCAGTCAGACATAACACAGTATCCCCACTCATAAATCTGGAAGCACTGTATGTGACATTGAAAACATACTTAATGAAAAAAAACATGTTGGGATCCATAGTAACTGTGATTGGTGGTTGCAATGAATGGTCTAATCTTTGCAAGATAGCTCTGAGGTAGCTGCCAATGTTACAGCTCAGATGGGATTTGTCCGTAGCATAGGACACAAATGTAATACAACAGAATTCATGTACACTTATGCCAAGGCCCTGATCTAGAAGCATTTCACACATACTGTAAAGGGTTCACTAGATATTTAATAAACGGTACTAACAGAAGAGAAAACTCGGGGAAAAGCCTTACCTACCCTAATCTACCCTAACTACTCATTACCCACAACTGTCCCTAACTAACCTAAGCTAAACTTACTTATCACATGTAATGAAACGTTCTAAACATCAACCCCCACCCCCCTTATGAGACGGGACACATGGAGGACAACAGATACTAACCTAAACACATACTATCCTTTACTAAACAAATATATATTTTTTTGTAATTTTTTTAAAATATTTTTTTATATATTTTTTATGTTTTATTTTCAAAACACACAAGAACCCCAACATAGCCCCCCACCCACCCACCCACAAACTCAAAAAGAAAAAATTGAAATACTCAGGACCCTCCACCCCTCACCCACTAACACTAACTAAACTAACAGCCTATACTAACCTAATACTAAGCCCCCTAAACCCACAAAGTATAAGAATAAGGAAAGAGGAGGGAGGGAAGGGAATCATGTCCATCAAAAAAGTCTAGAGGTTGGCCCTCCGGAGGGTCTGCTTAATGGATCGCACCCGCCGGTTGATATGGCGAACATCCTGCCACAGGCGACTCATTTTCCTGAGGACACGGTCCATTTTGCACTGCATGTCCACAAAAACAGCAGGGTCAATTGTTGCAGCTGGGGTGGTCTGGGTGCCAGCGGTGGAAGTGTGGGGCCGTGTATGGTCAATGCCTGTGGGCTGCCCTGAAGGAAGTCCAGTGCTAGGGCTTGGAGCACTTCCCGATGTTGTTGGCACAACGGTCACAGCTGTTGCTGGTGCCACCTGGGTGGTAGTGGTGGTGGTGGTGGTTGTGGTGGGCAAAGAAGGGCTACCCGGTGGGAATGCCCTCCAGGCTCCGGAGGCCCGTTCGGTCCTGTATCTTCGAGCCATCCTCTGTACCCCAACTCTACCTGCAGTATATGTTGGTACCGCATTGCCCGCCTCTGGAATTCATTCACCTGGATGGGTGTCATATTAGCAGCTGTGAAGACAAATGAAAAAAATTACATTAGGAACTGCATTGTGTGAAATGACACAAGAAGTAAATCAGACAGTACATCTACTGTACTTGTAACAGCTCATGTCATCATACAGATAATTGAATGTCCCAGATGAAGTACATGGCAAGCCAGCCTACAAAGGTCGTATCACACATAGCACATCCAAACCCTACAATATGGGTAACAACTGGCATGATTTTGGCATCAGAGTTCTGCCAGTTGTCAGCTAACAATCATGCTGCACATCCTCCACCAATGCCAGGGCTACAAATGTCAGTGTACGGAATGGAAATCTAGGGCCACATGATCTGCAAGTTGTAAATGGACTTGCTAGTATAGTACTCATGTGCTAAACCTGAGTGTGTATACTGATTTACACGTCTGTGTAACAAACTTGTATCATCAGTCCTAGGTACACTATTCACAAACCCATGCCTGTGTTTGAGGGTAGGGGGTGGGAGAAACAACTAACATTTTCAAACAGCATGGACACCCAGGAAGCTTAGGAAAGCTGGACATGTTTTTGGTTCAACACACACACCACAGGTAAGGTGTATCTCCAAATAGGAGACAGCAAACCCTTGAACAATCCCAGCGTCACACATGTCTGGCAATGCAGACCTTTGTCCACATCATATACTTCCAGTAAGCCGTGACTTACAACTAACACAGAGATGCAAGAACACCCCTGGCCATGATTTGCATGTACACCTAGGCCATTGCACTCAAGTGCCACATACTCGTAGCACTACATGTGCAGCTACATGCTGCTAGGAAGTTCAACCAACAGTTTAATCGGTACATTATTGAATAGGGAAGCAGAAGTCTGTGGATAAGCATTTTACAGCCCCATTCTGGGAGAATGTGGGTCTGACAGGCTGACTAAATCACAGATTAGGTCCAGTGCGACTCTTGCTGATACAAGTGTTATCCACATGACTCATTCCCATTCACATTGCGGGGCCTACAGGACTGACCTAGAATCCCCAAATAAGACAATAGGATAAGGATTGGCCAACTCGAAAATGGTGAGAAAATGAAATCCCACTCATGGACAAGACAAATGATGGGCCAGCGCATCACAACTTGCTATTTGTTCAACACACAGGAGTCCATCACACATCACCAGCAAACACAACACATAATAGACATATCAACCCTTACTGGAGTTGTCGGAGTCCTCGAATGAAGCCACCTCGCCCACAGTGTAGGGTGCGGGTCCACCTGTAAGGCATGGAAGGGAGAAATGTGATCAAAATCTGTGCACTGACCAACAACTCCAAAGACAAATAGTATGTGTAAGATTACATAAGTAAGTCAATCCACTCAGACATGATGATACTGCCTCCGATATAGCACGGCTAACTTTTACATACCATGGGTCTCCAGTGAAATTTACACACATATCTGCACACATGCAGTGGCCCTAACTATCATGTGATGGCAAACATGCTCCTTCATTAGTGAGCAGACATAATAATGGAGTGGATTTGTCTCATCATGTGTATCCAGGAGAGACATCCAAAGCCAGTTTTCTTGAGGAGTGTATTACCAGTCAACCAGCCATTGTGGCCATGACAAATGAATGCCATCCCTAATCGAAAGGTGGTATAACAAACAGCAAATACCAGTGTGAGATGTTAGCTGAGGGCATTTTGCACTTTTTTCCTATGTCTCCAAATCCAGATCTGACATGGATCCGAAATGGTGAAGGGCCACAATAATCCCTAACATTTATAGAACTTCTGTGATCGCTTTCCTTACACACTCACCAGACACACATGAGACATATGTCTGGGCCACATTGCTATCAACAATTGACGTAAAGCATGCACTCATTTTCTGCATCATGTAGTGTTTCGAAAGTCAGTCTAGCTGTTGCGTCAACAAAGGTCGGTAATGTTTTGGAAAATCTATACCTCACTGGCAAATGTGACCTATATATACATAATTGGCTCCTGATTTGTGTTGCTGTCTGGCACAAAGGTGGCACCAACTTACATTAAGAAAAAGTATTCAGTAAGTTTGCAGAGCACTTGCTTCCTGATAGCTAGCAATTGTGGTCCTTACCATAGTGCATCAATGACCCTGTATGTTTCCAAAGCATTCCACACACTCAACAACATAGCCGGCAGATATTGTACAAATCATCTGATGTCACTACAGAGCTTTTAATCGTGCACATTTACATGATTTGTACTACCAACAGGGCACCAATCACAATTCCCAGGTGGTCCAGCAGATCTTGCTCCCTGGAGATGAGGTCAGCCCAGCGGTGCTTCAGCTGGTGGTCATTCCTCTGGCTCCGATACACACATTGCAAGTGATGCAGAACCTTTTCCCACCGGATTCTCCGTGCCTCGGTGTGATACCCCTGTATCACCCGCCCACCTGCCTCTATCATAAGGGGGGGGAAATGGCACACCAGCCATATGAAGCCCCCAAGCTCCTCCTCACCCATCTTGCCAAGACGTGGCCTACCCAACATCGTAGCACAGAAAAAGGGGAAATAGGGGTTAAAGAAGAACAAAGGAGAATAGGGGGAAGGTAGAATAAGAAAAAGTAAACTAAACTACTAAAAGAGCCCAACTATCCCCAAACTATCACTACCCACAACAGACTCCTACAAACAACAAAGACAATACAATTCTGGACAATAGTACACAATAAACACTCAGACAGAATACAACAACAATATTTAATTCACAAACTAACAAGTAATGGACCACACAGGAGACAAAAGCACAATTTGAATGGACAAAACTCAGAACACAGCCACACAGTCTAGAAGAATCACAGACTGCAAAGTGAAAGTACACCCACTGTACATAATCTGTAAACAGGATATCCTTTGACATTACTTCCTGCATAAAATGGCCACCGTTTTTATCGTTATGCGTCCCAAAAAATTGACGCATACAGTATATGTAGGAGGCTGGACTGGCTTGTAGTGAGTACCAAGGGGTACTTGCACCTTGCACCCGGCCCAGTTATCCCTTATTAGTGTATAGGGTGTCTAGCAGCTTAGGCTGATAGATAATGGTAGCTTAGCAGAGCAGCTTAGGCTGAACTAGGAGACGTGTGAAGCTACTACAGTACCACTTAGTGTCATATGCACAATATCATAAGAAAACACAATACACAGTTATACTAAAAATAAAGGTGCTTTATTTTTTATGACAATATGCCAAAGTATCTTATAGTGTACCCTCAGTGAGAGGATAGGAAATATACACAAGATATATATACACAATAGCAAAAATATGCAGTATAGTCTTAGAAAACAGTGCAAACAATGTATAGTTACAATAGGATGCAATGGGGAAACATAGGGATAGGGGCAACACAAACCATATACTCCAAAAGTGGAATGCAAACCACGAATGGACCCCAAACCTATGTGACCTTGTAGAGGGTCACTGGGACTACTGTATTAGAAAATAGTGAGAGTTAGAAAAATAACCCTCCCCAAGACCCTGAAAAGTGAGTGCAAAGTGCACTAAAGTTCCCCTAAGGATAAAGAAGTCGTGTTAGAGGAATAATGCAGGAAAGACACATACCCCCACAGCATGCACAAGCAGGAAAACAGTCGAGAAGGCGGCAGGATCAGCGTTACAGAGTTGCAGTAGTCTTCTTTGCTACTATGTTGCAGGTTTGCAGGCTTCCAGCGCGGTCAGCAGTCGATTCCTTGGCAGAAGGTGAAGAGAGAGATGCAGAGGAACTCGGATGAGCTCTTGCATTCGTTATCTAAAGTTTCCCCAGAGACAGAGACCCTAAATAGCCAGAAAAGAGGGTTTGGCTACCTAGGAGAGAGGACAGGCTACTAACACCTGAAGGAGCCTATCAGCAGGAGTCTCTGACGTCACCTGGTGGCACTGGCCACTCAGAGCAGTCCAGTGTGCCAGCAGCACCTCTGTTTCCAAGATGGCAGAGGTCTGGAGCACACTGGAGGAGCTCTGGACACCTACCAGGGGAGGTGCAGGTCAGGGGAGTGGTCACTCCCCTTTCCTTTGTCCAGTTTCGCGCCAGAGCAGGTGCTAAGGGGTCCCTGAACCGGTGTAGACTGGCTTATGCAGAATTGGGCACATCTGTGCCCAAGAAAGCATTTCCAGAGGTTGGGGGAGGCTACTCCTCCCCTGCCTTCACACCATTTTCCAAAGGGAGAGGGTGTAACACCCTCTCTCAGAGGAAGTCCTTTGTTCTGCCATCCTGGGCCAGGCCTGGCTGGACCCCAGGAGGGCAGATGCCTGTCTGAGGGGTTGGCAGCAGCAGCAGCTGCAGTGAAACCCCAGGAAGGGCAGTTTGGCAGTACCAGGGTCTGTGCTACAGACCACTGGGATCATGGGATTGTGCCAACTATGCCAGGATGGCATAGAGGGGGCAATTCCATGATCATAGACATGTTACATGGCCATATTCGGAGTTACCATTGTGAAGCTACATATAGGTAGTGACCTATATGTAGTGCACGCGTGTAATGGTGTCCCCGCACTCACAAAGTTCAGGGAATTGGCTCTGAACAATGTGGGGGCACCTTGGCTAGTGCCAGGGTGCCCTCACATTAAGTAACTTTGCACCTAACCTTTACCAGGTAAAGGTTAGACATATAGGTGACTTATAAGTTACTTAAGTGCAGTGTAAAATGGCTGTGAAATAACGTGGACGTTATTTCACTCAGGCTGCAGTGGCAGGCCTGTGTAAGAATTGTCAGAGCTCCCTATGGGTGGCAAAAGAAATGCTGCAGCCCATAGGGATCTCCTGGAACCACAATACCCTGGGTACCTCAGTACCATATACTAGGGAATTATAGGGTGTTCCAGTAAGCCAATGTAAATTGGTAAAAATGGTCACTAGCCTGTTAGTGACAATTTGGAAAGAAATGAGAGAGCATAACCACTGAGGTTCTGATTAGCAGAGCCTCAGTGAGACAGTTAGTCACTACACAGGTAACACATTCAGGCACACTTATGAGCACTGGGGCCCTGGGTTACCAGGGTCCCAGTGACACATACAACTAAAACAACATATATACAGTGAAAAATGGGGGTAACATGCCAGGCAAGATGGTACTTTCCTACAGTATGAGCGTCATTTTTTTCGACGCACAGGAGTAAAAATTAGGCTGCATCCATATATTTGGAAATAGTCTAACACTTACCCAATTTTCAGGGCATAAAGCGTTGTTTTTCGGGCATAAGCGTCCTTTTTCGACGCTTGTGTGCCATTTTTTGACGCGTATGCGTCAAAATTTCAGGGCATTAACTGGGTTTGGGTCATTTTGCCATTTTAATGTAATGTTACATTTGTGACACAACTGAGATAGGCTGATTGCACCCACTTTGGTCTTCACAGTGTATGGTCACATGTGAGACATCATACTGCTGCGGACCATGATCCTCTATGTCCTTAACACGATTTTCACTCTTGGCTGACGCACTAGATGGCCATATGTGTGGCCTACATATATGTATTGCACAAATTGGGCATGTTTGGCGTCAGGAGAGGATAGCAAGGTGATGCACATAAGTTCAATACCACAATGCCTATGGCTCAAAGTGTGTGCATTGGCTACTAATGTAGTTGTTGACCCAGCGTCTGTGCCTCACAAGATGCATTAGTGAAAATATGCTTGCATGAATATGAAGTCAATGTGTGCAAACCTTAGATGCAAGTCAGTGTGGAAATGAGAGAGGACATGTGTTAGTCATACATGTAGCAACATCTGTTGTGTGCACTTCCAAGATTTTGGGTGACGTAGACACCACAAATGACAAAGCATGCATCGGGTAGATGGCAGACGCTTGTTCATGTCAATGGTCCAACAGTTGCCCATCCCATGTCCTGGAAATTTGGAAACTGCTTCCTAGGCACTTGTTTGTGAACCCACCGTGAGTCAGGCACATTTACAGACAAAGGGCCTGATTATGACCCTGGCGGACGTCGGAGGCCGTCCGCCAAGGTACCGCCGCTGAATGACCGCACCGCGGTCATAAGACCGCGGCGGCCATTTAGACATTTCCTCTGGGCCGGCGAGCGCTCTCCAAAAGAGCGCCCGCCGGCCCAGAGGAAATGCCCCTGCAACGAGGACGCCGGCTCAGAATTGAGCCGGCGGAGTTGCAGGGGTGCGACGGGTGCAGTTGCACCCGTCGCGTATTTCAGTGACTGCTTAGCAGACACTGAAATACTTTGCGGGGCCCTCTTACGGGGGCCCCTGCCGTGCCCATGCCATTGGCATGGGCACGGCAGGGGCCCCCAGGGGCCCCGCGGCACCCCCTACCGCCATCCTGTTCCTGGCGGGCGAACCGCCAGGAACAGGATGGCGGTAGGGGGTGTCAGAATCCCCCATGGCGGCGCAGCAAGCTGCGCCGCCATGGGGGATTCTAAGGGCAGCGGTAAACCGGCGGGAGACCGCCGGTTTGCTACTTCTGACCGCGGCCGAACCGCCGCGGTCAGAATGCCCTGCGGGGCACTGCCGGCCTGTCGGCGGTGCTCCCGCCGACCCTGGCCCCGGAGGTCTTAGACCGCCGGGGTCAGAATGACCCCCAAAGTGGGTACCATGTTATTGGCACAGACAGCCAAAGGTGACCCACAACTGTAATATCACGCCACAGTTGTGGTCATATGACTGAGCCACATCTCTCCTGTGGCAGTGGTGGACCAGCAGACGAGGCAGCACGTGGCCACATATTTCCAGTGATCAATTGCACAGAGGTGTCTGGTTCATGTGTGTGGTCCAATGTTGATCCTCTATATTTTTAGGGATATATGTTGTCACAGTTACGTCCAGGTCTCATCATGAGTCAGTGGCGGCTATTCCTGTATCTACTGAGTATCCTTCTGAGATTAATGGAAGTAAAGTCGATGAGGACATGAGAACCTACATGGGGATGGTCCCACCCTGTCACTGCAGACGTGTTATGAGACTGTCAACAGGGCAACCTTGGTGTTCTGAGTGAGATGATATCTCAGGAGTCATGTTCCGGCAGGTGTCATGGCAACATTTGTACAAAAGTTGGCATGTAAAGTTCCCACTGCATCTGGGAACATCATAGCCTCTGTGTTGATTAATCTTGCAACTATTCAGCACTTACAGGCCACCAATATGTTGTGAGCAATGTGATTCAGCGTGTGAACTGTCAGGGTCCTAACATGTGTGGACTTTTCATGCACATTATCAGAGGTAGCTGGTTCTGCTGGAGGCACGATACCCAATCCCTGCATACGGCCCTGGTACACTGTCACACTTTGTCGTTCATGCATACATGAGACCCAGACAGGGGATAGGCCATGATTTTAGTATTCCAAGACAATTTTACAAATATGGTACAATAAAAAAGCAGATGACGCTATACAATGTATTTGGGTATGCATTGAGGAAGCACCTGACAAAGGGGGTCATTCTGACCCCGGCCGGCGGCGGAAGCCGCCGGCCTGGCTGGAACCGCCAGAATACCGCTGCGCGGTCAAAAGACCGCTGCGGTTATTCTGGGTTTCCCGCTGGGCTGGCGGGCGACCGCCAGAAGGCCGCCCGCCAGCCCAGCGGGAAACACCCTTCCATGAGGATGCCGGCTCCGAATGGAGCCGGCGGAGTGGAAGGGGTGCGACGGGTGCAGTTGCACCCGTCGCGATTTTCAGTGTCTGCATGGCAGACACTGAAAATCATGGTGGGGCCCTGTTACGGGGGCCCCTGCAGTGCCCATGCCATTGGCATGGGCACTGGAGGGGCCCCCAGGGGCCCCACGACACCCCATACCGCCATCCTGTGCCTGGCGGCCAGAACCGCCAGGAACATGATGGCGGTATGGGGGTCGGAATCCCCATGGCGGCGCAGCAAGCTGCGCCGCCATGGAGGATTCCCCAGGGCAGCGGAAAACCGGCGGTACACTGCCGGTTTTCCGTTCCTCACCGCGGCTGTACCGCCGCGGTCAGAATGCCCAGGGGAGCACCGCCAGCCTGTTGGCGGTGCTCCCGCGGTCGTTGGCCCTGGCGGATTTTACCGCCAGGGTCAGAATGACCCCCAAAATACCTCCTGAGGAATCTGAGGTTTGGTAAAGCAAGTGTGGTACATATGTAGCCACAAGGAACCTTTAGGGTGACGTACAGACAGGTGCCAGTCTGGCTGACAGGATGCAGGATCAATCAGGATACAGCAATTTCACAAGGTACATAATCAGTGGTCTGACTAAGACTGGTCGGAGGAAGAACAAGACAGTTGACATGGGAAACTGTGTTTGTCCTGTGTTTTGGAAGGTGACACATAAACCCAATGGCTGTGTTACACAGCTTAATTACTAGCAATGCATAACAGTGTTTGTGACAAAATGGCAACTTCTATGCTGTTCCAAGCATCTGCAGGGGCAGTGCATGTTCAAATGGGTGGTGTGCATGGAGGTGATCACAGGTGTGTGCTGCATCAGTTTATCACAATTCCTGTAGGTGAGATTCCAGTTCAAATGGCCAACAGTGCCTTTCACTCAGGAAGCAATCTACAGGTGATAACAGGGCTTATAAACTACAAGCCAGTGTATTAATTGACCTGATGTCCATGCAGTCAGATGTACTATGGCAATGGCATACCATAGGAAAGGGTGTAGCACACTGGATTACTATTGTTAGTCTGTGATTGTAGAGGAGGGAATATCGGGGTACACATATTACCATTCCAGGTATCTCTTCAGACAGGTGGGTTGAGACCAGGAGCATGGGTGTGTCAGGAGTTAGGAAATGGGCTGACATGTACATGGAATGTCATCTGCGCACTGCTTGTCATAGATGTGGCACTTGTGCTCTCTATGTTCTGCTTCTATAGAACTCTAGTCACAGATAGTCCTTGCAAAGATAGGTGCTGTACAACTTACTGCTGTCAAGGGTCTGGACATACATTCCTGTTACCAATGCAATACCACATCCACTGCCTCATGTATGAGGCATTTTTTTCACTTATAGACTGATGGTGTCTTAGTTGTGTGCCATATGCTGCGATGAACCATGTTGCCAACATGTATGTGTAAAATAGGTGTGGTCCTCTGCTATTGCCCTTCAAAGGTGAAATGTACAGGATATATGTCATTTCCAGTGTGTGTGTATGTGACTGTTATATAATACACATCACAAGTGCTTTGGAAATTTCTGTGTCCTGATCGGTATATCAGCAATGCTCCATGAGGCTACACTGTTATTCTGATAGTTAGAGATAAAGGTGAGCAAAAATGATTAGCCAGACCATGAAATGGTGATTATTATCAGTGTTTATTTACATTACTTACTACAGTGGTGATGGTGAGTTGTTTTAAAAGAAATTGTTCACAATATGTTGGCGCCTACGCAATCCAGCAGCTGTGTTTTGTTGTTCCCCCTCATGTTGCAGGCCAGCATCCTCCTCTTCCTCCTCTTCAGGCATTTGTGGCTCTGGTTCTAAGAGGGGAATGTTCCTTCGTATGCAAATATTGTGCAGGATGGCACATGTTTAAATGATCTTACAGACCATTTCTGGTGAATATAGGAGGCTGCCACCAGTGATGTCGAGGCACCTGAATCTCGACTTGAGGATGCCGAAGGTCCTCTCCACTATGGTGCGTGTCCTCCTATGTGCCTGATTGTAGGCACGCTTTGCTGTAGTGCTCGGGTTGCCAAATGGTGTCATAATCCATGGCTGGATCCCATACCCCTGATCAGCTGAAAAAGAAAATGAATGGGATCATGTTGATGTAGCTTACCCCATTGTTATTACCTTACATGGCAGTAGTTGTCTTGTGTTGTCCGTGACTCTTCTGTGTTATTGTGTTCCTTCCTAGGCTTGTAGGATGTACCATCTGCATTGTGTTGTTTCCTTGGCTGAACAAGTGTTTGCCTGCTGACCGGTTGTCAGCAGTATGTTTGGGTATTTGCAGTACAGTGTGCACTCCCTAGCATTGTGACTTGTGATACAAGTGTCCCTGTGTCTTCACTGGGGGTGATATGATAGTTCCATACACAGATTCAAATTGACAGTGGTGGTAACACGTTGGCATCTATGTACCCTGGACATCGCATACCTTTAGACTTATGCAATGGATTAATTTAAACATCAGTGAGACGCTTACATTTTGCAAGGTGACAATTAGCCAAACCTCTCCATTCGTTGTGATCATTGACGTCTTAACATTTGACTGTACACTAATTTCAGATGTGTGACATGTTCACTGCAGACCTATCAAACATGGCTAGCAATGTCACGACCTCAGTGTGTTCCTGTCCACATGTTGCTGTTGTGGTGTATGTGTTGTGTGTCCTTGAGGGTTGCTGTGCAGTGTGTACATAAGTAGGTTTTTGTACTTACCAACAAGTAGTCCATTGCCATATCGTCCATCCTGGAAGTGTTGATTGATGGTACAGTGACGGAAGATGAATGAGTCATGGACACTCCAAGGATACTTTGCCACGATGTTGGTGAACAATCCTTGGTGATCCACAATGGCCTGCACATTTATGGAGTGTGTGTGCTTCCTGTTGCGGTAGAGGTGTTCAGTTGCAGCAGGTGGCATGAGGTGTACATGTGTGCAGTTGATGGCACCAAGGACGTGTGGGAATCCATTAATGAGGTAAAACCCTTGTTTTGTCTCCTGCTGCTTCTGCAGTGTGTTTGGGAAGCAGATGTGGCAGGGTGTGAGTCCAATGATGGCATCCAGTACTTTTGGGCAAGAAGGCAGAAAATGATGGCTGTGAGATTCCGGCAACCAGGGCGCCAGTGCTTTGAAAGGAGCCACTTGCCAGCATGTGAAGTACAGCTAGCAGCTTGGTTTCTGTTGGGATGGGCCGGGGTGTTAGCAAGGTGGGTGCCAACTGTGGCTCTATGTTGCGCAACAGCTGCTGAATGGCATGCCAATTCAACCTGTACCTCTGGATGATGTCATGTTCCCTGAGGCCATGAAGGGTTGTTCTGGTGCGGAATATCCTCTCCTGCCTTCTGCGCTGCCTTTGGGGTCCCTGCTGGTGTTGTGGTAGCTGCTGTTGTTGTTGCTGGGCTCTGCATGCACTCTGGATAAGAAGCACCTACATGTCTCCCTTTTGCTGCTCTGCTGTTGCTTCTGTGTGTTCTGATTAAATACAGGTGTGTTTGCCCCATTTTAACGCCTGCCCTGACCCAGGCATTAATTTTTTACGCACATCGGCCTGTGCGTCATTTTCCGCCTCCGCCTCCCGGCCGTGCGGCATTTTTGCCCGGAAGCATTAATACGACGCACAACCGTATAAGTCATTTTTTGGACGGGAACACCTACCTTGCATTTGATTAACGCAAGGCAGTTTCCTGCATCCAGAAAATGACGCACACGGTGGGATTTTGACATCCGCGGGCGTCAAAGTTTAAATATGGGGCAAGTTTTGCGTAGAATGTAAGTCAAAATTTTTGACGCACATCCGGCGCAGACGGAGTATAGATATGCCCCTTAGTGTCCCATTTCTCTTTTACAGTTCCAGGCCAAAATTCTAGAAAGCTGGTTAATTGAGAACTCTCTGAGTACCACTTGTCCTTTTGGATTTGAGTCCTAGGTTTGTTACTGTAACCCAATTAGTACCTCTCAGGAGATTTGATGACTGTGGTAACAACAGAAGGGCTCTCTGCAGGTTTACTTCTTTTTTTGGATAATTGATCCTTTCAGGTTGTCTCCAAACTGTTTATTTCCACAATCCATTCCATAGTTTGTGGAATACTGCACGGCTCCTCAATAAGCCCATCAGTCTTTAATATTTATGTCCATCCTCTTGTAGACATTGTGGAAGCATTTGGCTTTTCTATAATTTCTTACGCACACAACACTTAGATTGTCATCTTTCTGTATCCAGACTTAGCAAGAGTCCCCTCCAACTCAAACTTTGAAAGCCATTGCTCATTGGACGGGGATTAACTCTCTGACAGTTAACAGTAGCAAAACAGAGATCCTACTATTTGGGAACCAAGCCTTCCTGTGATGTCCTCCTTGGTGGCCAGAGGCACTCGCTCCTCTGCTGGGGTCAAACAGACGGTAAAAAATCTGGGAATTAGACTGGACAGTGAACTAACGCTTGGTCATCAGTTCAACAAGGTGATTTCTTACTGCTTTGGACTCCTAAGATGCATTAGGAAGATCATCTGGCTCTTGCCTAGCTCCACTCAAAATATTATATTTCAGGCTTTGATCACTATATTTTAAATACTAAATAGCAGCTCAACCTTACTTTTGGCCATACATTGGTTAGAAAAATATATTAAAACAACATCTAAACTACCAAAAATTGATAACGATATCAAAACTTTAAAGTCCTAAAAAATCTTTAGACATTAATGAGTCACTAATAAAATGTTCAGTTCAAGAAAAATCTAATACCTTTGGCTGGATACCTATGATACAAAATTATTCTTTGAATGTAAGGACACAAAATTCGAACCAAGAAAATAATGTAGGCACTTTTCAACTTTCACATTGATTTTCTTCAGTTTTAAATAATAACACGTTCATGGAAGTTCTTCCAAACCACACCAATATATTTTCAAATTAGTGTCTCTCTGCTCTGGTTCAATCTTGGTCTAATATACCCATGCAGGTGCTGCATAAGTCTTATTTGGAACTCTTATTCTTGTGGATCTTCTGACTACTGGTTGTTCTGACTCTTTTCCACTCAAGTTTTTTTCTCTTGATTCTGTCTCTCATTCTGTCTCTTCGTCAACAGTTTCTAGTCTGCAATCTTCACTTCATGATTTTTTCCTGCCTCCCACACTCTTAGGCCATTCATCTTGGATCCAGCTTTCATCTTCAGATCCACTTATGGCAACTGCTGCACCTTTATTTGGATTTGTCACTTAATAGGTGCAATTTTTGACTGAAACAGATTGGTTTGCTTTAAAGGGTTTTGAAATACAAATGTTTGCTTTTTGATTTCCTTGAATTTAAGTTTGTTCAGTTTTTTCTTCTTGTTGCACAATTTGATCTCCTCCACCCCGTCTGGATCTATGTAGAGACCTCAAGTGTGATACTGTGAATCAGAGGTTGTTGTCACCACATGGCAAGCCTACCGCTTCATGACAGTATTCTTCACATGTAGCTCTCACAAATGTGCTTCTTCCACATAATCCAGTCAGCAGGTTCTTAGACATGTTAGACATGGTTCTTCCTTTGCTGAGGGTGTCTTCAACTTTACCTTATGAGAGATTAAAAAAAATACTACATCAGCTAAACTTTTGCAGTCATTCAGAACAAGATCATCAGAAATATTTAAAGGTGTGTGTAGCTGAAGACGAAATCCCTGGAATCCACATTGCTTTGCCCATAAGGGCTTCAATAAGGTGAGTGACCAGTCACTTTATTAGGTGTGCTTGTTGAACTGATCAGTACAGTGGCAAAGCATCTGGTCAATTCAATAAAGTAGAGATACACACTTTGGGCAACGTTAACTCTTTCGACCTACACTTGATGCTTTTTTTGAGAGCTACAGTAAAATTGTAGTTCTACTCTTAGTGCCATACATAAAAGTTTCATTAGTTCACTTTTAAAGTGAATGTCCCAAATCAGACTCAAATGAAGTTGGCAAACTGAATCTTGCAATCAACTCCCTCAGCAACAGCTTGGCTATAGGTAGGCTATCACATCTTCTGGTTGGGTAAGCCTCACACATCTGAAAAAAGGCAAACAATAACTAAAGTATATCTAAGCCCATTAGAACAGGGAATAAGCACAAACTCAGTATGTAACCTTGTAAAACACCTTCAGACTGTTGAATGTGGCTTAAAAACATAGGAGTCCTTTTTCCAACATTAAACAGCTGACAGGTACCATAACTCTGAAACAAAAATCATCAGCCACAGGTCTTAATTTAGGATTAACACAGAATTATTAATAATACCCCGCATATCATCACACCCAACATGTTTAGTTGCACGTATACATATCTTCAAACACACAAAAGGTGATGGAAGGATGCTTCCAATAAGTCCAACGCCTGGCATTTGCTTGCAGTAGCGTTCCAACTCACCATTCTTTTGCCCACTATGCCCCCTCAGTTTGGACCCAGCCATATGCAAAGTAGTCTTGACCCAGCTCCAATAGGAACAGTCCAGCCCAAACTGCCAGGGCATGTCCTCCCTGAATCAGAACACAAGAAACTCAACACCTGTTTCATCATGATTGTGGACTCTGCAGTCGGGTACTGCTTGAATCCAGTGGCTTATGTCATATGCATCACACACACACCTTGCTGCTCCTTACCCAAATTTTCATTTTATGATGCTATTTTCTCTTCACTAATAGTACCATTAACAATTTTTCCCAATTCAACTAAAGGCCTACAAATGTCAATTCATTTTGTTATCAGCTTACTCAGTGCTGATGCACTAGCAAGCACATTATATCCTAGTTAACCCCTTCTGTGCTGCGGACGTAATGGTTACGTCCTGCGGCACAGTGCTGCTGTGCCCAGGACGTAACCATTACGTCCTGGGCACACAGCCCAGAGGGAGCGCTAGCGCTCCCTCTGTGGGGTATGTACCACCCACCCCCCCAAGTCAGGGATGGAAGGGGAAGCCCTTCCCCTTCCACCCCGACCCCCCCACCCGTCCCACCCTCCCTGTGACGTCAGCGCGCGAGCACGCGCTGATTGTCACAGAGCCTCCCCATCGCGCTGGAAGCTGAGCTTCCAGCGCGATCGGAAGAGAAATGCTTTGTATTTCTCTTCTGATCATGTGGGGGAGGCCGAGAGAGGCTTCAAAGGGAAGGAAATGTATTTCCTTCCCTTTGAAGTCTCTCTCTGCATTTTGGCAGCCGGATTGAAAGCAATCCGTCTGTCAAAACGCCCACTAGACACCAGGGATGTCTTTTTAGAAAAGGAAATTGTCATAAGGGAGCGACCCCTTGGGCAAGGGTCGATCCCAGGGGGGGCATTTTTTTTGGAAGGCCTTTTCTGCCCCCCCCTGGGGGCAGAAACCTCTAAGCACCAGGGATAAAAAAAAAAAAATTTTGTTTTTGTTTATTTTTTTGTTTTAGGTGTGGGGAGCGACCCCTTAGGCAAGGGTCGCTCCCATAGGGGGCAAATTATATTTAGGCCATTTCTGCCCCCCTTGGGGGCAGATTGGCCTATTTTTATGAGGCCAATCTGCCCCCAAGGGGGGCAGAAACCACTAGACACCAGGGAGTTTTTGTTTGTGAATTTCACGTAAGGGGAGCGACCCCTTAGGCAAGGGTCGTTCCCCTGGGGGTCAAATTTATTTTAGGCCATTTCTGTCCCCCAGGGGGGCAGATCAGCCTATTTTAATTAGGCCGATCTGCCCCCAAGGGGGGCAGAAACCACTAGGCACCGGGGATTTGTTGTTGTTTTACAGATGGGGAGCGACCCCTTAGGCAAGGGTCGTTCCCCTGGAGGGCCAAATTGTATTTAGGCCATTTCTGCCCGCTTTGGGGGCAGATCGGCCGATTTTAGGTCAATCTCCCCCCAAGGGGGGCAGAAACCACTAGGCACCAGGGATCTTTTTTTTGCGCCGTCATGCAAGGGGAGCGACCTGGTAGGCAAGGGTCGCTCCCCTGGAGGGCCAAATTGTATTTAGGCCATTTCTGCCCGCTTTGGGGGCAGATCAGCCGATTTTAGGTCAATCTGCCCCAAGGGGGCCGGCTGAGCTAGAGGCCAAAATCCACAGGTAGGCACTTTGCAAAAAACACCTCTGTTTTCTGTGACAAAATGTGATGTGTCCATGTTGTGTTTTGGGCCATTTCCTTTCATGGGCGCTAGGCCCACCCACACAAGTGAGGTACCATTTTTATTGGGAGACTTGGGGGAACGCTGGGTGGAAGGACATTTGTGGCTCCTCTCAGATTCCAGAACTTTCTGTCACCGAATGAGAGGAAAAAGTGTTTTTTTGGCCAAATTTTGAAGTTTGCAAAGGATCCAGGGTAACAGAACCTGGTCAGAGCCCTACAAGTCACCCCATCTTAAAATTCCCCTAGGTGTCTAGTTTTCAGAAATGTGCTGGTTTGCTAGGTTTCCCTATGTGCCGGCTGAGGCATTGTGACTTGTGATACAAGTGTCCCTGTGTCTTCAATGGGGGTGATATGATAGTTCCGTACACAGATTCAAATTGACAGTGGTGGTAACACGTTGATATCTATGTACCCTGGACATCCCATACCTTTAGACTTATGCAATGGATTAATTTAAACATCTGTGAGACGCTTACATTTTGCAAGGTGACAATTAGCCAAACCTCTCCATTCGTTATGATCATTGACGTCTTAACATTTGACTGTACACTAATTTCAGATGTGTAACATGTTCACTGCAGACCTATCAAACATGGCTAGCGATGTCACGACCTCAGTGTGTTCCTGTCCACATGTTGCTGTTGTGGTGTATGTGTTGTGTGTCCTTGAGGGTTGCTGTGCAGTGTGTATATAAGTAGGTTTTTGTACTTACCAACAAGTAGTCCATTGCCATATCGTCCATCCTGGAAGTGTTGATTGATGGTACAGTGACGGAAGATGAATGAGTCATGGACACTCCAAGGATACTTTGCCACGATGTTGGTGAACAATCCTTGGTGATCCACAATGGCCTGCACATTTATGGAGTGTGTGTGCTTCCTGTTGCGGTAGAGGTGTTCAGTTGCAGCAGGTGGCACAAGGTGTACATGTGTGCAGTTGATGGCACCAAGGACGTGTGGGAATCCATTAATGAGGTAAAACCCTTGTTTTGTCTCCTGCTGCTTCTGCAGTGTGTTTGGGAAGCAGATGTGGCAGGGTGTGAGTCCAATGATGGCATCCAGTACTTTGGGCAAGAAGGCAGAAAATGATGGCTGTGAGATTCCGGCAACCAGGGCGCCAGTGCTTTGAAAGGAGCCACTTGCCAGCATGTGAAGTACAGCTAGCAGCTTGGTTTCTGTTGGGATGGGCCAGTGTGTTAGCAAGGTGGGTGCCAACTGTGGCTCTATGTTGCGCAACAGCTGCTGAATGGCCTGCCAATTCAACCTGTACCTCTGGATGATGTCATGTTCCCTGAGGCCATGAAGGGTTGTTCTGGTGCGGAAAATCCTCTCCTGCCTTCTGCGCTGCCTTTGGGGTCCCTGCTGGTGTTGTGGTAGCTGCTGTTGTTGTTGCTGGGCTCTGCATGCACGCTGGATAAGAAGCACCTACATGTCTCCCTTTTGCTGCTCTGCTGTTGCTTCTGTGTGTTCTGATTAAATACAGGTGTGTTTGCCCCATTTTAACGCCTGCCCTGACCCAGGCATTAATTTTTTACGCACATCGGCCTGTGCGTCATTTTCCGCCTCCGCCTCCCGGCCGTGCGGCATTTTTGCCCGGAAGCATTAATACGACGCACAACCGTATGTCATTTTTTGGACAGGAACGCCTACCTTGCATTTGATTAACGCAAGGCAGTTTCCCGCATCCAGAAAATGACGCACATGGTGGGATTTTGACGTCCGCGGGCTTGGGCGTGAAAGTTTAAATATGGGCCAAGTTTTGCGTAGAATGTGCATCAAAATTTTTGATGCACATTCGGCGCAGACGGAGTATAGATATGCCCCTTAGTGTCCCATTTCTCTTTTACAGTTCCAGGCCAAAATTCTAGAAAGCTGATTAATTGAGAACTCTCTGAGTACCACTTGTCCTTTTGGATTTGAGTCCTAGGTTTGTTACTGTAACCCAATTAGTACCTTTCAGGAGATTTGATGACTGTGGTAACAACAGAAGGGCTCTCTGCAGGTTTACTTCTTCTTTTGGATAATTGATCCTTTCAGGATGTCTCCAAACTGTTTATTTCCACAATCCATTCCATAGTTTGTGGAATACTGCACAGCTCCTCAATAAGCCCATCAGTCTTTAATATTTATGTCCATCCTCTTGTAGACATTGTGGAAGCATTTGGCTTTTCTATAATTTCTTACGCACACAACACTTAGATTGTCATCTTTCTGTATCCAGACTTAGCAAGAGTCCCCTCCAACTCAAACTTTGAAAGCCATTGCCCATTGGACGGGGATGAACTCTCTGACAGTTAAGAGTAGCAAAACAGAGATCCTACTATTTGGTAACCAAGCCTTCCTGTAATGTCCTCCTTGGTGGCCAGAGGCACTCGCTCCTCTGCTGGGGTCAAACAGACAGTAAAAAATCTGGGAATTAGGCTGGACAGTGAACTAACGCTTGGTCATCAGTTCAACAAGGTGATTTCTTACTGCTTTGGACTCCTAAGATGCATTAGGAAGATCATCTGGCTCTTGCCTAGCTCCATTCAAAATACTATATTTCAGGCTTTGATCACTATATTTTAAATACTAAATAGCAGCTCAACCTTACTTTTGGCCATACATTGCTTAGAAAAATCTATTAAAACAACATCTAAACTACCAAAAATTGATAAGGATATCAAAACTTTAAAGTCCTAAAAAATCTTTAGACATTAATGAGTCACTAATAAAATGTTCAGTTCAAGAAAAATCTAATACCTTTGGCTGGATACCTATGATACAAAATTATTCTTTGAATGTAAGGACACAAAATTCGAACCAAGAAAATAATGTAGGCACTTTTCAACTTTCACATTGATTTTCTTCAGTTTTAAATAATAACACTTTCATGGAAGTTCTTCCAAACCACACCAATATATTTTCAAATTAGTGTCTCTCTGCGCTGGTTCAATCTTGGTCTAATATACCCATGCAGGTGCTGCATAAGTCTTATTTGGAACTCTTATTCTTGTGGATCTTCTGACTACTGGTTGTTCTGACTCTTTTCCACTCAAGTTTTTTACTCTTGATTCTGTCTCTCATTCTGTCTCTTTGTCAACAGTTTCTAGTCTGCAATCTTCACTTCATGATTTTTTCCTGCCTCCCACACTCTTAGGCCATTCATCTTGGATCCAGCTTACATCTTCAGATCCACTTATGGCAACTGCTGCACCTTTATTTTGATTTGTCACTTAATAGGTGCAATTTTTGACTGAAACAGATTGGTTTGCTTTAAAGGGTTTTGAAATACAAATTTTTGCTTTTTGATTTCCTTGAATTTAAGTTTGTTCAGTTTTTTCTTCTTGTTGCACAATTTGATCTCCTCCACCCCGTCTGGATCTATGTAGAGACCTAAAGTGTGATACTGTGAATCAGAGGTTGTTGTCACCACATGGCAAGCCTACCGCTTCATGACAGTATTCTTCACATGTAGCTCTCACAAATGTGCTTCTTCCACATAATCCAGTCAGCAGGTTCTTAGACATGTTAGACATGGTTCTTCCTTTACTGAGGGTGTCTTCAACTTTACCTTATGAGAGATTAAAAAAAATACTACATCAGCTAAACTTTTGCAGTCATTCAGAACAAGATCATCAGAAATATTGAAAGGTGTGTGTAGCTGAAGACGAAATCCCAGGAATCCACATTGCTTTGCCCATAAGGGCTTCCATAAGGTGAGTGACCAGTCACTTTATTAGGTGTGCTTGTTGAACTAATCAGTACAGTGGCAAAGCATCTGGTCAATTCAATAAAGTAGAGATACACACTTTGGGCAACGTTAACTCTTTCGACCTACACTTGATGCTTTTTTTGAGAGCTACAGTAAAACTGTTTTTCTACTCTTAGTGCCATACCTAAAAGTTTCATTAGTTCACTTTTAAAGTGAATGTCCCAATCAGACTCAAATGAAGTTGGCAAACTGAATCCTGCGATCAACTCCCTCAGCAACAGCTTGGCTTTAGGTAGGCTATCACATCTTCTGGTTGGGTAAGCCTCACCCATCTGAAAAAAGGCAAACAATAACTAAAGTATATCTAAGCCCATTAGAACAGGGAATATACACAAACTCAGTATGTAACCTTGTAAAACACCTTCAGATTGTTGAATGTGGCTTAAAAACACAGGAGTCCTTTTCTAACATTAAACAGCTGACAGGTACCATAACTCTGAAACCAAAATCATCAGCCACAGGTCTTAATTTAGGATTAACTCAGAATTATTAATAATACCCCGCATATTATCACACCCAACATGTTTAGTTGCACGTACACATATCTTCAAACACACAAAAGGTGATGGAAGGATGCTTGCAATAAGTCCAACGCCTGGCATTTGCTTGCAGTAGCGTTCCAACTCACCATTCTTTTGCCCACTATGCCCCCTCAGTTTGGACCCAGCCATATGCAAAGTAGTCTTGACCCAGCTCCAATAGGAACAGTCCAGCCCAAACTGCCAGGGCATGTCCTCCCTGAATCAGAACACAAGAAACTCAACACCTGTTTCATCATGATTGTGGACTCTGCAGTCGGGTACTGCTTGAATCCAGTGGCTTATGTCATATGCATCACACACACACCTTGCTGCTCCTTACCCAAATTTTCATCATTTTATGATGCTATTTTCTCTTCACTAATAGTACCATTAACAATTTTTCCCAATTCAACGAAAGGCCTACAAATGTCAATTCATTTTGTTATCAGCTTACTCAGTGCTGATGCACTAGCAAGCACATTATATCCTAGTTAACCCCTTCTGTGCCGCGGACGTAATGGTTACGTCCTGCGGCACAGTGCTGCTGTGCCCAGGACGTAACCATTACATCCTGGGCACACAGCCCAGAGGGAGCGCTAGTGCTCCCTCTGTGGGGTTCCCACCCACCCCCCCCAAGTCAGGGATGGAAGGTGAAGCCCTTCCCCTTCCTCCCCCGACCCCTCCCACCCCTCCCACCCCCCCTGTGACGTCAGCGCGCGAGCGCGCGCTGATTGTCACAGAGCCTCCCCCATCGCGCTGGAAGCTCAGCTTCCAGCGCGATCGGAAGAGAAATGCTTTGTATTTCTCTTCCGATCATGTGGGGGAGGCCGAGAGAGGCTTCAAAGGGAAGGAAATGTATTTCCTTCCCTTTGAAGTCTCTCTCTGCGTTTTGGCAGCCGGATTGAAAGCAAACCGTCTGTCAAAACGCCCACTAGACACCAGGGATGTCTTTTTAGAAAACGAAATTGTCATAAGGGAGCGACCCCTTGGGCAAGGGTCGATCCCAGGGGGGCATTTTTTTTGGAAGGTGTTTTCTGGGAGCAGAAACCTCTAGGCACCAGGGATATATATATATATATATTTTTTTGTTTTTGTTTATTTTTTTGTTTTAGGTGTGGGGAGCGACCCCTTAGGCAAGGGTCGCTCCCATAGGGGGCAAATTATATTTAGGCCATTTCTGCCCCCTTGGGGGCAGATTGGCCTATTTTTATTAGGCCGATCTGCCCCCAAGGGGGGCAGAAACCACTAGGCACCGGGGATTTTTTGTTGTTGTTGTTTTACAGATGGGGAGCGACCCCTTAGGCAAGGGTCGTTCCCCTGGAGGGGCAAATTGTATTTAGGCCATTTCTGCCCGCTTTGGGGCAGATCGGCCGATTCTAGGTCAATCTCCCCCCAAGGGGGGCAGAAACCACTAGGCACCAGGGATCTTTTTTTTGCGCCGTCATGCAAGGGGAGCGACCTTGTAGGCAAGGGACGCTCCCCTGGAGGGGCAAATTGTATTTAGGCCATTTCTGCCCGCTTTGGGGGCAGATCGGCCGATTTTAGGTCCATCTGCCACCAAGGGGGCCGGCTGAGCTAGAGGCCAAAATCCACAGGTAGGCACTTTGCAAAAAACACCTCTGTTTTCTGTGACAAAATGTGATGTGTCCATGTTGTGTTTTGGGCCATTTCCTTTCGTGGGCGCTAGGCCCACCCACACAAGTGAGGTACCATTTTTATCGGGAGACTTGGGGGAACGCTGGGTGGAAGGACATTTGTGGCTCCTCTCAGATTCCAGAACTTTCTGTCACTGAAATGAGAGGAAAAAGTGTTTTTTTGGCCAAATTTTGAGGTTTGCAAAGGATCCTGGGTAACAGAACCTGATCAGAGCCCTACAAGTCACCCCATATTGGATTCCCCTAGGTGTCCTAGTTTTCAGAAATGTTCTGGTTTGCTAGGTTTCCCTAGGTGCCGGCTGAGCTAGAGGCCAAAATCCACAGGTAGGCACTGTTTTCTGTGGAAAAATGTGATGTGTCCATGTTGTGTTTTGGGCCATTTCCTTTCGTGGGCGCTAGGCCTACCCACACAAGTGAGGTACCATTTTTATCGGGAGACTTGGGGGGACGCTGGGTGGAAGGAAATTTGTGGCTCCTCTCAGATTCCAGAACTTTCTGTCACCGAAATGTGAGGAAAATGTGTTTTTTTAGCCAAATTTTGAGGTTTGCAAAGGATTCTGGGTAACAGAACCTGGTCAGAGTCCCACAAGTCACCCCATCTTGGATTCCCCTAGGTCTCTAGTTTTCAAAAATCCACAGGTTAGGTAGGTTTCCCTAGGTGCCGGCTGAGCTAGAGGCCAAAATCTACAGGTAGGCACTTTGCAAAAAACACCTCTGTTTTCTGTGAAAAAATGGGATGTGTCCACGTTGTGTTTTGGGGCATTTCCTGCAGCGGGCGCTAGGCCTACCCACACAAGTGAGGTACCATTTTTATCGGGAGACTTGGGGGAACATAGGATAGCAAAACAAGTGTTTTTGCCCCTTGTTTTTCTCTACATTTTTTCCCTCCAAATATAAGAGAGTGTGTAAAAAAGACGTCTATTTGAGAAATGCCCTGTAATTCACATGCTAGTATGGGCACTCCGGAATTCAGAGATGTGCAAATAACCACTGCTCCTCAACACGTTATCTTGTGCCCATTTTGGAAATACAAAGGTTTTCTTGATAGCTATTTTTTACTCTTTATATTTCAGCAAATTAATTGCTGTATACCCTGTATAGAATGAAAACCCACTGCAGGGTGCAGCTCAGTTATTGGCTCTGGGTACCTAGAGATGAACCTACATATCCTATATATCCCCGCAACCAGAAGAGTCCAGCAGACGTAACAGTATATTGCTTTCAAAAATCTGACATTGCAGGAAAAAGTTACAGAGTAAAACGTAGAGGAAAATTGCAGTTTTTTAACCTCAATTTCAATATATTTTTTTTCCAGTTGTCATTTTCTGTAAGAAACCCTTGTAGGATCTACACAAATTACCCCTTGCTGAATTCAGACTTTTCATAAATGTTTCGGTTTCTGGGATCCAGCACTGGTTTCACGCCCATTTCTGTCACTGACTGGAAGGAGGCTGAAAGCACAAAAAATCTTAAAAATGGGGTATGTCCCAGTAAAATGCCAAAATTGGGTTGAAAAATACGGGTTTTCTGATTCAAGTCTGCCTGTTCCTGAAAGCTGGGAAGCTGGTGATTTTAGCACCGCAAACCCTTTGTTGATGCCATTTTCAGGGAAAAAAACACAAGCCTTCTTCTGCAGTCCCTTTTTCCCATTTTTTTGAAAAAAATGAATTTTTCACTGTATTTTGGCTAATTTCCTGGCCTCCTTTTGGGGAACCCACAAAGTCTGGGTACCTCTAGAATCCCTAGGATGTTGGAAAAAAAGGACGCAAATTTGGTGTGGGTAGCTTATGTGAACAAAATGTTATGAGGGTCTAAGCGTGAACTGCCCCAAATAGCCAAAAAAAGTTTCGGCACAGGAGGGGGAAAAGGCCCGGCAGCGAAGGGGTTAAACAGCAGGACTTTCATGAGGCCTTGGTCCAGCTCCTCCCTCTAGCTCTTGCTGTCTTGTTTCACCATTATACGGAAGTGGTCTTGAATTCCACAAATCATATAAAAACCCATCCTCCTCATTAGAATTATTAGAAAGTGATCTATCTCTTTTTCATCTTTCTACTTTTTACTTTTGGTTTCATCTTTGCTGTTATTTGTTTACTTTATGTTTGTTTCTTTAGTAATCACAGGGGAAACACCAACACCCTCTTTCATGTCTTCTCTCTACTCCCTATTTTACAGTTGCCATTTCAATTGCGTTTAACGACTCACTGCATTTCTAATACAACTTTTATCATTTGCAATATAATCCCATTAATTCAATGCCTCGATTTCAGCAGATCTAGGTTTTGGCTGTGCCTCATACACAGGACACCTCAAGAATCTCAGTCTTTCTCACATTAACCCCTTGGCCGCCAAGAATGTAATGGTTACGTCCAGTGGCGCGGCGCGGCGCCACAAACGTAACCATTACGCCCTGGGACCGGCCCTCAGGAAAGCTCTACCACTCTGCCCGAGGGCCCCCCTCACCCTCTCAGGGTATGGCTTGAAGGGGAATTGCATCCCCTTACACCCCCACCCCCCCTCCTCTAATGACATCAGCGCTGACATCATCAGAGGGTGCCGGACGCGCTGGAAGCCATTTGCTTCCAGCGCATCAAGGGAAGAGGAGGTGAGTATCTCCTCCAGCCGGGGGGAAGGGGAGGTTGCTAAAACAGAGGCACTGGGGAAAATAAAAGGGTTTTCCTTTCCCTCAATGTCTCTTTCAGCATTCCTGCTGCCCGATCAGCAGGAATGCCCACTAGACACCAGGGATGATTGTTTTTTGTGATTTTATTGTGTCTTTCATGTTGCGGGGAGCTGCCCCTTAGAGAAGGGATGCTCCCCTAAGGGGGCAAAATGTTTTTCGCCATTTCTGCCCCTCTTGGGGGCAGATCGACCTCTTATTTTTAACGACCTCTTATTTTTAATGCCCAAGAGGGGCAGAAGACACTAGAAACCAGGGATTTTTTTGTGTTTTTTTTGTGTGGGGCGTGACCCCTTGAGCAAGGGCCACCCCCCAAAGGGGACAAAGCATTGTTCGGGAGTTCTGCCTATTTTTTTAGGCCCATCTGGACCCAGTAGAAACCCGGGATTTTCTTTTGTGTTTTTTTGTGTGGGGGTGACCCCTTGTGCAACGGTCGCCCCCCAAAGGGGACAAAGCACTGTTTGGCCCTTGGGGGCAGATCAGCATATTTTTTTTACGCCCATCTGCCCCCAAGGGGGGCAGAATCCACATAGCACCAGGGATCTTGTGTGTGTGTGTGCTTTGTGTGTGGGGGTGGCCCCTTTGGCAAGGGTCGCTCCTCCAAGGGGGGCAAAATTATTTACACCATTTCTGCCCTCCTTGGGTGCAGGATGGCCTATTATTTTTAGGCCCATCAGCCCCCAAGGGCGGCAGAAGTCACTAAGGCTTCAGGGATTTTTTGTGTTTTGGTTTTATTTTGTGTGGGGGGCGGCCCCTTGGGCAGGGGATTCAGCACAATACTGGTGGCCATTTCTGACCCCTTGGGGGCAGATCGGCCTAGTTTTTGTTAGGACCATCTGTCCTCAAGGAGGGCAGAGACCACTAGACACCAGGGAACATTTCTAAATGTTTGGTGGTGGGGTGTTTGTCAACTGGCGAAGTGTTTGTATTTGTGATTATAACAGTTTATTTCTCCTCTTTGTTCAAGTTCAAAGCTTTTGCTTCCTTTGATGTGGCTCATTGCGGTTTTGGCAGTGGTTGACCAGCGGTTTGCGTAGTTGCATGTTTTAGGTAAGTAAAAACAATTTACTCCAAATGACTACTGTTGCCATGCATGAATGACATTTTGTAAGTGTCCGCTTCATGGGCTCTCTTATGGACCCAGGCAGCAAATGCTAGCAACTGGACCGCAGACAAAAATGGCGGTCCTAGTTAGAACGCAAAACCGGATGGAAAATGGCCACGGTAAAAGAAAAGTACAATAGGAAATGAACACGATAAAAAGTAAGATTCCCTGTGGACACGGGTGTCTCTAGACACGGGCACCGGGTCCTCTGGGGAATACATGTGTTAAAATCACAAATAGTATTATTTTAGGAAGTGCTGATATTTTGAAAAGAGCAAATGCAAGCGCACTCTGTAAGCCAAGCAGCTTTACCTGCTAAACAGGTCTCCTGTGCGTCAGCTTCATGGGCTCTCTTATGGGCCCAGGAAGCAAATGCCAGCAACAAGACCGCAGACAAAAAAGCGGTTCTAGTTGCAACACAAAACTTGATGGAAAATGGCCGCCGTAAAAGAAAAGTACAATAGGAAATTAACATGATAAAAAGTAAGATTCCCTGTGGACACAGGTGTCTCTAGATATGGGTACCAGGTACTCTGGGGAATTTATGTTAAAATCACAAATAGTATTATTTTAAGAAGATATTTTTAAAAGAGCAAATGCAAGCGTGCTATGTAAGCCAAGCAGCTTTACCTGCTAAACAGGTCCGCTGCCCGTCCGCTTCATGGGCTCTCTTATGGGCCCAGGAAGCAAATGCTAGCAACAAGACCACAGACAAAAATGGCGGTTCTAGTTAGAACACAAAACCGGTTCAGTTGTTTTGGCCTTTAAGTTATTAACAGTGCATTTCATTTTTGTGAAATATCTTGTTAATTAAATTTGATCTACTGAACCATCGCTCCCCCTCGTGCCAAATCCAACCAGTATGTGTGGTAAAAAGGAAAAAAACCTGTTCTGCTGCAATCAGGCATCGCAGCACACCCGTGACATGCTAGGTGTCTCGGGTAGGGCCCCGATGAAGCATGGCACCAACTTTGTTGGTGGGTGAGGGGTCTTTTTAACATAACCGAAGTGCATTTCTTTTCACAATGTTAGTGTTTGGAACATCACTAAAGGATGTGGATACATCAAAATGATCTATTACAAAACTACAGCCCTCATTACAACCCTGGTGGTTGGTAATATAGTGGCAGTAATACCGCCAACAGGCTGGCGGTAACTACAGCCAAATTATGACCATGACGGTGAGAACTCAGATAGACAGCCACTTTACCACACTGCCCGCCAGAGAGGATACAACAGCCACCACGGCGGTAGCCGCCTACAGTCAGGTGGAAGTAAATGTTCCGCCCACCATGTTATGAACCTGGATACCGCCACCTTTTCCGGGGTGGTACCAACGACATCAAAAGCCTGGGGGATACACTGCACAGAAGGGAAAGGACTCACCTTTGGAGACACAGGGAAGAACCACGCCGCCATGGACCCCAAACTTCAAATATTCTTAATGATTTTCTGCGTCCTGCTCCACCACGAACACCAACGACGGCGAAGACGACCACAGTGAGTACAGCCGCCTAGCACACAGGGGAGGGAAGGAGGAAAAAGAGAGTGACACACACACGCACAACACACACCCCCACCCCCAACACCATACACACAATCAGCTGCAGTAAAAAAACATATTTACCCCGTACCCCTGAGGAATCATACAAGGACAACAGGATTGTGCAAAAGTTAGTGTAATAATAACAACACAGGCCAAAGTCCAAGGCCCCACCTGTACCTGCACCAACACGGAGAGAACACTGCAGGGGCATCAGTTGGAAAATAGGCAGGCACCTCAGGGGGACGGGTAATGGGGGACACCTCAGCCGGCAGATGGAACAAGACCACTGGTTCTCAAGGGGGCAAAATGCCCTGTGCTCAGTCCTGGGGAGTGCAAGGTCACAGTCTCTCAAGGGGGTGACTTGCCCACATGCTCTGGAGGGGGCAACATGCCCTGTGATTGGTCCTGTGGATTGCACGGCCACAGTATCTCAAGTGGGTGACTTGCCCACATGCTCTGGAGGGGGCAACATGCTGTGTGCTCGGTCCCGGGGAGTGCAAGGCCACAGTCCCTCAGGTGGGTGTCTTACCCACTGGTTCTGGAGGGGGCATTGTGCCCTGTGCTTGTGATCCTGGGGAGGTCACAGTCTCTCCGCTGCGTATCATACCCACTGGATTTGCAGGGGACAGGCCGCACAGCAGCCCATGGAGGCAGGACTACATACCGTCAGCCGGGGGTGACGGCTGCTCAGTGATGGTGGTGGTGCTGCTGCTGGTGTGTGGAGGCTCCAGCCCATCCTCTGCAGCCTTGGATGGCTGCCCACTGGTGGTGGTGGTGCTGCTGGTGCTTCTGGTGGTAGTGGGGGGAGGCTCTAGCCCATCCCCTGCAGCCTCGGAAGGCTGCACAACCATTGTTGGTGGTGGGGGCTCTGTCTGAGTCCCTGCACCAGGCCCCTTGTCTTTCCTGCCTGCTGGTGCTGGCTCCTTGCCCTTCCTGGCAGTAGCTGGGGCAGGCATCTTTCCCTTCCTGGCAGCAGCTGGGGATGGCTTCTTGCCCTTCCTGGCAGCAGCTGGGCATGGCTCCTTGCCCTTCCTGGCAGCAACTGGGGCAGGCACCCTTTCCTTGAGGTTACCTGGGGCCCTGGATCCTTTCCCACCATGAGTGGATGTGGAGACTACTGGGCCTGTGTACTGGGTGGGTGAGGTGCTTGCCTGGGTTTTTTTGGCACCCTGGCCAGACGTGAAGGAAGGAGGGGATGGGTAGGGAAGAGGTCAATGGTGGAGAGGAAAAACTTCTTAGGGACATTGGGGCGGGAAGAGGGAGAAGGTTTGGGAGTGGAGGAAGAGGTAGAGGTTTTAGGAGGTGTCTGTCTGGTGTGCTTGGGTGCAGGTTCATGGGCTGGATGCTGTTGTGAGGTGGATGGCTGTTGAGTGTCTGAGTGCTTGCATTTGTGTACCTTATGAGGGGGTGACAGACACAGTGGGAGAGGACACGGGGGACGTGTGTATAACTGTTGTGAAGGTGTCTCCCAGTGAGGGGTGTGTTCTGCTTGGTGTGGCGGTCATGCTGGTAGTGGATGTGGATGCTCTGCATGCAGGTGTGAGTGTAGATGCAACTGGGAGGGAGGTGGAGGAGGAGGAGGAGGGGGAAACAGTGGAAATTGTGGATGTTGGTATATCTGTATCTAGATGGTGTTTGTGTGAGTGCCTGTGGGATGAAGTGTGGTGCTTATGTTTGTCTATGCCACTCTTGTGTGTTCTCTTGTGTGCATGCTCATCTGCCTGTGTGCTTGGGATAGGTTGGGGTTAAGGGGCATGGGATTGGGAAGAGGAAGTTGGAGGGGAGGGTGGAAACAGGGACAATGGCTGCCATCAGAGAGGAGGCTGCCCAACAGAGATGTGTCTGAGGAGGTCAATAGCCTCCTCACTCACAAGGTGCCTGGGGTGAAGGAGATGCCCACCCTCCTGGGTAACCGGGCACAGGCAACTCACTGAGGGGCTGCTGGGATGTCGGTGCTGGTACGGGGGTGGCGGCTGTACCTGTGGCTCAGGTGGTCACAGAGGTGTCTGCCACCACCAGGGAGCTTCCATCGGAAGAGGTATCTGTGTCCGAACTGTCCCCTCCTGTCTCCGCTGTGGTGCTCCCCTCGCCCTACATCCCACTGGTGCCCTCAGCATCGGTGGACTCTGCCTCCTGGGTCCTGTGAGAAGAAGCTCCCTCCGTCTCCGGTGCCTCTCCTCCTCTGCTACATGATGCTAATGCACATGAGGACAGGGTGACAAAACAAAAAGGGAGGGGAAGAGACAAAGGATACAATGGGTCAATGGCTGTACCAACACCACCGTTGGCGTACACACCACTGTCAAACACAGGGGACATCCCTACGCACTATGCATTGCACTACCAGTTATAATGCTATCCACTAAGGCATGGGGAGGGGCACATATCGCTAAATGCAGCACACCTGGGACCCACACAGCCCTGACCAGTTGTGGATGCCTACGAGCTAAGTAGCAGGATTATCACTTCAGAACCCTGGCCAACATGGGACCTACTCTGCAATGTCAGGCCTGGCCTAGGGGCAGCCACTGACACACATCCCCCAACCGGGGACCCCCCTACCATGTGTAAGTTGTAATGATGGGCACTGTACTCACCCCCTGGTAGCTGCTGTGATGCCCTCAAGCGCCCATCCAGCTCCGGATAGGCCACCGCCAGTATGTGGGCCATCTGGGGGGTCAGGGTTTGACGGGCACCCCTTCCTCGTTGGGAGGCCATCCCCAGCTGCGCCTCCCCCATCTTCCGTGCCCAGCGTCTCAGGTCCTCCCACCGTTTCCAACAGTGGGTGCTCCACCTGCCGTAAACCCCCAGGGTCCACACGTCCTTGGCGATGGCACGCCATACACCCTTCTTTGGCTGGGCGCTGACCTGCAGATAAATACACACAGGAAATGGTATTAGTCAGACTGTCCTGCCTGTTACACTTATGGCCCACCATACCCCTTCACATCGCCATTTACACACACATGGCCCAGCACACAAGCTGTACACCGCCCAGGAGACATGTACCCACCCCCCTACATGAGGCCTTCACACACACACCACCCCATGCATTCATGCCCCCCCCCAGCAAAATGAACAGCTGTGCAGGAATCAAAAGAGTTTCCAACTCCATGAATGTACAGATGGTGTGCTTGGCGGACCAGTACATCTCCCATGTCAATGCTAAGTGTCCTGGGTCGGTGCATGATGCCTTTATCCTGAGGAATAGCAGCATCCCAAATGTGATGGACCAACTGCAGAGGCACTGTGTGTGGCTAATAGGTGAGCCCATGTTCCCACCCAGTTGATGTTGGTGTATGGGTATGGTGTGGGCCATATAGGATAGTGTGTGGCTAAATGTTGTTAATCGATATTTGCAGGTGACTCAGGTTACCCCAACCTATCATGGCTTCTGAACCCTGTGAGGAATGCCAGGACAAGGGCAGAAGAACATTACAATGAGGCACATGGGCAAACAAGAAGGATAATCGAACGACCCTTTGGCCTCCTGAAGGCCAGGTTCAGGTGTCTCCATCTACCTGGGGGATCCCTGTGCTACTCACCCAAGAAGGTCTGCCAGATAATTGTGGCATGCTGTACGTTGCACAATCTTGCCTTCAAATGCCATGTGCCTTTTCTGCAGGAGGAGGAGGCTGGAGATGGCTGTGTGGCAGCAGTGGACCCTGTGGACAGTGAGGATGAGGAGGCAGAGGACGAGGACAACAGAACTGCAGTGATTCGACAATACTTCCAATGACACACAGGTAAGACAGTGTTACTTCACATTTCATTGTCATTATTTAGATTATCTTTGGCACTGGCATGCTGTTATTTCACACTTCTATGCCCACTCACTGGACCCTTTGGCAACTCATTTTGCAGATGTTGGTTCCCTACTATCACTCTTGGTGTGATCACTTCAGCCAACTACAGGTCTTTCCTTTTTGAACATTACTGTACATTTGAAGTGCAATGGTTGAACCTGGTTAAACGAATACTTAAATAGGTTTGACATACTCCATACATGTATTTTTTGAAAGGGTATTTATTTAAGTGCTAAGAAGTAGAGGGGCAAGTGCATTGGGATGGGGTGATGATGGAGGAAAGTCCAGGGTATTGTTCCAGTCTATTTGGTACACAGGTGCATTGTCCATGGGGACATAGGAAGGGGAGCAAATGGCAATTCAAGGTGGACTGGGTGACAGAGTGGGACACAAGGGTGACACTCAGGAGAGTCGCATTTCCTGGCGGGTGTTTTGCAATAGTCTCTGGCTTCTGCCTGGATCGCAGGGAACGTTTGCGGGTGGTTCACGTTCTGCAGGGGGAGGGGTGCTGCTGGCCTGTTGGTCCTGTGGTGGGGCCTCCTGTCCACTAGCGGCAGCAGAGGTGAAAGGCAGTTCAGATGTCTGGCTAGTGGCTGTTGTGAGGCTGCGTCCTCATAATGTTGCCCATGTCTGCCAGCACCCCTGCTATGGAGACCAGGGTGGTGTTGATGGCCTGCAAGTCCTCCCTGATCACCTGATCGCCTCGTATTGTTCTTCTTGCAGCAGCCTGTTCTCCTGCACGTTGTCCAGGATCTGGCCCAGCGTATCCTGGGAATGTTGGTAGGCTGCCAGGCTCTCTGCAAGTGCCTCCTAGACAGTCAGTTGCCTGGGACTGTCCTCCCCCTGGTGCACAGCAGTCCTCCCAGTTTCCCTGTTGTCCTATCCCTCTGTCCCCTGAACCATGTGGCCACTGCTTCTGACCCCAGGTCCCTGATTGACTTGGGTATGAGGTGCGCCCTGAGGTCAATGTTGTGCTGGACACACTGCTGATTGATGTGTCCTGGGGACAGAGGTATGGGTACGCTGGGTGGGTGCTGTGGTGGTGTTTCCAGACGGGGGAGGCTCTGTGGTTGTCTGTGACTGTGCCTGGGTAACCGACCGTCCAGAGGTCCCTGATGAGCCAGGTTGGACATCCAGATCAAGGTGACCAGAGTTGCTGTCATCACTGTGGGCCTCCTCAGTTGGGGGACTGGATATTGCTGGCACCTCTTCGCCACTGACATTGGCTGGGATACATGTGGGGATGTAAATGCAGTGTTAATGTTTCTGTGTGTGACATTTTGTGCATCAGTGGGTTGCCCTCTTTCTTTGTATTGGCCCTGGCAGCTTTCACTTGTGTACGTTGGTGTATAGTTGGATGATTAGTTCTCTCTAGTGTGCATGCTTTAGTGATAAGTGTCCATAGAGGTCTGTGAGTGGTGCCCATGCATTGGTATGGCATGCAGGGCTTGGCATTGGGATGAGTGAGATGTGATGGTGGGGTGTTTGGGAGGTGGTGGAGTGATGAGATTGAGGGTGAGGGTGAGGGTAGGGGTTTGTGATGGCATGCAGGTAGGAGGGTGATAGTAGTAGAGAGTTGACTTACCAGAGTCCAGTCCTCCTGCTACTCCGGCCAGGCCTTCAGGATGCATGATTGCCAAGACTGCTCCTCCCATGTTGTTAGTTGTTGGTAAAGAGGTGGGGCTCCACCGTAAGTCCTCTGTACAGCGAGATGGGGCCTTGCTGCAATGGAACGTACCTTCCCTCGTAGGTCGTTCCACCTCTTCCTGATGTCATCCCTTGTGGTGGGGTGCTGTCCCATGGCATTGACCCTGTACACGATCCTCCGCCATAGATCCATCTTCCTTGCAATGGATATCTGCTGCACCTGTGCTCCAAATAGCTGTGGCTCTACCTGGATGATTTCCTCCACCATGACCCGTAGCTCCTTCTCTGAGAATCTGGGGTGTCTTTGTGGTGCCCGGGGGGCTGTGTGAGTTGTGTAGGTGAGGGTGTGTAGGGTGATGTGTTGGGGTGTGTGATGTGGGGTGCGTGAGTGGTGTATAGGTGTAGGTGATTTGTGGCTCTGGTTTTGTCTGTAGTCGTGGTGTCTGTCTCGTGCCAATGATTTGTATTAATAAGGGGTTGTGGGTAATGTGGGTGTGTGTTTTATTGTGGTGTGGGTGTGGTGTGTGTATGTGTGTCAGATGTGTGTTATTTAAATTGACCAATCTAGTTTTGTTTTGTAAGTGTGTGTGTATTTTGAGTGCGGTGGTATGTACCACCAATGGTTTACCGCCATTGAATGTCCACTGTGGTGATTTGTGGGTCATATTGTGATGGTTGTTGTTCTGTTGCTGTAACAGTGTGGGTTTTGATACCGCCAGTTTATCACTGACCTTTGGTGTGGCGGACTTGTGTCTGTGGCTGAATAGTGACAGATTGGTGTGTGTGTGTCATAATGTGCTGAACAGATATCTGCCGCGGCAGTGGTATGTTGGCGGCAGTCAGCATGGCTGTAAGTGGGATTTACCGCCAATGTCATAATGAGGGTCTACATCTTTTCTGGGGAGGGCACCTGCGTTTTTGGTCAAGGGTGCAGCCTTCTTCTAGAGAAACCTCCAAAACCCAGACATTTTTTAAAACTAGACACCCGGAGGAGTCCAAGGAGGTGTGGCTTGTGTGGATCCCCCAACATTTTCTTACCCAGACTCCTCTGCAAACCTCAAAATTTGCTTAAAAAAAGCTAATTTTCCTCACTTTTCTTTGTAGGATCACCGTACTGGCACAAAGTTCCTACCAACCAGCATTCCCCGCAGTCTCCCAAGTAAAAGGATACCTCACGTGTGTGGGTCTCCAAAGCAGAGTCAACTTTCAAATTTTGAGGAATGCAAAGAATTCTCGGTAACAGAACCTGGGGAGAGCCCCACATGTCACCCCATTCTGAATTCCCCTGGGTGTCTAGTTTTTAAAACATATAGGTTTGCTAGATTTTCCTAGGTGCCGGCTGAGCTAGAGGCCAAACTCCACAGCTAGGCACTTTGCGAAAAACAGGTCTGTTTTCTTTCGGAAAATGTGATGTGTCCATGTTGTGTTTTGGGGCATTTTCTGTTGCAGGCACTAGGTCTGCCAACACAAGTGAGGTACCATTTTTATCGGGAGACTTTGGGGAATGCTGGGCGGAAGATAATTTGTGGCTCTTCTAAGATTCCAGAACTTTCTATCGCCAAAATGTGAGGAAAAAGTGTTTTTTTGCCAAATTTTGAGGTTTGCAAAGGATTCTAGGTAATAGAACCTGTGAGAGCCCCACAAGTCAGCCCATTCTGAATAACCCTGGGTATCTACTTTTCAAAAACATATAGGTTTGCTAGGTTTCCTTAGGTGCCGGCTGAGCTCGATGCCAAAATCCACAGCTAGGCACTTTGCAAAAAACAGGTCAGTTTTCTTTGGGAAAATGTGATGTGTCCATGTTGTGTTTTGGGGAATTTCCTGTTGTGAGCACTAGGCCTATCCACACAGGTAAGGTACCATTTTTATCGGGAGCCTTGGGGAAACACTGGGTGGAAGGAAATTTGTGGCTCCTCTAAGATTCCAGAACTTTCTGTCATCAAAATGTGAGAAAGAGTGTTTTTTTTGCCAGATTTTGAGGTTTTCAAAGGATTCTGGGTAACAGAACCTGGTGAGAGCCTAACAAGCCACCCCATCCTGGATTTCTCCAGGTGTCTAGTTTTCACAAATGCACAGGTTTGCTAGGTTTCCCTAGGTGCCGGCTGAGCTAGAGGCCAAAATCTGCAGCTAGGCACTTTCCAAAAATAATGTCAGATTTCAATGTAAAAATGTGATGTGTCCATGTTGCAATTCTTGGGAGACTTGGGGAAACACAGAATATAAGAAAAAGTGTTATTGCCTCTTGTCTTTCTCTAAATTTTTTCCTTCCAAATGTAAGACAGTGTGTAAAAAAGATGTCTACTTGAGAAATGGCCTGCAATTCACATGCTAGTATGGGGACCCCGGAATTCAGAGACGTGCATATAACCACTGCTTCTCAACACTTATCTTGTGTCCATTTTGAAATACAAAGGTTTCCTTGATACCTATTTTTCACTCTTTATATTTCAGCAAATGAATTGCTGTCTACCCCATATACAATGAAAACCCATTGCAAAGTGCAGGTCATTTTGTGGCTCTGGGTACCTAGGGTTCTTGATGAACCTACAAGCCCTACATATCCCCGCAACCAGAAGAGTCCAGCAGACATTATGGTATATTGCTTTTGAAAATCTGACATCACAGGAAAAAGTCACAGAGTAAAACGTGGAGCAAAATGTCTGTTTTTTTCACCTAAATTTCAAAATTTTATTATTTCAGCTGTTATTTTCTGAAATAAAAACCTTCTATACTAATGACCCCTTGCTGAATTCAAAATTCTGTCTACTTTTCAGAAATGTTTAGACGTCTTGGATCCAGCATAGGTTTCACACCCATTTCTGTTACTAACTGGAAGGAGGCTAAAAGCACAAAAAATAGTAAAAATGGGGTATGTCCCAGGAAAATGCCAAAACTGTCTTGAAAATGTAGCTTTCTGATTCAAGTCTGTTTGTTCCTGAAAGCTGGGAAGATGGTGATTTTAGGACCGCAAACCCTTTGTTGATGCCATTTTAAGGGAAAAACCACAAGCCTTGTTCTGAAGCCCTTTTTCCCATTTTATTAAAAACTAAGGGCCATATGTATGAAAACAGGAGCTTGCGAATCGCAAATAGCGATTTTTAAGAAATCGCCATTTCCGAGTCGCAATTGGCCATGTAACAATATTGCGATTCGGAAATAGTGATTTCTTAAAAATCGCTATTTCTGATTTGCGAGGCCCATTTACCGAATCGCAATTTGCATTTTCGCAAATTGCAATTTTTTTGCGATTCGGTAAAAAATCGCAAATTGCGAGAAAGTTCAAGAAAGCACACCTGGAGGAGCCTGATGACATCACCAACAGGAAATGAGTCATCCCAGGCAGTTTCAGGTGCCACACCCAAACCAGCATCCTGAGAGAGAGCAGCCCAGCCACACAGAGCAGCACTCAGAAGGAGCCAGAACACCTGAGCAAGGATGGATACCCCAGGCCAAGCACAGGAGAAGGGTGAAAGAAAGCGCAAGCTGAAATTCAGCGAGCAGGAGCTTGAGGTGCTAACTGAGGAGGTGGTCAGGAGCCATGACCGCCTTTTTGGATAAAGCTCACTCCAGGTGCCTGAGAATGAGAAGAGGAGACTATGGTTGGACATACAGTCAAAAATCTGCGCAATTGGAGTGGCACAGCGATCCATCGAAGAGATTAAAAAAAGGTGTATGACCTGCGGTCCCGTGCAAAGGAGAGGGTGGCAAGGAGACTTGGGGGGCCAGGGGCACAGGATGCGGTCCACCCACAGAGGCACCATCCACACCATTGGAGGACGTAGTCGAGTCCGCACTCCTCCCTGAAGCTGTGACTGGGGTCACAGAGATCGACACTACCGGCACACCAAGTACCAGCCAAGGTAAGTGCAATATTGATTTGTAACCCCATATGTGTATGCACAAAAGCCCCTTAGGAATTAGCAAGTAATGTTATACAGTGTGAGACATAGTCCAGTCCACATCTTAGAAGCAGCACTACAATGCATTATGGTAGTGGCAGTCCACGACCCAGAACTGAAAGTAGCACAAACAATGTATTTAAGTACAGTGACACCCAGAGGAACACAACACACACAACACTGTGTAGAGAAGTACCTGTACCATTATTACCATTGTCTGACCGTAAATGTAACATACATAACTGACATGCTGCATATTGTTGTTACAGGTGGGCCAGGCCCAGCAGCCACAGCATCTGCACGGGTAGGCGAGACAGACACCCATCTGGCCTCAGATTCTAACACCAGTGGGTCCCTCAACATAGCGACTGTACGACGCAGGCCCAGGACACTGCCACTGCCAGAGCTCAGCAACGACTCCGATGAGCAGCAGGAAGGGCCAAGTACCCCATCAGGCACAGACAGGCGCAGCCAGATTCAGGAGGTCAGGTGTCATCCAGCCACAGCACCACGCAGGATGGCGACAGATTCCTGGGCACAGCAGCATGAGGCAGGTGAGGGTCCCTCCTTATTTGGTGGCCTGGAAGCTGCTATGTTGCAGCAGCAGCGTCTACAAAATAAGCGGATCCTTGCATTAGATAAGAACTTGCGCAAACATAACCGCAACATGATGGGCCTGCATCGCCAACTTGACTCCCTCAATAATAACATTGTACAGCTGCGTGAGGGACAGGTGCAGGCATCACAGGACACCAGGGACCTCACAAGTGCTGTCCGTGAACTCTGCCATGAGCTGCGCCATGAGAGGGTGAGCCAGCGCAGACAGGAGCGCAGATTTTGTACCATGTTTGGCAGCTTCTGTCGTTCCTCTAACAGGGTGGCAAATTCTACAGCACTGATTGCCCATCGTGCAGTGGCTGCGCAAGTGGAGGCAGCACACAGCAGCAGGGATGTTGTAAATGGACTTGTGCAGATCACCAATGTGATCAAACACATTATGGGACCAAGGTCAGCCACTCCGAATGAGCTAGCACTGGGGGACACTGAGGACAGTTCCAGCCTCAGCAGTGTTGCCGTACCAGCAGCGGACACCAGACGGCGCAGTGCCAGGCACAGCACTGCCACTGAGGGTGACAATAGAGGTGCCAGTGATGTAACTGGGCACCCGAGTGGTGTGCGTGGGCGCAAAAAATGACTCTAGCTGCCAGTGGACTGCTGTTGACACTATGGGCCTGATTCTGGCCGGGGCCAGGGTCGGCGGGAGCACCGCCAACAGGCTGGCGGTGCCCCGCAGGGCATTCTGACCACGGCGGTTTGGCCGCGGTCAGAAAGGGAAAACCGGCGGTCTCCCGCCGGTTTTCCGCTGCCCTATTGAATCCTCATTGGCGGCGCAGCTTGCTGCGCCGCCATGGGGATTCTGACAGCCCATACCGCCATCCTGTTCCTGGCGGTTCGCCCGCCAGGAACAGGATGGCGGTATGGGTTGTCGTGGGGCCCCTGGGGGCCCCTGCAGTGCCCATGCCAATGGCATGGGCACTGCAGGGGCCCCCGTAAGAGGGCCCCAAAAAGAATTTCAGTGTCTGCTTTGCAGACACTGAAATTCGCGACGGGTGCAACTGCACCCGTCGCACCTTCCCACTCCGCCGGCTCAATTCTGAGCCGCCGTCCTCGTGGGAAGGGTGTTTTGCACTGGGCTGGCGGGCGGCCTTTTGGCGGTCGCCCGCCAGCCCAGTGCAAAACCCAAAATACCCTCAGCGGTCTTTCGACTGCGCAGCGGTATTTTGGAGGGGGGAACTCTGGCGGGCAGCCTCCGCCGCCCGTCAGAGTCAGAATGACCCCCTATGTAAGTAATAGTGCATAACTCTGGTCCTTCATTTTTTTGAGTTTATCACATTACCTGTTTTTTGTTATTACTCACACGTACATTACGTGACTTAAGGTAATACATGTATTTCAATACAGGTACAGTTGTCAGAGGATTTGTGTCATTAATACTCACGCCTGAAATGGTTGTGTGTGATGTCGGCACGCCTTTGCCTTCCCTCTGCTGCACTGGTCCTGTCTGCTGGCTGCAGAGGTGGTATGGGATCATCATCCTCATCTGATTCAGTTTCACATATTTCTACAGGTATGCCCCTGGTAGTAACTATATTGTTCAAGATTGCACAAGTAGCTACTATTCTACATGTAGTCTCAGGACTGTACTGTAGTGCCCCTCCACTTTTGTGGAGGCACCAGAAGCGACTCTTCAGCAGTCCAAATGTGCGCTCCACCAAGTTGCGGGTCGCCCTGTGTGCTGCAATGTATCTCCATTCAGCAGGTGTTGTAGGATTGAGGTAGGGCGTCATCATGTAGGTGCACACTGCGTAGGCACTGTCTCCTGGACGGGACAGAGGGTATGATGAGTAACTGAGCCATCTGACATCGGCACGCCATCAATGCACCAGTGTTCAGAGGGACAATACATAGTAGATATCCTTCACCAAACTCCCCAGCTAGCAGTCTTGTGTGAATCCCGCTGTGGCGAAAGATGTACGAATCATGTGTGCTCCCTGGGTACCTGGCCACGAGATCAGTAATGATGTAGGATGCATTGCATATCACCTGTATACTCATGGAATGTTGGTATTTCCTGTTGCGGTACACATACTCTGTGGCTGATGGTGGACAGATTGCCACGTGTGTGCCATCTATGGCACCTAGGATGTGGGGGAACTGTGCTATCTGGTAAAACTCTATTTTTGTCTGCTGTAATTCCTGTGGGGTGTGGGGGAATCTGATGTACTGTTGTAGTTTGCTCAGTATGGTGTTGATGAATGCATTGAAAAATCTAGAGAGGGTACTCTGTGAGACCCCTCCAGCTGCTGCTATGACCCCTTAATAGCTCCCTGAGGCAAGTAGGTGGAGGGAGCATAATACCTGCACATGGGTGGGTATGCTGTGAGTCCTTAGTGTTCTGCGCTGCAGTATGGGTTGTAGCTCAGCTATCAGATCAAGTATCATGGCTGAGTTCAACCTATACCTCTCATATATTTCCTCCTCTGTCAGGTTAAAAAGTGTAATGCGCACTCTGAAAATGCGCTTCTGTCTCCTCCTCCCTCTCCTCAAACCTGCCAAGATCCTCATCCTCCTCGCCATGACGTAGAGTGCAGCCATTGTTGAAAAGAGTTTGAGGCATTCTGGGCCTCTTTCTATAGGTTGCACCTGGTAACCACCTGGTTTCAGTTCATAGTATTTTGCATGTGCAAAATGCCATTCTGCGAAAAATCGGAATTTGCGATTTTTTGATGCATCTCTTTGCGACTTGGATTTTGCGACTCGCAATTTGCACCTCGTAGTTCCCTACTAGAAATACTGAGTCGCAAATTGCGACTCGCAAAACCAGGTCACAACGCAAAAAATCGCAAATTTTGCGATTACTTATTTTTGGTCTGCGAATGCATTTCATGCATCGCAGACCACTTTTTTTCACTCGCAAACGGACGATTTTTGCAATTCGCAAAGTTTGCGAGTGCAAACAAATTTCATACATCTGCCCCTAAATGTTTGTTGTATTTTGGCTAATTTCTTGGTCTCTTCTAGGGGAACCCACAAACTCTGGGCACCTCTAGAATCCCTGGGATGTTGGGAAAAAAGGATGCAAATCTGGTAGCTTATATGGACAAAAAGTGAGGGCCTAAGCAAGAACTGCCCCAAATAGCCAAAAAATGGCTTTGGACATGATGGGGAAAGGCCTGGCAACGAAGGGGTTAAAGGTACTGTTCAAAGGAAATGGAATTTGCTTATCATCGTCATATTCCTTTCACTAAGCCATAAACAAGTATAAAGTCCTGAATTTAGCAACATTTCTTGGGCCAGGGGACCTTGGGGTGGAATCTTCTCTCCCTCACAAACAGAGGCTGCCGATTTATTCAAAGTGAACACATTATCACTCAACCTAACTCACAAACAAAATCAACCAAACACAATACAATTTCAAAACAATACTTGATACTGAAGCTACAATCCAAAACAAAAAACAAACACGTTATTTGCCTGCCCACTAGCACATAAGAAAGACAGTAAAACTCACCACAAACTAGGGAAGCACTAAAAACACTTTCAATCACATTAAGATAAATTTCATACTAATCGTAATCTATCTTAGAGTCAGAATGTCTATTTCCAGTGCACAAGGAGTTAGTTCACTCACAACTAAACCATTAAGACTTCAACCTATAATCTTGACAGGATGCCACATTTCTTCAGCAGACAACCTAAAGAATTCCAAGTACTTGGATTTCTTTGAATCTGTTAACCCAAGAAATACATTGAATCACAATATTTTCATGGAAATGAGTCATTTGCTGAATATTGTTCATTATTAGGACTGGGAGAAATCTAAATTACGTTGGAATAATTCATATAATTTTGAGAGTTTCGCATTGCTCTTGCTACGTAAAATTCCTGACATTAGGCCCTTAAGTCACATTGCGCAATTATGTTTGCTGTAGAAATGTGCACCAGTGGCTCAATTTGCAGTAAACATTTATTGCAAACGCACATGTACAACAGAATGTGTGCAGATGTTTTTCATGGTGCTCTTGTTTAAATGCATCCTCGTGTCACAAATTGACACAAAGATGCATTTCGCTCTATCATATAGCACAAAATCATGGATTTGCATGTCACATAATTAAATATGTATCGTTTTCATGATGTCCCGCAATTACAAGAAAGCAAATTGTGCAAGTGATGTACACCCTATTCAGTATTCTAGTCTAACTATTAGTTTCATCCTGCCACCTCTCGCAATGTTATACCTGATAGGTTTTTAAGGACGCTGACTATCCCATGTGATTGAAAGGGATAAAAGGGCCCACGTCGACATTCAGCTAGTTATTTTAGGTGCACTCATGGGCTAGAGTGGGAATTCTCACATCTTGGATGCACAGATCTAATGAAAAGCAAAAAAAGCTGAAGTAATGGTTGCACCTGCAAAACAGCCACCAATGACAAGATCTTGCAGTTGCCATAGAAACGTTTATTGTAACCAAGAGGGCATTGCATAATTACATCAAGCTGCCAGGTGCCGAACAGCATATTAAAAGTGCAAAACCACAGAGAAGAAAAAACTCGTTCAGTGACTGTATAAAGATCCGTTACATGTGTTGGCAGGCTGGAGCTGAAAATAAGAGTTGTGGGTTTTAACTACAGCATAGTCTTTTGATTCGAAGAAAGAACCTCTGCAGCTCGCTTTGCCTGCTTCCTGACTGTGTAATAGAAGTGCAGGGAGGTGCTGAGCCGTATTGGTGGGTGAGACAAAGCTGTGACAAAGCGTTCTTCACTTAGCATAGATCCTTAGTTCCATTGAACATTTATGCTAAGAATAAGCTGTTTGCCTTAGAGGGATTTGTCGAAATCCAGAGTTGCACAAAAATGCACACAAATGTGCTAATTGCTTTACAGTGTGCTAAGAATGTTATCGAGTAGCACTAATTACCTCAATGAGTGGACAGTACAGGTACAATTTTCTTCATTGTCAATCTTAATTGGTTTTAGGTCTGGCGATTTCCAATACATTTTGATGTTAAAAAACATATATGCATAGTATACTAATTTTACAGGGCTTTCAGCAAGCTGTCTCCATCCATGTGTCTGTTGGTTTGTCATTCACATTTTGCTTTAACCCCTTACAACATACTGTATGGTACAGGGGGTCAGTCCACTTCCTCCACTGGATACCTTCACTTTGAGTGACTGCATTTTGCTCTTTCCCAGGGTGGAACTCTTATATGTCATGCTGGCATGTATTTTGATTGATGACTGCAGTTATATTTGTAAACCAATATAAGTCTGTAAGTCCTGCGTGTTTTACTTTCTAGTGTGCTTTCGGTACTTTTGTATGTGATACTTATAGAGACATTTAACTATTATATTACCAATTTTATCTCTATCTATCTATCTATCTATCTATCTATCTATCTATCTATCAGTACAACACTACTTACACAACTCTCTCTATCTATGTGTCTTTGGTGGCCTTGCCAAATTATCTATCTATACAACCCTACCTATCTGATTTTGCAACACTATTTAGCTTTGCCATTTTCTCAATCTATCTGTCTTTGCAACAATATTATTGCAAGCCACTCGATCTGTCTTTGAAACACTATCTATCTTTGCAAGCCTCTGTGTCTAGTTGCAGGAAAGTTTCACAAAAATATTACAAAAACCATCAGCAAAGGTAAGAGGATGGCAGTCAAGACCAATCCGATTGGCATTTTCAGGTCTAATGATAGCCAAGACCTTTTCCTTTTACTTCAATTCTGGGTATAACATGGTGAATCATGGACGTTTTCAGCCAGGCTTCATCCATTAGACTGTTTTTGTTGTCATTCATATTTTCATCCAGCCACTGCAGCATGTATCATGGGGCTGTGGGTTAGCACACTACGGCCACTGGCTGATTTCAAATTGAGTTTCAGCACACTGCCCTTTAACAAGTATCACAACCATGAAATGTATTCCTTGTCAGAGCCAGCGACCACTATGGTAATGTGTGTTTTTTTCAAATCAAAAACATATTTTGGACTTTAGCCAATGTTCTATTTTTGATTTATGATGGCCCAGCTGCCTCCTCAACAATAAGGTTTTGCATAAACCATAAAAGAACAAAACAAGCATTGCCAAAATGACTAGGCTGGCAGCAAACACAGAGCTAATATATTGCACAAATCACTACTGAAAATATATTTTGCCATTCTCTGTACATCCCCCCAGTTCTTTTAATGCGATATTTCATTTTCTTATATATTTTAATCTTTGTTAACAAATACCATTAGTGTTTACTTAGCAACGAGGGCAAAGGACAGCCTCAAAAGAATACATATTTAAAAAGACATATACTTTGGGGTAGTCAATGGTCTTCACTGCCTTCTAACCTGGTAGCTTCCTTATTTACTAAAACCATATACGCTACAACCAAAAAGCCTCTTAAATTCCATGCACTTTTAAGGGCAAAGATGGTTTGTCTCGGTCAAACTCTTCACTATTATGTAGGTGTTACTATGAGACCTCAATAGTATTTTGCAAAGAGGACATAATCCTGTCATGGACCATTGTACCTGTGGTCAATGTATGGCTTGTAATACTGTGCAGATTACCAAGTCTTTCAAAGAAAACGACCTCAAATGTTACTTCATTTCACTCTGGTTGTAAAACCAATAAAGAAATATACTGAACTGAATGCCACTGTAAATGTTTGTTTAAAATATATAGGCAAAATATTGCGACAAGTAATAGGATCTTACAACAGCAAGCATGTTTTAAGTTACGATGTTGAATTCCCCACTTGGGGAACACCACGTCAGCAATTATTATGGAGCATATGACATGAGATGAATGGTGACTGATGTGAGAAAACATAAGAGAAGAGGTATAATATTAAAAAAATACTGAAAAACTGACAAAAATCGCTGGATGTGGCAAGCCACTGCTGAAAAACATGGATTGACTGTAGCGGCTGAATGGTTCTTTCTAGCTACTTTTTGAGATTGTTTATGGGTGCTGGCTTGTTTTTAATTTTGGCGTTTTCTTATGTCCTTTGCACACTGTAGGGAGTATGGTATGTGATATACTTTATACTTCAAGGGCCAGATGTATCAAACTTTTTTGCATTCGAAAATGATGCGAATCGCAAAACTCGGCCATTTGCGAATGCAAACATGCCTTTCACAATGTATGAAAGGCTTTTGCAGTGAAATTTTAAGGAATCACAAAAATAGCGATTCCTTATAATAGCGACCTCATTTAGAGAAGTCGCAAATAAGGAATTCCTATTTGCGATTTCCAAAGCACATGTGTCAAGCATTTCCTAAATAAATGCGAATTGGGCATTTAGGAAATGCAAATACCACAAACTCAAGTTTGGTGGTAAGAATGTGCAATTTTTAAAAATGCATTATAAATGCATTCTTAAAAATGACATGTAGTGCACACATGCCCCCAGGGGATCTGTGTGCTTCACATGGCCACAAATATTTTTTGGGGGTGCATTAGAGGGGGCCTTAGGCTCCCAGCACCGTGACGTTTACATTACCTGAGTTGCGAATTCCTAACTGGAACTCGCAAATTGGGAAATGCAAAACCATTCGCACCTCTGGGCCTACAGGCCCATAGGGATGAATGGAGTCGCATTCTCTAATTGCGATTCTGTAATAGCAATTGTGAATTTTTAGAAATCGCTATTACCGAATCGCAAATTTCATACATCCCATTTTGCATTTCTTAGTTAGCGATTTCTTAAAATTAGTTATTTAAGAAATGCAAAACGGATCTTTGATACATCTGGCCCCTTGTTATTTAGATCTGTGTTATGTCTAGTATTGACTTAAGTCTCCCTCCCAGGCTACTTGTGCTGATTTACCTGCAATAAACTCCTTACCTAATATTAACCCACTGCTGCTCTTCTACTTTATTTTTATGGCGACGAGTGGACACTGGACTCACCATTGTTTCGGAGGGGATCTGCTCAAAGACCCTGCACTGCGAGACACATCAAGTTGGATTTCACAGTTGTGCTGTTTCCCAGAGAGACAATTTTTAGAAATCAGCCTTTTTTCCATTGTGATGGGCGTGGGAAGAAAACTCTTAGTTTAATTGGCAATGCGTGAGTGAGATTGTTGGTTTGAACACTCAATAACATGAACATGACATAGTGCATGCACATAACATGGAGAGTGTGCTAAGCAGAACCAGGAAGGAATGTACGTGGTTAGCATGGAGGAAAATGCACGGACCCCTTTGTTTTGTACTATCCTTGCATGTGGCAAATGCATGCACTAGACACATTGTAGCTTTGAGCTACAAGATTGATTTCTTGCTGGCCTAGCAACAGACGCTTCTTCGCCATGAATGTGGACTAACTCTTGCTGCCCTGGCAAGTTGTGCGTGGACATCTGCAGTGCTGTTTGAAAATTGTTCCATTTTTTTGGTATTGCTTTTAACTGTCTAAAGCACCACCATGGGAGGATTATTAACTCATACTATATTTTTACATGCCCCAGGGGAACCAATTGTACTGTGAGAAGATTGGAGAGAAGGATTTGATGCATATGTCCAAGCACTTGGAGGGTATGTTTTTATTGCACCAAGGAACTAGCTTCACATAAGCATTGTCTAGGTGCTGAGGGGCGAAGGTTATTGAAGCATCCGAGGATGATGATGTTGAAAATGAGGAGGTGGATGAGTATCCACCTCCTCATTTGATAAAATAATGACTTTGACTTTTGGGAAAAAGGAAAATAAAATCTTAGATAGGTTAAAGTTTCTTAAGAGAAGTTAAATGCCTGGAAATACATTTTTGGGATGAGATGCTAAGAGAGCAACTTGTGCTGAAAGACAACAGGAAGGTGAAGGAGAAGGTATTAAACACAGAAGATCTGACTTTGCAGAAATCTGTGGAAATTGTAAAACAGGGCTAGGAACAATGATGAAGAATTAAAAGAGTTGACTTCATGAGAAAGGTTGGAAGCTGCTCAAACAAGGGGCCAAGTCGAATATATATTTGACAGCAACCCAAATTGTACAATCAAAGTTTATGGTGAGAGTAAGAGGGTTGCAGCAGACTCTGGAGCAAGATATACACTTATTGGGGAGTACCTTACCAGGGTTCTGGAACATGTTGATATCAAGTTAGTGGCATATAGGTCAATAAACCCATAGATTTGATGGGTTATGTAGAAGCTTGCTTGGAGTGTAAAGGAGTGACATTTCCTTCCAAAGTTTTTTTTGCAAAGGATAGTTCATGTTTGATAGGTTGGCACTAGCAGAGATATGTGTGCACAAGATTGTATCCCAAATATCCAGACCAAGATTTTGGTGCTCAGTCGGATGTGGCCGTGATAGGGGGAAAATATTTTAGTGAGGAATTTCCCCAGGTGTTCAGTGATAAGTTAGGTTTGTTTTTATGCACAAGATCATTCTGAAGGAGGGAGCTTTTCCCAAGACTCACAAGTCACCCATAGTTCCCCTAGTGATGAGAGCCATTATTTTAGGAGTTGCAGAGATTGTGTGATGATGGAATCATTTAAAGGATAGAAGAATCTGATGGTAAACTCATGTGGTCCTGTCTAACAAGAGCAATGATTATTTGCACCTATGTGTGGATCTGCTGGATCTCAAAGCTGCCATATGGTTTGACAGACAGCTTTAGCCCAATCTAAGTGAGCTATTAACAAACGTTAGAGGGGCTGCAGTGTTTACCACTCTAGATCTGTTCTCGGCATACCATCAGTTAGTACTGCATCCTCAGTCCAGATCATTGGCATTGTTTATTATGCCTGAGGGTGCCTACACATACAAGCGGATGCCGTTTGGAATTGCATCAGCGGCCATCACGTTCTAACATGCTGTGAATCATTTATTGATAGGAGTACCTCAAGTCATTTATTTACTGAATGACATTCTGGTGTTTGGCAAGTATTTGGAGTAGAGCATGATCAGGTGCTGAGGGCAGACCTTAAAATGTCTCAAGAAAGTGGTTTAACCATTAAAAGTAGGAAGTTTAAAGTTATAGTGGGTGGTAGAATATTTGATATTGATTTGATATTGGATCGAGGAGAAGGTAATTTCTCCTAGGGTGAAATTGGTTGCAGTAATGGGGAAGTCTCCTTCTTTAAAGAACAAGGAAAAGATGCAGTCATATTTGGGGCTAGCAGAATACTATTTGAGGTTCATCCCTATGTTTGCACAAAAAAACAAGTGTATGTGAAAACGCATGTGGAAAAGTGAAAAGCTTGTGTGGTGTATTGAATGTGAGTAATTTTGGTAGTTCAAAAAAGTATTGCTGTTAAACCAGTGGTAAAACCTGTTGATACTAAAACACAACTATCATTACAAAATGGAAGCAAGTAGTATAGGTCTTGCTGCACGAATGCTACAAAAACGTAATGGAAAGGATGTCACTGATGCTTACGCCTCTAGAACGTTAAGAGATGAGGGAAAAACTATTCTACAATCTAAAAGGAAGCACTGGTATGTGGGTGAGGAGTGAATCAGTTCAGGAAGTATGTATGAGGAACTGAATTTAAGATCAGAACAGACTATGGACCTTTGTTGGATGTATTTTGTACTGGTGGAGCTGGAAGGGCATCTTCTAGGATAGTGCAGTGGGTCATGAAGATGCTTGAATATAACTACGAAATGGAATATGTTCCTGACAAAAACACATTTGCAGACTGTTTGTCCCATTTGCCTGTTGTAGAGGGTGTGGATAGAATTGATGATAATAATAATTTCATGGTGGCCAATGTGATGGCAGTCACTGATGGAAGTGTACCCCATGAGAAGTGATAGAATGCTGTGAAGAATAATGCAGTACTGCAAGAGGTAACAAATATCTAGTAGGTGATTGGCCAATGAAGGGTAGAGCTTCTGATGTTGCAGAGTGTTTCTGCCAAGTAAGTATGGAATTGTCTATGATGGTGTTCTGCTTTCCTACTTATCTCATGTCAGAGCTTACAGAACCTCTCTGGAATGCACTTCTGAGTTCAAAGAAGACCTTTATTGTTGTTAATTCTTCCCCACCCACATGTTCTTGAGAGACGAATTAATAGACTTCAAGCACACGTTCAAAAGAGTAAAAGTAGTTGCAGCAATGAAAACAAAATATATCACAGTACTTCTCAGTTGCAATGTACACAGCAGATTATATTAGCAAAGCATAAAAGTCAAAATTCATCACCGTTTGAGCAAGGCGGCAGGGCCTACATACTCAGCTTCATCTTTCTGGCGTCTGCAAGTAGATGACTCCGGTCAACTGCGAGAAAGAGATTATCTACCCAAATGGGAGACTGGCAACTGGCGCCTAGTTCCAGCCTGAAGTCAAGCAGATTCGAATCTAACTCACTGTAGCCCCGAGTCATCCTTACAAAAGCGTGCCCCCTCCTCTCAGACTTAGGAAAACTACGCAAGCCTTTGGAGACTGGCCAGATCTCCTAGAATTCTCCTCTTCCCAAGGCTGAGCAGAAAGGAAAACACCAAATGTAATCTCTCTTATCAGGTCTAGTCTGGTGTGAAGAAAACAGCTTGGTTCATCTTGTGGAAAAACACAGCTTGGAAGAATACAGACATCTGCAATGTTTCAACTACAATGTCTAACTCCACGTTAAAGCCAATAGGCAGCTAGCCTAAATATCAAATGTAATGTCTAATGTCATGTCAAAGCCAATAGGCAGCTAACCTAAATATCAAATGTAATATCTAATGTCATGTCAAAGCCAATAGGCAGCTGAGCTGAATACAAAATGTAATGTCTAATATCATGTCAAAGCCAATAGGCAGCTAAACTGAATACAAAATGTAATATCTAATATGTCAAAGCCAATAGGCAGCTAAACTGAATACAGCATGTCAAAGCCAATAGGCAGAATACAGAATGTAATGGCTAATGCAATGTCAAAGCCAATAGGCGGCTAAACTGAATACAGAAAGTAATGGCTAATGCCATGTCAAAGACAATAGGTGGCTAAACTGAATACAGAAAGTAATGGCTAATGCCATGTCAAAGACAATAGGCGGCTAAACTGAACAAAACATATAATGTGCTACTGGTGAACATTGAGCAACTAATATGCGCAGTGGTGAAACACAAAGTCATTGGTCAAACACAATTAATAGCATCACATTCCACCCTATGACCAATGAATTTTTGTTTCACATATCTCTTGTTTCAAACAAAAAAAAACATCAGCACAAAAAAACATTATCAGCAAATCAGATTTGAATGATCAAAGCAATCACTGTAAAGAAATGGAAGTGGATTAACATATTTATCTCATAACCTTTCACATCAGATACATCTACACAGAAAAGACTGAAACTTTTATACTCTGAAAGAGATAATAGTGTCTCTAAAATAGCAATTTGATGTAGCATGAGTACTACTCATGTAAAGGTGCACGGTCCACCTGAAAGATTTGCTGGAATGTAAGTGAAAGTCAGAGTTCCACATGAAAAAACACAGACAGTTAACTGTTAAGGTTGCTTAGTTCCAGTGGAAGAATGTAATCAAACAAGTTGAGCTTGAACTGAAGGCGCCATTTGCGCAAAATGGATCCATGGTGCTTGCACTTTACTCAGTCAGGTTCAGGTTGGGGGTTCGGTCCCTTCCCCGACCCCACACGCACACACCCGAAGGGGGACCACACAGCACACTCAGGGTCAGTGGCAAAACGTGGTAGGATCTGCAAAAGAAAAAAGTATGACTTTTCTTGCAAATAACATTTGTCATTTGAAATGTACCCTTCCTTTTTTCCCTGTTTTATAATCAGCAGGACGTTTTTGGGGCCCTTTGTTATAATTTCTGCAGGTTCTGGAGGGTCATCTGGGGCTTCAACCCACACATCAGCACTGAGGTTTTTATCTGCTGCACCACAGCTTCCCTTTTCTTGCACTGTCAGAAGGGCTGGGGCAGACTCATTCTTTACCAAACCTCCATTCACTGCACTTTTGACAAGTTGGGCAATTCTGTCTCCAATTTGTATGAATGAATCAGATTATTTTCTAGTCATCAGCATAATTTTAATTTTTCCTTGGTAATCTGCAGCAATCACTCCCCCTAAAACCTGATCAATTTGCCATATCTGTCCTGGTAACTTTCCTCTCCCCAACTGCTCTGTGACAGCTTGTGGGACAGATTGCTCTTGTGCGTGCTGCACAGTTTTTATCAAATCTAGGGGAATGTGCATCTCTCTCATCTCTGCCCACCTGTAAGTGGCTTTTTCTCCTAGCTGTTCACATTTCTGGTGCACCCACTTAGCCATCCCCACTAAGTCAGAATTCTGGGTGTACACTTCTCTCTCTGAATTTTTCTCTTTAACATCTGCAAGGGAATTGAACCAGTTAGGTACAAGCCATGTGGAAAACCAAACGGCTAAACCATTGGCAATGAACCAAGAATCAGTGTAAAAATGACACATCTCAAGCAGCTCTTGCTTTAAAATCTGACACACATTGTACAACACTGTTCCTTCTACTGTGCTAGAAAACAACATTTCAGTCAATGAATCATTAGTCAAACAAACATGCTTTTTATCCTCAGTGGACACGAATTCAAATGGTGCACTCGATTTCACTGGTGACTCTTTTACCTGTGGTACTCTAGCCCTGTCTTGCAGGTACCAGATCCAGTGTATGATCCTAGCTAGGGGCACTCTTTTCTTCCCCTGTTCCTGATTTACATGTAAATCAGTGTTTCCCTCTTGCACTGCGCAAAAACCTAAAGTCTGAATTATTTCATTTGCCAAATCACAAGCGCGCAGCTGCTTATATTTTTTCCTAGGGACCATATACCAAAGTGTTAGGATTTCACTCAGATGAGGGCTATTCTGTTTCCAAAAATCAAACAAGCTAATGAAACTCGGTGTCTCTTGCTTAGTGCAAACAGTAAGAAACTCTAAAATCTTTTGTTTTACTTGTGCCAGTAACTGCACATTTTGCGACGGTACCTCGTAAATCACATTCTGAGCTCTGTTCTCTGTGTTATCAGTTAAGGAATGCACTTCAGCTGCCAAAAAACCTGGCTCACACGGAAGCTCAGACTGGCTCACAGCTGTCTTAACCCCCTCATTACTGGAATGGGAAAAGACAGATTCTTCTAAAACAGCATTTGTATAACTTTCAGCATTATCTTGCATTAATGTGTTCTGGCTAATTTGCTCACGTAAATTCTTATTTTCATGTTCCAACTGCCTACATTTCTCCTGCATTTTTCTGTAAGCAGATAAAAGTATCCAAATCCTTCTGTCAAAAACAAAAGGAACATCATTGCTTCCAAAAGGCACATTTTCTAAATATGCTTTATCACAACAAGAAAACATGTTTCTCACAGCACCATCAGGCAGTTTAACTACACATGCATTTTCAAACATGGTCTGCCGTGCTTCTGTAATTCTCCAAACTACAAAAAAAAATTAAACTTTTAAATTGTGCATGTAGAAATATATAATTCGACCCCACTTCTGGTACCAAAATGTTCTGCTTTCCTACTTATCTCATATCAGAGCTTACAGAACCTCTCTGGAATGCACTTCTGAGTTCAAAGAAGACCTTTATTGTTGTTAATTCTTCCCCACCCACAAGTTCTTGAGAGACGAATTAAGAGACTTCAAGCACACGTTCAAAAGAGTAAAAGTAGTTGCAGCAATGAAAACAAAATATATCACAGTACTTCTCAGTTGCAATGTACACAGCAGATTATATTAGCAAAGCATAAAAGTCAAAATTCATCACTGTTTGAGCAAGGCGGCAGGGCCTACATACTCAGCTTCATCTTTCTGGGGTCTGCAAGTTGATGACTCCGGTCAACTGCGAGAAAGAGATTATCTACCCAAACGGGGGACTGGCAACTGGCGCCTAGTTCCAGCCTGAAGTCAAGCAGATTCGAATCTAACTCACTGTAGCCCCGAGTCATCCTTACAAAAGCGTGCCCCCTCCTCTCAGAATTGGGAAAACTACGCAAGCCTTTGGAGACTGGCCAGATCTCCTAGACTTCTCCTCTTCCCAAGGCTGAGCAGAAAGGAAAACACCAAATGTACTCTCTCTTATGAGGTCTAGTCTGGTGTGAAGAAAACAGCTTGGTTCATTTTGTGGAAAAACACAGCTTGGAAGAATACAGACATCTGCAATGTTTCAACTACAATGTCTAACTCCACGTTAAAGCCAATAGGCAGCTAACCTAAATATCAAATGTAATGTCTAATGTCATGTCAAAGCCAATAGGCAGCTAACCTAAATATCAAATGTAATATCTAATGTCATGTCAAAGCCAATAGGCAGCTGAGCTGAATTCAAAATGTAATGTCTAATATCATGTCAAAGCCAATAGGCAGCTAAACTGAATACAAAATGTAATGTCTAATATGTCAAAGCCAATAGGCAGCTAAACTGAATACAGCATGTCAAAGCCAATAGGCAGAATACAGAATGTAATGGCTAATGCAATGTCAAAGCCAATAGGCGGCTAAACTGAATACAGAAAGTAATGGCTAATGCCATGTCAAAGACAATAGGCGGCTAAACTGAATACAGAAAGTAATGGCTAATGCCATGTCAAAGACAATAGGCGGCTAAACTGAACAAAACATATAATGTGCTACTGGTGAACATTGAGCAACTAATATGCGCAGTGGTGAAACACAAAGTCATTGGTCAAACACAATTAATAGCATCACATTCCACCCTATGACCAATGAATTTTTGTTTCACATATCTCTTGTTTCAAACAAAAAAAAACATCAGCACAAAAAAACATTATCAGCAAATCAGATTTGAATGATCAAAGCAATCACTGTAAAGAAATGGAAGTGGATTAACATATTTATCTCATAACCTTTCACATCAGATACATCTACACAGAAAAGACTGAAACTTTTATACTCTGAAAGAGATAATAGTGTCTCTAAAATAGCAATTTGATGTAGCATGAGTACTACTCATGTAAAGGTGCACGGTCCACCTGAAAGATTTGCTGGAATGTAAGTGAAAGTCAGAGTTCCACATGAAAAAACACAGACAGTTAACTGTTAAAGTTGCTTAGTTCCAGTGGAAGAATGTAATCAAACAAGTTGAGCTTGAACTGAAGGCGCCATTTGCGCAAAATGGATCCATGGTGCTTGCACTTTACTCAGCCAGGTTCAGGTTGGGGGTTCGGTCCCTTCCCCGACCCCACACGCACACACCCGAAGGGGGACCACACAGCACACTCAGGGTCAGTGGCGAAACGTGGTAGGATCTGCAAAAGAAAAAAGTATGACTTTTCTTGCAAATAACATTTGTCATTTGAAATGTACCCTTCCTTTTTTCCCTGTTTTATAATCAGCAGGACGTTTTTGGGGCCCTTTGTTATAATTTCTGCAGGTTCTGGAGGGTCATCTGGGGCTTCAACCCACACATCAGCACTGAGGTTTTTATCTGCTGCACCACAGCTTCCCTTTTCTTGCACTGTCAGAAGGGCTGGGGCAGACTCATTCTTTACCAAACCTCCATTCACTGCACTTTTGACAAGTTGGGCAATTCTGTCTCCAATTTGTATGAATGAATCAGATTATTTTCTAGTCATCAGCATAATTTTAATTTTTCCTTGGTAATCTGCAGCAATCACTCCCCCTAAAACCTGATCAATTTGCCATATCTGTCCTGGTAACTTTCCTCTCCCCAACTGCTCTGTGACTGCTTGTGGGACAGATTGCTCTTGTGCGTGCTGCACAGTTTTTATCAAATCTAGGGGAATGTGCATCTCTCTCATCTCTGCCCACCTGTAAGTGGCTTTTTCTCCCAGCTGTTCACATTTCTGGTGCACCCACTTAGCCATCCCCACTAAGTCAGAATTCTGGGTGTACACTTCTCTCTCTGAATTTTTCTCTTTAACATCTGCAAGGGAATTGAACCAGTTAGGTACAAGCCATGTGGAAAACCAAACGGCTAAACCATTGGCAATGAACCAAGAATCAGTGTAAAAATGACACATCTCAAGCAGCTCGCGCTTTAAAATCTGACACACATTGTACAACACTGTTCCTTCTACTGTGCTAGAAAACAACATTTCAGTCAATGAATCATTAGTCAAACAAACATGCTTTTTATCCTCAGTGGACACGAATTCAAATGGTGCACTCAATTTCACTGGTGACTCTTTTACCTGTGGTACTCTAGCCCTGTCTTGCAGGTACCAGATCCAGTGTATGATCCTAGCTAGGGGCACTCGTTTCTTCCCCTGTTCCTGATTTACATGTAAATCAGTGTTTCCCTCTTGCACTGCGCAAAAACCTAAAGTCTGAATTATTTCATTTGCCAAATCACAAGCGCGCAGCTGCTTATATTTTTTCCTAGGGACCATATACCAAAGTGTTAGGATTTCACTCAGATGAGGGCTATTCTGTTTCCAAAAATCAAACAAGCTAATGAAACTCGGTGTCTCTTGCTTAGTGCAAACAGTAAGAAACTCTAAAATCTTTTGTTTTACTTGTGCCAGTAACTGCACATTTTGCGACGGTACCTCGTAAATCACATTCTGAGCTCTGTTCTCTGTGTTATCAGTTAAGGAATGCACTTCAGCTGCCAAAAAACCTGGCTCACACGGAGGCTCAGACTGGCTCACAGATGTCTTAACCCCCTCATTACTGGAATGGGAAAAGACAGATTCTTCTAAAACAGCATTTGTATAACTTTCAGCATTATCTTGCATTAATGTGTTCTGGCTAATTTGCTCACGTAAATTCTTATTTTCATGTTCCAACTGCCTACATTTCTCCTGCATTTTTCTGTAAGCAGATAAAAGTATCCAAATCCTTCTGTCAAAAACAAAATGAACATCATTGCTTCCAAAAGGCACATTTTCTAAATATGCTTTATCACAACAAGAAAACATGTTTCTCACAGCACCATCAGGCAGTTTAACTACACATGCATTTTCAAACATGGTCTGCCGTGCTTCTGTAATTCTCCAAACAACAAAAAACAATTAAACTTTTAAATTGTGCATGTAGAAATATATAATTCGACCCCACTTCTGGTACCAAAATGTTCTGCTTTCCTACTTATCTCATATCAGAGCTTACAGAACCTCTCTGGAATGCACTTCTGAGTTCAAAGAAGACCTTTATTGTTGTTAATTCTTCCCCACCCACAAGTTCTTGAGAGACGAATTAATAGACTTCAAGCACACGTTCAAAAGAGTAAAAGTAGTCGCAGCAATGAAAACAAAATATATCACAGTACTTCTCAGTTGCAATGTACACAGCAGATTATATTAGCAAAGCATAAAAGTCAAAATTCATCACTGTTTGAGCAAGGCGGCAGGGCCTACATACTCAGCTTCATCTTTCTGGGGTCTGCAAGTTGATGACTCCGGTCAACTGCGAGAAAGAGATTATCTACCCAAACGGGGGACTGGCAACTGGCGCCTAGTTCCAGCCTGAAGTCAAGCAGATTCGAATCTAACTCACCGTAGCCCCGAGTCATCCTTACAAAAGCGTGCCCCCTCCTCTCAGAATTGGGAAAACTACGCAAGCCTTTGGAGACTGGCCAGATCTCCTAGACTTCTCCTCTTCCCAAGGCTGAGCAGAAAGGAAAACACCAAATGTACTCTCTCTTATGAGGTCTAGTCTGGTGTGAAGAAAACAGCTTGGTTCATTTTGTGGAAAAACACAGCTTGGAAGAATACAGACATCTGCGATGTTAAAACTAAAATGTCTTACTCCACGTTAAAGCCAATAGGCAGCTAACCTAAATATCAAATGTAATGTCTAATGTCATGTCAAAGCCAATAGGCAGCTAACCTAAATATCAAATGTAATATCTAATGTCATGTCAAAGCCAATAGGCAGCTGAGCTGAATACAAAATGTAATGTCTAATATCATGTCAAAGCCATTAGGCAGCTAAACTGAATACAAAATGTAATGTCTAATATGTCAAAGCCAATAGGCAGCTAAACTGAATACAGCATGTCAAAGCCAATTGGCAGAATACAGAATGTAATGGCTAATGCAATGTCAAAGCCAATAGGCGGCTAAACTGATTACAGAAAGTAATGGCTAATGCCATGTCAAAGACAATAGGCGGCTAAACTGAATACAGAAAGTAATGGCTAATGCCATGTCAAAGACAATAGGCGGCTAAACTGAACAAAACATATAATGTGCTACTGGTGAACATTGAGCAACTAATATGCGCAGTGGTGAAACACAAAGTCATTGGTCAAACACAATTAATAGCATCACATTCCACCCTATGACCAATGAATTTTTGTTTCACATATCTCTTGTTTCAAACAAAAAAAAACATCAGCACAAAAAAACATTATCAGCAAATCAGATTGGAATGATCAAAGCAATCACTGTAAAGAAATGGAAGTGGATTAACATATTTATCTCATAACATTTCACATCAGATACATCTACACAGAAAAGACTGAAACTTTTATACTCTGAAAGAGATAATAGTGTCTCTAAAATAGCAATTTGATGTAGCATGAGTACTACTCATGTAAAGGTGCACGGTCCACCTGAAAGATTTGCTGGAATGTAAGTGAAAGTCAGAGTTCCACATGAAAAAACACAGACAGTTAACTGTTAAGGTTGCTTAGTTCCAGTGGAAGAATGTAATCAAACAAGTTGAGCTTGAACTGAAGGCGCCATTTGCGCAAAATGGATCCATGGTGCTTGCACTTTACTCAGTCAGGTTCAGGTTGGGGGTTCGGTCCCTTCCCTGACCCCACACGCACACACCCGAAGGGGGACCACACAGCACACTCAGGGTCAGTGGCGAAACGTGGTAGGATCTGCAAAAGAAAAAAGTATGACTTTTCTTGCAAATAACATTTGTCATTTGAAATGTACCCTTCCTTTTTTCCCTGTTTTATAATCAGCAGGACATTTTTGGGGCCCTTTGTTATAATTTGTGCAGGTTCTGGAGGGTCATCTGGGGCTTCAACCCACACATCAGCACTGAGGTTTTTATCTGCTGCACCACAGCTTCCCTTTTCTTGCACTGTCAGAAGGGCTGGGGCAGACTCATTCTTTACCAAACCTCCATTCACTGCACTTTTGACAAGTTGGGCAATTCTGTCTCCAATTTGTATGAATGAATCAGATTATTTTCTAGTCATCAGCATAATTTTAATTTTTCCTTGGTAATCTGCAGCAATCACTCCCCCTAAAACCTGATCAATTTGCCATATCTGTCCTGGTAACTTTCCTCTCCCCAACTGCTCTGTGACTGCTTGTGGGACAGATTGCTCTTGTGCGTGCTGCACAGTTTTTATCAAATCTAGGGGAATGTGCATCTCTCTCATCTCTGCCCACCTGTAAGTGGCTTTTTCTCCCAGCTGTTCACATTTCTGGTGCACCCACTTAGCCATCCCCACTAAGTCAGAATTCTGGGTGTACACTTCTCTCTCTGAATTTTTCTCTTTAACATCTGCAAGGGAATTGAACCAGTTAGGTACAAGCCATGTGGAAAACCAAACGGCTAAACCATTGGCAATGAACCAAGAATCAGTGTAAAAATGACACATCTCAAGCAGCTCGCGCTTTAAAATCTGACACACATTGTACAACACTGTTCCTTCTACTGTGCTAGAAAACAACATTTCAGTCAATGAATCATTAGTCAAACAAACATGCTTTTTATCCTCAGTGGACACGAATTCAAATGGTGCACTCAATTTCACTGGTGACTCTTTTACCTGTGGTACTCTAGCCCTGTGAGAGGAGGGTTGTTGATGGTACCTATGAAACTGACAGACCGAATTTTAAGACTAGCATATGAACGATATATTGGTATCAGTGCCATCAAGAGACATCTCAGAGCAGAGTAATAGTGACTGGGACTTGGTCATGATGTTCAGCATAGCATTAGAGAATGTGTGCTTTGTAGATAGAGTGGTAATCCCCAGAAGTTGGGGGAATATTCTCAGGTGATTTCAGATAAGTGTGATGGTGTGTAAAAAAGAAATTGCTACTGATTTTACTGGACCGTTGTATGCATTTGGAAAATGTCCCAAATATGGTATTTTGGTGGTGGATTATTTCACTTGTTGGTCTGAAATGAACTTCATTGATCGTATCACTACAGAAGTGCTGATTGAGTTTCTGAGTGAGGTGTGTGACAGAGAGGTAAGATCGGACATCATTGTTACTGACAATGGGGACTAGTTTGTGTTTGAGGTTATGAAAGACTCTTTGGATAAGTATGAAATTGAACACATTTGGGCCTATATTTATACTTTTTGACACAAACTAGCGCCGGCGCTGGTTTGCTTAAAAAAATGTACGGCCGGCTAACGCCATTCCTACGCACCATGCGGGCGCCTTATTTAAGGATTAACGTTAGCCGGCGTAGGGGAAAATGGGGGTAGTGCGTAACAAAATAGTGCAAGTCAGGTTTGAGGCAAAAATCATGGCTCAAACCGGACCTGCGCCATTTTTTGACGCACAACCCCCATTGAAATGACTCCTGTCTTAGCAAAGACAGGAGTCATGCCCCCCTGCCCAATGGCCATGCCTAGGGGACTTCTGTCCCCTGGGCATGGTCATTGGGCACAGTGGCATGTAGGGGGGCCCAAACTAGGCCCACCTATGCCACTTAAAAAAAGAAAATACTTACCTCAACTTACCTTTACTTACCTGGGATGGGTCCCCCCCATCAATGGGTGTCCTCCAGGAGTGGGTGGGGTGTTTCAGGGGGTGTCCCTGGGGGCAAGGAACGGTCAGAGACCATGGGAGTGAGCCCACAGGTCCCACACCCAGGCGTTAAAAAACAGCGCACATCAGGCTGGGTGCCATTTTTTAAGGCCCGCCCCCTCCTGTGCGTCAAAATGACGCAAGAGTATAAATAAGGCGCACAGGCCTTAAAGTCATTTTTTGGACAGGAACACCTACCTTGCATGTCATTAACGCAAGGCAGTTTCCTGCATCCAAAAAATTACGCACACTGAGGATTTTTTACATCTGCGGGGTCGGACGTCAAAGTATAAATATGGGGCAAGGTTTGCGCTGACTGTGAGTCAAACTTTTTCACACACATTTGGCGCAAACAGAGTATAAAAAAGCCCCCTGTTCTTTTGTGTACTATCCCCAAAGTAATGGTTTGGTTGAGAGGTGGAACAGAACACTTGAAGAAGGGATATAGCTAGCTCTCAGTAGTGGTGCGAACTGGAGAAAAGCTGACAGGAGGTTAATTTGGTCATACACCTGATTGTGTGACAGGTAGATCTCCATTGAGTTGATGAGAGATCGCAAGCCCACGGCTTTGTTGTCTAAAGGAGTTGAGATTGAGGTAAGTCTTCAAGTTGGTATTGGTGATGGAGTGGACTACACAGTAAGATTTTAGGTACGTGTGTTGAAGGGATAGAAAGTGAACAAGTGTGAATGAAAGTTTTCTAAGCCATTTGTTAAGAGGGACGTAAATAAATATAACTTATTGCTCAGTGATAGAAATGTTTGGAACAGGAAATATTCCTGATTGCCTAAGAGAGGTTGATGGCTTGAAGGGAGAGATGTTGCAGAGGGAGAGCTCAAGGGTGGAAGGGCAACATAAAATGTTCTATATGTGAAAAGAGAACAAGCTCCCATTAAAGTTTGAATAGTATGTTTTATATGACTTTTTGGGTGTAGTTAAGCACAGGGATTTATTTACTGTTTGAGAACGTTTAGTCTATGTATTTCCAAGATTTTCTTTATTTAAATGTATATGTGCATGTTGCTTCATTGTCTTCCATGTATCTTTATCTCAGAAGATATTTGTTTTAAGGAAGGGAGATGTGTTAAGGAACAAGTGAGAGGCTGAGGTGGCAGTTGCAGGAAGTCTCCATCTCAGGCTGGTTGTGCTGATTTACTGGCAATAAATTCTGTACATATCTTTACCCACTGCTTCTCTTCTAGTTCATTTCAAATCACCTTGTTAAGATATCGCTTATATTAACAAAATAATATCTTAATGTCTGTATTAATGCTCTTTAGTGTATTCAGTTATTCTTAATGTGTAAACGTGGGTATACAATTTTTTATGCAGAACAGTTGAGTATTTGCCTTTAGAAATAGAAATATAGGTGGTCATTATGACAATGGTGGTGACTGCTAAAGTGGTGGCAACACCACCAACAGGCTGGTGGTAATTACCGCCAAATTATGACCATGGTAGTGATAACTCCCATAGACAGCCAATGCATCATACCAACCGCTGGGGTGTTAACACCACTGACCATGGCAGCAGCCATCAACAGCCAGGCGGAAGATAAGTTACTGCCCACCATATTATGACATAAAAATCCACCACAATTTCTGGGATGGTACCAACCTGGGCCTGGCAGAAACAGGACACAGAATACGAAAGACTCACCATCAAAGACACAGAGAAGATCAACGCCGCCATGGAACTGGAACTTCAAGTCTTCCTGATGCTCCTCTACGCCATGCTCCACCTGGAACACCGACGACGACAGTGAGTACAGCTGCCTAGCACACAAGGGAAGGAGGGAGGAAAAGAAGAGTGACACACACATGCACAACACATACCATACACACACCATACACACAACCAGCTGCAGAGGAAAAAAAACTGACAGGACACACGTCATAATAATGCAAGGACAGCATTTAGCCATAACTGATATTGTAATTTACCACCATATTGCCCATGTGATAAGAGAAATTTGAGTAAATGTTCAGAAAGGGCCAATGGCCAGTCCAAAGTACAAAAGGCCCACATGGCCACTGGGCACAGTCCAATCCCCAACTTGTTCCCTCACTAAATCCGCACTACACTGTGCAGGGGCATCATGTTGGAAATGGCCAGGCACCTCAGGGGGAAAAGGGGTTGGGGGCACCTCAGCTGAAGTGGGGAACTTGCCCACTGGTTCTGGAGGGGGCTCCATGCCCATTTCCCTTTGCTGGGGAGTGCAAGATCACAGTCTCTGAGGTGTGGAACTTGCCCACTGGTTCTGGAGGGGGCTCCATGCCCATTTCACTGTTGGGGAGTGCAAGGTCAACGTCTCTGAGGTGGGGAACTTGCCCACTGGTTCTGGAGGGTTCTCTATGTCCATTTCCCTTTGCTGAGGAGTGCAAGGTCACAGTCTCTGAGGTGGGGAACTTTCCCACTGGTTCAGGAGGGGGCTCCTTGTACAACAGTCCCTGAAGGGTGGCCTACATACCCTCTGCTGGAGGTGAGGGATGCTGTGTCCCAGCTGGAGGTTAGGGCTGCTGTGTCGCAGCTGGATGTGAGGGCTGCTGTGTCCCAGCTCGAGGTGAGGGCTGTTTGCCCACTTCTGTTGGAAGGGAAACCCTGCCAGCCACTGCTGGAGGTGAGGGCTCCTTGCCCACTACTGTTGGAGGGAAAACCCTGCCTGCCTCGGCTGGAGGTGAGGGATTATTGGCCATTGCTGTTGGAGGGGGCCTCTTTTCTCTCTTAGTTGGTGGAGTGGGATCCTTCCCTCTCTTGGGTGGTAGAGTGGGATCCTGCCCTCTCTTGGGTGGTGGAGTGGGATCCTTTCCTTTCTTGCATCCACGACTAGGAGGTGCCTCCACTGTCCACATGGAATGTTTGGCTGAGATGCTGGGCTGGGTCATTGTGACCCTGCTCTTACGGGCATGACGGGGGGTGGACAGGGAGGGAAGAGGTCACGTTGGGCAAGGAAAAGCTTCTTAGGGACGGTGGGGCGGGATGAGGGAGGAGGGATGGGAGTGGAGGTTCAGGAAGTGGTTGTTGGAGGTGTATGTCTGCTGGACTTGGGTGCAGGTCCATGGGCAGTTAGCTGATGTGAGGTGGATGGCTGTTGGAGTCTGAGTGCGTTTGTTTGTGTCTCTTAGGAGGGGGACAGACGGTGGGAGAGGACACAGGGGAAGCGTGGATGGATGTTGTGTAGGTGTCTGCAAGTGAGGTGTGTGTGCTGCTTGGTGTGGTGGTGGTGGCTGTTGACGAAGTGCATGCAAGTGTGAGTGCGGATGTGACTGTGAGGGAGAAGGAGGAGGAGGAGGGGGAGTCAGTGCAGGCAGTGGATGTTGTTGTGTGTCCAACTGTCTGTTGTTTGTGTGAGTGCTTGTGGCCTGAAATATGCTGCCTGTGTTTGTCTGTGCCATTCTTGTATGATGTTTTGTGTGCATGCTTGTCAGTATGTGTGCATGGGATGGGTTGGGGTTAAGGAGACTGGGACTGGGAAGTGGTAGTTGGAGGGGGGGGGACGGTAGGCACAGGGGCAATGGCTGCCATCAGACAGGAGGCCAGAGCCTGGAACGATCTCTGTTGGACCGCCAATCCACAGTGAATGTCCTCCAGGAATTCATTGCATTGCTGCATCTGGGATGCCAACCCCTGGATGACATTCACAATGGCTGACAAAGATGGATCTCAGGAGGTCATTAGCCTCCTCACTGAGGGCAGCAGGGCTGACTGGGGAAGGGCCTGAGGTGCCTGGGGTGAAGGAGATGCCCACCCTCCTGGGTGAGCATGCACTGGCAACTCGGTGAGGGGCTACTGGGAGGGTGGTGGTGGTATGGGGGTATCAGCTGTACCTGTAGCTGGGGTGGTCCCAGAGGTGTGCACCACCAACAGGGAGCTTTCATCGGAGGAGGAATCAGAGTCAGTGTTGTCACCTCCTGTCTCCACCTTGGTGCTCCCCTCACTCTCCATCCCACTGGTTCCCTCAGTGTCGGTGGACTCTGCCTCCTGGGTCCGGTGGGATGCAGCTCCGTCCGTCGCCGGTGCCTCTGCTCCTCCGCCAGATGTTGCTCATGCACACATGGACAGGATAACAGAAGAAAAAAGGGGGGGAGAGAAAGGGAGCACTGGGTCAATTACAGCACCAACACCACATATGGCATACACATTACCGTCACACACAGGGATCAGGATTGAGCACCATGTATCACACTGGCAGTCCATTGGCTAGGTACCACAGCAAGAGCCAACCACCGCCAACTGCACCCCTCCTGGGAATCACTAAGCCCTGTCTGACATGGAATGCAACCTAGCTAGGTTAACAGATTTTGCAATACACCCATTACCTTTGAGCTGGATCACGCTGCAATGTCTGAACTGGCATTAAGGAGCACCCACTAACTGACACCCACAACCAGGATCCCATACCACCTACCAATTATAGTTGTAATGCCCACTGTACTCACCCCCTTGTGGCTGCTGTGATGCCCTCAGCACCCATCCAGCTCTGGGTAGGCCAACACCAGTATGCAGGCCATCAGGGAGGTCAGGTTCCGACTGGCACCCCCCTCGTTTGGAGGCCATCCCCAGCATCCCCAGCTGGGCCTCTGTGGTCTTCCAGGCCCAGCATCTCAGTTTCTCCCATCTTTTCCTAGAGTGGGTGCTCCGCTGTTGTAGACCCCCAGGGTCTGCATGTCCTTGGCGATGGCACGCCACAATCCCTTCTGCTGATGGGTGCTGACCTGCAGACAAAGCACAGACAGGGGGACACCATTACACATACAATCCAGCCTGTCACACATATGGCCCACAAATCCCATTTCCATCTCCATTGGCACACACACCACCCAGCATCCACAATGTACGCTACCACCAGACATACCACCCCCCAAATGACATGATTCTTGCACACACATCTCCATGCAACCTTGTTACATGCATCATGCCCAAGGTGTACTCACCTGTTGGTCTGGAGCCCCATCCAGCTGTCCTTACTGGGGTAGGACCCTATCCACCAAGTCCTCCAACTCCTCTGAAGTGAAAGCAGGGACCCTTTCCCCTGTCACACGGGCCATGGCAGGATCCAGACACAGGTCACAGCAGCACACACAGTGTGGGTATTTTCCTGTGGAAAGTCAGGAATCAAGTGAGGATTTAGATAGAAAATGGCGGTCACGTCCGCGGCGGCGTACACTGTCACCACCGCCGCTGATCCCCTTTGGCCACTGCACTGTACTCCATAGAGCCCCATATTAGCCAATGAGGAATTGCACGGTGGTGCAAGCCCGCCTTCCGCCGTGATGCCCAACGTCAGCAGAGTTATCTCACTTCCATCTATCCCTAGATACAGGACAGGCGGTCGCCATTTAATGGTGGTGGACTACATTCAGATAATCCATAACTGTGTCACTGCTACAGTTTGCACATTTGCATTTGTGTGTTTTGCAGAGGGTGTTGAGTGATGTGGTGGGGTGTGGGATGTGGGGTGCGTGACGGATGGATGGGTGTTTGTGGTGTGTGTGTGTAGTTGTTTCAGTGGTCTTCATGTTAGTCTCATGGCAATTATTTGTGTTCGTAAAGGGTTGTGTTTAATGTGGGTGGGTGTTTTATAGTGCTGTGGGTGTGTTGTGTGTATCAGTGTCAAGTGTGTGATTTTCGTTTAGGCCAATGTTGTGTTGGTTTGAATTTAGGTGGCCATTCTGAGCTCGACGGTGGGTAACGCCAATGGTTTACCACCATTGAATGTCTGCCGTTGTGATTCATGGGTCAAAATGTGGTGGGCGTTGTTTTGTTGGGGTAATGGTATGGGTGTTCGTACCAACACTTTACCACTGACTTTTGGGCTGGCAGATTTGTGTATGTGGCAGTATTCTGTCAGTTTGGTGTGTGTGTGTCATAATATGGCAAATGGATATTCGCTGCCGCCGCAGCGGGATGTTGGTGGCCGTCACCGTGGCGGTAAACGACATTTACCGCCAATGTCATAATGAGGGCCATAACCTGTACCCTTTTGTTGCAAACCCCAAAAAGTTCTGAGAATCTGTATCATTCATCTAGATTTGTTAATCAAGTTTATATTTTAATTTTCATTTATTTTTAATGTCTTAATATGTTTGAAATTTTATTGGTTTACCTGTTACTACAGATTATGACTATTGACTCTGCTGTTTTGAGGTTTCTCTAAAGTAGGACTAGAGCCTTTATGACGTAAAATATGAGAATGGAATAATAGAATATATGGGAGTACTTCAAGTAGTATTAGTAATGACTGCAATATGTCCACCCCATTGATGCATCGCTTTTAATGGCCTGATGTTTTTGTTTTATTGGATTAGTCAATAATGGTCACTGCTCTTTACTTGATAAGCTCCTGGTCATCATGTATTGAGTAATTAATCATACCATGAGCTTCATTTGAGTTACTGACCGTACAATACCTCTGTTGAGGCCATAGGGCCTGATTTAGAGTTTGGCGGACAGGTTACTTCGTCACAAATATGACAGATATCCCATTCACCGTATTGCGATCTCCATAGGCTATAATGGAATCATAATACGGTGGACGGTATATCAGTCACATTTGTGACGGAGTTACCCAATCTACCAAACTCTAAATCAGGTCCATAGTGTCTCATTTTTCTTTGCTTTGTTACCAGAGCATACAAACTATTTCATTCCAATACTAATATCACTGTTATAAGGTGGGTCCTGTATTTTTAAACCACCTAATGCATTTCACATTATTATTCCTACTTAGATTAGCCCAGGCTTGATACTGTGATTAATATCCACTTGATCAGTGGCTTGGTATTTCACTAGGTCACCAAGTATTATTAATTACCCAGAACATAAGTTGTATTTAAGTTATTGACAGAGTATTTTTTCACCCAGTATAACCCACTCCCATTCCTTTACTCTGATACTCAAGTAACTGAGATATTTCATTTTATTTCATTTTATAGCCAGTGCCAATGTTGCATGATGGATCCCTAATAGCGTGACATCATACACTTATTTGATAGCATGCACGTTAGCATTCGAGGGCTCTGAAATTCAGATTCAAATTTTTATTGCTTGATTTCTTAAAATCATTGCATGAAAAGTATTAAAATAGATCCCATATAACCCCCCGTGGCCAACAATACAAATTAGTATTAAAAGGTTTGCTAGATAAATACATTAATGTCATCTGTTAAACCCTACATTACGGCATCAGGGAATATATATTTTTGTGGGCTATTTGAAGTAAGGGGAGCAGCACCTTGGGCAAGGGCTGCTCCTCGGGAGGGCAAATTATTTTTATGCCATTTCTGCCCCCGGGGGGGGTCAGAAACCCACTAGACATGAGGGATTTTTTTTAATTGTTTTAAAAAAAAAATTATGTTTGGGGAGCGACCCCTTGGGCAAGGGTCGCTCCGGGGAGGGCAAATCATTATTAGGCCATTTCCGCACCCCCTGGGGGCAGATCGGCCTTGCGATCTGCCCCCGGGGGGGCAGAAACCACTAGACACCAGGGATATATATTTTTTTTGTATTTACTTTTTGTGTGGGATATTTCAAATAAGGGGAGCGGCCCCTTGGGCAAGGGCCGCTCCTCGGGGGCAAATTATTTCTAGGCCATTTCTGCCTCCCCTGGGGAAAGATTAGCCTAATATCATTAGGCCGATCTACCCCCGGGGGGGGCAGAAAACCACTAGACACCAGGGATAATTTTTTTGTGTTTGGGGAGCGACCCCTTTGGCAAGGGCCACTCCCCGGGGAGGCAAAATATTTTTAGGCCTTTTCTGCCCCCCCTGGAGGCAGATCGGCCTAAAATAATTAGGCGGATCTGCCCCCGGGGGCAGAAACCTCTAGACACCAGGGATATATATTTTTTTTGTATTTACTTTATGTTTTTATGTATGGGGAGCGACCCCTTAGGAAAGGGTCGCTCCCCTGGGTGGCAAATTGTATTTAGGCCATTTCTGCCCCCCTTGGGGGCAGATCAGCCTATTTTTGTAAGGGAGCAGAAACCTCTAGACACCATGGATTGGTGTGTGTGTATGTGTGTGTTTTGTTTGGAGGGGGCAGCCCCTTGGGTAAGGGTCTCTCCCCATGGGGGCACATTACTGTTGGCCATATCTGCCCCCTTTGGGGGCAGCCTGGCCTATTTTGGAAGGCCCATCCGCCCCCAATGGGGGCAGAAAGCCCACCAGAGACAAGGGAAGATTTTTTTTTCAAAAAACGAGGTTGGGGGTATGGCCATATCCCCACCCCAAATAAATGGGGCCAAAGTTGTTCTGCCCACCATTGGGCAAATTGGGCAATTACCCCCGATCCACACCCCGGGGGACAGAAAGTCTACTAAATGCCAGGGAATAAAAAAAATAAAAGAAAATAGTGGGGTGGTGGCTACCAACCAGTATGTGCCTGGTTATGCCCCCACCCAAACTGGAGGGGCTAACAGTCTTTCAGCTCTCCCCTGCACACTAAAACATCTTATCCCATGGCAAGCAAGAGGACATTTGATTATTTTTGGTTTTTGTTTTACATTTGGGCCATGAGAGCTTGGTAACTCTCAAAATCGTCCCACTAGGAATGGTGAGGGCTGCACTTTTTTTTACTTTGGGACGCTGCCATGTACAAAAATCCACAAGACCTAGACACATCTGAAAACTAAAGATATAGTTGATTCCAGGGTGGTGTGCTTCACATGCACCCGCACCATTTCCTTACCCACAATGCCCTGCAAACCTGCAACTTTGCTGGAAAGCACACATGTTTCCCACATTTTTGTGATGGACCCTTCCAGAATCTGCAGTAATCCACAAAATTCCTACCACCCAGCATTGTCTCATCTATACCAATAAAATTTCTGCTGCACTTCTCAGCCTAAAAATGTTTTTTTTCAAACTGCCCTTTTGGACCCACTTTGGTCCCCCCTCAATTTCGACGTGTTTTTGGCTCATCCCTGTCACAAACACTTGGCCCACCTACACAAGTGAGTTATAATTTTTACCGGGAGACTGAGGGGAACGTTGGGTGGTAGGAAATATGTCTCGGTGCAGTGATCCCACACAGAAATGTGGGAAAATATGATTTTTTTGCTAGATTTGCGGTTTGCTGAGGATTCTGGGTAAGAAAATATTGGGGGATCCACGCAAGTCACACCTCCCTTGACTCCCTCGGGTGTCTAGTTTTCAGAAATGTCTGGGTTTGGTAGGTTTCCTTAGATGGCTGCTGAGCCCAGGGCCAAAAACGCAGGTGCCCCCCGTAAAAACAGGTAGTTTTCTGTTTGCTAGTTTTGATGTGTCCAGATAGTGTTTTGGGGCACCTCCTGTTGCGAGCACAAGGCCTACCCACACAAGTGAGATACCATTTTTATCAGGAGACTTGGGGAAACGCTGGGTGGAAGGAAATTTGTGGCTCCTCTCAGATTCCAGAACCTGGTGAGAGCCCGACAAGTCACCCTGTCTTGGATTCCCCTAGGTCTCTAGTTTTAAAAAATGCACAGGTTTGATAGGTTTCCTTAGGTGGCGGCTGAGCTAGAGGCCAAAATCCACAGTTAGGCTCTTTGCAAAGAACACCTCTGTTTTCCTTGAGAAAATGTGATGTGTCCACTTTGTGTTTTGGGGCATTTCCTGTCGCGGGTACTAGGCCTACCCACACAAGTGAGGTACCATTTTTATCGGGAGACTTGGGGGAACGCTAGGTGGAAGGAAATTTGTGGCTCCTCTCAGATTCCAGAACTCTCTGTCATCGAAATGTGAGGAAAAAGTGTTTTTTTAGCCAAATTTTGAGGTTTGCAAAGGATTCTGGGTAGCAGAATATGGCGAGAGCCCCACAAGTCACCCCGTCTTGGATTCCCCTAGGTCTCTAGTTTTAAAAAATGCACAGGTTTGGTAGGTTTCCCTAGGTACCGGCTGAGCTAAAGGCCAAAATCCACAGGTAGGCACTTTGCAAAAAACACCTCTGTGCTCTATAGAAATATGTGATGTGTCCATGTTGTGTTTTGGAGCATTTCCTGTCGCGGGCACTATGCCTACCCACACAAGTGAGGTACCATTTTTATCGGGAGACTTTGGGGAACGCTGGGTGGAAGGAAATTTGTGGCTCATCTCAGATTCCAGAACTCTCTGTCACCGAAATGTGAGGAAAAAGTGATTTTTTTTGCCACATTTTGAGGTTTGCAAAGGATTCTGGGTAGCAGAACCTGGTGAGAGCCCCACAAGTCACCCAGTCTTGGATTCCCCTAGGTCTCTAGTTTTCAAAAATGCGCAGGTTTGGTAGGTTTCCCTAGGTGCCGGCTGAGCTAGAGGCCAAAATCCACAGGTAGGCACTTTGCAAAAAACACCTCTGTGTTCTGTAGAAAAAAGTGATGTGTCCACGTTGTGTTTTGGAGCATTTCCTGTTGCGGGCGCTATGCCTACCCACACAAGTGAGGTACCATTTTTATTGGGAGACTTTGGGGAACACTGGGTGGAAGGAAATATGTGGCTCCTCTCAGATTCCAGAACTCTCTGGCACCGAAATGTGAGGAAAAAGGGTTTTTTTAGCCAAATTTTGAGGTTTGCAAAGGATTCCGGGTAACAGAACCTGGTGAGAGCCCCACAAGTCACCCCGCCCTAGATTCCCCTAGGTCTCTAGTTTTAAAAAATGCACAGGTTTGGTAGGTTTCCCTAGGTGCCGGCTGAGCTAGAGGCCAAAATCCACAGGTAGGCACTTTGCAAAAAAACCTCGGTTTTCTGTGGAAAAATGTGATGTGTCTACGTTGTGTTTTGGGGCATTTCCTGTGGCGGGCACTAGGGCTACCCACACAAGTGAGGTACCATTTTTATCGGAAGACTTGGGAAATGCCCTGTAATTCACATGCTGGTATGGGCACCCCAGAATTCAGAGATGTGCAAATAACCACTGCCCCTCAACACCTTATCTTGTGCCCATTTTGGAAATACAAAAGTTTTCTTGATACCTATTTTTGACTCTTTATATTTCAGCAAATGAATTGCTGTATACCCGGTATAGAATGAAAACCCACTGAAAGGTGCAGCTCATTTATTGGCTCTGGGTGCCTAGGGTTCTTGATGAACCTACAAGCCATATATATCCCTGCAACCAGAAGAGTCCAGCGGACGTAACAGTATATTGCTTTCAAAAATCTGACATTGCAGAAACAAAGTTACAGAGTAAAACATAGAGAAAAATGGCTGTTTTTTTCACCTCAATTTTCAATATATTTTTATTTCAGTTGTTATTTTCTGCAGGAAACCCTTGTAGGATCTACACAAATTACCGATTGCTAAATTCAGAACTTTGTCTACTTTTCAGAAATGTTTAGGTTTCTGGGATCCAGTATTGGTTTCACACTCATTTCTGTCACTGACTGGAAGGAGGCTGAAAGCACAAAAAAACATAAAAATGGGGTATGTCCCAGTAAAATGCCAAAATTGTGTTGAAAAATTGGGTTTTCTGATTCAAGTCTGCCTGTTCCGGAAAGCTGGGAAGCTGGTGATTTTAGCACCATGAACCCTTTGTTGATGCCATTTTCAGGGAAAAAAACACAAGCCGCCTTCTGCAGCCCTTTTTTCCCTTTGTTTTAAAAAAAAACTAAATTTTCATTGTATTTTGGCTAATTTCATGGCCTCCTTCAGGGGAACCCACAAAGTCTGGGTACCTCTAGATTCCCTAAGATGTTGGAAAAAAAGGACGCAAATTTGGCGTGGGTAGCTTATGTGGACAAAAAGTTATGGGGGCCTAAGCGAGAACTATTCCAAATAGGCAAAAAAAAAACCTGGCACAGGAGGGGGAAAAGGCCTGGCAGCGAAGGGGTTAAAATGCTCACTGAGATAACTCTGGGATTTCAGCAGCTCGTAAGTTGAAAGTGTCAGCCAACCATGTTTCCGTCCTACTAGGTGGCCTTGTCTTCACGCAGGGAAAGACGTTTACAGCTTATCTTTATTATACTTTTGAACTTCTGATGACTAAGGGCCAGATGTAACAAAGGGTTTTTCCCATTCTGTGTCAATGGGAAAATGTGTTCGTACATCTGGCCCCAATTTCTAAATCCCAAGCAGACTGTAAATTCAAGGAGTTCAGAGACTGTTGCATGTAAGATCATGCTTGGGAACTGAGTGTGGAGTTCATTTCAACCCATATGTTATGGGACAGAGATTCTTCTTTTGCAGACCTTAATTTGTGGCATTGCAGTATAAAAGCCCCCATCTGTGCCAAAGCTTGCTTAGTGACCCCAAATTCGAGTCTGGTCTGAGCAGGTGACCCTAATGAGGGAAGCGGAAAAATCGTTCTGTAGATCTTAAGTAACATTTTATCCAATAATTCACAATCTTTCCCTTTTAGTACATCACTCTCATTAGCAAGTGTGGGTGGAACCTTTGCCTGAGCCCCTTGCAGGGTAGGTGACAGGGTTGGGCCTCTAAGCCTTGGGGCGAGACATCTGAGACCTGCACACAGAACATTTCTTTTCCTTCTGATTTCTCCCAACTGATCTGTGTAGTTTGCGTTCGCATTGAAATAGACACCCAAGTATTTGAAGCTGGTGGTGGACTCAAGCCTCTCTGTTTCTAGGAACCACGTTTGCCATTCTGAGCGGTTGCCTTTGAGAACCAGGATCTTTGTTTTGTTTTTGATTATTACCATGCAAATCTTGAGGATGCCAGCGTAGTGTCAAAAAGACGTTGGCCTGTTGCGACTTATTAGCCACAAGTCATCAGCATACAACAAGTTTGAGAGCTGGAAACCCCCAGCTTGGGCTTCAATGGGTAGTAATTTATTATATTCAGAGCCGGAGTTAAGTCTGATACTTAAATAGGGTTGGGGCAAGGACACAGCCCTGCTTGAGGCCCTGCGTAGTTTTAATCGATCTAGATAATCCCATGTGTCCTTGTGAAAAAGCTCCAAGACTCTAAGAAGGCTAGCCAGGATACTGAATTTGGCTAGTTTAAGTTAAAGCTGTCGACTTTATCAAACACTTTTTTGAAGTCAATGAATCCCAGATAAATTCTGTGGCTATGTGTCCTTGCCTGGTACAATAATAGGGAAAGATCCATGAGATTAACTGAAGTTTGGGAGCTCTTCATGAATCCTGTCTGGTTTAAGGGGAGAATGTTGTTTGCCTCAGCCAATGCATGTAGCTCCTCCAATAGCACTCCCACCAAATATTTTGCGTCATTGTCAATGAGGGCTACCAAGTGATAACTCCCTGAGAATTCCCTGTTGCCACCCTTGTAAATTGGAACTAGAATTGAGCCATGCCACAAAGGCGGAATGCGATTCAACTGAAGAATGGTGTTAAAAAAACGGGGCCAGATGGCTGGACCAGAAAATTGGATCCTCTTTGTAGATGGCTGGTGGAATGCCACCCGGACCTGGAGCGCCTTCCTTACACCCTTTGGATATCTATTTCTGGACTTGACTAGTAGTAATGGGACCCAGTGTCACCACTTGATTTTCCCAGACACGCTTCCATGATAGAGAATTGAAAACCCCATGGTTAACCCCATCAGTACTGATCTTCCCTGTGTGTAAAACAGTGTTAAAATGTTTTTTAAGAAAGTGATACTAAGTTGATTCAGAGGAGGCTACAGCAGACAGTCCATTCATTTTTCATCAAGGGTTTGCAGACTTGTAGGACTTACTGTTGTGCAGTAATTTAGCCCAAAATGTGTTTGTGGGCTCCCATTAAATGGTGCTTGCAGACATGCCTCTGTTCCTTCTTTGAAAAGCATGTTGTAAGCAATAGGGCTTCTTCTCTTTGTATGTGCCTGTGCCAGGGCACAGAAGACAGGAAACGCAGGGACAATCCATGAGTCCCCCTGGGGGACTCAAGGAAGTGAAAGTCCATCAAGCATGACGGAGCGTGCTGCCGGAGGGAGGAGTCACGGGCCCAGCGAGAGAGAAGAAGCAGGAAGTGAGAAGGCACGCGTTGGGACCCCAGAGGAAGAGGAGCAGGAGCAACGTGGACCTAATAAGGAGGTGTGGGGAACGACCGAGAATCCGGAGGAGATCCGGAAGACGGACGGTTTACCACACAATAGAAGAGGGAAGAACCCAGACCCACCAGGAGAGAAGGGGATCGACTGAAAGACCCAGCCACATCCTCGGAGGGATGTGGCTTTCCCAGGTACGGGATTGTGTATACGGTTCATAGTTTGACTTGCTGGGGTTTGCAGAAGGGTAGCGGGGAGGTCGTATGGGCCACTGGCAAACCCACCTATAGCATGAAGGAGGGCTAGGACCTCTAACAAACTACCACAAAACACCTAGTACAGCTATCTGAGGGGAGCACTAATTCCTTAATTAATGAGCTGGACCACTAATATGACTGATTGCCTGTCAGGTCAATGGTCCCACATAAGCAGGAAATAAGAGCACAATAAAAGAAAGAAAGGAGAATAATAAAATGGAATTCTAGCTTGTTTCCATGTTATGACTCACCTATCAGAGAGAAGCACTGTTTTGTTTTAAGGACACCAAGCAAGAAGGAACACCGCTGGCTATTGTTCTTTATTAACCCCCCTCGCTAAAAATAGCACTTCCTTCCCAAAGGGCACAATATCAAAGAAAATAAATAATAATAAAAAAAGACCTGAAGAGAATAGTAAACATACGTACCCGATAGAGACTTCTTGTTTTCTTATCTCCCTCTCTCTCTCTGGTGACGTGTGAGCTGAGAAGCGGCAAAGCGGTTACTTGTAAAAGAATAGAAAGGAAAAGAGGTTACCCGGGACAGAAGACCAAGAACTGTATTAAACAAACCAGAACTCTTAATGGACAATAAAAACATACAACACACTTACAACACTTCTCAAACATCTGGACAGAAATAAAAATCACGCAGTATTGTCACAATCCCAGTGTAACATATCTGTGTATCCCTACCGACAATTACACAAAGGTTCCAGGGCAGGTAACATCCTATTACAGTGCCATATTAGTAAGTAACTTTGAAAGCTATGCTAACTGTCAGTGCATATTTTGTTGAACTTTAATTTGGAGATAGAATGATGGAGGTTTCTTTTTTTTATTTTATACATATCTAAGCTCTTTATTGACCGGGGATGCCCACATTTTATGCATTATTAATGATTGAATCTGCTTAGAATGAATAATTACGCTTTTACTTGAGTGTATCTTTCATAATATGATTTTCCTGTATGGTTAGCAATTAACATCATTTGCAGATTTCATAGATCAAATTTGTGTCAAACTTTACTGACATTGATCCCTTTCTGGGACCATGTGTCCCTTAAGACTTAGCAATGTACAGTAAGTGAGACTATGGCCCTCATTATGACCTTGTCAGTAAATCCTACTTACCGCCATGCTGACTGCCGCCAACATACCGCCGCTGCAGCGGATTACTGCCACCCATATTATGACCCACACATAGCAATCTGTCACTATACAGCCACACACACACAAGTCCGCCAGACCAAAGGTCAGTGATAAACTGGTGGTACCAAAACACACACCGTTATGCCAACAGAACTACGCCCACAGCATTATGACCCACGAATCACCGCAGCGGACATTCAATGGCGCTAAATCATTGGCGGTACATACTGCCACACTCAAAATACACACACACTAACAAAACAACACCACATTGGAAAATTCAAACTATAAATACCTGACACACATACACACACCACACCCACACACCACTATAAAACACACACCCACATTAGCCACAACCATTTACCATTACAAACAAGTGGCACAAGAGAGATTACAAGACCACAGATACACACAACCATCACCTATACACTATCCACCCACCCCACATTACACACCCCAACACAGCACCCCACACACCCTCACCCAAACCACTCACACTCCACCCATGGCACCGCAACAACACCCCAGATTCTCTGAGGAGGAGCTAAGGGTCATGGAAAAGGAAATCATCCTGGTAGAGCCACAGTTATTCCGATCACAGGTGCAGCAGACGTCCATTGCAAGGAAGTTGGAGATATGGTGGAGAATCGTGGACAGGGTCAACGCCATGGGACAGCACCCCAGAACAAGGGATGACATCAGGAAGAGGTGGAACGACCTACAGGGGAAGGTATGTTCCACAGCAGCAAGACACCAAATAGCTGTACAGAGGACTGACTGTGGACCCCCACCTCCTCCCCCCAACTAACAACATGGGAGGAGCAAGTTTTGGCTATCATGCATCCTGAGGGCCTGCAGGAGTAGGAGGAGCACTGGACTCTGGTAAGTCAAATTTCTATTACATTCACCCCCCCACCTGCATGCCATCACAAACCCCCACTCCTACCCTCACTTCCATCACTTCACCACCTCCCACATACCCCACCATCACAACCCACTCATCCCAATACAAAGCCCTGCATGTAACACCAATGCACGGACGCCACTCACAGACCTGCATGGACACCCATCACTAAAGCATGCACATTAGAGAGAATCACCTAGCCCACAAAATCACTACTCACACAAGGCAAAGCTGCCAGGGCAGTAACAACAGCACAGGGCAACACACACATGCACAAGATGAAACACACAGAAACAATAACACTGCATTTACATCCCCACAGGTCCCCCACCCAACGTCACCGGAGAGGAGGTGCCAGCAACTTCCAGTCCACCCCCAGAAGAGGCCCACAGTGATGACAGCAGCTCTGGACGTCTGGATCTGGATGACCAACCTGGCCCATCAGGGATCTCCGGACAGTCGGTAACCCAGGCACAGTCCCATACCACCACAGAGCCTCCCCATCAGGAAACACCAGCACAGTACCCACCCAGCAGACCCATACCTCTGGCCCCAGGACACGTCAATCAGCAGTGTGTCTACCACTATAGGTACCCCAGGCCACACCACAAACACAGGACGATCAGGGGCCTGGGGTCAGTGGCGGTGGGCACACGGTTCAGGGGACTGAGGCACAGGACAACAGGGATGCTGAGAGGACTGTTGTAAGACAGGGGGAGGACAGGCCCAGGGAACCTACTCTCCAGGAGGCACTTACCAACATCCTGGGAGCATACCACCATTCCCAGGAAATGATGGGCCAGATACTGGACAAGTTGCAGGAGACCCAGCGGCTGCAGGAGGGACAGTACCTGGGGATCAGGGAGGACTTGAAGGACATCAACACCACCCTGGTTACCATTGCAGGGGTGCTGGTTGACATGGCCAACACCATGAGGGAGGCAGTGGCACACCACCAGGCCCCTGACACTAGCCAAACCGATGAACAGCCATCCACCTGTCTGCCACAGGACCAACAGGCCACCAGCACCCCAATCCCTGCAGAAGGGGAACCACCCCACAAATGGTCCCAACGATTCAGACAGAAGCCAGAGAACATTTCCAAGACACCCGCCAGGAAATAGGACTCTCTGGAATGTTACCCTTGTGTCCCACTTTGTCACCCTGTCCACCTTGAACTGCCATTGCTCCCCTTCCCATGCCCCCTTGGCCTATGCACCTGTGATACAAATAGACTGGACTCCATCCTGGACTTTCCTCCATCATCAACCCAGCCCATTGCACATCCCCCTCCAATCATTAGCACTTAAATAAACACCATTCGAAAAAATATATGTATGGAGTCTGTCAAATCATTTAACCATTGTGTTCATTTAACAAGCTTTAAACACTGCAATATAACTGTAGAGTTTTGTATACATAGGAATGACCTGTAGTTGGCTGCAATCAACACAACAGGAGCAATAGTGGGACACATATATCTGAAAATAGAGATGCCAAAGGGTACAGTAAGTGGACATAGAATTTTAAAAATTAGCCTGCCAGTGGCATTGTCAAATACAAAACTGTCAATGTAAAGTGTAATTACAGTGTCTTACCTGTGTGTCATTCGAAATACTATCGTATTATAGCACTTCTGTTGTCCTCATCCTCATCATCTGCCTCCTCATCTTCACTGTCCACAGGGTCCACTGCTGCCACATGGCCATCTCCAGCCTCATCCTCCTACAGAAAAGGCACCCGCGACGTAAGGCAAGGTTGTGCAACATACAGCATGCCAAGATGATCTGGCACACCTTCTTGGATGAGTAGCACAAGGATCCACCTGAAAGATGGAGGCAACAAAACCTGGCCTTCAGGAGGCCGAATGTCCTTTCAATTATTCTTCTTGTTCGCCCATGTGCCTCATTGTAACGTTCCTCTGCCCTTGTCCGTCCTGGGATTCCTCACAGGGGTCAGTAGCCATGAGAGGTTGGGGTAACCAGAGTCACCTGAAAATATCGAGGGACAACTGTTAGACACACACTAACCCATAGGGCCCACACCGTGCCCATACGCCAACATCCACTGGGTGGGAACCAGGGCTCACCCATTAGCCATACCCTGTGCCTCTGGAGCTGAGCCATCACATATGGGATGCTGCTATTCCTTAGGATAAAGGCATCATGTAGAGACCCAGGATACTTTGCATTGACATGGGAGATGTAATGGTCACCAGGCACACTATCCTCACATTCATGGAGTGAAAGCTCTTTCGATTTCTGAACACCTGTTCATTTCACCAGGGGGGGGAAAAATGCAATATGTGTACCATGAATAGCCCTAATAATGTTGCGGATATGTCCCATTACATAGAAATCAGCTTTCACTGTGACCAAATCCTCCACCTGGGGGAAAACGATGTAGCTGCGCATGTGTTTAATCAGGGCTGACAACACTCTGGTCAGCACTATTGAGAACATTGGCAGAGACATTCCTGCTGCCAAACCCACTGTCACTTGGAAGGAGCCACTTGCCAGGAAATGGAGCCCAGATAGGACTTGCACAAGAGGGGGGATCCAGGTGGGCTGACGGATAGCAGATATCAGGTCAGGTTCAAATTGGACACACAGCTCTGTGATTGTGGCCCTGTCCAGTCTATAGGTGAGGATAATGTGCCTGTCCTCCATTGTTGCCCAGTACACCAGGGGCCTGTACACGGGGGGATGTTTCCATCTCCAATTCATCCGCAGCAGTGGCAATCTAGGGGACAAGCAGTGAGTAGCTGGTCAGTATCCCTTATTTGAAAACACTACACTGCATTGCATGTTGTGACTGTAACACAAGATTGTTGTATATGCCCAATTGATGCATATGGGTACTGTGACCCAATTAGGTGCCATGGCTTGCCCTGCCCTCTGAAATGGCATCTGCCTGTCCTGTATGGGGTGACATGTCGAAATGAGGTAATTCCGCTGATGTTTGGCGCCGCTGCGGGAGGTGGTGGAAAACCGCAGTGCAACTCCTTTTGGATCCAGTTGGGCCTTATGGATTACAGTGGACAATGGTGATGTACGCCGGCGGTGACGGTACGCACCGCCGCGGACGTGACTGACATTTTCTATCTGTTCACCCACTTGCTACCTGACCTACACTGCAAGCGCTGCTGTGACCTATGTCTGGAACTGACCACGGCTCGTGTGACTTGGGAAAGGACCCCTGTCTTTCCCGCTACGGAGTTGGAGAGACTGGTGGATGGGGTCCTACCCCAGTACCGTATGCTGTATGGGCCTCCAGACCAACAGGTGAGTACACTGTGAGCACGATGCATGGGGCATGAATGCATGGAGTGCTGTGTGTGAGGGCCTCGTGTAAGGGGGGGTGTTGGTGGAAGGGTCCTGGGCATTGTGCTGCATCTATGGTGGGCAATGTCTGTGCGTAAGGGGATGGGAGGGCTGTGGTGGGACATGAGTGTAACAGGCCGGACAGTCTGACTGATACCTTTTTTCTATGTGTATTTTTCTGCAGGTCAGCACCCATCAGAAAAAGGGCATGTGGCGTGCCATTGCCAAGGACGTGTGGACCCTGCGTGTCTGTGGCAGGGGAAGCACCCACTGTCGGAAACGGTGAGAGGAGCTGAGACGCTGGGCAAGGAAGATGGCGGAGGCCCAGCTGGGGATGGCCTCCCAACGAGGAAGGGGTACCCATCGAATCCTGATTCGTGATGTGATGGCCCACATAATGGCAGTGGCCTCTCTGGAGCTGGATGGGCACTTGAGGGCATCACAGCAGCCACAAAGGGGGTGAGTACAGTTTCCAAATATACTACTTGCGCATGGTGGGGTGGGCTCCGGGTGGGGTATGTGGGCCTGTGGGTACCCCTAGACCAGGACGGACATTGCAGCGTAGGTCCCATGTTGGGCAGGGTATGATGTGAACCACCTCCAAACAAGCTAATAGGCATCCACTACTGGGCAGGGGTCTGTGGGTCTCTGGTATGCTGTTAGCATGTTGGGTATTACTGTCCATGGGCTGCTGACTAGCATTGTGACTGGTAGTGCATTGCCTACTGCATAGGGCTGTTCCCTGTGTGTATGTCATGTACACCAACGGTGGTGTTGGAGCAGCCATTGACCCAGTGTATCCTTTGTCTCTTCCCCCCACTTTTTGTTTTGTCACCCTGTTCTTCTGTGCATTAGCATCATCTGGCGGAGGAGCAGAGGCACCGACGACGGAGGCAGCTGCATTCCACAGGGCCCAGGAGGCTGAATTCACCGACGGTGAGGGCACCAGTGGGACGGAGGGCGAGGGGAGCACCACGGCGGAGACAGGAGGGGTCAGTTCGGACAGTGATACCTCCTCCAATGGAAGCTCCCTGGTGATGGCGGATATCTCTGTGGCCACACCACCTACAGGTACAACCTCCACTCTTGTACCAGCACCGCCCTCCCAGCAGCCCCTCAGCGAGTTTCCCATGCCAGCTCACCCAGGAGGGTGGAAATCTCCTTCGCCCCAGGCACCTCAGGCCCTGTCTAGTTAGCCCTGCTGACCTAAGTGAGGAGGCTATTGACCTCCTGCGATCCATCTCTGTTGGGCAGTCAACCATTGTGAATGCCATCCAGGGGCTGGCAGGCCATTTGCAAATAACAAATGCATTCCTGGAGGGCATTCACTCTGGCATGGCGACCCAACAGAGATCAATCCAGACTCTTGCCTCCTCTCTGATGGCAGCCATTGTCCCTGTTTCTAGCCTTCCCCTCCAACTTCCTCTACCCAGTTCCATTCCCCTCAATCCCAACCTATCCCAAACACACAGGCAGACCAGAATGCACCCAGGACAACACAAAGGAGTGGTTCAGGCAAACACAAGCACCACACATCATCCCACAGGCACTCACACAAACACCATCCAGATGCAGACATATTAGCAACAGTCTCCACCTTGTCCCCTCCTTCTCCTCATCCTCCTCCCTCCCAGTAGCGTCTACACTCACACCTGCATGCACTACATCCTCATCCACTACCTCCATCACTATCACGCCTATTGCTGCACACCCCTCACTGGCAGTCACCACCCCCACATCCATGCACATGTCCCCTGTGTCCTCTCCCACTGTGTCTGTGCTCCCTCCTCCCAAAGTACACAAACGTAAGCACTCACACACCCAACAGCCATCCACCTCACAACAGCATCCAGCCCATGCACCTACACCCAAACACAGCAGACAGACACCTCCTACAACCACTTCCTCTTCCTATACTCCCAAACCTTCACCCTCTTCCCACCCCAATGTCCCTAAGAAGCTTTTCCTCTCCACTGTTGACCTCTTCCCTACCCCTCCCCCCCATCCTTCACGGCGGGCCAGGGTGGTCAGAACCCAGACGAGCACTTCAGCCACCCAGTCCACAACCACAGTAGTGTCGACAGCTACTGCAGGTGGGAGAGGATCCCGGGAACCAGCCAGCAGTCCTGGAAGTGTGCACGCACCAGGTGCACCAAGGAAGGGCAAGGAGGCACCACCAGCTGCAAAAGTGAAGGGGAAGGAGCCACCACCAGCTTCCAAAGGGAAGGGCAAGGAGGCACCACCAGCTGCAAAAGTAAAGGGCAAGGAGGCACCACCAGCTGCAAAGGGGAAGGGCAAGGGGCCAGCACAAGGAGGCGGGAAGGACAGGAGGCCTGGTGCTGGGACTCATTCGGAGCCCCCACCACCAATCATTGTGGTTCAGCTATCAGAGGCTGCAGGAGAAGGGCTAGAGTCTCCCCCCACCACTGCCAGCACCGCCACCAGCAGTGCCACCTGCACCGCCACCAGCAGCACCAGCCCCAGTGAGCAGCCATCCGAGGCTGCAGGGGAAGGGCTGGAGACTCCCCCCACCACTGCCAGCACCGCCACCAGCACCGCCGGCAGAATTGCCACCTGCACCGCTACCAGCAACAGCAGCCCCAGTGGGCAGCCATCAGAGGCTGCAGAAGAAGGGCTGGAGTCTCCCACCACCACTTCCAGCACCGCCACCAGCACCGACACCTGCACCGCCACCAGCAGCAGCAGCCCCAGTGAGCAGCCATCCGAGGCTGCAGGGGAAGGGCTGGAGCCTCCCCCCACCACTGCCAGCACCGCCATCAGCACCGCCACCTGCACCATCACCAGCAGCCCCAGTGGGCAGCCGTCCGAGGCTGCAGGGGAAGGGCTGGAGCCTACCCACACCAATGCCAGCACCGCCACCAGCACCACTGCCAGCACCGACACCAGACCACCACTGCCAGCAGCAGCAGACCCAGTAGGCAGCTGTCAGAGGCTGCAGGGGATGGGCTGGAGCCTCCCCCACCACTGCCAGCCCCAACACCAGACCCGCCACTGCCACCACTTTGCAGCCGTCTCCGCTGGCAGGCAGTGTGTAGTCCTGCCTCCATGGGCTGTAGTGCGTTCTGGACCCTACAAATCCTGTAGGTATGACACCCAGGTGAGAGACTGTGACCTTGCACTCCCCAAGATCTGCATCACAGGGCACAATGCCCCCTTCAGAACCGTGGAAGAAGGCATCCACTCACCCCATCTTTACCAGGATGAAGCTCAATTGGCACAAGGCCCCCTCCAGAACCAGTGGAAGAAGCCTTCCACTCACCCCATCCTTCCCAGGATGAAGCATACTGGGCACAAGGCCCCCTCCAGAACCAGTGGAAGAAGCCATCCACTCACCTCATCCTGGGAAAGATGAAGCTCACTGGGTATAATGCCACCTCCAGAACCAGTGGAAGAAGCTATCCACTCACCCCATCCTTCCCAGGATGAAGCACACTGGGCACAAGAACCCCTCCAGCATCAGTGGAGAAGTCATCCACTTGAGAGACTGTGGCCTTGCACTCCCCAGGACCAAGCAGTGGGCAAACCACCCACTTGAGAGGCTGTGGCTTTGCACTCCCCAGGACCAAGCAGTAGGCAAACCACCCACTTGAGAGACTGTGGCTTTGCACTCCCCAGGACCAAGCAGTGGGCAAACCACCCACTTGAGAGACTGTGTCTTTGCACTCCCCAGGACCAAGCAGTTGGCAAACCACCCACTTGAGAGACTGTGATCTTGCACTCCCCAGGACATCACACAGGGCATGTATCCCCCTCCAGGACCAGTGGCATTGTACCATCTTCCAGATGAGGTGCCCCCCATTACCTGTCCCCCTGAGGTGCCTGTGTGTTTTCGACCTGATGCCCCTGCAGTGTCCTCTCCGTGTTGTTGCAGGAGTGAGGTGGGGCCTTGGCCTATGCTTTGTGGCCCTGTGGCCCACGGACATTTAGGACTGGGCAGTGTCCCTCCATTTGTAAATATGTATATAAGTTATTTTATCGTATTACATGCACTTTCTTCCAATCTTTTTGTCCTTGCATTATTCCTGAGGGGTAGGGTGTGAATATGTAATGTTACTGCAGCTGGTTGTGTGTATGGTGTTGGGGGTGAGGGTGGGGGTGTTGCTTGTTGAGTGTGTGTGTCACTCTCTTTTTCCTCCCCCTTCCCTTGTGTGCTAGGCGGCAGTACTCACCGTGGTCGTCTTCACCGGCGTTGCTGCTCGTATTGCAGGAAGAGGTAGGCGAGCATGGGGAAAATGTGCAACTCGGGTTCCATGGCGTCGTGGTTGGTCCCTGAGTGTCCAGAGGTGAGTCCTTTGACTTCTGTGTTCTGTTTCTGCCGTGCGTTTGATGTCATTGGTACCACCCCGGAAAAAGAGGCAAATAGGCCTGTCTTAATACAGTGGGCGGTACATTGTCTGCCGCCTGGCTGTTGTCGGTTACTGCTGTGGTGCTTTTTGATACTGCCATGGCGGTCAGAGTGTTAAAGTGGCTGTCTGTCTGAGCAGTTTCCGCCGTGGTCATAATTCCATTTTTTTACCGCTGGCCTGTTGGCGGTATTACCGCCGCTTTATCACCGACTGCCAGGGTTATAATCAGGGCCTAAGTCTTTGTGGGTTCACTTAATGTAATTAGCCCACAAGATAGGATTAGTTTATGTATTTTCCTGTATTCAGATTTTTATTTTTTTCTCACTGGACCTTCATTAATGAATGCATGTTACTTGGCCACATAAGTTAGCTCATTATTGTGATTAGTTACCATTCTTAGGTTAGATGAACATGTTGGTGTGTTTGCTAACATCTCACGTGCAGTTGTAGTTTACCTTGGATGGCACAAAGTGGTCCTACTCTTACAGTTTCTCTTGTTAGTGAACATTTTATGTGAATAAGATATTTAAAAGTGCTAGACAGTCTTGTTAATGTTCCCGGCTATCTACAGCAATTTGGTCACTAATAGAAATGTGATGTACAGATGATTAGTGCTTTTTAAGCTAGGTTCATTAATTCACCATTATTTCTTATATTTTACATATATCCTGAGGCACAATATTATGATCATTTAAATCTGGTATCCTGGAATTGAAGACAATCAATAACTTGAAGAAAGTGATGGAATAATTGGATTGATCTGTTATTGTTTATGTAAATTTAACATCCTAATAACTTGAGTGCTTCTGTTTTGAATTCCAAGAAAATATATTTTGCTTATAAGTTTGGGGATGTAACTCTTTTAAGGAAGATACATTTTGTCCAAAGGTAAGTCGTGTATTACTGATGATTAGAAACTAAAAACGATTATATCTGTCCTGCTATCAGTTTTTAACATGACTGTGTCTCCTGTTTTCATTTGGTTTGTACAGCTAGAGTAAGATAGCTGTGTTAAATAGTACTCTCTATCATATTATTTTCTGTTTATCTATTACATTTCTAATTGCCTTTAGGGTGTTTGGATTTTGGGAGCACCGTTGCTTATATTTAAAATGTTTGACCAAACTTCCTCTGTAGTTATTAGGTTGTCCTCTAGTTGTGAAAAAAATACATATTTAATCCATCAGGATCCATTATTTTTGCAGAAAACATAGACACTGTTAATAATTCGGATTGAGGAATTTCACTAATATAGCTATGTGATAGCTATGTGAGGCCTAACCTTGTTGTTAGAAATCACTGTGATATGACAGACAACCCACTTAGATTTCACTCAAAGTATTTTCTGTAATTTCTATGGACATTTGTTGTCCCCAAACCCTTGGAATGAAGAACATACTTTTATGAAGTCTTTATTTCCCACAAGTAGGTGAAGCTGAGGAGATGGTCCTTTTAAAAAATGAACTTCCATAGTTGATCCCTGAGGCAGTGGTACCTATAATTCAAAGGATCAATGGGGTCTACAAGGAATGTTTTTAGTTGGAAGAGAAGTGGGTATTTACCCATCAACAGCTGTACCATCTATTCATTGAAAAAGAGTCCCTCACTTGAAACAGCCAGAAAGATAGATGTGGATGTTTAATGAATTGTCTTTTGTAATCGGTAATACATTCCTAAGGGGTGATCTCAGGCACCACTGTTTATGGTTCAAGGTTGACACAAGGGAAGGGAGTGATCTCTGGTCCAAAACTATAGAGGACATGTTGCAGTAGTAGAAGTCAAGCCAACCAAATATAAGCAATGTTGTTAAATAAAAAAAGGTTTGCCGGGGCAATCACTGAGGGAATATTAGATGCTTAATGAATATGGCTAAATTAAGATATTTGGAAAATGCTTTGCTGAGGGACTGCGAACAAGAAGGAAAAGTTATGCTCAATAAGAAACCTTAAATGTGGCAGGTACATGAAGATGTTGGTGAAATTTCCAGTGTATCTGCCAGATATTTGGAAAATGCTTTGCTGAGAGACTGTGAATAAGAAGGAAAAGTAATGCTCGATAAGAAACCCTAAATGTGGCAGGTACATGAAGAAGTTGGTGAGATTTCCAGTGAAACAAAAAGGAAGATAAGGATTCCCAACAAGGTAACATGTTTTATGATGAAGCCTGTTTAGGGACTAAAGAGTATACAATAAAACATGCCAGCATGCTGAAAAGAGGCCAGGATAAAGAAAAAGAGATATAATAAATGCTGAAATGTCCTTGGCAATCACTGACAGCAACACATGGCTTCTGGTCACAATTTGGTCAGATATAAACACGTCAGCATTATAATGTACAGATAGAAGATTCGGAGTTATACCTAAATTCTAAAATCTGCCAAAGACATGAAGGTGTGATGATGGTCTTTCATCTCCAAAAGGAGTTTTTGTTTGGGAAAGATTTTGCTCAGGTGATTTTCCATTTTGACAAGGGTTTGGACATCTTTTAGGGCTTGCTTTGCTTTCTCCCACTGGGCTTTTGCCTCGGGCATGTTATTCATTGTGAAGTTCTCTTCACAAGTTTTTAATTCAACATGTTAAACTTGTTGCCTCATATGTGCCAACTGACGGGTTCTTGTGCAATCAATTGGCCTCACATAATATACATAAATTCTTCTCCTACAGTGGAGAGGTCAGGTGTATCAAAGGTCTTGCTGAGAAACAGTGAAGTGTTGGCTTTTATAATTTGTGTGACCTCTTCAGAGAGGAAACAGTGATTTATCTGATCATTAACTGTCATATATTGCCCAGCAGTACCTTTTTGGTAATCTCCTAGGTCAACCCCAGTGCTCTATTAAGCCTCTGTGGCTCCTGATCCCCTCTTGGTTCCAAGCTTTGGTTTGTGTGTACCCTGACCTACTTCCACTCCTCCTTTCTTTATACCTCAGAACCTTTGGGAGTTGTGTCTTTATTTTCCACTGCATTGATGAAGGATTCATTTCCTCAGTAGGCAGACCCTTGGCAGAGTGCCACCACTTATCCACACATTCCTCCCAGTCTCTAAGGTCTTTTTGTGCAATCTTGTGAGATTTCAAAGAGATTTCAGGATTCCTCAAGGTCACACAGACATTCTGGGTATGTTTCTATAGAGACCAAACCCAGGAAAAGATGAGGGTTTTGCTGTCCATTTTTCAATGAGAGAGGAACCCTGTTCTGATCCTTCAGCACAGTGAAGGCTTGCCTGATCGTATCATAGGACCTGTACTTGTAATTCAGATCCTGACTACTTATGAAAGCTGTCATCTTGGTTGCATTTTGATGGCAAGATAAACAGTGCTGCAACAATTCAAATGAAAAGACAAAAACAATAAGTCATTGCCCTACATAGTAGGTTGTACAAAGAGAATGATAGAAGAATTTAAGTAAAAACTTTAGAAAAGTAAAGTACCTTTTACCAAATGATTTAAAATGAGCCACTTTATCATTGCCCACATTGTTCATCTTATGCAAAGAATATTTAATTAGAAAACAGAGGCTGAATCATTTCATAAAGTGCGCAGAAACAACTGCTTAATGGCTATCAGATTTTCAGCTTGTACTGAGGAAGCTACAATTTGAATTTCATAAAATAATTTTTTTTAGTTTTTGCTTAAGTGACTTGAGGACTACACCGAATGAGACATGCCCTGTTGTTCAGCTCTCCTGCTTTGGCGAGGCACATAAAAAAATCTATGACTTTCCCTATTCATGGAGGCACATAATCAGTCCATTTGACAGTCACATCTGTGACTCCAGCGCCTTTGCTCCTACCTGAGCAACATTTGGGGAATAACTTGAAATCTGATGTCTTCTTGAATTGGTGTCAACTTAATTTCCCATGCAAACCCGGGACATGCCCAGCATACTCTTCTAAGATGACCTTCAGCATCCCTTATTTCAGTGGCAACGCTGTCAACTGGTCCGTTCCATTAATTGAAAATAACAATGCCCTAAGATTTTCCAGGGTTTAAAGAGGCAATGCAAAAATGTTTGCAAAGCACACATTCATATAAGCTAGTGATAATGAACTATTTAACCTACAAGGCAGTCCTGATTTGATAACCTACATAACTACATTTTGTAAATTGCTCTTTGAGACTCAGTGGCTGGAAGAAACTCAAACTTCTCTCTTTCATAGAGGTCTGAGGTCTGAGGGGAGATCTAAGGGATTCCTTCTCACACACTGTTGACCCTCCCAATGATTGTTCTGTGCTCATAGACCTGTTGATCAATTTAGATCACCCTTCAAACAAAAGGAAAGGTGAGCGTTCCTAGTAATCAAACCAGACAAGAAAGAGACAGAAACCAAGGTCCAAAATACAATCGAGCCAATGAAAATTGGGGGTGTTCGAGGATCTTTATGGAGTGATGAAAAGGACAGAAGACAAAAACTAAATCTTTGCTTATACTGTGGCAAAGTTGAAGACTTTGCCCGAGTCTGTTTAGCAAAGCCTAAGAATACACATAAATTAGCAGATATTATGATGACCATCACTCAGAAGACTAGAACATTCAGCTATTGGTGAGGTTGTCTTGACAAGTAAAGTTCTGGAGTGTACTTAAAAATACTTCTCTAATTCCATGGGGAAGGTGCCATGACATTTAACAATCTTAGCTACTGTAATTATTTCACCTCAGCAGAAAAAGAATCCTCTCTATCTTGCTTGGTTCGGGAGCAATTGTGAACTCCCTGGACATTACACTAGCAACCACATTAAACATATCACAGGTTGCAAAAAACCCCAAACAAGTGCAAGCTGCCGACAGCTCAGAGTTATCTTCTGGTCTGATTCTTTACCAAACCATACCTCTGACTTCAGTGTGCGAGAATGGCCATAGTGCATAACTAATCTTTGATCTAATTGACACCTCTGCATTTGGGCATATTCTCGGAGTGCCATTGCTACAGCTTCGCAATTCACAGATTGATTGGACCTTGCGACTGGTGACATTAAACTCCTAGCACTGCTGAACTATGTGTTATCAAACTGCTCAGTGCCTATTATTACCCCTGACTTTTACTGTCACTTCTTCAGAGTCCATTCTTGACATACCTGCTGAGTACCAAGGCTTCCAAGATGCTTTTGATAAAAAGAGCAATTCAGATACTACCCACCATAAGGACTTTTATTGCTGGATAGATCTAATCACTAGGCAATTCTAGTGCATAGAAACATCAATGCCCTACCAGAAGTGAAAACTCACCATCTAAAAAGATACCTGGATGATTTATTTAGGATAGGATTTATTCATCACTCTTCTTTGCCCATATCTGCTCTGTTACATATGTGTATTGACTGCAGAGCCATCAGCAAGGTCACAATACTACTCATACTGGACCTCCAATATCAGATACAAAATGTAACTATTTGTATTAATTTGGACCTCCGGGGGGGTTTACCATTTCATCAAAGTGAAAGAAAGTGACGAGTGGAAAACCACCTTCTGTACAGAATTTGGAAACTTTGAGTACACCATCATGCTGCATGGGCTTTGCAATGTCCAGGCAGCATTCCAATTTTTTATTAACAAAGTTAGATTAACAAATATTAACAAAGTGAGAGAATTCCTAGAGAAATGTGTCATCGTGTGCATTGATGACATTCTTATTTAGTCACAGAACTTTACAGAATGTATTTCTCAAGTTATGGCTGTTCTTCAATATCTATGTGAAAACAGTATATTTATTGAGCTAGAAAAATTTACCTTCCACACCACCATGATAGAGTTCCTCGTGTAAGTTCTTTCCTTTGAGGGTATAACTATGGGCGAAAGAAATGTAAAGGCGATCTTGCATTGGCACGCCCTGTCAAATGTAAAGGAAGTTCAGAGCTTTCTGGGGTTTGCTAATTTCTCTGAAGTAGTAACTCCCTTCACAAGGCTCTTGAAGAAATAAAGTGTCATTGTACTGTTCTGAGGAAGCAGACAAGGCCCTTTGTCAACTCATGAACAAATTCACTTCAGCTCCTGTACTCAAACATCCAGATCCCTCTTAATTTTTCTTTGTTGAGGCCAGTGCATCCCAGGTAGGTTTTTGTGGGGTCCTTTCACAACATGATGTGTCCACTGGACACATGCACCCAATAACCTACATTTCTAAGAAACTCCTCACAGCAGAGCAAAACTATGCACTAGTTGAACTTGAGCTGCTGGCTAACAAGTTCAGTTTCCAGGAATGGTGACACTACTTACTAGGGGCAAGCCGCATGCTAACTGTCTACACTGATCACAAGAACTTATATATTTTTTAAATCCCTAACTCTGATACAAAACCATTGATTAATGACTTGGGCTGAGATATCTCTTTCTCCTGTTAAGGTGGGTCATCATCTTGAATATGAAGTCCATTGCATCTTGGACGCAAAACGAATGAGGGGCTGTCTTTTTTATCTATTAGACTAGAAATGGTATGCCAAATGATCAATCCTGGATACATGCCCCCAGTTTGTTGCATCAGTTCCGTGCTTGTCTCCCTGATAAACTTTGCCCTGTTGGTCGACCTGTTGGGGGAGATTGTTAGGACTCATGGTACACATTTCATCTGTGGCACAGGGAATGTCCAACTAGTAAACCATGTCTGTCAGTCCTGGGACATGTCCCCATGGTAATCCATTGCTCCCCTACCCCTGAGAAGGCTTCCCATTTATTTGGCCATTTGTCCTTATTAGTACTACATGATTATAGTTTGGCCTGTTTCCCTAGCTGTCCTAAATGCTATAAATCTTGCAAGAACATACAACAGTTTGAGATGTCATGTGTTGCAGCAGCCATCTTGGTAGATAACGAGTATTTAAACCACTCCCAAACCATGAGGCGCCACTTGGCTTCATAGCTGTGTAGAGAGAGGTTGTTCTCTCTCCTTTCTCTCATCTGTGAACCGGGAACAACAGGAAAATCATCTTCATTTACTGCCTGCTCCCAAGTTGCCTTTCTGAATCTTTATTGACTGCAGCAACCCGTGTGCTGTTGAATCTGTACAGTTACTGTAGGCTCCTGCATTGGAACAAAGAACTCCCAATCACATCAGGATAGTGAACTAATTTGCTTCACCTTGTGAGAAAGAGGACCACAGTGAGCATTTTATATCCTACACAGAAAATACAGACACATCTTTAATTCAGTTTCCTTGTCCCCTGTTTAGTCATTGAAGCAGTGTGGAAAGGTTTGCTGAATAATACTCTCTAAGAACACAAAAAAGAGTAAGGGGAGTAATACAACCCCACACATTCTCCCGAAAGAAATAAGCACATCCAAAACCACTTCCAGTGGTTTCGAATAATACTCTCTACCTTGACTTCTGAAGAGTGGAGTTAACAAACATCACACGGGTATAACGAGAGCAAGACATAGGGCAGAAGTACTAAGCTTTTTTCTGTTTGGGCTGTCTGCAACCAGAAAAAAAGCTTTTTTTCATCTACAAATCCCTATTTTGCGATTCTATAATTTATTAACGAATCACAAAATGGATAGCGATTTGGCATTAGGAAGGGGCGAGCCAAGGGTGTCCGTTTCCTAACAGCGACTCACACTGGTAAGTAGGAATGTTGTGTGAATGGGTATGTGGTCGGAAAACATTCACAGTTACCACCAACTTCAAGTTGGTGGTAAGCCATTTGCAAACAGGAAGAAGCCCCCAAGGGTCCCCCTCCTCTTTGCGAATGGGGGTGCAAATTTTTTTTAGAGCAGGCCGTGGTGCCACGGACACTGCCTACACTTAATAAAATGAAAATATATATATTTTTTCACTTTTATTTTTGTAATGCATCCTGTTTTTCTTTAAGCCCCTCCCAGCCACTGCCCCGAGGATCACCACCACTCAGGGGCAAAGATGGAAAAAACAGTGAAGGGGGTACATAATGGCCCCCCCTTAAGTCCTGGGGACCATCAACTCCATGGGGCTATAACTGTAGGAGGGGGGCCACGAGGCCAATTATGGCCCAGGTGACCACTACCCCCAAGGGCCCGCTCCTGCTATGTCCAGTGGTGTCGACCCTTTGGACATAGCTGTTTGCTGTGACTTGGCTGCAGCTTTAATAGCTGCAGCCAAGTCACAGCAAACACTCAGGTTTCTAACAGTGGGACATGTCAAGCAGGTCCGGCTGTCAGAAAGTGGAGCTTTCATCTTTGTCCCCTCCACGCAGAGATGAAAGCTTTTGTTCAGCAAGTACAAAGCTGCTTGCTGAAACAATAGGGCCACGGGGAGGCTTTAAGGCTTCCCCACAGTCCCACGTAGCCTGTAAAGGGCATACATCAAAATATTTTTGTTTTAAATGGTCAGGGACAATGGAGGCTCCCTTCCTTGGTCCCAGATAGCCCATAGAGCACTACAAAAAAATAAAAAAAATAAAAATAATAGCTAAAGTGTCAAGGTTACAGACCTTCAAACAGAGCATTGAGGGTTGGAGTCTAGCCAGCCTTGTTTCCCTCCTTTTTTCCAACTACAAATCTTTAAGGCTTATACTGAAAGGTGATCTTACTGCTTTTAACTGACAAATACATTTTTGTTTTCAATTTGTGCAGAAATATCTAATTATGAGTACATCATCCTTCAAAACACTATCTCCCTCTCCCTCTCTCTCTCTCTTACTTTCTTTCACTCTCTTTCTTCCACTCAAACACCCAGTTAAACCCTTATGCATCCACTCACAGACCCACTTAAACACTTACGCACCCACTCACAGACCCACTCAGACCCTCGTGCACCCACGCACAGCCCCACTCAGACACTCACGCACCCACTCAGAGCCCCACTCAGACACTCATGCACCCACTCATAGACCCACTCAAACTCTCGCACACCCACTCACAGACCCACTGACACCCTCATGCAGCCACTCATAGTCCTCCACAGACACTGACACACCCACTAAGACACTGATGATCACTTTCTAACACCCAGACAGAGACTCTCACAGTCACTCTTACCCCAAAATGCACCCTTTAACACATATTCACACACCCAGAGAGATAGGTTGCTGCCATCTCCTTCTGTGCAGGTCCAAAGGGCCATGTGCAGAGAAGGGTTGGGTGGTTAGACGGGTTGGTCGCAGGGACTGGCTGCAGGCCAACCTTTGCATGCAACCCCTGCTGCGCATGCCATGTATAGTGCATGGGCGGTTGCTTGTACGGGGTTGGCCTCAGGGCCTGGCCAAAGGCTGTGCGCAGCAGTGGTTGAATTAAAGTATAGTAATAAAAATTATTATGGGCTTCAACCCTGGTGGTCAATGACCGACAGGGCTGTTCTGGATGTTGCACTGCCAACAGGCTGGCGGTGCAAACTCGCACATTCCGACCGTGGCGGAAGTGCCGCGGTTGCACCGCCGGGACCGGCGATTTTCCGCCACGTTGGTCCCGGCGGTTTTCCGCCACGTTGGTCCCGGCGGATTTAATCCTCCAGGGCAGCGCTGCTTGCAGCGCTGCCGAGGGGATTATGAGTCCCCCTCCCGCCAGACTTTTCATGGCGGTAGGAACCGCCATGAAAAGGCTGGAGGAAAGGGGAGTTGCGGGACCCCTGGGGGCCCCTGCACTGGCCATCCCTTAGGTATGGGCAGTGCAGGGGCCCCCAGCACAGCCCCATGAAGCTTTTCACTGTCTGCATAGCAAACATTAAAATGCGCGACGGGTGCTACTGCACCCGTCACACCGCCGCAACACCGCCGGCTCCATTTGGAGCTGGCTCCCATGTTGCGGCCCCCATCCCCGCTGTGCCGGCCCAGCGGTGGCGTTGAAATGGCCACCGCGCGAATACGGCCGCATTGACACCCACGCGGCGGTTACAACTTGCCACCCGCCAAAGTTGTAATGAGGGTCTATATGTTAAAAAAAACATAGAAATTCACTGAAAAAAAACAAAAGTTACAGGGATGTTATAAATAGGAAATATAATTTTTTTTTAAACATAGAAATTCACTTAAAAAAACAAATGTTACAGGGACTTTTTCGTTAGGCTCATAATTTGAATGTACAAAACCATATAAATTCACTAGTTGTAGTTAGAGTTACCTCAAGTAACTATAACAGTTTTTGCAACAAACATTTTACTTCAAAAATTACATTGATATTAATTAATGATGTTATCAGAAATTTCATGAGTGCCGTAATTTGTGGGGTAATTAGTAGTGCATGACGAGGGCGCAAGTTACAGTTACCTTAGGGCACAAGTTCAACTTAATTTCTCCTGTTTGGGGACCATTAGTGTAGGTGCATGCATGGCACCCATTATCTGTACAAAATTTGATTGACTTTCTGAACAGTTTTATGGCAGAGAAGGTCAATTAACTAGTAGTTCAATTAATCAAAATATGTTTAATTTTTAAAGTCTTGCTAAATATAAAAAGGTATTGTAAATAAATTCAAAGGTTATACATATATATACTAGAAGATGAAGGATCACAAGAAAGCAACAGCCAGCAAGGGCAAACAGCTAAATCCCAAAAGATACAATAAGTCACAAGGAACACAAAGAAATGAAATATTCCAGAAAGAAGTGACTCAAACAGATGGACTCACCAAAGAACAAAAATATATTTCCACTACAAGGTGTTGGCCTTCCTCAGGTAGTACAAGATTGTATGCTTAGTGGCTGCACAGTTGACACTGCTGGAGTTTAAGAGAGCATTATGTGCGAAGATTTTATTTGGAATGTGGAAGGTCTATGATACTGCAATTGCCAGAAAACCAAACCAATCTAAATAATAGTGTCACAAACTTTCCTTAGCCAATCTTCAAATCCAATGATCCACTTGGACAGTCTTTGCTTTATTTGAAACTTCAATACATATAGACGAGTTCCATTCCAGCCAACATGTGTTTCCTAGTAGGATTTTGGCCCTGTGACCTTGACAGGGCCAGGAAGAACATACAGATCTCAATATTGAATCCCTATCCATTTATTTGCAAATAAAGTACGTTCACCAGTGTAGAAAGTAGAAGATTTGGCCACCTGATCACTCATTCATCCTTTAGGAGTGTGATGCTATTATACCAGGAAAAATTTCAATCTGACAGAGAAAATGTCAAAGTAATACGTATACAAAGTGCCATTTCACAAGCCAGAGCAATCATTATGGTCAGATTAATTAGAAAAAATAATGTTTAAACTTATATGACAACAGACTTGTGCAAAGTGCCAGTGTTATGCACTTTCCAGGTTATTCATTATAAACACCTTCATAAGAAAATATGTTTGTAACAGCAAATAATACTTATAGTGACTATGAGAATAAGGACATTTTGATTATGTTTGGCAGGAAAGCAAAACCATATGATGTTCATTATATGGTCCATGTGAGAAATTGGGTTGATGGTTTACTGGAGCATGAGCCCTGGTCAAGCAACAACCACAATCCCTTGCAGGACGAATCAAAAAAAGTCACTAAATCAACTTGTTTTTAACCATAGATAATTTGGCACAAAAAGCAAACAGGCTTAACTGAGAGGCAATGTTTAAAGTATTCATGCAGCACATAAACAAATCCCAAACCAAATAAAAACAAAATAGAATAAATTGTCATAAATCATTTGACACCAAAACGACAAAAGCTCAATCATGACAATCGGATTTAAGAATTTTTAAAGTTTAAAGTGAAATCTTTTGCCTAAAAGATCAAGATGCCAACTGTGAACATCTAGCAGTACGAGACCAGGTCAATGTCGAATGTTAAGGCCCATTGTGGACCGGATGCAAGAAATGGATTGGGCCCGGTCTCCAATTACCTTTAGACTTAGAAATAATTTTGAAGAAAAAATGTCTGAGAAAGTTGAGGTTCAGTGGGACAAGTCTGCAGGAGTGTCCGAGGAGGGAGGGTCATTTTCAGATGGAAGTGGAGCAGAGCCACAGTTGAGATGTTTAACTTTGGACTTGGTCATTGAAATGGAAGTTGAAAATCTCAAGCAGGACAAGGTAGAGGGCTGTGACCAAAAACAGGTCCAAAAGGTTGGATATCTCTTTGGGAAAGGACTGCTGAAATGGATTTGCTGCTGTAGAGAAGAACATAGCAGGGGAAGCCACAAAGTCAATCAAACAGGCAATGCACCTCAGGAGGATAGGCGAGCAGGTTGGTCCCTGTCTTCATGTGGCTCTGAGAGTACTCTTTTGGCCAAATTGTTAGCTAAGTCATCAGTTTTGGAAACTGGCCATCTTAACACCTTTAGCACCACAACCACAGGGCCCAGAACGGGATTGAGACCTCTTGGGGGGTTCAGGACCCACTCTGGCTTGGTCCAGGTGTGGGTTCAAGATGATGGAAGCCTGTCAAGTCCCTGTGGCCCAGAGCAGGAAGCCAGCAAGCTATCCCTTGGAATCACTTCTGGCAGTCCTGGTTGCAGATGTAGATGCAGTGTTTAACAACAGGGCTGGGCTTTGAGGGTTCAAGGAAAGATCCAGGCAGCAAAGCAGCACTTCCAGGTACAACAGTAGTGTTTTGGAGTGGGCAGCAGGTCACAGCAGCAGGCAGTCCTCTGAGAGTCCTTTCGCAGAACCAGTGGTGAACTGAAGAGTGGGTCTAAAGGTCCTATTTGTATACCGTGGTGCTCCTCTTCTGGAAAGTAGGAGAGGCTTCTGGGTCTTTGAAGTGCATGTAATTTCCTGACTTCCCTGTCCAGGCTCCAAGCTGGCTGTAGTGACAATACAGGGCTGTTAGGCCTTTTTGTGGAGATAGGACAAAGCCTTTTCAGGTGTAAGTGGAACTGTACTCCGTTCTGTCCTCCCCATCCTGCCAGTTGATGGCCCTTTGATGCAACCCTAATCCCTGTATTGTGTGACTGTCTGTGAGGAATTCACAAAGTCTAGCTATCAGCCACACCAGTAAAGTGACCTAAGACAGGCTACTGGCACAAAGGGCTGACAGCAGGAACATGCCAACTTTCTAAAAGTGGCAGTTTCAAAATTGTAATGAAAAATCCGACCTTACGATTAAAGGTTTAGCATTACAATTCTGTAGGAAAGGGCCTTTTTTGGCTTGGTCACCCCCCACACATACTTTTTGCCAGGTTTGTGGTGCAGTCTTGACTGACAGTGTACTGGCTCCCTGCTAAACAGGTCCCCAGTGCCAGATCTCTTTCACTAAAAGTGCACAGTCATTGTCCCCAATTTGCAAACTTTTAGTTGCCACTGTAAGTCCCTAGTACATGGTTCCCCTGGTACCTAGGGAAAGGGGTACTAAAGGAAGGTCCCTGAGGGCTGCAGCACAGATCGTGCCACCCTCAGGGAACCTCTGACCTAAGTACACACAGTGCTGCCTTCGCAATCTGCGTGTTTTGGTGCAGACCTAAAATGAAAACGCGACATGGCAAACAGCCTGTGTGCCCTGTAACCTGCACCCTGCATTCAATATATGTGAGTCACCCCTCTGACAGGCCTTCTAGCCCTAAAGGCAGAAGATGACTGTCCTGCAGCCCAGTGACCCCCAAAGCCTTGGGAGGACTGCCTGCCTATAATAAAGAACAAGAACTCCTGTGGACAGTAGACCTGTAGAAAAGAAACATCTTCAAAGAAGAAAGAAGTCTGTCTGACGAACCGCGAAACCACCACCTAGAACCACCTCTGCACTCAATGTCCTCGGCCCGAGACCAAGTTGCCCAAGTGTCCATTGAAAGTTCCCTAGCGCTTCTGACCCAGAGTCCATGGTAGGCTGACACCTGCCGGACTCCACAGCAACACGTGCAGCCTAAATCTGAGGGCTCCCTCTGACCGTGACCTGCCCGGTAAGCTGTTTCTGATGTCAAAAGACACCCCTTTACATGTGCCTTGGAGATCTAGAATGTTGGTATCCCTATGACCCCTCGCATCTTAACTTACCTGAGCAGCTGTGGGTTCACCTCTACCGGTCCCCTGGCCTGAGCCTGTAGCCTCTTTCTGAAAGTGACATACTGCTTTGATTAACACTGGGAGCCTAACACTGTGTTGGGACTCTCCACCTGGCTGCCCCTGTGCTGCTGAGGATGTAAGTTTGGTGCTGCCTTGTGGCCCCCTTGTCCTTGCTTCAAACCCAGGAGATCCACCCCTGACCCTGCTCTACTCATCTGTTAGCAGCACTACAGTAGATACAGCTTGTCTCCTTTGGATACCGTTGGTCTCCCAATGCTGTTTTGGCACACTGCACCTGGCTGCTTCTGTGCCTCTGAAGGTGTATGGTGCTGCCTTCTGGCCCCCGGTGCTTACCTCAACCATGGGAGGCCAACCTCTGACATCACTGGAACTTACCTGGAAGCAGCGCATCTTCAGTCCCTTCCAGTCTCCATTGACTAACATTAGGCACCAACTCCAAATTCAACCTTGGCACCCAGCCACCCCAATGCCGCTGTGGGTGCACACTTGGTACCAACCTGAACCTTGCCCAGTGCTAGCCTGAAACCTTGAAGACTGTGGTTGTAAGTTGTGTACTTACCTGAGAAACTGCATTCTTGTTTTTTCTTGTTTATTGTAATTTCTGAACATTACACTGTGTCCATTTTTAAACAGCAAAGTACTTAATTTAAAACTGCTTACCTTATAATAAAGTTATTTGGTTTAGAGCATAGATAAAAGCAACTGTTATTTTTCGAAATTGGCCTCAGATTTATTCTTTGACTGTGTGTCTCATTTATTGCCTCTGTGAGTGTCAAATGCCTGACATGACTCCTTGATAAGCCTAACTGCTCACCCACACTACCACAAAAAAGGGCACTAGACCTATTTCCTCTGCCTTTGCAAGCCTTTGGGAATCCACTAGACCTCTGCACAGTGTACTTAATTTTAGTGCACTATGTAGAGATCTAGCTTGCTACAAATTCCATGGGTACCAAACACAATATATCTAGCTCTTCTCAATTAGGAATTACAGCTTATTAAAGGTGATAAGGAATCCTCAATGTTATCTTATGAGAGAGGTAGGTCTCTCAGTACTGAAAAACAAATGTGGGGCATTTCAGTTAAAAGTACATGTCCAACCGTTTAATTACACAGCACCACCCTATGGGCTACCTAGGGCCTACTTTAGAGATGACCTATATGTAATAAGAGGGAGGGTTAAGGCTTGGCAAGGGGGTTAAAGGCCAAATCAACATGGCAGTGTGACACTGCATTCAGGCTGCAGTGGCAGGCCTGTGGCAAGTTTTAGAGTGCTACTTAAGTGATTGGCACAATACGTCCTACAGGCCGACTAGTAGTATTTAATTTACAACACTTAAGTATATGGTAAATCACTCTACAAGGGATATGCTAATTAAGGATATGCCAATCAGGTCATGTTTAGATGAGTGAGCACAAGTACTTTAGCACTGGTTAGCAGTAGTAAAGTGCAGAGTCCTAAGGCCAACAGAAACAAAAATCCAGCAAATATTGGAGGTAAGTAGGCAAAAGGTTTGGGGGAAAACCACCATATGGCTGACAGGTTTAACAGCCCAAATGGAAAAAAAGACAAACGGTTTGAGTAATAAAGAGCTTTGAAGCTCTAAAGTAGTTAAATAAGGCCTTTCATTATATTGTCTGCACATCTTTAAAAGTCAAATCCATAAAGCAGCATTGTCTAAAGCATACACAGGTATGCAAAACTGTGCTCACCTCAGTAAGAATACGATCCAAATTGCTGTTGGAGAAATAACCTTCACACTTTATGTCCCAGCATGTATGAAACTGATGTAATAAGTAATAGATGAATGTCTACAGTGTCTACTCACAAATACAATTATTTCCTGTGAAAATAGGCGCAGTATACTAGTTAAGAATCTAAGGGACATATTTATACTCTGCGCCGAATGTGATTAAAAAATGTTGACCCACATTCGGCGCAAACCTAGCACCATATTTATACTATGACGCCCGAGCCCGCGAACGTCAAAATTCCTCTGTGCGCATTATTTTCTGAATGCAGGAAACCGCCTTACGTTAATGACATGCAAGGTAGGCGTTCCCGTCCAAAAAATGACTTTAAGGCCTGTGCACCTTATTTATACTTCCACGTCATTTTGACGCACAGGAGGGGGCGGGCCTTCAAAAATGACACACAGCCTGCTGTGCGCTGTTTGTTAATGACTGGGTAAGGGCAGGCGTTAAAGGGCCTGTGAGCTCACTTCCATGGTCTCTGACCATGGAAGCAGTCCAGAGGTGCCCTCCCCTGCCCCCAGGTACACCCCCTGAAACCCTCGCCCACCCCTGGAGGACACCCATGGATGGGGGGACCCATCCCAGGTAAGTAGAGGTAAGTAGAGGTAGGTATACATTTTTATGTTTTTAGAGTGGCATAGGGGGGCCTATCTTGGGCCCCCCTACATGCCATTGTGCCCAATGGCCATGCCCAGGGGACAAATGTCCCTGGGCATGGCCATTGGGCAGGGGGGCATGACTCCTGTCTTTGCTAAGACAGGAGTCATTTCCATGGGGGTTGTGCAACAAAAAATGGCGCAAGTCTGGTTAGAGCCATGATTTTTTACTCTAACCTGACTTGCACCATTTTTTGACGCATAACCCCCATTTTCCCCCACGCCGGCGCTGCCTGTTTAGAGTCATTTTTTTTTACTCTGACCAGCCCGCAGTGCCGGCTAACGTCAATCCTTAAATAAGGCACCCACCTGGCACGTAGGAATGGCGTTAGCCGGCGGTAAAGTTTTTGACGCAAACCAGCGCCAGCGCTAGTTTGTGTCAAAAAGTATAAATATGGACCAAAATGTCAGGTTCTCATCTGACAATCAGAAGTGGTAGCCTCCTGGCTACCATAATTTTCAGAAATCAGGCTCACATATGCTAAAATACAGTGTTGCCAAGTTGTCAGTTTGTTTAGGGGTGACATTTTCATTACTTCAGTGTGCCCATGTATGGTACTTCCACGTCTTATATGTGTACCTATCAGTGATTCTTTCGTACAAAATAAGACATATGCATACGTTTATTTTATAAGCTTCTCTCATTTTCTGTACTAACTGTGTAAACAGTATGATAAAACAAAAATATTTAAATATTACATTTACCTCACATATTTTGGGGACCTCCTTACTTATGCATACAGGTTTGGCATCTGTACATGAAGCATGCTGACTGTAAACACTTAGCCGAAAAAGGACAATATTAGGGATGAATGATCATTAAAGATCCTGTACATACAGAAGCCCATCACAAACTCAAATGACGAACTCTGAAAGGTGGGGTTTATTTTATTATTTTCTCTGAAGCGTCACACTTATTTCTCTGCAATACTTCTTTCCAATCAGATGTAGTTTTATTTATCCTTCTACCTTTAGTGTTGCCCTTCTTTTCTTCATCCTCTTCCCAAGTATTTTAGTTCCTTACGCTGACCAGTCTTTCTTATTTCCCCCACCTTCTCTACAGCCTCTTTCTCTTTCTCACTGTTTTTTCTCTGTAACATCTATTTCTTCATCCATTCTTTAGTTTAATGTTCTTCTTCGTTGGCCAGTGTTTCTCTCTTCTCACATCATTCTCTCCTTTCCCATTTCAGCATCACTCTCTGTAGGAAATTAGCCTCTTTCTAGCTTGGTTACATCCACTTTTGGCCTTTTTGTCAGTGTGTTTGACTGTGTCTACTGATATCCTGTTACTCAGGACCCCAGTAGTAATGCTCTCTTCCTTACATTATGGTTGTTGCATACTGGTAACCCAGTATTTCACCCACAAATGGCATACTGGTGCCCCCTTATAAGTCCCTAGTAAATGGTACTTAGGTACCCAGGGCATTGGGGTTTCAGGGGATCCCTATGGGCTGCAGCATATATTTTGCCACCCATAGGGAGCCCATGCAAAGGCTTCTGCAGGACTGCCATTGCAGCCTGCGTGAAAAGGTGCATGCACCCTTTCACTGCCATTTACACTGCACCAGGTCACATATAAGGCACCCCTGTAGCAGGCCCTCCAGCCCTAAGGGCACCCCTGCACTAGTACTCCCAGCAACCCTCTATACAACACTATACTTGCCTAGGAGGGAAACCGACTTTCACATTCCACTACTTTAGTATATGGTTTGTGTTCCACAGGCCCATTTCTAACTATTGTGATTTTCACTATTTGCACTGTTTTAAACTGTTTTTACAACTGTTTTTTCACACTAGTGTATATAATTTGTGTATTACTTACCTCCTAAGGGAGTATAGTCTCTATGGTACTTTTGGCATTCGTGTCACCAAAATAAAGTACCTTTATTTTTGTAACACAGAGGCCCTCATTTCAACATTGGCGGCCTACCGTCACTGCGACGGCCGCCAACATACCGCCACCGTGGCTACCAGCCGTCTACCGGTATCATGACCACCGGTGGTATTCCGCCAGAATGCTGGCGGAACACCGCCGAAAGTCATGGCAGCGGACGGCGGTAAAGCGGCGATGCTGACAGCAGCACCGCCACGCCAGCAAAACCCCACCGACCGTATCATGACCAATGATACGGCCTGGCAGTGTTTTGCTGGCGGACGCTGCTGCTGACAGCAGCGCAGCACACTGTCTCCAGCCGGGGGACCCCCTGCAAGCAAGTAAGTTGGGTTCTCCGACCAGAGAGGGGGGGTGGGGGTTGTTGTGTGTATGTGGGGGGTGTTGTGTGCATGTTTTGGAATGCATGCATGCGGGTGTGAGTCACGTTGAAAGCATGCATGAATGAGTGATTGTGAGTGTTGTGTGTTGTGAATGTATGTGTGTGACAAGGTATGTTGGTGTGTGTTGCGGTGTGTGGGTATGTATGTGTGCATACATGGGTAGTGGTGTGTATGCATGTGTGCATGTGTGTATATGGGTGCGCGTGTGGGTGTGTATATGTGCGGGGGCAGGAGAGGGAGGGTGAGGGAGGACCCTTGGGAGGGGGGCGGGGGAGACCCCTATCAGTGCCAGGGAAGGAATTCCCTGGCACTGATAGTGCCTACCGCCATGGTTTTCGTGGTGGTATATTTGGCACGAAAACCATGGCGGTAGGCCGGGTCGTAATCCCGAGGGTGGGATTGTGGCGCCCGTTGGGCTGGAGACCCAAGTCTCCAGCTCAGCTGGCTTTACCACTCTGGCGGTCGGCGTGTTAAAGTGACGGATTTGGATGGCGGTAACCGCCATGGTCCAAATCCCATTTATTTTACCGCCGGCCTGTTGGCGGTATTACTGTTGCTTTAACACCGACCGCCAGGGTTGTAATGAGGGCCTGAGTGTTTTCTTTCATGTGTGTGAGTACTGTGTGACTACAGTGGTATTGCATGAGCTTTGCATGTCTCCTAGTTAGGCCTTGGCTTCTCAGATACAGCTACCTCTAGAAAGCCTGGCTTCTAGGCACTGCCTACATTTCACTAGTAAGGGATAACTGGACCTGGTATAAGGTGTAAGTAACTTAGGTACCCACTACAAACCAGGCCAGCCTCCTACAGTCCTCCAGTTTCCTTTTCCATTTCATCTCTACTCTTTTTTCTATGCTTTGGCTTGAGAGTGATAGGTTTTCTCCTTGGGCATGCAGCTTTCAAAATATATCCTATATACTAGCATTAGAAAGGAGGGGCTTGGGTAGAATCATCTTGATGACTAAAGCAGAGAAGTCAGCACTATAGATATAGAAATTAAAAGAACTCCTTAGCTACTGGCTGCAGACATATGCTGTACAGGCCGAAAGTGGAAAAGACTGCAGTAAAGACACCTCAGAAGAAAAATATCTCTTAAAGCATGAGCAATAACTGTCTTAACGTTATTTATTGCGTATATTTAAAACATGTAAAATACATGACATATTTCTCTGCTTGTTCTTATGAGCCAAAGTGTATTCAAATGTTTTTGTATCACAGGTGATACATGACACTTTGCACGGCTGACTAGAGCAAACCCAAATGAGATAGAGATATTTTGATTAATAGTCCTAAATTCTAAGGGTTCTAAATTTACTCAAACAAAACCATTGAAATTCAGTAGTTAGTTATTTCAAGTAACTATAAGTCGCGCCCTAAGTTAACTAGATCTCGTGTCCTCACCATGCACAGTTTTTTCTTCAATATTTTGACTGCTAATGTTTCATTTCTATTTTTAATAACATTATAGAAGTTGTCTTGAGTGCTGTAATATCTGGGGTAAATAGGAGTGCATTGGAAAGGTCTAAGTTATAGTTACCTTAGAGTGTGAGTTATAGTTACTTGAAATAACTCTAACTATAACTGCTGAATTTCTATGGTTGTGTGCGAGTAAATGCAAGATCTAACTATAACTCCCCTGTAACCTTTGGTATTTTAAATTAATTTCTATGTTTTTTTATTTCTATTTCCTACCTAGAACGTTTCTGTAACCTTTGGTTTTTTCAATGAATTTCTATGTTTTTTTAACGTAAAGTAATTTGAATCACTATACTTTAAACCAACCCCCACCCCGCATGGCCTTTGGCCGTGGTCTACAGGGTTTGGCTACAGGGCCTGGCCTGCAGTCAGTCCCAATGGCCAGCCCCTGTAACCACCCAACCCCACGCCACTCATGACCTTCGCCTATGCGCTGCAGTGGTTGGCCGCAGGGCCTGTCTCTCTGGGTGTGAGAATAGGTGTGAGAGGGTGTCTCTGGGTGTGAGGGTGGGTGTGTCAGTGTCTGTCTGGGTGTGAAAGTGGGTGTGAGTGGGTCTATGTGGGTGTGAGTGTCTGTCTGGATGTGAGAGTAGGTATGAGAGGGAGTCTCTGGATATGAGAATGGGTGTAAGAGTGTCTGTATGGGTCTGTCAGTGGGTGTGTAACAGTCTGAGTGAGTCTGTAAGGGGGTGCATGAATGATTGAGTGCTTCTCTGAGTGAGTGTATGAGTGTCTGAGTGGTGTGTGAGTGGGTGTCAGTATCCGAGTGAATCTGTGAGTGGTTGCATCAGTGTCTGAGTGGATCTGTTACTAGGTCCATGAGTGTCTGAGTAGGTCTGTGAGTGGGTACCTGAGTATCTGAGTGAGTGTCTAAGTGTGCTGTGAGTGGGTGTATTAGTGTCTGTGTGGGTGTGTTAGTAGCTGTGGGAGTGACACAGCCACAAAGAAACCTCACCTTCCCTTTTATCCAACAAGAGTCCACAGTTTTGCATAAAATATCTACCCAGTTGGAGTTCTTTCTGAGCCGTGGGTAAATGTCTAGTGTATTCTACAATACAGGTGTGTTGTGGACCACGCAGAAATGTCTCCAGTGACCTTGTTTGTGCTTGTTAATATGATTATGACTTGTGCGCCTTTCTCCAAAATTCTGTGATAACATCAATCCTCCTATAGAGAGTCCAACAAGACTCATATTTCTTATTGGGGAGGTGGGTGAGACGGCCCCCCTCCCTGACCGATTTCAGCCCTGGGGACCCCATCCTTGGGCCTGGGATTAAAATATGTCATTTTCTTTTGGAGAGTGGGGCAGTGCTTTCCCCTCCTCCAGCTGATTTTGGCCCGGGGACCCCATCTCTGGGGGCACAGCCTTCAAATATATAATTTTCTTTTAGGGAGGGGTTGCGTGGCCTCCTCCCGTGGCCAATTTTGGCCCGGGAGACCCCACCCACTGAAACCCCGCCTTCAATATATCATTTTCTTTTGGGAACGTGTGGCACACGGTCCTCCTCTCCCAGCCAATTTCGGCCCCATCACATGGGTGCCCCTCAGGGTACGCAGTCACCACCATTGGGGGCCACAGGGGGAGCCTGAATGCCCCCCCCTGTACCAGCTGTCTCCCCGCCTCTAGCGGGAGCGAGCATTGCTTTCACAGATAGGGATCCGAGTCCCAAGATGGCTACCAACACTTCCTTGTTGAAGAGTTGGCAGCCAATCAGATCTCAGCATGAAATCGGGAAGGTTCATGGAGCCTTCCTGTCCCTATATATACAAATTTAAATTTTCTTTAATATCTCAAAAACTACTGAATGGATTTACACCAAATAACACAAAAGGGCCCCTTTTAGACAAAGAGCTACCTTTCTGCAAGTTTTGGTGTAATTCTGTCCAGCAATTCGGGCTGTACTCCTGTTAAAAAACCCTATGGGAACTAACATTGGGAAAACACGTTTTGGACCCCCCCCCACCTTTTTTCAGCCCCCGCTTGATGGATCATTTTGTGAAGATTCATCAACCAGCACCAAAGAAACAGGCACACATTTTTTTAGAAACTAGGTCCTAGCTATAATCACCTAGTGGCAACCTCCACTTGGTGATATACATAAATACACCTACATACATACATACACCGACATACATACATACACGCACATCTATCTATCTATCTATCTATCTATCTATCTATCTATCTATCTATCTATCTATCTATCTATCTATCTATCTATCTATCTATCTATCTATCTATCTATCTATCTATCTATCTATCTATCTGTATAGATAGATAGATAGATAGATAGATAGATAGATAGATAGATAGATAGATAGATAGATAGATAGATAGATAGATAGATACATAGATAGATATATAAATATATATTGTTAGGTGCATTTAACCATTATTAAACGAACTTACCTGTAAAGTAAATGATTGGAAAGTAAAAGTACTAAAACATGCCTGTGCTGCAATGACTCCCGATGTGAGGCATGCAAGGTAATGGTAGCATATCTGCATTAACGCAAATTGCGCATTTTTTATTATAAGTTAAAATTAAAATAAGCACTATTGTATGGATATTTGGCACTAGACATGCAGTGGTGTAAAAATTCCTCAGCCATTTTTTCATACATTTGCTAGTATGATGAATCGTTTGAGATGCTGCACAGTTTATGTAAACCACTGTAAAAATGCAATTAAGAAATAGTTTAAAATAACTAAATCCATATATTTCAGAGTCAGTACATTTATGCAATACATTAATCAAAACACCTATTCTCACACCCAGAGAAACCGTCTCACACCCACTCTGATACCGAGAAACACAATCTCACATCCAGTCTCACATGCAGAGAGGCTTTTTCACACCTACTCTCACATCCCCTCAGACACTCTGACACCCAGTATCACACCCAGACACACTTTCTTCCACCCACTCTAACACTGACATACACACTCTGACACCCAATCTCACACCCAGATACATACTTTCATACCCACTCTCACACCCAAAGACACAATCTCACACCCATACAGACACTCTCACACAAACTCTCACACCCAGATGCATTCTCTCATACTCACTCTCACACCAAGATACACCCTCTCACAACCAGCAGACACTCTCACAGCCTGTCTCACGCTCAGACAGTCTCACAGTCTTGGCTGGTCACAACCTAACAAGGATTGTTGTGGCCAACATTTTCTTGTGTCAGGAATAGGGTACTAGGGCTAAAATGTACATAGGGATGCATATAAAGAGGTCAGTGTAGACGATTTTCAAAAGGTATATAAATAGTAGGTATGTGAAAAAAAATAATAAGGAAAAAAATGAAATAAAAATAAATAAGGAAAAGTAGAATAATCACCAAGGAAAGATTACACTTCCCTTTTTGCACACAAAACTCAACCCTTAGGAAGTACATAAAGCAGGGCCCTTTGTTATTAAGAGATGACACATCTCCTTCTAAGTTTAACAGGTTTAGATGTGCACTTGCAGACCCCTAAGCTGTCATATATATGCAGTCTGACACATACAATGCAATTCATATACCTACACAAAAGGATAGAGCCACTGAAACACCCAGTCACACACCGAGAGGGTTCCTTATAAATTCATGCACATACCTTCACAGCAATTATGTTTCCAGTGGTATGAGAGGTAGTGACATACACAGTTACATACCCCTGCACTCACCATATTTACTTAAACATCTGTTGGGATGCTCACAGAGGTGCTGATACACTCAGTCAGGTATGTAGCCAAATACTGACACAACCTACTCACCCATCCACACAAACAGGAGTTTAAACACATAGCACAGGCCTACTATTGCAGATTCTGAGTGTGCAGTTTTACTGTCAGCTCAAGTTCCCATTTAAAAACTTGGCTGACAATCCTTAAACTGTCCTTTTACTACAGAAATTAAACACTCAGCTAGGCTCTAGGCAGGTGACAGAGCAGGATGCTTCGTGCTTAAAACATGAAACATGTCCTTCTAATTTTCAATGAGTTAGACATGCACTTATAGACTCCTAAGCTCACTTATATGTGCAGTGTCCAGCCCATAGTAGAACTCATTTACCTATCAACAAAAGGATACACCCAGTGACACATCAAGTCACACGCTGTGAGAGTCGCTTATACATTCATGCACAACCCAGACAGTAGTTATATTTCCATCAGTATTAGAGCTAGTTGTGTAGACAGTTACATACTCCCATACTACCCATATTTACTTTAATTATCTTGTTGGGATGCTCACAGAGGTAATGATACACTCAGTCAGATATGTAGCTAAACACTGGAATAACCTACTCACCTATCCACACAAGTACTACCTTAAACATGGCTCATGCCTACTTCTGCAGATGCTAAATGTGCACTTTTACTGTCAACTCGACTTCCCTTTAGAAGGGCTGCTTGTCAATTCTTAAACTGTTGTTTTACTACATAAAGTTGAGCACTCAGCTAGGCCACAGGTAAGCAATAAAGCAGGGTGCATTGTGTTTAAAAGGTGAAACATGTCATTCTAAGTTTTACTGAGATAGATATGCACTTGCAGATTCCTATGTTCACTTACATATGCAATGTGCCACCCATACTGCCACTCATATACCTATTAACAAAAGGATAGAGCTACTGACACATCCAGTGAGACACTAAGAGGGCTGTTATACATTCATGCACACACCAAGACAGCAGTTATGTTTCTACCAGTATTCAAGCCTGTTGTAGACACAGTCACATACCCCTGTATTCACAACATTTACTCAAACACCTGGTGGGCACTCACAGAGGTACTGGTACACTCTGTCAGATATGTAGCTAAGCACTGACACAATCTACAAACTTATCCAAACAAGTAGTATTTTAAACACAGCTCAGACCTACTACTACAGACTCTGAGTGTATAGTTCTGCTGCTAGCTCGAGTTGTCATTACATATCAATTTGCCAAGCCTTAAAGCCTACTTTTACTACAAATAACTCACCACATCAGCAAAACCCATACTTGGCAGTGGACACACTGACACACCTAATTATTTATCGTATGTAATTGAATACTATTGTCTGTAGCCGTAAATGATTTTTATTTGATTTCAGGTATCCACTTGTACATAAAAAAGAAAAATCTGAATGCTTGATAAGAGACGAAGAAGAAAGAAACAGAGGAAACAATACTGCCTCATTCAAACTAACAGTAAAAAGGCAGATAAGGTGGAGAATGTGAACAAGAAAAAAAGAGAATAGCTGGTAAGTTCACTATGGAGTATCTGAAAAAGTATGTAAAAAAATAGCAAACTGAATTGTCTAGTAAAAACATGAGTTTAAAATCAAGTGATAAACAGAAAGGAATGGATGCTTTTAAAAGTATAAAGTGTAGTAAGGAAAGACAGAATTTGTCTTGGAAACAGAAGCAGATTAAGGAGATAAGAGTAAAAATGATTCAAACAGGAGTAATACAAAAATTGCTAAAAAAAAGATGGAGGAGTTTAAAAGGAGAGCTGCTATATTAAACAAAAGCAACATATTGAGAGTGTAGTGCACAAAGCATTTGCTCAGAAGAGGAAAGTTGTTATCCTTAAATTGAACAGAATGAAGACACTAGACAAAAAGTACTGTGCATTAGATAAAGAAAATTAAGGAAACAGTTTAACAAAAGTATTTTTTGTAAACATTTTAAAGGTGAATGGATACACACATCTAGTACAGAACTGTTTTTTTAATGAAGAGAGTTACTTGCAAGAGAACACAGTGCATGCAGTTGACACAAGGAGCTGTCGCTATTAAGTAAAAGATGGTGCTCCCATAGAAAAAGAAACGAAAGCTCCTATTAATGTAGAAAAAACTATAGCTGAAGAAGTGCAAGGAAGGCGTTGACAGACTCCTGTGTACAAGTGGAAGTGCAGCAGTATTTTTGCTGCCCGCCAAGAATCAATTGATAAATTGAGAACTTTCTTAAACAAATTTTCAGGAAGCAGTCTGAAACAGAAAATTACAGTGCTACAAAGATTAGATCCATGCAAATTTATGAAATACACTAGTAGTATGACAGTTTAATTTGGGCATGGCCCATAAAGCACATCAGAAAAATGACAGTAAATATTTAAAGTAAAAGGAACACAAATACAATAGTACATACAAGTACCAAGTTAAAATTCAAATTACATAATATAAACAATACAGTACTAGATCATTTTAAAACAACAAACCATTCTTATTCCTAATCAACCATATAAAGATAATGGTAGACTCCCCAGATGGTAACCTGCCCCAGGTTTGTGTGCAATATCCTATGTTCCTCCTGATAATATCTCACCCTGATATTTTTGCACAGGGGTTTAATCCAGGTGTGTTGCGGCTTAATATACCTAGGGCAAAAAAAATAACATGTTCTTTGTCCTCAATAACAGCCCCACAATTCTGACACATAGCTGCAGTTAGTGACAAGGTTTTTCATTTATAAACAAATTTGTTAATTAGGAGAGTACCCAGTCTGAATTTAACAAAGAGTGAATGAGCCTCTGGTGGTTGAATATCATCTCTGTATTGTTCTCTTCCCAGAGGTATCTTGTGATCCAAATAGTCCTTCACCAAGTCACATGGTTTTGAATTTCTATGATGTTCAATAATAACATTCTGCCAAAAGGCTGCAAAGCTTGTCTTGTAATTGTCTAGACCCAGTTTGTCAAGATAATTCCTAACAAACCTGAACCAAGGGCAAAAGGGGGCTTAACTCAGGCTCAGAGCTTTTTCCACAGCCAACGTATAGTGTAAAAGCTCATTAGTGGTCCATACTGTAATACAATATAAGAGGGGCCATAGTGCTACCAGATCCCCCACCCCCTTAAGCCCTACATCAAAACATAAAAGAACAATAGGAATGCTCTGGGTGAGGAAGAAAAGTAATCTTAAAGAGAGGTTCTGGAAGCCAATTGGCCTGTGGAACATTGTTAGAGTATCGTCTGCAAAAACAGAGCGGGAATAAATGTGCCATCTATCTTTGTGGAATCCTGCACACACTCACACAGTGATTTAACAACATTGTTTATTTATAGTGAGAAAAGGGACGGCGCCAAGATGCACCCTTGTCGAACACCTCGGTTGACCGGGATGCGTTCCTTCAAATTTCCATTTGTCCCCCACCTAACCTGTGTTGTTGTGTGGTTATGAAGTCTTATGAGGACATCCAACATGTTTCCATCAATACCTATCTTGGCCAAGGTAGACCACAAGAGTCACCTTGGGACTAAGTCAAAGGCCGCCCTTAAGTCCACAAAGGGCAAGTACAAATGACCCCTAGTGTGCCTCACATATTTTGGAACTATAAGGTCTAACCAAAATATTTGGTTGATGGTACTTACTCTTGATCTAAACACCGCTTGCAAAGGTGAAAGAATCATGGCCTCAGCCTTCCAATCCTGTAACCTTCTTAACACTTGCCGACAAAAAATCTTCTGGAGATGATCGACTGCACTAGTCAGGTGGTAGTTGTTTGGGGTGTTCCTGTCTTCCTTGTGGTAGACAGGTATTATTTCTGCATTTCTCCAAGTTTCTGGTAAGGCCCCCCTGCGGCTGTGTCATTTGAAAGCCGATTTATATAGGGGATTGGAAATATATTATCTTACAATGCCATTTACGGGCATGTCTTTCAAAGAAAGTGTGGAAAATCACTTTTCATCACTTTACAATGTTAGCTGTGCGTCATTCAAAAATACAAAATTTAGTAAGGATACTTTATCAAGTAAAAACTCCAGCTTTATGTTTAGGAGAGATGAATAAAGTTTTATCGCATAGTACTATGCCAGAGGTTAAAAACGTTAGTGAAGACTTTCAGTTTCATTTTTTTGATCCTGAAGAGGAGTGTAGGGAAAATGAGGAGGTAGTGACTGGAGGTGGAGAGTAACAGGACATAAAGATTAGTACTGAAAAAGATATAGACAAGTTCAATGCATTATCTTATGAGAAACCTGTGCATGTTTGATTTGTTGGTGCCACACTCACTACAAAAACCAAACTCATATTGTAATTATGTTTTATAAAAATGATCAAGGTAACAAAGGTGAGTAGCAGGAATTAGGTGCATATTTATTTGTAGAAGAACACTTTGATGTAGCCACAAAGCAAACAACATGAAAATATTGTTATGACAAATTAGAGGATATTAAAATTCCAGCTAGAGCAATTCATAATAGATTAGAATCTGTACCAATCCCAAAAGAACTTGAACAATTAAATGTGTATGAATCAGTTCTAATAGAAACTGTTCATCCATTTCAAGCAATAGTTCAAATGGAACCAAAGACAGGAAAACTACCAGCAACAGAGCTACAGAAAGGACTGAAATGAAGAGTTGTCTATTTAACTTTAGATTTGTAAAAAAAAAATTGACATTATGGGTGTTGGGAAAGATGTAGATGAACCACTCATTATTCTAGTATATGGAGAGTCCACCAAAAGTAAAAAAAAGTCTGGCAAGAGTTAGTAAATGTGAGTAAAATGAAAAAAGCCACATTATTCTTCGAAGAAAATAATATTTTTTACAAAAATGTTAATGTTACTAGAGATGTAACTTGTATTGATGATGAAGTTCTACAATCAAGTGGACAAATAGAAAAAGGGGATGAACAAAAGGTAGAAGAAACATATGAGAAGTAGCTGTTGGTGATACCATTGATCGTTTCCAAATGAAACAAGCTAGAGGAGCTCCAATGAGTGTGTGGGGAAAAACAGTTTAGAGGCTCACAGCAATTTCCCACGGGAGTAGGTCAGTGCTATGATGACCAGCCTGTACATATACCAGCAGCAGGATACAAGCTGACAAGACTATATTTAGAGGACCATAGGTTAAGCCAGTGTATTCCATATATATTACATCTGTTCTTTGAGAGTGACATGTCAGGACTGGCTTATGCTGTGAACCATATTCTAAAGACAGGAGTTAATCTGCACAATTTCTGCAAAAGAGTTTGTTGATAAAATACAACGTAAGAATGAAAATCTGAAGTAGAACTTAATTAATTTGATGGCATGTCAATGTGGAACTAATGAATATTGGTATCATTGTCATGGAGAACTTAAATGTATGCTCTGAAACTTAACTGCACCTACTTGGTTTGTATCACTTAAGTCCTCATTTCCAAGAAATGGTGCATCACAGCCACAACAAAGCAATGCAGCAGATTTTAATGCCATGTTTGCACCATATTCACAACAGGGCGCACCATGGCACTAGGATCCCGGGTGCATCAAAAAAGTGATGCTAACCTTTGCACTGCATCGGAAGGAAAACTGACACTTCTGCTGCAAAAGTGACACTAGGCCTAATTGCGGCATGTAAAGCAACACAGGCTGTCCTATTGTCACTTTTGAGTGCTGAAAGCATCAAAAACAATTTAAAAATGTCACATTGGTACCAACAAAAAGAACACACTCCAGAAGCAGTCATGGAGGATAGAGAAGACCATAAACCCCAGGACAACCCCAGCAAACCCAGTACCAGCCATGATGTCCAAACAAACTTCCAGGGGAATGGGAAGAGGAAGAGGATGTGCAAGTTTAGTGAGGAGGAGGATAACATCCTGATCATTGAGGTGATGGAGGACAAACACAATATGGCAGTCTATTGTGGGCAAGGCCAACTAAGTGGTAGAAGTCAAAAGGACAGTAATCGATTGTAAGAAGCGCTGGCATGATTGCAAGTGCAGGACAAAGGAGAAACTGGCCAGCAACCGCAAGGCAGCATTGTAGACTAGAGGTGGAAGTCTGGCACCCCAGGAGCAGCTGGATGAGTTGGAGGAGATGGTGGCAGCCATCATCACTGAGGAGTTGGTAACAGGAGTCCTGGGACAGGACACTGTGGCCTATGACGAACAAGACACACATGATAAGTTGTAATGAGGAGCAATGTAGCGACTAGGTAATGTTGTAAGGTACAGGCAGCTATGTCTCAGCACTCTAACGCACTGTCTGCAGGCCAAAGGGTAGTATGCTGGCTCATGTATGGTTAAACATCACAATAAATGTAATTAGCACTGACCAGTCACAATTTGTACAGCTCAGCCCAGCTCAGTTACCTTACTGCCTTTAATGTGTAAAGTGCAGCATCAGTCCACATTTTACCTTTCTTTGTATTCTGGCAGCTGCAGTGGAGTGGGCAACATCACTTACCACAACTAAAACTCCCAGAATACAAAGCAAAATACATGGACTGGAACAATACACTGCTAGCCTGCACATCCTGACTGTGAAAATACAGGCCACCTTGCACCACGTAGCTACTCTGTCTCACTTGGGCCCATGCACAATAATCTAGATTGTAAAGCCTCAGAATGTAATGGGCTTGTCACAGGAGAAACCACTCATCTGAGAGAGGAGTCAGGTGTGGGCCATGGGAAGTAGCTACTCACAGGGAAATGGCAAGAAACACTTCTATGGTACCCTGCATGTAACTATATTGCATCCAGCTGATCTGGCATGCAGGGTGAGAGTTCACAGGTGCCAACTGCCATGGAAGGAACCACATGAACTCCTCTCATCTAATAAACCAGGCTGGGTGGGTGTGAGGGGTAGTGCAAGAGATGCACACCAGAGGACTATGGGGGTCATTCTGACCTCGGCGGTAAAAGGCGCTTACCGCCGGTCAGAAGACCGCCATAACACCGCCGCGGTCGCGGTAAACCGCCACGGTCATTCTGACCCGCAACTGGCAAACCACCAAACACCCGACAACAACAAAAGTCCGCCACACCAACGGCCAGCGAAAAACTGGCGATGACCAAACCTCCACCGTCACGCCAACAGAAATACGCCCATGCTATTCCGACCCACAAATCCCCGCAGCGGTCTTTCAACCGCGGTATTCCATTGGCGGTACACATTGCCGCGCTCAAAATACACACACCTTTACAAAACACAGCCACATTGGACAATTCAAAATATACACATCTGAGACACATACACACACCACTCCCACACACCCATTACAATATAAAACACACACCCACATCACCCACAAACCCTTACGACCACAATTGCGACTGAAGGCCAGAGAGAGACAGCACAGAATAGAGTACACCATCACACAGAGGCAAATGACAACATCACCCACACAATATCCACGCACAAAACACCATACACCACCACACTCACCACACTCTACAACACATACACCACCCCACACCTCATCCACACCACCCCATGGCACCCCAAAGACACCCCAGGTTTTCTGACGCAGAACTCAGGGTCATGGTGGAGGAAATAGTTCGGGTAGAGCCGCAGCTCTTCGGGACACAGGTGCAGCACACCACCATTGCCAGGAAGATGGAGCTATGGCAAAGAATAGTGGACAGGGTCAACGCTGTGGGACAGCATCCACGAAATCGGGACGATATCAGGAAGCAGTGGAACGACCTACGGGGGAAGGTGCGTTCCATGGTATCAAGGCACAACATCGCGGTGCAGAAGACTGGCGGCAGACCCCCACCTACTCCCCCAGAATTTACAGCATGGGAGGAGCAAGTCTTGCACATCCTGCATCCTGAGGGCCTCGCAGGAGTAGCTGGAGGAATGGACTCTGGTAAGTCAAATCTTCACTACTTCATTCCCCCCACCCCACCTGCATGCCAAATCATACCCCCACCCTCACCCCCACCCCCATCACACCAACTCCTTGCAAATGGCTCACCATCACAACCCACCAATCCCAACACCTAGCCCTGCATGCGTCCACAAAGCATGGACACCCATCACCAAAGCATGCCCACTGCACATACCCATCTCCCCCACAAGCCACCGTCACAACAGCCCCCACAAGGGAATGCCAGCACTGGGGTACACGGCCACCCACCCATTGCACACTATGGCACACACAGAAGCAATAACCATACTCTTACACCCCTGCAGGACCCTAACGCCACCACACCGCCCAGGAGGTTCCAGAAATGTCCATCCCACCCCCAGAAGAGGCCCCCAGTGATGACAGCAGCTCTGTCTCCCTGGACCCAGATGACCAGCCCGGCCCATCGGGGACCTCGGGACAGTCGGTTCCCCTCACACAGCCAAAGCCACAGCAGACCTACCCCCCTCTGGGAACACCAGCACAGCTCCCACCCAGCGGGCCCATGCCTCTGTCTCCAGGACACGTCAATCAGCGGTGTGTCCACCACTACAGGGCACCCAGGTTGACCCACCACCCCAACAACAGCAGGGACCTGGGGGCAGTGGTAGTGGGCACACGGTCCAGGGGACAGAGGCCCAGGGAAACAGGGGAACTGGGAGGGCTGCTGTGCGACGGGGGGGGACAGGCCCAGGGAACCCACTCTCCACGAGGCCCTCTCCTCCATCATGGGAGCATACCACCGCTCCCAGGAGACGATGGCTACGGTACTGGCCAGGTTCCAGGAAATCCAGGTACTGCAGGAGGAACAGTACATGGGGTTCAAGGAAGAACTCCAAGCCATTAGTTCCGCAATGGGGACCATCGTCGTGGCTCTTAACCAGATTGTCACCACATTGCGGGACCATGTGGCACCACAAAGGGCCCCTGTCACTAGCATGGACCAGGAACAGCCTACCACCTCCGCCGGCGCTAGTGGACAGGAGGCCCCCACACAACAACAGGCCACCAGAACCCCACCTCCTGCAGAAGAAGAACCACCCCGCAAGCGGTACCTGAGATCTAGGAAGAAGACAGAGTAGGATGCCAAGACCCCTGCCAGCAAAGGATACCCCCTGATGTCATCCCACTGTCCCACATTGTCACCCTGTCCAACCTTGAACTGCCCCTGCTCCATCCTTCCACAGGCATATGGACAATGCACCTGTGAGACTGAAAAGCTGGACTCTGCCATGGACATTACTCCACCATCACCCATCACCGATTTTCAAGCATGTCTTTAAATTTAGCACTTAAATAAAATCACTTATTGCACTAAAATTATCTGGAGTCTGCTTGTATTTTGAACAAATGTATTAGACATAACGGTGCCAAAATGTTCAGTTACATTGTGATGACAACATACCACTGTCACACAGCTGTAGTCCATGGGCAAACAAAGCAGAGGTCACGCAGTGGGGCCCACATCTCTGAAAACGGAAGGGAAAGTCACAACTCAGTTAACATAAACTGGGGGGAAACTCAGACAGTAGAGAGGCAGGAGACAGTAAGTACATGTAAAATGGCAGTGTTGATTCATACCTGTGTGTTATTGAAAATACTGTAGTATCACTGTGTCCCTGTTGTCTGTGTCGTCCCCGTCGTCTTCCTCCTCTTCACTCTCCACAGGCTCCACAGCTGCCACAACACCACCCTCTGGACCATCCTCCTGCAGGAAAGGCACCTGGCGTCGCAAAGCCAGGTTGTGAAGCATACAGCAGGCCACGATGATCTGGCACACCTTCTTCGGTGAGTACATTAGGGATCCACCTGTCATATGCATGCACCTAAACCTGGCCTTCAGGAGGCCGAAGGTCCGCTCGATCACCCTCCTAGTCCGCCCATGGGCCTCATTGTACCGTTCCTCTGCCCTGGTCCGGGGATTCCTCACTGGGGTCAGTAGCCACGACAGGTTGGGGTAACCAGAGTCACCAATTAGCCACACACGGTGTCTCTGTAGCTGTTCCATCACATAAGGGATGCTGCTATTTCGCATGATGTACGCGTCATGCACTGACCCAGGGAACTTGGCATTTACATGGGAGATGTACTGGTCAGCCAAACAGACCACCTGGACATTCATAGAATGATAACTTTTTCTGTTCCTGTACACCTGTTCACTTTCACTGGGGGGAACCAAAGCCACATGGGTCCCATCAATGGCACCAATGATGTTGGGAATATGTCCAAGGGCATAGAAATCACCCTTCACTGTAGCCAAATCGCCCACCTCAGGGAAAACAATGTAGCTCCGCATGTATTTCATCAGGGCAGACAACACTCTGGACAAAACCTTAGAAAACATAGGCTGAGACATCCCTGATGAAATGGCCACAGTTGTTTGGAATGATCCACTTGCCAAAAAATGGAGTACTGACAGAACCTGCACCAGAGGGGGAATCCCTGTGGGTTGGCGAATGGGTGACATCAGGTCTGGCTCCAGCTGGGCACACAGTTCCAGTATAGTGGCTCGGTCAAGTCTGTATGTCAATATGACATGTCCTTCTTCCATTGTCGACAGGTCCACCAGCGGTCTGTACACGGGAACATTCCTCCATCTCCTCGCAAGTCCCAGCGGACGGTACCTAGGAAGGACAACATGGAGCACAGAGTCAAGCAAACCACAGGTACGTTCCCACAGCTTGCACAGCACACGATTTGCTATGCATTGAATGGCTTGTATGAGTGGCAATGCAAGGCCTAGGCCTGTGTGACGCAGTCGAAATTAAGCCATGTGGGCCCTTGAAATGGCGGCTGCCTGACCTGTGAAGTGTGACAATGGGATGTGAGGTCAATGCGCTGGCGTGGCACACCGTGGCGGTAGGCGGGCGAAGACCGAGGTGCAAAGCCGCATTGGTTAACATAGAACCCTATGGGCTTCAGGAGCCAATGACGAAGTGCACCGGCGGTCGCGGTACGCACCGCCGCGGTACGCACCGCCGCGGGCGTGACCGCCATTTTCTCTCAGCTTAATCACTCATCCACAGGAGAGGACCTATACTGCAAGTGCTGCTGTGACCTCGGTCTGGAAGAGACAATGGCTGCTGCGACTGGGGAAAGGGCCCCTGCCTTCACTTCTGAAGAATTGGAGAAACTTGTGGATGGGGTCCTCCCCCAGTATGCGCTACTCTACGGTCCTCCAGACCAACAGGTTAGTACACTGGGACCATGCTTTGTGGGCAATGCCTGGGTTGAGTGGGGAGAATGAACGAAGGTGCGGAGGGGAGCGTATTAGGCAGGCATCAAACGACAGATGAGAGCATGTGCCATATGGCAAGGGTGGGGATGGGGGGACACTCACATCGAGCATGCAGAAAATGTTGATATTTTGTTTTCTCTCCCTGTACGTGTCACATAGGTCAGCGCCCATCAGAAAGTCGACATTTGGCGTGCCATCGCCAAGGACGTCCGGACCCTGGGGGTCCACAACAGACGGGGCACCCACTGCCGCAAGAGGTGGGAGGACATCCACCGCGGGAGCAGAAAGACCGCAGAGGCTCTGCTGGGGATGGCCTCCCAACGTAGGAGGGGTGCCACTCGTCTATTGACCCCCCTGATGTCTCAGATCCTGGCGGTGGCCTACCCAGATTTGGATGGGCGCGTGAGGACATCACAGCAGACACAAGGGGGTGAGTACAAGCACATTCTGCTCTCTTAGCGCGCAGTGGAGGTGTCTGGGTGGGGAAGGAGGGATGTGGGTATCCCTAGGCCAGGGCGATTTCTGTAGGCTAGTCCCCTCCGTAAGGCATGGCCCTGTGCCCCCGCCCTCCACCTCTGTAGGGTGCCAAGTACAGCTATCCATGGCCTTGTGTCACCTATGTGTGCAGATGTCGTCCATTGGCTTGTAGGCCAAGTCTCACTGATTGAGTAGTGTACCCCAAGTGCGCGGCGTAGTGCAGGGGGCTTCTGTGTCTGTCCTCTCCGCCAACTGTGTTGCCAATGCATGCACTCAACATGTCTTTATTTCTCCCCCCCCCTTTTTTGTCTGCTCTTCCTGTTCATGTGTGTATTAGCATCATCTGGCGGAGGTGAAGTGGCATTGGAGCACAAGGGAGCTGCATCTCACATGGCCCCGGAGGGCCATGCAACGGACTCTGATTTCACCAGTGAGACGGAGGGCGAGGGGGGCTCCACAACGGGGACACGTGGAGACATCAGCGACACCGACACGTCCTCGGAAGGGAGCTCCCTTGTGGTGGCGGCAACATCCGTGCCCACCGCAACAACAGGTACAGCCGCCACCCAGCGCACCAGCTCTGCCCTCCAAGCAGCCCCTCAGCGTTCGCCCCGTGCCCGCTCGCACACCAAGGCGGCATCTCCTTCGCCCCAGGCACCTCAGGCCCTGCCCCAGTTACCCCTGCTGCCCTCAGTGAGGAGGTCATTGACCTCCTCCGGACGCTCATTGTTGGGCAGTCTACCCTTTTGAATGCCATCCAGGGGGTGGAAAGGGAGGTGCATCGGAGCAATGCATACCTGTAGGGCATTCATTCGGGTCAGGCTGCCCATCAGCGATCGTTCAACGATCTGGCCTCAGCACTGACGGCAGCCATTGTCCCTGTCTCCTGCCTCCCTCCTCCAACTCCCTCCACCCAGTCCTACTCCCCTGTTCCTCTGCCTATCCCAGACACACCTACAGACCAGCCTGCACACACCTCAACACCCAAGGTCAGCTCATCCAAACATAAGCACCACACATCCCACAAGCATTCACACAAGCAACATCCACATGCAGACATACCAACAGCCACTGCCTCCTCTGTGTCCCCCTCCTCCTCGTCTCCCTCCTCCCTCCCTGTGACGTCTCCACTCACACTTGCATGCACCACTTCATCAGCCACTACGTCCATCACCAGCACACCCACCAGAACACTCCGCACACGTGCAGTCACCACCCCCATTTACACGTCCCCTGTGTCCTCTCCCAGTGTGTCTGTCACCCCCTCTTCCAAATCACACAAACGCAGGCAGCCACCCACCCAACAGCCATCCACCTCACGACAGCCTCCGTCACAAGCACCTGCACCCAACGACAGCACACTTGACTCTCCTACAACCACATCCTCTTCCTCCACTCCCATACCCACTGCACCTACCATTCCCATTGCTCCTAAAAAGTTTTTCCTCTCCAAACTTAACCTCTTTCCATCACCTGACCCACCCCCTCCATCTCGTAAAAGTCCAAGCAGCACCTCAGCCACCACAAGCCCTGGACCTACAAGGACCATAGTCCAGGGATATTGGAGTCCACCACCTTCGAGGGCAGCTACATCGGCCAGCAGCAAAGGGACAGCCAGCCCACCCCCTGGGAAGAAATCCAAAAAAGGCAAGGGCTGGCGCGAGAGGACAGTGACGGCAGCCTCCACAGGCACCACCCTGGCACCGTCAGGAAGTGGGGTGCCACCTGGCACATCTCCAAAGGGAGGCAAGGGACACAGAGGATCAGGCAAGGATGGCAAGGGCAGCACGGCCGACAAGTCCGGCAGCAGGCGAGCTGCCCAGGAGGGCCCCACCAGACCCATTCCGGGGGTGAAGGAGGACACCCACGGGCACGGGCCACCAGCACTGGAGGGCCCCGCAAGCGAGAAGTCGGATGGCGAGTGAACACCATATATTGGCCAGATCTGGTGCCCTGGAGACACATGTGAAGAACCGCTGAACAGGGCCCTTCAAGATAAGCACCGCTGAACAGGGCCCTTCAAGACAAGCACCGCTGAACAGGGCCCTTCAGGACAAGCACCGCTGAACAGGGCACCGCCGTCTCAAGAACCGCTGAACAGGGCCCTTCAAGACAAGCACCGCTGAACAGGGCACCGCCGTCTCAAGAACCACTGAACAGGGCCCTTCAAGACAAGCACCGCTGAACAGGGCCCTTCAAGACAAGCACCACTGAACAGGGCACCGCCGTCTCAAGAACCGCTGAACAGGGCCCTTCAAGACAAGCACCGCTGAACAGGGCACCGACGTCTCAAGAACCGCTGAACAGGGCCCTTCAAGACAAGCACCGCTGAACAGGGCACCGCCGTCTCAAGAACCGCTGAACAGGGCCCTTCAAGACAAGCACCGCTCCGCTGGGCCCTTCAACTCAAGCACCGCTCCGCTGGGCCCTTCCTCTCAAGCACCACTCCGCTGGGCCCTTCCTCTCAAGCACCGCTCCGCTGGGCACTTCCTCTCAAGCACCGCTCCGCTGGGCCCTTCCTCTCAAGCACCGCTCCGCTGGGCCCTTCAACTCAAGCACCGCTCCGCTGGGCCCTTCCTCTCAAGCACCGCTCCGCTGGGCCCTTCCTCTCAAGCACCGCTCCACTGGGCACTTCCTCTCAAGCACCGCTCCGCTGGGCACCACGTCTCTGCACCGCTCCGCTGGGCCCTTCAACTCAAGCACCGCTCCGCTGGGCCCTTCCTCTCAAGCACCGCTCCGCTGGGCCCTTCCTCTCAAGCACCGCTCCACTGGGCCCTTCCTCTCAAGCACCGCTCCGCTGGGCACTTCCTCTCAAGCACTGCTCCGCTGGGCACCGCCGTCTCTGCACCGCTCCGCTGGGCCCTTCAACTCAAGCATCGCTCCGCTGGGCCCTTCCTCTCAAGCACCGCTCCGCTGGGCACCGCCGTCTCTGCACCGCTCCGCTGGGCCCTTCAACTCAAGCACCGCTCCGCTGGGCACTTCCTCTCAAGCACCGCTCCGCTGGGCCCTTCAACTCAAGCACTGCTCCGCTGGGCCCTTCAACTCAAGCACCGCTCCGCTGGGCCCTTCAACTCAAGCACCGCTCCGCTGGGCACTTCCTCTCAAGCACCGCTCCGCTGGGCACCGCCGTCTCTGCACCGCTCCGCTGGGCCCTTCAACTCAAGCACCGCTCCGCTGGGCCCTTCAACTCAAGCACCGCTCCGCTGGGCCCTTCCTCTCAAGCACCGCTCCGCTGGGCCCTTCCTCTCAAGCACCGCTCCGCTGGGCCCTTCCTCTCAAGCACCACTCCGCTGGGCACTTCCTCTCAAGCACCACTCCGCTGGGCACCGCCGTCTCTGCACCGCTCCGCTGGGCCCTTCAACTCAAGCACCGCTCCGCTGGGCACTTCCTCTCAAGCACCGCTCCGCTGGGCACCGCCGTCTCTGCACCGCTCCGCTGGGCCCTTCAACTCAAGCACCGCTCCGCTGGGCACTTCCTCTCAAGCACCGCTCCGCTGGGCCCTTCAACTCAAGCACCGCTCCGCTGGGCCCTTCAACTCAAGCACCGCTCCGCTGGGCCCTTCAACTCAAGCACCGCTCCGCTGGGCACTTCCTCTCAAGCACCGCTCCGCTGGGCACCGCCGTCTCTGCACCACTCCGCTGGGCCCTTCAACTCAAGCACCGCTCCGCTGGGCCCTTCAACTCAAGCACCGCTGACACATTGGCAGATGGGGCAGGCCCGGATCCGTGTCGGACAGGGCTGCACGATACACTCTGGGCACCAAGACTCCTCTAGTACCGCTGGAGTCTGTCATCCACTTGTGAGACTGTGGCTTTGCACTCCCCAGGATGGCACAGTGGGCAAACCACCCACTGAAAAGACTTGTGAGACTGTGGCTTTGCACTCCCCAGGATTGAACAGTGGGCAAGCCACCCACTGCAGGGACTTGTGAGACTGTGGCTTTGCACTCCCCAGGATGGCACAGTGGGCAAGCCACCCACTGTAGGGACTTGAGAGACTGTGGCTTTGCACTCCCCAGGATAGCACAGTGGGCAAGCCACCCACTGTAGGGACTTGTGAGACTGTGGCTTTGCACTCCCCAGGATGGCACAGTGGGCAAGCCACCCACTGTAGGGACTTGAGAGACTGTGGCTTTGCACTCCCCAGGATTGAACAGTGGCCATGGAGGCCCCTCGTGGATCTGGCGTCGTGGACTCATGTGGCTGAGGTGCCCCCCCTTCCCTTCCCCCTGAGGTGCCTGTAGTTTTCCTATCTGATGCCCCTGCAGTGTTCTCTCCAATGGATTCGGGTCTCATGTGTGGGCTTTGCCCATGTGTTGAGGACCATTGGCCCACGTACAATGACAGAAAGCCAATTTTGACGGGACAATTTACATATGTGTATATAGTTATGGGATGTTCGACTTACTTATTTACTTAGCCTTACAATATATTTGAATTCCAATAACATATTATTTTGTCTTTGCTTTCTTCCGGGGGGTTTGGGGGGTGTCACTCTGAGTTGTTGCTCTGCATTGGTGTGTAGGTAGTTGGGTGGGGGGGGTGTGTCGCGTATGTGTGTGCCCGTATTCTTTTCTCCTCCCCCCTCCCCTGTGTCATAGGTGCAGTACTCACCGTTGTCTTCTGTGCCGGCGTCCGTGCTCCTGGTAGAGGAGCAGGTAGACAATTGCTGGTAGGATGTGTAGTTCTGGTTCCATGCTGTCCAGATTCCTCGTGGAGTGTGTAGGGTGAGCGTTTTCCCGTTCGTAGTCTGTTTCCGCCGTGTTTTTATCGGCGGGGCTCCCACCCCGGAAAATGTGGCGGATTGGTGAGTTGTGATAGGGTGGGCGGTACATTGTCTGCCGCCTGTCTGTTGGCGGTGACCGCTGCGCTGTTTGTTTGTCCCGCCGTGGCGGTCGGAGTGTTAAAGTGGTGGTCTGTGTTGGCGGTTCCCACCAGGGTCAGAATTCCATTTTTTGCACCGCCTGCCTGTTGGCGGGTTGGCCGCCGCTTTAACACCGACCGCCAGGGTTGGAATGACCCCCTATGTGTGTACAAACTAATGATGTTGTGTGGGCCTGGTGGGCCACTTCTAGTGCTGTGCATGTCAAACTGCCATTTGGTCCAAATGGGTAGACTGTGCATACTGGGGGTGTAAGAATGGATCTGTGTACTGCAACATAGTCTCACAAATACACATGCACTGCTGGGTCTGACTGTGCCACACATGTGTCACACTTGGGGGGGGGAGGTGACAGAGAGCAGGTCATTGCCGTACACAAACCTACATGTCATGTGGACCTGGGGGAAGCATGTGCCAGGAGGGAGCTTGATGCAACGTTGTCTCAAGGTGCAACATGTGTAAGTTGGAGGATGTCAATCAGGGATTGACAAGTGATACCAAGAACCACTTAGCCATCACAAAAGGCAGGAGTCATGGAATCATCCAGGCTGCAGTGAGTGGGCCTGGTGATGTGTAATTATATGTAGGCACTTGGCACTATTTCCAGTACTACTTCCATGTGGGGTGATGCCTGACCCATACTTTTCAATGACAAAGCAACATGTAGCACCATTGGATACAACTCAGCCACTTCTCATCCATGTGTTCTAGGCATGTGAGAATGAATGCATGATCTGGGTAGCATCACTGTGTGGCACTAACTCATGTCCCAGGACCCAAAAGTGGGTAACCAGAGGAGGCATGTACACATACATTGGCGTGGGTCTGACTCACATGACGTGTGACACTCTGCAGATAACCAACTCTGATCATGATGAAATGGGGTGACTGTCAGTGTTCATAATCTACCTAGTAGGACAGGGCCCATCCCCTCAGAGTAGGCACACAGTGCTTGTGAGACTAATGTAGAGTTACTGCCATCTGTAACAAAAATACAGTGACATTTTACATCAAGACCCATGCCTAACTGGTGTACTACATATCACTGTTGAACTGAAAGTGCCACATCTGAAACTTGAATGTCGACCTGATTACTCATGTCAACATCTAACAGAGATTTCCATTAACTTTCCTCATTGCAGAGGATGAACCCAAACCTCCTGGACAGCAGTCTGTTCTAGACTTCACCAATGATGTGGATGATGAGTTACAAACCATAAACCCTAACACCTTCCAGCAAATCCTGGGTGCAATACAGACACCATCTCCAGGAAAAGCTTGACAGCATTGTGGGGTCTCCAAATGATCCACCTAACATCCAAAAGACACCACCTGCCAGACCACCCAGAGCCATGGACTCCCAGGACCCACAAATAACATTTAAACAGACTGCAGTAGGAGTCCAGGGGGAGCTGGCATTTCAAGTGCGGGCGGGGATGGAGACAATGGTGGCTACCCTAGAGGCAGGTCATGAGTGCTTCAGTCCAAATAAGGACAACTCTTCTGCCATAAGAGGCACCTACTCTCTGTTCTGTGGCATCTAGCAGTCCCTGGTTGACATCACTGGTGTCATGAGGCAGAGGCATGACCAAACTCTCTGCCATAGTGACACCAGCGACGTTGCTAACCAGCCAGGGACAATCAAAAACATCTTGGAGTCCATGGAGCTGAAGCAGGACTCTTTCATTTCCACCATAGGTGCCTACCACATGACACTGCTGCTTTGTTGCAAAATCAGTAGATCCTCCTTTGCCGCTGTGCTCCCTTATGTATTGCCACAGATTAAATCTTTCGTGGACACGGGATCCACATCTTCAGCCCCTGATGTGTGTGTGCTTCACTCTACCCTGACACCTACAACATCTCTCTCATAAGAGTTACTGCATGCATCAGAGGAATAAGATGTGGACTACACATCTTTAACCAGCAAATGTGCCCAGTAGCATTTTTCTGTGGCACATACCCACTTTCTCCTTTGCCCTGCGATTAAGAATATGCCAGTGTCAGTGCCAGTGTCAAATTAACTGGCACTGTCCTCAATGTCAGTCTCCCTCTGTTGACCTTACACATTTTTGGACTGGTATGGTGGCCTATCTACCCAAATGGCAAATGTGGTCCTCTTCCTCACTGAAGCACTCCTCTCCTACACATGTCTTATGACATGTTCCCCCCATGGACTCTGTCTGGATTTCCACTAGCTCAAAAAATCTGTTGGGGTTGTTGTTCTATGAACTGTTCCTCTAAACATCAAAATATTTTGCACATGTAAGTAAAAGCACTAAGTGCAACCTGAGTGTTGTATGTGTGTCTGAAGCAGAACTAATTTGAACGTGTTGCATTGTGTGAAGCAAATACACTGACTACTTGCCAAAGGGACATGTGTGGCTTGGAGCCAGAGACAAAGCCACACAGGCAGAGGGAGACATGTTTGGTTAACATGATATGTAAGTTGACTAGCAAGCAGTTACCGAAGCTCTAAAGCATGAAGTGCAACACGTAGCATGCAGTCATTGTAAAAGCTGATTTAAATGACACCATAGGTGACTGGTCTAACCATGGATAGTGGCAACCAAACAACATTCCTGTGACAAGCAAATCATGCAAGTGTGAGTGTGTAAGGGCAGGAATCAGTGTATGAGTTAAAAATCCTTTGATTAGGGAGAATGCTATGACAACAACATCCCACCAATGCATGTCCCATGACTTACCTTCACAGAGCAACTCTATGTAAATACCTACATTTGGATGTGTATGCTTTCATACCCAGATTGTCATGTGCACTGCTCAACGATGTTTTTAGACAGCGCATGAGATTTCATGGCCAACCTGACAGGTACCTGTCTATAGGGAAATCATCTCGCCATAACATGTTGCCAAATATTGCTAGCAAAGACAAAGGCATGTACCTAACATTACCTGAGCAGACATGGTATCTCCTACACAATAAATCATGATGGAGAGTTGTATGTAGCAAACAACAAAGTTTAATAAAACCTTAAATATATGTAACTAACACCACCTAACATATAAAACCTAACTATCCTAATCTACACTATTTTATATTACATACTAACTACAACTACCTTAACTTAACCTATATTACTCTGCACATTTAACGCCAAGTGCTAAACACCAACCCACACCCCCTTAAAACACATCTTCAAACAAAGAGAACAGAAACTAAATCTATACATCAACTAACTACACATTTGGCCTAAATAAATATATATGTTTGATATTTTTATATATTTGTATTTTTTTATTTCTTTTCATAAATGCATAAATAATACATCCTACCCACTAAAAATCCTTAAAAAACAAACCTCTAAAAATTTACCCACTCCTACTAAAACTACAAACTATCCTCTACTACCTAATCTAAACTAAGCTATATAAAAAAATCATAACCTAAAACCAACTATTCACAAGTCCTTCAGTCCCGGCAGAACATCACTTTTAATGAGGGTCATGTGGTGCACTCTGCAAGGACATATTTTTCAAACTACATGATACCCCCATGCATGACTTGTCTTGACCCTGTAATTAAGTCACATAGGGACGTTCCATATATGTTGCTGTGGGTGTTCCCGCGCAACACCCATAGAACCTATTGAGATCTGACGCATACCCAGATTTACAAAGCTAGGAATGCATCAGATTCTCACGCCACCTCAGGTGTTGAATTAAAATAGCGCAATGGGGAGAAATAACATTATTTCTTCCTATTTTTCCTCTTTCTATGTGTTCTACATTCTGCAGCACAGATAGAAAGAGGAAAACACCATTAATCATTGTTTAGGTGCAGGAAGGTGTCCCTCATTGCACATAAACAATTATACCTGCCAATGCAGGCACCCTTGCACCATGGTGCAAGGGTGCCTGGATTGGCACTAGGCAGCAGTTTGTGCGCCAGGTCTGCGGAAAGTACAGGGATGTGTCATATTTCTGTGAATACAATGCATGCCTGCACTTTCAAAATGACACGGAGCAGCAAGCTGGTTTGCAGCACCACACTGCATAATTTCCTCATAAATGAGGCGCATAGTTTTACTGCCATTACTATGTTGTGAATCTCCCCCCCCACCTGTGTGGAGTAGCCTCACACATAAGACATAAATTGCACTGTGAGCAACAGTATATCTGTGCATATGGAATGAATTTGTTAGGTATACCATCCCCTGCCATCTTCAACTATGAGTCCACTACCACATATGTTTGCAGATTTTGGCATTGTGCTCGTTGCTCTTTGGCAATGCCAGAAATCATGTGGGCCCTTAGTGATAGCAATTATATCATCCTTGACATTAGTCACAGGCACCTGCACATCCAACAAATAAACTCTACATTTCTGTCCATATTTTTAGGTAGCATAAGGATTATTAATTGTAAGGGATGCACATTGAACATGGCATTGCGCAAAGCATCCAACATCATAACAATCCTTGCACTACAGAATAAGCATTCAGCATGACTCTCACTGGTAACATCCAGATCCCGGAAGTTCTTCACATCTCCAGAGGTGTAAGGCTCTGGTGAACCTAGAAGACATAACATAATACATTGCACTGTGATTGTAGAACACATACACTATCGTCAAATATTGCACACTAAACATGAATCGCAATTGGCTATGTAACCCTTCAAATAAGACGGCTTATTTGACATTCCTCAGTAATACAAATTGGTAAGGCAGGCTGGCACGTACACACATATGATGAAACAATACATACATCAGGTAGGCCCTTTGTGGAACTGTTTGAAATGACTTACTACTACAAAAGTTCACAAGGGTGGCAGACTTTCATGTCTCTCTGTACCTAAATAACTCACAGACCACACTCAGCCAGGGATAGCAATACCCGTGCCTTACGCTTTTCATCATGTGTACATGGCTACGCTATGTAGATTACACATTACCCATCCATGTACCTTATTTAACGGTGATCAATATCTATCAGTGCTGCATAGTTGTGGACATTGACCATACATGTCCTGGCATCAGCAAAGCTTAATATATGAAAATCAAGCACAAGCATGTGTGAGATATGTTCAGATGTATGACATTCTGCATGTCAAACCTATGTGCAGACTTACATACATCAGGCTTCATTTACAAGAGACGTGTACAAAATAGGACAGCTCCTAAAAAAGCACATACCGCTGGGCAGTACAAGTTAGCAAATGACCTTGTGGCAGGCCATGAAATGGAAAGGTGAACACTTCTTCAGTTTGAGCACAGCACATCTGTTCACATCTGTTCACATGTGCACCGTGGTGCAAACAGAGATTTGTGTTAATTAGGTAAGATAGAGCCACTTGTCAGTGTGGGCGCATAACAGCCCAGTATTTGAAAGCCTCTGTGGCATGCTTTGTCTTTAACAAAATGTTTTGTGGGGGCTTGCCATTTATGCTCTAAGACATATCTGACCCACTGACACTATGAGCACAAATGAGATCCAAAGAACAATTAACAAACCATGTGTATTTACCAACAGTTCCACCAACTTTAATCCCGAGACAATCCAAGAGTAGTTGGTGGGTTGTCCATTCCACTTCAAACATCCTCTGCATGTGGGAGCAGACCTTCTACCACCTTAGTTCCGTTCCTCTGTCTTTTACCTCTGGATCACCCTGCCTCCCATGGCCAACATGTTGGGTTGGTAGTGGGTTATCAACCACAGGAACCCACCAAACTCCTGGGCATTCATTGTTATCACTCTTCCCTTCCCCTACATGCCCCACTCCAAATACAACCTGAACAAACAAAAAAACCTGAAAAAGCCAAAACTACACCCAACTTCTCCAACAACAATAATACCTCAAAGACTAACACACAAAAAATCACAGTACAAGACAATACAATATACAAATGCAAAGGACAATGTGGACGTTAGGGACACTACAGGGGCAGCAGACAGCCAACAAACTTGAAGAACACGACTCCTCTCCCTTCCAACACCACAACACAACCTCTCTCAAACACAGGCAAAAGAACTGTAAGTTTAAGAGAAAATTAAGTAACTTAGCATTTCCTGGTTTGCAGCATGGCTGATCCATTGCATTACTTCCTGGGGGAACGCATCACGTTTTTAGCTGACGTGCCAATTTGTTTGATGCTTCAAGCCAATGCGTAGATTTCACACAAGACATGACCAAACCCCATGCAACAATCCAGATGTGTCGGTGGGATGCATCAAATTTTGCTGATGCAATGCCTATAAAAACACCATTGGGCTTATGCATCTTTTTTTTGATGCAGTGATGCAAATGTGCGCTATTATGTATGGTGTAATGTGCAATGCATCTAAACAGTTACAGGGATTGCTCTGTTCACTCTGAATAGTTGGGGTTACCTGCTGCCCAACTTTGCATGAGCATAATGTGTGTGTGGATAGTGTACATATGTGAGAGTGCATGCATTACTAGGATCATACTATGCATAGGGACCAATCCCTCTGTTAGTATAACACCACACCTTACAAGATTTAATCCATGTGCCAACTATGTATTGGCACCTGATTATTTTGCTTGAAATAACCCCAGGGTTGCCACATACTTGCCCTGGCATGAGGTCAGCATACCCACATCTAAGACAGCACAGCTTTCTGACAATCTGTGCTGTGTACCAAGGTGCAGGCAGCACGCTGTTAGGCAACTTGGGGGTGGGGGAGGGTACAGTTGCCCTTGTAGGCAAGTGCTGTGATTGCCTAGACACACCTGGAAAGTGATGTTTGGATGAGGTCATATGCTCCCTCCCCCTCCCTCAATGGGGCTCCCATCAGGGGACACACTGCCAGTGCACCTCTGGGGATTGACTTTACCTTTAGGCAAATATCTTACATACAGCATACAGTCTAAATCAGAGTGATAATCACATAAGCATCTCCCATGCACCTCTGCACAAGAGGGTGCACCCTATGTTGTTGCCGCAGCCAGTATAAGTGTCCCTAACCCACAGCTTTGTCACAAATGCTGGCACAAGCATAAGTAGGACCTTCAGGCATTTCCAGGGACCCCAAGGTACCACACATTGTGTACAAAAGGCCATTGTGCACCAGCAGTACTTATAACAAACAGCACTTGGTGTGAATACTGTGGCACTGAAGGTGCCATTTTCAAATAGGGTGTTCTAATAAGTCAATCTTGCATAATTTGTGATGCACATAATCCTGTCTCATGCTGACCACCATGCATGCCTTTGCATGACCTCTGACTCTCCATCAAGGTGGGGCTGCTTGTGCATAGCAGTGGGTGTTCACTTGCATTACCCATGTAGTTTGACACTGTGACAGAAAATGGGACTCATGTGGACCAGGCTCAGTCCCAAACTTGTCACACATACCCAGTAGAGCCTGAACAAGGATGTGTCAATTGATGTGACCTTGGCTCATCTGTTTCCATGTGTCTTGCATTCTGTTCCTCACATTGGCCATGTAGGACTATTCCATAAATAGGTTAGGTGCATGAAAGTGCTGAGAGAACTGTAATGTAAATTGACAGGAGATTGGGTGGAGTTGTGGGCCTTTTATACAGCCCCTGTTGACATCCACTTGTTTACATGAGTCATCCTGATTATCGATGAGGGATGTCCAACAATAATGCACCAACAAGGTTTCTACAATACACCCATTACACTTCTAAGACTTGTGAGCCTCTTGGGCTGTGTTCATTTATTCCCTAGGTATGAGTCCAGGATGATATACACGGCTAGACTTTGCATGGCTTCAGGGATATTCTTGAGAGGCTTGTGACACAAGATGGGCTGAGAGGTGGTGACACCAGTGCCACTGGCCTGTGGTTCCTAGGCTAAAATCTGTCTTGCCCTCTAGGATGCCTTAGGGTTGCAGTGCACCCACTCAGGGACTGACCAACATTGTGTGTTTCAACCACTCTACAGTGTAAGTGGCATGCAGGTGACAAATTGGCTCACTACATTTGTTATGTATGTGTGTTGGCATTAATGACCCGTGTTGATATGTGCATGCTAACATTTACCAGAGAGTCTCCAGAAACACACACCATAACATGTAGTACCACACAAGCATTGGCTGTACGGCCTTGTGTTTGGAGCATATGTGTTGCATATTCACATTGCAACAGCTCCTTCTCTTTACCCACAAGCTTACTCTCAAATTTGTGGATCACAAAGTCAATTTGTCTAACCACAGCTAGTCAGGTGTAATATAATCATGTATGTTTACCATTGACACCCATCACAATATGTGTCTATAATATCTGATTACTTGAAGTTATGTGATAGGTATGCATTCAGACACGATGTTCACCTGCGAATGTACAGCCATATTAAAACAACATATATTGGGATGCATCAGTGCCTGGTACCTTGAGTGGATGAACCTTGCTTTTTGTGATTTGTAATGGACAACTGTTTCATAGTCAGACTCTTGGTGTTGTGTCTTCACATTTGCACTAAGGCTGGACTCATGGGAGTGAAGCAATCCTTTGTATCTGAGTGCGACACACAAACATGGTATCACTGCTTTTTCCATTGGCATTGTGGCCTAGTGGGGCAAATGTGGGCACATTGTAACTAGGTATACGCACTGCCAAAGTTTAGTATTTAGCATTTGTAAGTGTGATGAGCTCTCCTAATGGATATGATTTGTGTTTGCAGATTTGTAAGTTGCATAGGTAGACTGTAGTGGTTGGACTGTGTTTCCATGCACATAGTATGTGAATTACTTCACAGTCATCATACTATGAGTGAACTCTACTGCCCTTCACAAGTATGAGGCCGTAAGAATGGCTAACTGTACAAGAGACACACATATTAATTGCATACTATTTACATTAGTACATCATGTTCATTGTGTTTGGCAATGGAGAACCATTTGGTACAGGTTGTTGCCATGCATACTATTTTACATGTACCAGATGTTGTACAGCGCTGTTTGTCACACATAGCTACATATGTTTTCTGTGTGGTAGTTACTAGCAGGTGTACTATGAGTGTTCAGATGTTTACTGTGACTATGAAGTTAACTTGCTTACACACTGGTATTGCTTATATGTTTATTTTCTCATAGGTACTCCAATTCATTTAGTCATAAGTATGTGACATTGTGAAACTCATTAACGCATTTGTGATTAAAATTTGTAGCATATGGTTCCTCTATTGTGTTGCTGCTACTTATGGGACATTTTGAGCTTTCTCCTAATCTTCCTCATCCTTCAGAACGTCCTGCTCCTCATTGTCATTGGGCCATGGGACCTTTTTTCTGTGCACAAAGTGATGCAATATGCAACACACTAGTGTTATTTTGCTAACTATTGGTGATGAGTAGAGTAATCGGTCCCCAAACAAATCCTGGCTCCAGCAGTAGTACTTGAGGACTCTGAATGTATTCTCTACGATGGACCGGGTCCTGCTTAGGGCAAGATGAAAGCTCTACTGGGCTTCCGTATGGGGATGTGTAGGAGGCTGGCCTGGCTTATACTGGGTACCAATGGTACTTACACCTTGTGCCAGGTCCAGTTATCCCTTATTAGTAGAGTGTAGTAGTGTTCTAGCAGCTTAGGCCGATAGAGGTAGTTATAGCAGAGCAGCCAAGGCTGAACTAGGAGACATGAAAAGCTCATGCAATACCACTTATATCATATAGGTACTATGGGGGTCATTTTGACCTCGGCGGTCTTTTTCCAAGACCGCCGAGGGACCTCCATGCGGAAGACCGCCAGTGGTGGCGGTTTGCCGCTCGGCCTATTATGACAGTTGGCAGCTCTCCGTCCTTTTGCGGACGGAGAGCAGCCAACAGCCATACTGGCGGGCGGCGGGGAAGTGGAGATTGCTCCACCTCCACCGCCACACCAACAGAACCCCGCCCAGCGAATCACGTCCTGTGATTCGGCGTGGCGGTGTTCTGTTGGTGGTGTGGTGTCGGCAGAGCAGCCCCCATGGCTCCCGTCCCCTCCCGGAGGATCGTCGGACCAGGTAAGTCGATCGTCCGTAAGGGGAGGGAGGTGGGGGGTGTTGTGTGCGTGCATGGGGGTGTGCGTGTGTGTATGCAGAGGGGGGGTGTGAGTGCGTGTATGCTTGCGGGGGTGTTGTGTGTTTGGGAATGAGTGCATGTATGTCTGTAGGTATGTCTGTATGGATGTGTGCGTGTATGTTTGAATGTTGATGTGCGTGTCTGACTGTGTGTGTGGATGTTTGCATGTATGTCGGTGTGTGTGCGTGTATGTGTGTTGGTGGTGCCTGCGTGCATGTTGTGTGTGTATGAGTGATGTTATGTTGGGGGTCGGGGTGGGGAGGGGGGTCCTGCCACCTTTGGGGGGTGGCAGGGGTGGTGGGGGAGGTAGGGGAGGGAGTCGGGGTGGGGGTGGGTGGTGGGGGAGACTCCTATCAGTGCTAGGGAAGGAATTCCCTGGCACTGATAGTGCTTACCGCCATGGATTTCATGCGGTTTCAATCCGCATGAATTCCATGGCGGTCAGCCGGGTCCAAATACCGCCGGCGGTATAGTGACGGCTGCCGGGCTGGAGACTCTGGTCTCCAGCCCGGCGGGCGGAACGGAGAACCGGCAGATGACCAAATACTAGAAAAAAAAGACCGCCAGCCTGTTGGTGGACTTACCGCTGCTTCTCCGCCTTCCGCCAGGGTCATAATGACCCGCTATATCATAAGAAAGACAATACTCATAGTTACTAAAAATAAAGGTACTTTATTTTAGTGACATTGTGCCAAAAATATCTTATAGGATATACTCCCTTAGGAGGTAAGTAACATACACAAATATACACAACAAACCAAATCAGGTAAGTAAAACAGTCATAAAATAATGCAAACACTGTAGAATACAATAGGATGCAATAGGCCTAGGGGCAGCACAAACCATATACTAAGAAAGTGGAATGCGAACCACGAATGGACCCCTATGTTAGTGTAGTGTGTAGAGGGTCACTGGGACTGTAAGAAAACACTAAGGGCCATATTTATACTTTTTGCCTGGTGTGCGTGAAAAAAAATGACGCACACCAGGCAGCGCCAGCGTAGGGGGATATGGAGCTTGGGCGCCAAAAAATGGGGCAAGTCAGGCTGAGGCAAATTTTTCGCCTCAACCCGATTTGCGCCATTTTTTTCGACTCCCAACCCCCATTGAAATGACTCCTGTCTTAGCAAAGACAGGAGTCATGCCCCCTTGCCCAATGGCCATGCCCAGGGACTTATGTCCCCTGGGCATGGTCATTGGGCATAGTGGCATGTAGGGGGGCACAAATCAGGCCCCCCTATGCCACAAACAAAATTTTAAAAAATACTTACCTGAACTTACCTTAATGTCCCTGGGATGGGTCCCTCCAGCCTTGGGTGTCCTCCTGGGGTGGGCAAGGGTGACAGGGGGTGTCCCTGGGGGCATGGGAGGGCACCTCTGTTCTCCTTCCGAGCCCACAGGTCCCTTAACGCCTGCCCTGACCAGGCGCTAAAAAACGGCGCAAAAGCGGCTGGATGTCATTTTTTTTGACCCGCCCACTCCCGGGCGTGAGTTTTGCCCGGGAGTGTAAATACGGCGCACATGCCTCGGAGTCAATTTTTTAGACGGGAACGCCTACCTTCCATATCATTAACGCAAAGTAGGTGTCCACGCTAAAAAATGACGCAAACTCCATGGACTTTGGCGCTAGACGCGTCTAATGCCAAAGTATAAATATGGAGTTAGTTTTGCGTCGGAATTGCGTAAAAAAAAACGACGCAATTCCGGCGCAAACAGAGTATAAATATGCCCCTAAGGGTGTAAAAGATACCCCACCCCAAGACCCTGGAAAGTAGGAGTAAAGTACTACTATTTCCCCAGAAACACACTAAAGTCATGATAAAGGATTTTGCAAGGACCACAACAGACTGCAAAGCACTGAAGATGTATTTCTGGACCTGAAGACCTGCAAAGGAAGGGGACCAAGTCCAAGAGTCACTAAAGTGTCCGGGGGGGCAGGAGCCCATTAAACCCCAGATGAAGGTGCAAAATGGCTGCCTCTGGTTGGAAGAAGCTGCAGGTTTTGCAACAACGGAAGGAGGGAGGAAGTTCTTCTTTGTGCAGAAGATGTCCCACGGCATGCTGGAGGATGCAAAGTTGTTTCCTTGGCAAAATATCGCAAACAAGCCTTGCTAGCTGCAAGAGTTGTAATTGAAGATAAAGGGTGCTGCCCAGGCCCAGTGAAGGACCAGGATGTCACCACTTAGGAGAGGAGACAGAAGGGGCCCTCAACAATGTAGAGAGCCCTTGGACAAGAACGAAGCACCCGCAGAAGTCTTTGAACACGAGTTCAAGAAGTCTGAACATGGCGGTCATCTCAACACTGCAAAGAGAGGTCCCACGCACCAGAGATCAACTCAGGGAGCTGAGCATCGCAGGACAGAATGCTGGGGACCTAGGCTCAGCTGTGCATGCAGGATTTCCTGGAAATGTGCACAGAAGCCCTTGTAGCTGCAGATCACGTGGTGCACAGCATTGTTACTGTCTGGAGAGGGGAGGCAAGGACTTACCTCCTCCAAATATGGACAGTTGGAGCACTGGACAGTCTGGGTCAATTGGGTCCACCACCTGTGTTCCAGGGGCCACGCCCATCCGGATGAGAGGGGATCCAGAGTACCAGTGAAGCTGACGTTTGGTGCCTGCTGAAGCAGGGGGAAGATTCTGTCGACCCATGGGAGATTTCTTTGTGGCTTCCAGTGCAGTGTGAAGGCAGGCAGCCCCCAGAGCATGCATCACCAGGAAACAGTTGAGAAAGACGGCAGGATTAGGTGCTACAATGTTGCTGGTGGTCTTCTGGCTACTTTGTTGCAGTTTTGCAGGCGTCCTGGAGCAGTCAGCGGTCGATTCTTGGCAGAAGTCGAAGAGAGAAGTGCAGAGGAGTCCTGCTGGATTCTTGCAAGTCGTTATCTGAGGAAAAGCACACTGGAGAGACCCTAAATAGCTTTCAGAGGAGGATTGGTCACCTAGTAAGGTAAGCACCTATCAGGAGGCACCTGCTGGCACTGGCCACTCAGAGGCCTCCAGAGTGCCCTCACACCTCTGAAAACAAGATGGCAGAGGTCTAGAACACACTGGAGGAGCTCTGGGCACCACCCCTGGGGTGGTGATGGACAGGGGAGGGGTCACTCCCATTTCCTTTGTCCAGTTTTGCACCAGAGCAGGGACTGGGGTTCCCTAAACCGGTGTAGACTGGCTTATGCAAGGAGGGCACCATCTGTGCCCTTCAAAGCATTTCCAGAGGCTGGGAGAGGCTACCCCTCCCCAGCATTTAACACCTATTTCCAAAGAGAGAGGGTGTAACACCCTGCTCTCAGAGGAAATACTTTGTTTTGCCTTCCTGGGACTGGGCTGCCCAGGCCCCAGGAGGAAAGAACCCTGTCTATGGGTGGCAGCAGCGCTAGCTGCAGAGAAAACCCCAGAGAGCTGGTTTGGCAGTACCGGGGGTCCATAGTGGAGCCCCCGGGATGCATGGAATTGGCTTCCCAATACCAGCTTTGTAATGGGGGGACAATTCCATTATCTTAGACATGTTAGATGGCCATATTCGGAGTTACCATTGTGAAGCTACATATAGGTATTGACCTATATGTAGTGCACACGTGTAATGGTGTCCCCGCACACACAAAGTCCGAGGAAATGGCCCTGAACTATGTGGGGGCAACTTTGCTAGTGCAAGGGAGCCCTCACATATAGTAACTGTGCACCTAACCTTCAGCAAGTGAAGGTTAGACATATAGGTGACTTATAAGTTACTTAAGTGCTGTGAAAATGGCTGTGAAATAACGTGTGCGTTATTTCACTGAGGCTGCAATTGCAGTCCTGTGTAAAAATTTGTCTGAGCTCCCTATGGATGGCAAAAGAAATGCTGCAGCCCATAAGGATCTCCTGGAACCCCAATACCCTGGGCACCAAGGTACCATATATTAGGGAAGTATAAGGTTGTTCCAGTATGCCAATTGAAATTGGTAAAAGTGGTCACTAGCCTATAGTGACAAAGGTAAAGGCAAGAGAGAGCATGACCACTGAGGTTCTGATTAGCAGAGCCCCAGTGACACAGTTAGGCACTACACAGGTATACACATTCAGGCCACAAACTATGAGCACTGGGGTCCTGGCTAGCGGGATCCCAGTGGAACAGGCAAAACATACTGACATACATGTAAGAATGGGGGTAACATGCTAAGAAAGATGGTACGTTCCTACAGGATGTTTATGAGGATTCATCACCCACACCTAGCCTTTGTCAACTGCATAGAAAGTTGGAGTGAAATTAGTAAATAGTCATGACAGATGATGGCCCCACATTCCTTTTCTATCTTTTATGTGTCCTGATTGACTCATACACTTTGCCAACTGTATGAGACATGCTGTGGCATTGTCTGGTATCAAGCCAGTTGATTTCAGATTTCACTGACACTGTACTACACATACAGCTGGACTGCCCTCTGTGATACACATACTATTTGTCATACATGAGTGTGAATGCCATGAATGTGGTGATTTGTCACCAGTAAGAAGGGTCAGTTTGCCATTGATGAGTAAAATCTCTCACACTGATCTATTGTCTTGGTTTATGACAGCTAATTTCATACAAAAGCATCATGTTTGAGACCAAATCATCATTAATTTTTTACTTAAGCACCAGGATTACAGAGATGGCATCACTTTGTATACAATTGCATCACATTTGGGACTAAAGCATCCTGCTGATATTTAATTTTGTCTAAATTTATCATGTTTGGACACGTATTTAGCTGGTATGTGTGGTTTGAGTACAACATGATTGTTCAAAGGGCAATGCACACATTACACACAACACTTTACAAAGATCAGTGCTTTGTGTCTGGCACTTTCAGGACAACAACAGCGTCCAAACCTAATTGACAAATGTTGTGGCCTGCTTATACTTTCGAAGATGTGGGTGAGTTTTTGTTTTCTGGAACTCTGACAGAAACACAAAGACAAATGATGGTTTTAATTATTTATTATGATGTGACAGCAATGTCACAAATACTTAAGTTATGTATTCACAGACGTGATTATGTGAAACAAATTTGGACAATATGTGTGCATCCACGAGTGCCTGCAGCAGAGTTTTGGATGTCTCCATACTCAGCTGCCTCCTCCTCCTCCTCCAGCGGGTCTTCCTGTGGTTGATCCGCCTCCAGGGGACATTCATGTGCACACATATGTTGTGCAGTATGGCAAATACCAATATAATTTTGCAGACCGGGGGGAATAGAGCAGTCCATCCAGGGATACATCCAAGCAGCGGAACCTTCGCTTAAGCCAAAGGTCCACTCCATCACATTACATGTCCTTATATGTGCCTGGTTATATGCCTTCTCCAGGTCTGTCGTGGGGTTTGCATATGGGGTCCTTACCCAGTGCTGTATTCCATAACCTTGATCAGTTGAAATTGAAAAAAGAGACAATGGGGGTCATTTCAACCTCGGCGGTCGTTTCACGAGACTGCTGAGGGACCACCGTGCTGAAGACCATCAGTCGTGGCGGTTTTCCGAATTATGACTGCTGCCAGCCCTCGGTCCTTTTCCGGACAGAGAGCTGCCAGCAGCCATACTGGCGGTCGGGGGGGAAGTGGAGGTTCCTTCACCTCCACCGCCCCGTCAACAGAACACCGCCCACCGAATCACGTTACATGATTCGGCATGGCGGTGTTCTGTTGACGGGGTGCTGGCGGCGGAGCAGCCCCCATGGATCCCGTCCCCTCCCGGAGGATCAACGGACCAGGTAAGTTGATCATCCATTAGGGGAGGGGGCGGGGGGATGTTGTGTGTTGTGTGCATGCATGTGGGTGTGCGTTTGAGTATGAAGAGGGGGTGTGTGAGTGCGTGTATGCATGCAGGGGTGTAGTGTGTTTGGAAATGTGTGAGTGTCTGCCTGTATGTATGTCAGTATGGATGTGTGCGTGTATGTCTGAATGTGGGTGTGCGTGTATGACTGTGTGTGCGTCTGTTGGCAGGTTTGTTCGTGTGTTGGTGGTGTCTGCATGCGTGTCGGTGTGTGTCTGTGTAGTGATGTCAGAGGTAGGGGTGGGGAGGGGGGTCCTGCCACCTTTCGGGGGTGGCAGGGGGTGGGGGGGTGTCGGGGAAGGACTCGGGTGGGGTGTGGGGGAGATCCCTGGCACTGATAGTGCTTACCGCCATGGATTTCATGGCGGTGCCCAACCCCATGAAATCCGTGGCGGTCAGCCAGGTCATGATACCGCTGGCGGTCTTGTGACAGCCGCCGGGCTGGAGACCCAAGTCTCCAGCCCAGCGGTCGTCTCTGCCCTGGAGGGCGGTTCGGAGAAGTGGCGGATGACTATGGCGGTAACCGCCATGGCCATGATTCCAATTTTTTTTACCGCCAGCCTGTTGGCGGTAAGACCGCCACTTCTCCGCCAACCGCCAGGGTTGTAATGAGGGCCAATGTCAATGTTTTGGATAACTGCATTGCGTACATTCCTGCCCGTGTGTGTCATGTGTAGTGGTATTGTCATGCACTTTTACAAGATGTGATCACATGATGTGTCACTTATATAATATTTCTGAAGTTTACAGTGGGCTCCTAAATCAATCTACGTGATGTCAAATGCAGTGTAGGAGCAGATACATCATACAAATTTACATCCTGACTGTCCTGTTAATGCAATACAATTTGGTGGTGGCAATTTGCCACCACTCTAGTCCAGTAGATGTTTTATTTTTTTACACTATCTTTTTTGCATTTTCAGTAAAGTACAACAGTGTGATCCGATATTGCATTGTTCCTCCAGCAGCATATTATCACAGTCAATGCAGACATATTAGACACAACACAAAGTGGCACATCAAAGCATCATCTAAAAATTGCGTGCACTAAACCCAATCCTTCCCAACCCCCCCTGCATCGAACTGTATGCTTATTCTGGGGTACAATAGGTAGTGTTATTGTTAGTGGATGCAAGTGTTGCAGGTGTTTGTTGAGTGTGGGGTACGTATCGGGAGGTGAGGGCCTTCAGGGGGATCTCAGGTATTCCCAGGCCCTCAGGGTGTGCACAGAATCTGCTTCATCAGAGGCAGTACCTAGCACATTAAATCTTTCCAGGATAGCATCCAATTGATGTAGACGGGCTTTTCTGTATTCCTCTTTACCGATAGCCTTGTTTCTGGCCTGTACCCAGCTTTCTACATCTGCTCACCAATATTCGACCTAAGGGGGCCCTAGGGGACTTTCAGTGTTGTGTCATGACTCTTTTAGCCAGTAATAAGGTGTAGGAAAGTACCATTTTGCCTGGCATGTTACCCTCACTTTTACTGTATGTATGTTTGTTTTTGCCTGTGTCACTGGGATCCTCCTAGCCAGGACCCCAGTGCTCATAAAGTATGCCCTGTATGTGTTCCCTGTGTGGTGCCTAACTGTATCACTGAGGCTCCGCTAATCAGAACCTCAGTGTTTATGCTCTCTCTCCTTTTAAAATTGTCACTGCAGGATAGTGACTAATTTGACCAATTCTGATTGGCACACTGGAACACCCTTATAATTCCCTAGTATATGGTATCTAGGTACCCAGGGTATTGGGGTTCCAGGAGATCTCTATGAGCTGCAGAATTTCTTTTGCTGCCCATAGGGAGCTCAGACAGTTCTTACACAGGACTGTCACTGCAGCCTGAGTGAAATAACGTCCACGTTATTTCACAGCCATTTTACACTGCACTCAAGTAACTTATAAGTCACCTATATTTCTAACCCTCACTTGGTGAAGGTTAGGTGCAAAGTTACTTAGTGTGTGGGCACCCTGGCACTATCCAAGGTGCCCCCACATTGTTCAGGGTAAATTCCCTGGACTTTGTGAGTGCGGGGACACCATTACACGCGTGCACTACATATAGGTCAACACCTATATGTAGCGTCACAATGGTAACTCCAAACATGGCCATGTAACATGTCTAGGATCATGGAATTGTCACCCCAATACCATTCTGGTATTGAGGGGACAATGCTATGCATCCCCGGGTCTCCAGCATAGAGCCCGGGTACTGCCAAACTAACTTTCCGGGGTTTTCACAGCAGCTACTGCTGCTGCCAACCCTCAGATCGGTTTCTGCCCTTCTGGGGCCTGGGCAGGCCAGGTTACTAGGGTCCAGCCAGTTAGGGACAGGTCTCTCTCTGCCAATTCCCATATTTCCTCTGTGTCTCACAATTCCCAGGCCTCCCACCCTGAGGATAACCTAATGGAGAGGGAACTCAGAAAGCTAAGGTTGGAAGAGGCCAGGCTGAAGCTTAAACAGCAGCAGCTGGCCTTAGACAGGGAATCTCTGGATGTAGAGAGGGAAAGGCAGATATTGGGGTTAGTTCCCCATGGTGGCAGCAGCAGTGATTTTGATAGCAATCCTGTTAGAGAGCAAGATTCCAGAAACCTGCACAAGTTAGTCCCCCCTTACAAGGAGGGGGATTACATTAACAAGTGGTTTGCTGCACTTGAGAGGGCCTGTATGGTACAATTGGTTCCTCAAAGGCAGTGGGCTGCTATCTTGTGGCTATCTTTCACTGGTAAGGGTAGGGATAGGCTCCTTACTGTCAGAGAAAGTGATGCTAATAACTAAAAAGTTTTGAAGGATGCACTCTTGGATGGATTTGGCTTAACCACTGAACAATACAGGATTAAGTTCAGAGACCAGAAAAGAGTCCTCTCAAGACTGGACAAACTTTGTAGACTGTTCAGTGAAGGCCTTGGAGGGTTGGTTACATGGCAGTAAGGTGACTGACTATGAAAGCCTGTATAATCTGATCCAGAGACAGCATATTTTGAACAATTGTGTGTCTGATTTGTTGCACCAGTACTGGGTAGAATCAGATCTGACCTCTCCCCAAGAACTGGGAAAGAAGGCAGACAAATGGGTCAGAACAAGAGTGAACAGAAAAGTTCATACAGGGGGTGACAAGGATGGCAAGAAGAAGGATGGTAAGTCTTTTGACAAGGGTGGGGACAAAGATAAAAAACATTCTGGGGCATATTTATACTCTGTTTGCGCCGGCATTGCGTCGTTTTTTTTTACGCAATTCCGACGCAAAACTAACTCCATATTTATACTTTGGCGTTAGACGCGTCTAGCGCCAAAGTCCATGGAGTTTGCGTCATTTTTTAGCGTGGACACCTACTTTGCGTTAATGATATGCAAGGTAGGCGTTCCCGTCTAAAAAAATGACTCCGAGGCATGTGCGCCGTATTTATACTCCCGGGCAAAATTCACGCCCGGGAGTGGGCGGGTCAAAAAAAATGACATCCAGCGGCTTTTGCGTCGTTTTTTAGCGCCTGGTCAGGGCAGGCGTTAAGGGACCTGTGGGCTCGGAAGGAGCCCAGAGGTGCCCTCCCATGCCCCAAGGGACCCCCCCTGTCACCCTTGCCCACCCCAGGAGGACACCCAAGGCTGGAGGGACCCATCCCAGGGACATTAAGGTAAGTTTTATTTTTTTATTTTTTTGTGGCATAGGGGGGCCTGATTTGTGCCCCCCTACATGCCACTATGCCCAATGACCATGCCCAGGGGACATAAGTCCCCTGGGCATGGCCATTGGGCAAGGGGGCATGACTCCTGTCTTTGCTAAGACAGCAGTCATTTCAATGGGGGTTGGGAGTCCAAAAAAATGGCGCAAATCGGGTTGAGGCGAAAAAATTTCCTCAGCCTGACTTGCCCCATTTTTTGGCGCCCAAGCTCCATATCCCCCTACGCCAGCGCTGCCTGGTGTACGTCATTTTTTTTCACGCACACCAGGCAGCGCCGGCGGCTAACGCCGGCTAACGTCATTGAATAAATACGGCGCCCGCATGGCGCTTCAGAATGGCGTTAGCCGGCGCTAATTTTTTTGACGCAAAACTGCGTTAGCGCAGTTTTGCGTCAAAAAGTATAAATATGGCCCTCTGAGTCTTCATCAGGCCCACAAAAATCCTCTGGGGGTGGTGGGTCCAAATCCTCTTCTAACAATCTGAAAAAGCCTTGGTGGTATTTATGTAAAGTAAAAGGCCATTGGGCAAGTGATTCAACTTGTCCAAAGAAAAACACCAAACCTCCCACCACCGCAACCTCTAGTGCCCCTAGTAATAGTAGTGGTGGTGGGAAGACTACTACAAATAGCCAAACCAAGGGTGTAGCTGGGCTCACTATTGGCAGTGTAGTTGGGTTGGTCTTGTTAGGGAGACCACAGAGGCTGTTTTAGTCTCTGATGGTGGCATTGACTTTGCCACCTTGGTTGCCTGTCCCCTTAATATGGGTAAGTACAAGCAACTACCCCTAATCAACGGTTTTGAGCTTGAGGCCTACAGGGACACAGGAGCCAGTGTAACTATCGTTATAGAGAAACTGGTTCACCCTGATCAACACCTACTTGGTCAGCAGTACCAAGTGACTGATGCTCACAATAACACACTTAGCCACCCGATGGCTGTTGTGAATCTCAACTGGGGGGGGGGGTTACTGGTCCAAAGAAAGTTGTGGTAGCCACTGAATTACCTGTAGATTGCTTACTGGGCAATGATTTGGAAACATCAGATTGGGCTGAAGTGGAGTTGGAGGCTCATGCAGCAATGATGGGCATTCCTGGGCATATTTTTGCTTTAACAAGGGGTTCAGGCCAAAAAGCAAAAAGGACAGGGAAAACTGGATCCTGGAACAATGGACCAAGTGCTCCCAAAAGCCAGGGGTGGGAAGGGTAAATCCTTGTCCACCATCCCTCCCTTTCCAGAAGATTCCCTTTTTGAGGAAGAGGAATCCTCTCCCTGTCCAGAACCTACACCAGATGAGCTGGCAGCAGACACTGCTGAGCTTTTGGGTGCAGGGGGGCCTGCTAGGGCAGACCTGAGTGTGGCACAGCAGACCTGTCCCACACTAGAGGGTTTAAGACAGAAAGCTGTCAAGCAGCAGAATGGGGATGTCAGTGATAGCCATAAGGTGTATTGGGAAGACAACCTCTTGTATACTGAGTTAAGGGACCCTAAACCTGGAGCTGAACTGAAATTGGTCATCCCCTTGCAATACAGAGAGTTTCTTCTTGCTTTGGCACATGACATTCCCTTGGCTGGGCATTTGGGCCAAAGTAAAACTTGGGACAGGCTTGGTCCCCTGTTTCACTGGCCTCATATGTCAGAGGACACCAAAGAGTTGTGTCGCTCTTGTGTGACCTGCTAAGCCAGTGGTAAGACTGGTGGCACTCCAAAGGCCCCCTTAATTCCACTTCCTGTGGTTGGGGTGCCCTTTGAAAGGGTTGGGGTTGACATAGTTGGCCCCCTTGACCCTCCAACAGCTTCAGGCGATAGGTTTATCCTGGTGATAGTGGACCATGCCTCTGAAGCCATCCCCCTTAAGGACCACTACAGCTCCTGCAATGGCAAAGGCCCTCCTGGGAATCTTTTCCAGAGTGGGCTTCCCTAAGGAAGTGGTGTCAGACAGAGGTAGTAACTTCATGTCTGCATACCTCAAGGCAATGTGGAAGAAATGTGGTGTAACTTACAAGTTCACTACCCCTTATCATCCACAAACAAATGGTCTGGTTGAGAGGTTTAATAAAACTCTCAAAGGTATGATAATGGGGCTCCCTGAAAAACTCAGAAGGAGATGGGATGTCCTGTTACCTTGCCTCCTTTTTGCTTACAGGGAGTTACCCCAAAATGGAGTGGGCTTTAGCCCCTTTGAACTCCTCCTTGGGCTCCCTGTGAGAGGTCCCCTTGCTCTTGTTAAGGAGTGTTGGGAACAACCTTTAAAAGCTCCTAAACAAGACACTGTGGATTATGTACTTAGCCTAAGATCACAAATGGCTGAGTACATGAAAAAGGCCAGTAAAAACCTTCAGGCCAGCCAGGAGCTGCAAAAGCAATTGCATGACCAGAAGGCTGTTCTGATCCAGTACCAACCAGGACAGAAGGTGTGGGTATTGGAGCCTGAGGCCCCAAGAGCACTCCAGGACAAATGGAGTGGACCCCATCTAATTGTTGAGAAAAAGGGTGAGGTTACCTATTTAATAGACCTTGGCACTGCCAGGAGTCCCCTTAGGGTGCTCCAAGTCAACCGCCTGAAACCCTACTATGACAGGGCTGATCTCACCCTGCTCATAGCACCTGATAAGGGACAGGAAGAAGGGGGTGGCCCTCTCCCTGATCTCTTCTCCACCACTGAAGCTGATGGCTTAGTGGAGGGAGTAGTGCTGGCAGATTGTCTTACTGCTGAGCAGAAAGATAACTGTGTAAATCTTTTAAGTCAGTTTTCTGAACTCTTTTCACTGATACAAGGTACCACTACTTGGTGTGAGCATACAATCAACACTGGAGACAGTTGCCTGTCAAAAGTAACACTTATAGGCAGCCTCACTATGTCAGGGACTGCATTAAACAAGGTTCAGAAAATGCGAGACTTAGGAGTGATTGAGCCTTCAGAAAGCCCATGGGCTAGCCCAATGGTGCTTGTCCCTAAACCTCACAGTAAAGATGGAAAAAGAGAGATGAGGTTTTGTGTTGAATGTAGAGAGCTTAACCAAGTAACCAAGACAATTGCTCACCCTATACCCAGGGCAGATGAGCTGATTGATACACTGGCTTCTGTCAAGTATCTGAGTACTTTTGATTTAACTGCAGGGTATTGGCAGATTAAGCTATCAGAAGATGCAAAACCTAAAACTGCATTCTCAACCATTGGAGGGTACTATCAATTCACTGTAATGCCCTTTGGTCTGAAGAATGCACCTGCCACTTTTCAAAGGTTGGTAAACACAGTCCTGCAAGGGTTGGAAGCTTTCAGTGCAGCATATCTGGATGATATAGCTGTCCTTAGTTCCACCTGGGATGATCACCTGGTCCACCTGTGGAAAGTTTTGGAGGCCCTGCAAAAGGCAGACCTCACTATCAAGGCCTCAAAGTGCCAGATAGGGCAGGGGAAAGTGTTTTATCTGGGCCACCTAGTAGGTGGGGAACAGATTGCACCATTTCAGGGGAAGATCCAGACTATTATGGAATGGGCTCCCCCTACAACTCAAACTCAGGTGAGAGCCTTTTTAGGCCTCACAGGGTACTACAGGAGGTTTATTAAGAATTATGGCTCCAATGCAGCTCCTCTTAATGACCTCACTAGTAAAAGGATGCCTAAAAAGTATTGTGGACAGCTAGCTGTCAAAAAGCTTTTGATGAGCTCAAACAGGCCATGTGCTCTGCACCTGTCTTAAAAAGCCCTTGCTACTCCAAAAAGTTCATAGTCCAGACTGATGCTTCTGAATTGGGGGTTGGGGCAGTGCTATTACAGCTTAATACTGAGGGCCAGGATCAACCTGTTGCTTTTATCAGCAGGAGGTTGACCCCTAGAGAAAAGTGTTGGTCTGCCATAGAGAGGGAGGCTTTTGCTGTGGTCTGGACACTGAAAAAGTTGAGACCATACCTGTTTGGTACTCACTTTATTGTTCAGACAGACCACAAACCTCTACTTTGGCTAAAACAAATGAAAAGTGAAAACTCTAAATTGTTGAGGTGGTCCATATCCCTACAGGGAATGGACTATACAGTGGAACACAGACCTGGGAGTACCCACTCCAATGCAGATGGACTCCCAAGATATTTCCACTTAGACAATGAAGACTCATCTGGGCAAGATTAGCCTTATTGTCCCTCGTTTGGAGGGGTTGTGTAGAAAAGTGCCATCTTGCCTGGCATGTTACCCCCATTTTTACTGTATGTATGTTTGTTTTTGCCTGTGTCACTGGGATCCTCCTAGCCAGGACCCCAGTGCTCATAAAGTATGCCCTGTATGTGTTCCCTGTGTGGTGCCTAACTATATCACTGAGGCTCTGCTAATCAGAACCTCAGTGTTTATGCTCTCTCTGCTTTTAAAATTGTCACTGCAGGCTAGTGACTAATTTTACCAATTCTCATTGGCATACTGGAACACCCTTATAATTCCCTAGTATATGATACCTAGGTACCCAGAGTATTGGGGTTCCAGGAGATCTCTATGGGCTGCAGCATTTCTTTTGCCACCCATAGGGAGCTCAGACAGTTCTTACACGGGACTGCCACTGCAGCCTGAGTGAAATAACATCCACGTTATTTCACAGCCATTTTACACTGCACTTAAGTAACTTATAAGTCACCTAAATGTCTAGCCCTCACTTGGTGAAGGTTAGGTGCAAAGTTACTTAGTGCGTGGTCACCCTGGCACTAGCCAAGGTGCCCCCACATTGTTCAGGGCAAATTCCCCGGACTTTGTGAGTGCGGAGACACCATTACACGTGTGCACTACATATAGGTCAACACCTATATGTAGCATCACAATGGTAACTCCGAACATGGCCATGTTACATGTCTAGGATCATGGAATTGTCATCCTAATACCATTCTTGTATTGGGAGGACAATTCCATGCATCCCCGGGTCCCCAGCAGAGAGCTGGGTACTGCCAAACTAACTTTCCAGGGTTTTCACAGCAGCTACCGCTGCTGCCAACCCTCAGATCGGTTTCTGCCCCCCTGGGGCCTGGGCAGCCCAGTCCCAGGAAGGCAGAACAAAGGATTTCCTCTGAGAGAGGGTGTTACACCCTCTCCCTTTGAAAATAGGTGTAAAGGGCAGCGAAGGAGTAGCCTCTCCTGGCCTCTCGAAATGCTTTGAAGGGCACAGAAGGTGCCCTCCTTTCATAAGCCAGTCTACACCGGTTCGGGGATCCCCCAGCCCTGCTCTAGCGCGAAACTGGACAAAGGAAAGGGGAGTGACCACTCCCCTGACCAGCACCTCCCAGGGGAGGTGCCCAGAGCTCCTCCAGTGTGTACAACGGACAGCTCTTAGAGGCCAGTGCCAGCAGGTGCCGTCAGAGACCCCTCCTGATAGGTGCTTACCTTTCTCTGTAGCCAATCCCCCTCTGTGGGCTATTTGGGGTCTCTCCTGTGGGTATCTCACCAGATAACGAATGCAAGAGCTCACCAGAGTTCCTCTGCACTTCCCTCTTCTACTTCTGCTAAGGATCGACCGCTGACTGCTCCAGGACGCCTGCAAAACAGCAACAAAGTAGCAAGAAGACTACCAGCAACATTGTAGCGCCTCCTCCTACCGGCTTTCTCGACTGTTTCCTGGTGGTGCATGCTCTGAGGGCTGTCTGCCTTCACCCCGCACTGGAAGCCAAGAAGAAATCTCCTGTGGGTCGACGGAATCTTCCCCCTGCCAACGCAGGCACCAAACTTCTGCTTCACCAGTCCCCTGGGTCCCCTCTCATCCTGACGAGCTTGGTCCCTGGAACACAGGAGCTGGGTCCAAGTGTCTTCGACAGTCCAGTGGCCATTCTGTCCAAATTTGGTGGAGGTAAGTCCTTGCCTCCCCACGCCAGACAGTAACCCTGTGTATTGCGTGAACAGCAGCTGCTTGGGCTTCTGTGCACTCTTGCATGACTTCCTTCATGCACAGCCTAGCCCAGGTTCCCAGCACTCCGTCCTGCATTGCCCAACTCACTGAGATGGACTCCGACTTTGTGGGACTCCCTTTTGTTGTGCTGAGTTGCGGCCACCCTCAGATCTTCTGAGCACCTGTTCAGGTGCTTCTGCGGGTGCTGCCTGCTTCTGCATGGGCTCTCTGTGTTGCTGAGTGCCCCCTCTGTCTCCTCCTGCAAGGGCAATCTCCTGGTCCTTCCTGGGCCCTGGCAGCACCCAAAATCCTCAACTGCAACTCTTGCAACTAGCAAGGCTTGTTTGCGGTCTTTCTGCGTGAGAACAACTCTGCATCCTCCTGTCGCGTGGGCTCTCATTATCCTAAATGAGACTACTGGATTTCTAGGCAGCAGGATCCCCAAGCTCGGAGAGGAAACAGCGTAGGTGTAAATCACCTGCAGCGGGACGGCCTCCCCAGTAGTGAGAGGGGTTCCGGAACTACTGGGTGTCCCTCTTGGTCTGCTGTGCAGAATCGGCCACATGTTGTAACTTGACATTATCAATGGAAACAAAGCGATTTCCTTTGGCCCCTTGCAGCGGAAGTAAAATCACAGTTCTCGTGCCGCTAACCCCTAACACAGGGACAGGTGCTCGGTAAGAAGGACCAAATTCTTTCTTTACTGCAACCTTTTCACGCACTAGATCCCCAATCCTGGGTATCCAACCAGTAGGCGTTACTGGTTCATCCTTAATTCCTGTGGAGGCAGCACTTGCAGAAGAGTTATCTTCACGGAATTGTTGTAAATCCTGCAAAACAGTGACACGATCATTTATGTCAAAGGGCGTATCTGCCGCCTCCACACCAGGACCATCTAGATCAGGAACATACATTCGTGTTCCAAACAGGCACTCATATGAAGTACGACCCCCCAGGGACCTTCTAGGCAAGTTATTAAGTGCTCTCTGTACTCCATACAGGTGGGCTAGCCAACTACGACCCGTACCTATAACTCTGGCCGTTAAGGATTGCTTTAAATCACAATTTAAACGCCCCATGACAGAATTTCCCTCGGGATGAAACGGAGACGAGAATTGGAGTTGGACCCCCAACGAAGCCATGGTGTCCCTGAATGCCTTAGAGGCAAAAGCAGGGCCCTGGTCCGAATGAAAAGCCGCAACTGCAAATGTATCGACAAAAATGCGCAAATCTTTAATAACAGTCCGAGCGTCAGCCGAGCGCTGTGGCCAGACCCACACAAATCTGGAGCACGAATCTACAGCAACCAAAATATATTTGTATGCACTATCTGGCGTTAGCGGACCACAATGATCCAAGTACACACACTGTAAAGGTTTATTTAAAATCAGAAGGGGCGTCTGCTGCGGGCGTCTAGCCGTCAAAGCTTTAATTTGTTGACAGACGTCACAACAAAGGACATACTGCTTTGTCTCCTTATAGAGACCAGGCCACCAGTAACGAGCCTGTAAAAGTGAAATCGTGGCAGCCATACCAGCATGCGCAGATGCCGCCCCATCATGCGCTGCAGAAATCAATCGAGGTCTCTCAATTTTATTGGGCATTTCACGTACACCAATGCCTGGAATGTTAACAATAGCATTTAGCACACTATTCAAGCAGTAACCATATTTAGAAGGAAATCCTTTAGGAAAGGGCGTGCCATCAGCCGTAGCCCTTATGGCAGCCGAAATCTCTGTGTCTGGTTTGGAACTCGAACGAGTTACTGCGGCCACAGTGGCGAAAGCCACTGCCGACTTCGCGGCTTCATCAGCCAAAGTATTCCCAGCAATGTGTATTCCAACGCGCTAGTGTCCAAGTGTATGTACAACATGGACCTTAGGAAGTGTTTCTTTCAGATCCACAACCTTACCCCACAGCAATTTGTGTTTAATGGTGTTGCCTTTAGAGTCTCTGAACCCATTTAACTTCCAATAGTGTAAATATTCATTGAAAGACTGAACACAGTAGTAGGAGTCACAGACCAGCAAGGTCAAAGTCGACGGATCCGCGTGTTCCAATGCTAACAATAAAGCTTTGAGCTCAGCCAGCTGTGCCATACAATCTCCCAAGGTTTAAGTATAAGTATGTCGGGGGCGGAACACTTCCCCCTCCATAGTGCCGCTCACTACCGCACATGCAGCCAAATATTGTTGTTTAGTCCCAACCGCCGGTTGCGCAGAGCCATCGGTATACATGACCATTTGATATTGGTCAATAGGCAATGTGCCAGTAGGAACTGGGTACTCCATTTCATATTGAAGAAATTCTTGAGTCTGCAATTTAGGGTCAAATATGTAATCTACATCAGAGGCTGTCAAAGACGTAGCCCATTGTATCCATCGCGGGTGTAAAGCTTTCGAATTAGGAACACTCGCTTTTGTAACAGCCTCTAAGGCTGGAATTGGGGAAACGACAATGATGCGTTGGCCCTGGGCAAGAGGTCTTTCTTTAATCACAGCCATCTGTACTGCAGTGAGTATTTTCTCAATCTGTGCAAATCGTTGTTCTGCAGCAGAATACAAGTGGGACTTGTATGCAATCGGGACTGTCTCACCCTCATTAAAGGGGACATATGTAAACCCAACAGCCCCAGGTATCACCCTGATTACTAAATGCGTTTTATTGTCCCGTGTGTGTAAATGTTGAACTATTAAGAGATCAGTTTGCAAATCTCGTAGTATACGTGTATGTTCAATCGTCCAAAATCTATTCGAAAAATTTGGTCTAATCAACTCGTATAAAGGTTTTATACGTGTAGCATAATCAGGAATGTAAGTTCTGCCAAAATTCAGAAACCCCAATAATGACTGGAGCTTCCGAACCGTATTAGGAGGTTGCAATAAAGCACATTTCTCCCAAAAATGTGGCGCTAAGCTCTTGCCCTCATTCGCCAATTCATATCCCAGGAATATGATGCTGAGGAATGCAATCTTCGATTTCTTAAAATTAAACTTATAGCCAATTTCAGCAAACCCCACAACAATGCGTGCTACACGCCTTAGATGTTGCAGAATCTCATAATCTGTCAAATATATATCATCAACATATGATAACGCTTCAGGGTCTAACTCGTGCAGAATTTCAGTTACACGAGCCGAAAATAGTCCTGGGCTATTCTTATACCCCTGAAGCAAACGCCAAAACATTTTCTGAGAGCCAAACGCACTGAAACTGGTATAGTCCCGACTTTCGGGCGCTATATTTTGGCAGAAAAATCCATTCGAGATATCTAATGTTGTTTTGTATTTTTTACGCACTATATTATTCAGAAGCGCTGCGCTATGTGAATTCTGTATTGCATATGTGCGTGTATGTCCATTTAAGTGTCTGTAATCCACCACTATCCTATATGAATGGTCCAGTTTAGCAACTGGAAATAAGGGATTATTCATCGGTGAGACACAGGGTTCAATTACACCCTGGTACTCCAATGGTGTAAGAATTTTCCTAACCGATGCCCTTGCCTCAAATTTGATAGGATACTGTGGCTGTGGCTGAGGTTCGCCCTTTATTGGAATTACATGATAAGGTGATTGTCTATCCCACCCCACATTATTTCTATATAGGGCGGGGGCCTGTGCTAGAGCCCATGTCTTACTATAGGACTCCGCTAGTTCTCTCGGAACAAGTGGTGAGAAGGAAGGTGTAATAACCTCCTCCCCAACCGGACAGTCGAGAACAAAGTCAGGTGGCCAATCTTGTTCGGCCAGCAGAACGTCATATGATTTTACCACATGGTCCCAAAAGATGGCATGGACAATGCGGTCAATGTCCCCTTCTAATCGCAGAGTCACTTTATATACTCTATCAGGATCAGAGACTCGCATATCCGCCGTTTCGACTTGTATGAAGTCATCAGTTGCTTTCAACTCCAGATGTTCTAGAAGACTCCGGCGAACTATTGTGACCTCTGCCGCGCTGTCTAACAGCGCCAACGCCCATGTCTTGTTCGTCAAGAGAACTCTCTTCTTGAGCGGCATGTCTAACTGAGACTGCTGCCACTTTTTTCTTCTTAAATTGTTGTTTTTGTTGCAGTGGTTTCTCTTCTTGTTTAATAGAAACCTCTGTTGAGCGTTGTGAGTCGTGTCTCGGTTTCACGTACTCAGTTCTGCGCTCAGACCGCCCACCTCTCTCATTTCTCTTGTCCGAGGAGTCCTGAAAGGAACGAGATTGGCATGTATCAGTATATTGATATCTATCAGGCGTCTTCAAATTATCCCTATTCCTGAGATTATACCTATTCTGCGGGGTCTCCGGTTGCGGAGACTCTCCCCCATCTTTCTTAGGTGTTTGCTGTTTCTTTTCCCAGCGCTTTTTATTACCCTCAGGTTGCTGTTGTTTAGCATTATCTTTATTATTTTTACCCTGTAATTGGGGTTTTTGCGGTCTAGCCCCTAGGCTATCGCGACCAATACTAGAATATGTTTCTGCTATTATTCTCGGGAGTTCCCGTTCCTGATTAATCTGCGGAACGTCCCGAAGACGCATTCGCACTGCTAGTGCTACTGCCTCTCCCTTGAGATTACTCAAAATAATAGAAGAAACCGCGGCAAAATTGCCCATCAACTGCATGCCCAAATCTAAGGCAGGGGCAGCCCCATATTCATCTTGAATTTGTTTATGCACCCCTGGTAAATTAGCTAATGTCGGTGTACCGTGTGCCGTAGTGTAGAGCGCGGCAAACACCGTGCCCCAGCTATTACAATGATCCACAGTAGGAACCATCCCATACGGCAAACACATTGTCAAAATTCTATGTTTATCCTGAGGTCCCGTATGGGGAAATACTGCTTCCAGCGTATAAATTTTTTGCGCCAGCCAAAATGGAGTTTCCTCATGTTTAGCCGGTACTTTACCCATAACTGAGTGTACAGTGGCCGGATTAATACCCGTAACCACTGCTTGTGGGTGCGCCGGAGCAGCACGTGCTGCATTAGTATTTAATGCCTGCATTACAAACTGAACCAGTCTTCTGTATGTAGTTGCTAAGTCTATATATAAACGACGCACGTCAGCCACTGCCAAACTAGCGACCGCAGGATATGGTGTGTAAGTAGCCAATAAAGGCCAGGTCGGACCATCATTACTCAGTGGACCTAACCTTACTTGTGCTACTGTGTGTGGGAGGGCGCCATCAAGCCAATTATGGTGTTCTTGATAAGATAAAGGTATCTCTAAGTATGCATAAGCCCTTTATTGTCCAGGGGCATTCGAAACAGTGTATTCGTGAAAAGTGTTTGTACCCCCATCAACAGCTGGAAATACGACCCAAGAATAAAAAAGTTCTGTTCTAAAGGCTGCATGGGCGTCCAGCACAAAAGTGACCGGAGCCCCTTGGACTGTCAGTCCATGTGCTATCACATGACCTGTGAGCGGTTGTCGCATATTAAGCGCTATATTCTCTACATTCGGATTCGCCATTTGTAAAAACAGCACCAGGTCAGAGAAGGCACACCAATATTGGGGTTTTCCTTTTAAAGTTCAAGCTTAAGCAACCAACCACTAAGTAATAGGATGCCTATCCCGTGGTGGCGGAAATCCTCAGCCCCACGGACGTCTCCGTTTACGGAACCGAGGAGTCAATAAATATTTGAGACCGAGAGAGTCAGCCGGACCTAAAAATTAGAGCCAGACCAATCGTTGCCATGTCGCGTGGGCTCTCATTATCCTAAATGAGACCACTGGATTTCTAGGCAGCAGGATCGATAACGGTTTGGGGGACTGAGTCTTACCCACGTGTAAGGAACTCTGTCACCCTAAATCCGGTTTTTTCTCCGGCTAACTAGCAGTGCCTCATTTCTCCCACGGGGAAGAGATGATTGGGCAGCCGAGCGCATGACATCTTTGGAACTTCTCAGGGAAGTCGTGGTCACTCAGATCCAAACCAACTCTCTCATTTACAGTATGACCTCATATACAAATGACAAAGGCAGTATAAGTTTTATATAATGTTTTAATAAAACGACTGCATTTTAGATAATAAGGCGTGAGCCGCAATCACCAGAACCATACAACACAGTAGGATTGAAATAGTCACCAGGAGAGTAAAACATAAGAACAAAGCTATCATGTTGTCTAATAGTTTCTACTCTCCCTCTGCTTGTTCTATTTCGAGCACAGCATGTTAAGCTTCTAACTTGCCTTTCTGAATCACTGGGGAGACATCAGCCCTCATACCTGAGCAAAGGCCTGTGATCTTGGTTCAGCATCTGCAACGAGGCAGTCAGCATCTAGTTGTGGTTCCCTGGTCGGAATCTCCCTCTTGCGTGTATTGGGACAAGGAAGTGTTTTTATAATTAACATGTCAGCGTGATCACAAAATGTCCCTACGCAGAAATGCCAAAGATTAAACTCCTACCACGTCTATCGGCAATGTACCAGACTGTGGGCCTCATTCACAGGCTGGCGGTGCTCCGAAGGGCATTCTGACCGCGGCGGTTCAGCCGCGGTCAGAAAGGGTAAACCGGCGGTCACCCGCCGGTTTACCGCTGCCCTTCTGAATCCTCCATGGCGGCGAAGCGCGCTCCGCCGCCATGGGGATTCAGACACCCCCTACCGCCATCCTGTTCATGGCGGGAAACCCGCCATGAACAGGATGGCGGTAGGGGGTGCCGCCATGCCAATGGCATGGGCACTGCAGGGGCCCCCGTAAGAGGGCCCCGCAAAGTATTTCAGTGTCTGCTATGCAGACACTGAAATACGCGACGGGTGCCACTGCACCCATCGCACCTTCCCACTACGCGGCTCAATTCTGAGCCGGCGTCCTCATGGGAAGGTTGATTTGCCCTGGGCTGGTGGGCGGCCTTTTGGCGGCCGCCCGCCAGCCCAGGGCAAATCTCAGAATCACCGCAGCGGTCTTTCGACCGCGGTGCGGTGTTCTGACGGGGTTACTTTAAGAATGACCCCCTGTATCCTTGACTGAAGCACAGAGTGAACAAGAATGTGTTTATGGAGAACTCCAGTGCTGAAGTAGGCTAAACAGTGTGATATGAATATAAAACAAGACCGTAGAACTGGCTATTCTAAAAAATAACAGTACGAAGCCTAATAAAAGCAAAGTGCACAGAGGCTCTAAACTGCAAGCAAATGAATAAAATACATCCAGGGCAAAATGCACAAAGGCCTAAAGCCTGAAGCTAATGCGCAAAGGAGACATAAAACTAACCACACTACACTCCAGCACGCCGTGGGACATCTTCTGACCAAAGGAGAAGTTCCTGGCACCTTTTGTTGGCTTCTTCCACCCAGAGGCAGCCCTTTTGCACCTTCATCCAGGGTTTAGTGGGCTCCTGCCCCCCCTGGACACTTGTGTGACTCTTGGACTTGGTCTTCTTCCTTAACAGGTCCTCAGGTCCAGGAATCCATCTTCAGTGCTTTGCAGTCAGTTGTTGTCCTTGCAGAATCCCCTATCTCAACTTTACTGTCTTTCTGGGGTAGTGGGGTAACTTTACTCCTACATTTCAGGGTCTTGGGGTGGGGTATCTTGGACACCCTTGGTGTTTTCTTACACTCCCAACAACTCTCTACACACTACTCTAGGCCTGGGGTCCATCTGTGGTTCGCATTCCACTTTTGGAGTATATGGTTTGTGTTGCCCCTAGGCCTATTTCTCCCTATTGCATTATATTGTGTTCTACAGTGTTTGCACTACTTTCCTAACTGTTTACTTACCTGATTTGGTTTGTGTGTGTATATTTTGTGTATATTACTTACCTCCTAAGGGAGTATATCCTCTGAGATACTTTTGGCATATTGGGCCTGATTCTAACTTTGGAGGACGGTGTTAAACCGTCCCAAAAGTGGCGGATATACCACCTACCGTATTACGAGTTCCATAGGATATAATGGACTCGTAATACGGTAGGTGGTAAATCCGCCACTTTTGGGACGGTTTAACACCGTCCTCCAAAGTTAGAATCAGGCCCATTGTCACTAAAACAAAGTACCTTTATTTTTTTTAGTATTGTGTTTTCTTATGATATAGTGCTAAGTGATATAAGTGGTATAGTAGGAGCTTTGCATGTCTCCTAGTTCAGCCTAAGCTGCTCTGCTATAGCTACCTCTATCAGCCTAAGCTGCTAGAACACCACTATTCTACGAATAAGGGATAACTGGACCTGGCACAAGGTGTAAGTAACATAAGGTACCCACTATAAGCCAGGCTAGCCTGCTACATAAGGCTAGATTGGTGAATCTTAGTTGTGGTCAGGGAGTCACTGGGTCTAGGATGTAGACCCAACAGACATTGTGCATGTGTACTATACTGGTCAAGGCCAGGAATAGTTGTCATCACTGTGGCTATGCCTGTCTATTATGAATATATTGCAGGGCAGGACCGAAGCATAATTAGGAGATCTGCATCTAAGGCCTTACATTTAGAACATATTAAGGAGGCAGTGGTAAAGGTGACACTAAGCCTGTGGGGTGTTAAATATGCCCTATGTAACATTGTGAATTGTATGAGCTTATATATCATGTTAAAAGAGACTTTTCTGGGGTATTCTGGTGCATGGACCCTGTCCTTTTCCAAGAATTCACTGGTCAAGTCAATTTCCTATTTTAGTTTGAGCAGGACAAAGGAGACTCTAAGGTGTGCCATGGCTCCACAGTAGAGCAAACGTACAAGGTGTCTACCATGGCCCATGGCATGTAATATTTTAAAATAATTTATGTGTGGGTGGCTCAGTCCCATCAGGGGACCAATGTTGATGGACATAATGAAGTAAACAAGCGTGAGTAAGAAACAAGGGGCCAGGTGTAGGTAGATATGGTTTTGCGAGTCGCAAATTGCGAGTCGCAAAACCATATGCAGAATGGTGTCCATGACACCATCTGCGAATCGCAAGGGGGTCGCAAAGACCCACCTCATTAATATTAATGAGGTGGGTCTCAATTTGCGCCCCCTTGCGATTCCCTGCACTCACAGGTATGGTGGCCTGCTGGAGACAGCAGACCACCATGTCTGTGACTGCTTTATTAATAAAGCAGTTATTTTTTTTGTATTGCAGCCCGTTTTCCTTAAAGGAAAACAAGTTGCAATACAAACGAAAAAATGAAACCATTTGGTTTCATTTTTTCAGAGTAGGCAGTGGTCCATGGGACCACTGCCTGCTCTGAAAAAACATTTTGGGCGACATTCACAAAGCAGAAAGGGTCCCATGGGGACCCCTTCCCTTTTGCGAATGAGTTAGCACCCACTTCACATGGGTGCTAACTGCGAATTGCTTTGCGACCGCGTTCGCGGTCACAAATAAATTCTGCATCGCGGTGCGAATCTCAAATAGGAAGGGAACACCCCATCCTATTTGCGAGTCTCATTCCCATTTTGCGAGTCGGTACCGACTCGCAAAATGGGCATGTGCATCACGATGCCCGTTTTGCATGGCGCAAACTGTGAATTTTGCAGTTTGCGCCATGCAAACGGTTCCTACATCTGGACCAAGGTCTCAGGAGGGCCATTGGTGTGAATGAAATGTCAGTGTGGGGCATAAACTTTCCATAATGGAACAGTGAGCTGATTGTCAGTTTCCCATTCAGTTCCCACGTGCTCAACCGTCGTGCGTCAGTGTACCTGAAGGATCATACATCAGGACAGGAGCTGTATATCTAACTGCTAGTCACCATTAGGCAGGAGTCACTAGAAAAGAAGCAATGTCGCTGGTGGCGGTGTTACATCAGGGCAAATTAGTTTGTAGAATGGTCCTGGCTCACTTATGCTGTAGTAAATCCTATCTCTATCAGATTGAGTTATGCCAAACAATAGGGTAGCCACTGCAGTTGTCTCACCAGACAATAAGCTTTGGAGTCCATAGCCCCCATGCTTCCAGCATCTGCGGGAAGCTGCAATTTGGCAAGACCAATCCTGTGGCAACCTGGTCCCCAGGTAAGTTCCACCAACATTGTGTTGAGCAGAAGAGGGAGAAGTCAACAGGCTAGCATACATTGAAATGGGAATCATCAAAAAATATGTATAATCTAGGAAGATCAGAGGTCTCCAAGTATATTAACGATTATAATCCTGTCATTCTGAAGATATGGAATGCAAATATGGACATACAGGTGGTCATTCCGAGTTTGGCGGTAACTGAACCGCCACGCCGGCGGCGGTCTTTTGACCACTGCCAGGGTGGTGGTGCAGACCGCCATATAACGAGTAAGGCGGTGAACCCAATGCAACACAGACAACTCACCGCTAGCACCACCACTGCTGACGAGCAGCAACCGGCAGCGGAAGCCAACTTCATGCAGGTGGAAGCCAATGTCCCACCTGCCACAACACACACCAACACCACCAACACACCCCATAACCACACAACGACAACTAGACCACAAACACCTCAATTCAGGCACAGACAGGCACGTCGTGCGACACCATACATACACACACACACCATGAACTCAATGACACACAATCAATAGTTGTGAACACACATCTAAACAATGATACAGGTGACACAACACGTACAACCAACAATCAAGGAAATCCACACATGCAGCACCATACACATGGATGCACACATCAACCCATACAATCACAAAAGCAAGCAGTCCCACACATCACAACATCCCCAAGCCATCTACCCAGAGCATGCAACAACACAGACACATTCCATACACAGACCTCACACACCTGTGCACACAGATGTCACACTACCATGTGGAAAGAAACCAGGACAAGCATCTGAACTTGCTGAGCACAGGAATGTGGGCAGAGCCTGAAAAAATCTCTGTGGGCCAGACAAGGCACCGTGAATGCTTTCCAGGAATGCATTGGACTGCTGCATCTCGGATGCCAGTCCCTGGATGGCATTCACGATTGTTGTCTGCCCCACAGAGATGGACCTCAGAAGGTCAATAGCCTCCTCATTGAGGGCAACAGGGATGACTGGGGCAGAGGTGCCTGGTGCGAAGGATGAGCGGGCACGGGGAACTGGGTGGGGTGCAACAGGGTGGGCGGTGCTGGTAAGGGGCGTGGCGGACAAGGATGGTGCTCGGGTGGTCCCAGATGGCTCTGCTACCACCAGGGAGCCGCCGTTGGAAGAGGAATCTGAATCAGATGTGTTGGTAGCTCCAGTCTCTCCCATGGTGCTCCCCTCACCCTTCGTCCCACTGGTCCCCTTGGCTTCATTGATGTCCGCCTCCTGAGTCCTGTGGGCTGCTGCATCCCCGCGCGCCGGTGACCTTCCTCCTTCACCAGATGATGCTAATACACACATAGACAGAGGTGGAGAGAGAGAAGGAGGGTAGGAGGAACAGAAAGGGAGGAAAAGATGTTAACCCACACATCCACTTCACATACAAACAATACAGATTACAGCCCCTGCCGGGGAAACAAGAGACCATTTAGCAATCATTTACTATTGGGTCATGCAAGCGATACCCAAACTCAATTCATCCCTGCAGCCTAAACACCTGAATGAAGACCACTACATGGTTGTCAACTGCATGAATGACTTATCCAACAAACCAGACCAGGACCATACCCATCCATATGTCATCCATTACGGGACTATACAAATCTGAGCACAGGGACTGGGAACACTCCCTAACTGACAGGAATGTGTGGAGTACATGTGCTACTGAGGTCCATTGATGTAGCAGGTCAAACAATTCCAGTGTTCATGTAACATGCCTGTCATTACCCATATACAGTGTCTAAATGACCACCTTGTACTACAACAGTACGTGCAGAGTTGGAGGATGCAGCCAGTGACATCATTGCGTACATGGGCGACCCATACCTACAGGTGAACGTGTATCACAGTACCACCACTTCTTCTCCTGCATGGCTCAACATAGCTAATGTCGCACACTCCTACATGATGGGTGTCACACCCAGGACTGTGCATTCCCTAAATCACATCTGACCACGTCAATTCCTAATCCAGTGAGGGTCACAGTACACAACCATGCAGTAGTCACCTGACAGTCAACACTTACCCACTTGTGGCTGCTGTGCTGCCTTCAAGCGCCCATCCAACACTGGGTATGCCACTGCCAGTATGCGGGCCATTAGGGGGGTCAGGGTTCGACGGGCACCCCTCCCACGTTGGGAGGCCATCCCCACCTGGGCCTCCACAGTTTTACAGGCCTAGCGCCTCAGGTCCTCCCACCGCTTTCTGCAGTGGGTGCTCCGCCATCTATGGACCCCCAGGGTCCGCACTTCCTTGGCGATGGCTCTCCATAACCCTTTTTTCTGGTGGGTGCTGACCTGCATGAGAAACATTCATAAAAGGGTGGACATGATGTTAATTACAACAGTACAGCAGTAACCTTTGGTGACACACAACAATCAGGGAGCATGCCCACTGACAATATTCCACACATTTCCTGTGCATGCTAAACACCTGATCAGTCATGACATGTCAATGTGCACACACATGCATTGTCAAACACCACCCGACATGTGGGCCAAAGGATGTTGTACTGGCCTGTTGCCCTGGACCACCGTACAACCGCCCATACAGGGGCAGGACCCCTTCCACCAGTTTCTTCAGTTCCTCCATAGTGAAGGCTGGGGCCCTATCTCCTGCGTTGCGTGCCATCATTGCTCCAAGTGACAGGACACAGCAGCATACGAAGTGGAGATCTGTCTTGCCCGAAAGCCAGGAGTCAAGTGAGCTGGCACATACAAAGTGGCAGTTACGACCACAGCGGTCATGACCGTCACCTCTGGCGGTGATCGTCATTGGTCCCATCCTCCCATAGACATCAATGTAAACCAATAGGGAGTTGCACAGCGGTTCAGACCGCCTTCCACCATGACGACTTCCGCCAGCGGAACGGGGTCACTTCCAGCTGAACAATGCATGCCGGACTGGCGGATGCCATATTAGTCTGTGACATTACTGTCCTGGGTGCACAATGCGTAATTACCTGCATGTCATCACAAATAGATACGTCAGGCCACACATTGTGGATAATGACACATGTAGTGAGTGTCTGGTGACATTACCACAATTGTCACTACAGTTGTCACGATATATGATCAGTATAGTGGAACACATGGAAGGTGTATGTGGACAGGTCCCGTATAAGTCCATTGCCACAGGGATCATGTGCCATTGTCTGGTTAGGAATGGAGTGTGGAGTAATGTGTCTTCCCACAACATGACAGTCAACTTGCATGAATGGCACTTTGTGACTGTCGTATGTCAATCTTGGTGTTCTGCATTGGGAGAGGTTCCCAGATTGTTGTTTGTGTCCCTGCACATATATTGCCACAATGGAGTGATGAGGAATGTACCAGCTTACAGACCACTTATAGATCTTGATACCATGGAAGAGCGCCACATCAGCCTGACCTATCGACTGAACCATTTGTGCATCAGGGAATTGGTGGCACAGTTGAAGCCAGACCTCCTGCCGGGTTTGAGAAATCCCCATGCCATTCCTCCAACAGCCCAGGTGCTGTCAGTCCTGCATTGTCTGCCAAGTGTCTCTTTTCAGGTCACAGTGGGACTGGCTGCAGGGCTTTCACAGCCCAAGTTCAGTAAGCTGTTGCAGGATGTTCTGGATGCCCTACTCAAGCATGTGCACTGGTACATTAGGTTCCCACAACCTCCAGCATTGCCCACTGTGAAAGCAGCCTTATACAACATATCAAATGTCCCACATGTAATTGGGGCCATTGATGGGATTCACAGTGCCTTGGTACCTCTGAGGACCAATAAACAGCTGTACAGAAACAGGAAGAGTGCATATTTGTTCAATGTACAAGTGATGTGTCTTGCAGACGAGCACATAACACAAGTGAATGCAAAGTTCCCAGGATCAGTACATGATTCCTACATCCTGAGGAACAGCAGTGTCCCTGCAATGATGTCACAGCTACAGGGAGAAAGGGCCTGGCTCATAGGTATGCGTACTGCCCTCCATGTCAGATATTTGTACCCCTCATAACACAGTCAGCACTCTGCCTAGCATTGTTACCTATGGTCATGTTCCCTTTTCCACACAACTGACCCTGGATACCCCAACCTGCCCTGGCTCCTGACAACTTTGATACATCCAACTACAGGAGGGGAGAACAGGTACAATTAGGTACATAGCCAGATGAGATGAGTGATTGAATTGACTTTCTGTCTCTTTAAAGCTAGATTTTGTTGTCTTCATGTGTTTGGTGGTGCCCTACAGTACTGACCGGGGAAAGTCTGCAAGATCATTTTTGCCTGCTTCATGCTCCATAATCTGGCCCTCAGAAGTCACATCCCACTGTTGGAGGAGGGGGACAAAGATGCTGGAGCACTGTTTGGGGCTGGTGACTCATGCTGAGGGGGAGGCAGACGAGGATGAGGCACACAACAACAGGACTGACCTGATACGTCACTACTTTAATGGTGCACAGGTATGCGTGAATTGTATGTCATCTGCACATGAAAGATGTATTGTTGAAGCCAGTCACTAGCCAGTATTTGCATGCATCAAGGTGTGTGTGGGGACTACAGCCTTCCATCTTGGTTTCTGACCTTGAAGGGTAGTAGACTTACCATGAGGGGTAGTGGTAATGCACTGCTGCTAAGTACATGTGTGGAATGCTGGTGCCATTGCGGTACAGCCTTATTGTTGTACCAAAGGTTTAGGGTCCTCAGTCTGCCTAGTTGGGGATATGTTAGGGGGAATTATCCGTCTTGTCCTGCTGTGTAGGCATGTCATGCTGAATTGTCAGCTGCCATGTGGCAAGTGCCTGTTCCTGACCACTCAGGGAGGTGTACAATAGAGGATGTTACCTATGTTACAATTTTCCTGTCCCACATGTGTGTGACTGCCTATATGTGGTATCATAGCTACTGGGCCTGTCATCCTGTGTATGTGTTCAAATGATGTGGATATATGTATTCTTTACATGTCTTACAACTTTGTGCCTGATTCCATTTTATTTTCCCTCTTCAGGTCACATCTCTGTCTGCAAGCTGATTTCTGTACTCTCTGTTGCCATCGCTGACACTGGAAATCATTACAATTTGGATTTACTTACACACCTGTCTGAGTGTCCCACTACATCTGTCACTTCAACATTGTTGTGGTGCTGACATGTGTATATATTTGGTGCTTGGAAACAAGATTGCCACTTCATACAATGAAGAGACGTGCACCATGACTTGTGTGAATTTGTGTTTACTGAGTGTATGACAACACAGTCCAGAGGAAGGATTAGTAAATGGAGTCATGGATAAAGTAATTGTTTTAATGTTGTATCCGAACAGAAATGAGGTGAATACAGAGCTGTTAAGTTTGATCAACCTGAAGGTATATATGCAGCATTTATTAACATTAGTCACACCATGTTCAAAGAAGGTATGTCATATGTAGCATTGTCACAGGTTGAATGTTGTCCGGTTTGTATCTGATAGAGCTTGACGACAGTAAAGTAAATGCTGATTTAACTTGTGTCAAAGAGTATAACTGTTTGAGAAGTGTATATGCTTCTCATTTAGGACAGTATCCAGTTTACGAAAAGCCTAGAATCTTACCAAAACTAAAGGTTTCAAAGGATGACACTGACATTCCTCAAAAAAGGGCAAGAAAGAGAAAAATAAGGTTTTGGAGAAAAAATATTTAAAATGCTGATTAATTTATTAGTTACCAGTTATCAAACCCCTCTGGAGTCAATTGCTATGCCAATGTAGTTCTCAATGCACTGTTCTCTTTACCTCATCTGGTGCACACAATTAAACAGAAAAAATACAAAAGTTAGTTCTTTGCACTCTTCACTTTGTTAGAATGCTTGTGAAGTGGGGACGTGGTCTGGCCGCCGAAAGAAATGTCCACCTAAATAGTGAGCTCCTCGCGCCAGACTGAGCCCGGGGGCAAGGAGGGTCTGCCGACTGCTGGAGGTGCTTCCCCCTGCTGCGCACTGTTCACCCGTACGGGCGGCGAGTGCCTGGGGGGTTCATTCATCACCTACAGACTGAGGAGGGGCTTCAACTGCACCGCAGCCCTGCGACGCGCGAGGAGCCACGGCCCGGATTACTCCCTCATGCGGGAGAGGCGCGAGGTGGGAGAAGCGGCATTCGCCGAACGCCCAGGGGCCCAGCTGAGGCTCCCCAAGGGTCCCAGGGGACTTGTGGGCTCGTGGAGGTAGGGGGAGAGATCGGAAGAGGCTGCCAGCCTTTTCCTTCCCTGCCCTCGGGCAGGCTCTAAGCTCCAGATAACAAGAGGCCGCTATCCTAAGTCTGCCGGAGGGTACTTCTAGCAGCGGAACACGTGGAGTCCCCAACGCATGAGTGAGGGCACACCTCTACTGCCTACTGCCTCAGTTGCGTGGCCTTCCCCCACCCCTCAGTTATACTTGGACCCATAGGCTATCTGTAATCTGCAGCCGGTTGTCCCCTGGAGCAGTGGGATCTGTTCTCCAGGCTGTGATCGCTCTCACCCAGGATCAAGGCAGAGACAAATCCCGATCCCCCTTGAAACCGATACCTCCTACGGATCGACCGTGGTGATGAACTTCTGAAGAAGGCAGGATCTCTCATCCAATAGTCCGGAGCGATTACTTTCCCGTTGGATAGCTAAATGCCCCACCTATCTCCCCCATATATGTCTACTTCTGATATGAGGGGAGTTGCTGGCACTGTTGTTGTTGCTCTTACCGCTACTGTTGATATTGTTTACCTTGAAATCGTTGTTTGGTTTAAGTCGTTGGGTATTGACTCACTTACTGGTTACATCCACTCTTCTGAGGCTCCTCCACCCATCATGCCTGTCCGTGACTCTCACTAGTCATAGTCCACTGGGGAACATACCACAGAGTCCAACCCAGGAGTCTGCATGACCCCACCCCACCCCACGCCCTCCCCCTATGCAACAGTATATTATTCTGGGGTGGCCCCCAGGCGATCCCCTGTGTTTCATTCCATCTTCTACACCCTGGGACCCCAAAATACCTATTTTCCGTACCCCATATGCCAACCCCGGCTCAAAGTTATGCCCCTCCCTTTCCCCTTCAGGGGTGCTCCGAAGGCAGGCTAAATGTATGGACACAGGGACCTCATAGTTTCTCTCTGGTGCTCTCGGCTCCAGCGTGACAGTCACCCCCTCCCTTCATGCCCATGACCTGCTGAGACCCGCCCATCCCGGAACTACCCCCGATTCCCTTCCCGATCTCCCACTTGCCCCCGTCACTCTATGCTTCCCCTGTCCCCCCCTGCAATGTTCCAATGTTCCAAACATCTTGTATTGACCACCACTGGCCGTTTGTCGCTGGCCCCTCTGGGCTCACCCCTGCCCCTCCCCACTTTGTGCTCATCTGGCGTGCGGGACACGCAGATTCCGACCCACAGCTTAACAGGACTTACAGTAGCGAGGTATTTACCTCAGTTTCTATAGACCCTGGCTACGTGTCTCATTTTTCGCATCCTCTTACTCTTACTTCCAATCTCCCACCCTACCCTCCCTAGCCCTCTTCTTCATTCTTTTCTATCCTATCCTATTATATTCCGAGTTAGCCTGTCCTTATCCTATTTCCCTCACGCACTCTGTGTGAGAATCTGTACAAACTTCATTCATAGTATAAAGGTATGGAAGATGAGAAAGACACTGATGCATAGAATAACACATCCAGACACATACGCATGCATCCACTGACACACTCAGGTAAAGACTGATACATACACCAGGACATAAACTGATACATGCTCTAACACACCCACACACTGACTGATGCATACACTAACATACCCAGGCACATATTCATTCATACACTAACACACCCAGGCACACACTGATACATACACTGGCTCACCCAGGCACACAGTGATACATACCCTGATACATCCAAACACACATAGGGGGTCATTTTGACCCTGGCGGTCCGAGACCGCCAGGGCTAAAAGGACAGAAGCACCGCCAACAGGCTGGCGGTGCTTCCAGCCCTATTACGACCGCGGCGGAAGCGCCGCGGTCGCACCGCCGGGGCTGGCGGTTACCCGCCGTTTTAGCCCCGGCGGTGATAATCCGCCAGGGCAGCGCTGCAAGCAGCGCTGCCCTGGGGATTATGACACCCCTACCGCCAGCCTGTTTCTGGCGGTTTGCACCGCCAGGAAGAGACTGGCCATAAGGGGTGTCCTGGGGCCCTAACAGGTCTGCATAGCAGTCAGTGAAAAGCGCGACGGGTGCAACTGCACCCGTCGCACGGCCGCAACACCGCCGGCTCCATTAGGAGCCGGCTCCTATGTTGCGGCCTCATCCCCGCTGGCCCGGCGGGCGCAAACTTGGTTTGCGCCCGCCGGCCCAGCGGGAATGTCATAAGGGGGGCCGTGTGAGTGCGGCCGCATTGGCGGCCGCACGGCGGTTACCGCCCGCCAAGGTCGTAATGACCCCCATAATCTTGCATGCACTAACACACCCAAGCAGATACTCATGAATACACTAAGACACCCAGGATCGCACTAATGCATACACTGACACATCCAGGCACACACTCTTGTATGCACTAACACACACAGACATACAATGATACATACACTAACACACACAGGCACGCCCTGATATTTACGCTAAAACAGATATGAGCACACTGAAACATAAACTAACACATCCAGTCACACATTGATACATATACTCACACACCCAGGCACACACTGAAGTATTCACTAACCCTCCCAGACACACAGTCATACATACACTAACACACCCAGGGGCTCACACTGATACATACACTGACACACAAGGCACACACTGTTATATCCACTAACATACCCAGGATCACCCTAATGGATGCACTCATACACTAACACACACAGGCACACACCCATACATACACTGACATACCCAAGCACACACTGTTACATACACTAAGACACTCAGAGCCACATTGAAGCATTCCCTAACACATCCAGACACACACTCATACATACAATAAAACACCCAGGCACACGCTGATGCATACACTTACACACATGCACACACTCATTCTTACACTAACACACCTAGGCACACATACATCTGTACACTGGCACACCCAGTCACACACTAATACATATAATGACACACTCAGGCGCACACTTATGCATATAGTAACACAACCAGACACAGTAATACATAGACAATTACTCTCAAGCACACACTCAAGCATACAATATTACTCTCATCAATACACTGATACATACACTGATGCACCCAGACACACACTGATGTGTACACTAATACATCTATGTACTCACTGGTGCACACAGTGAAATACACAGGCACACAATAATAAGAAGACAGGCACAGCTCTTTAGGGAAAATATGGTGGTTCTAACAAGAACCTTTTTTTTCCATATTTTGAGAACCAACCTTTTCTTCTTTTTTTGATTTTTAAAAAGAACTAGATTGAATGCAAAAACTGCAAATTAGCAAATTGTATGCAAAACAGCTGCATACTGAAAAACACTGGTGTTTTCGAACACTAACACGAAAAGAAAAATAAATAATGAATTGAATTGTGATGTCAGCAGGCGGTTGTCCAAGGCCAGATGTTGATAGACCAAGATCTCTTGTAGTAGCTGCTTTCTCCCTGACCATTCTCAAATAAGCACGTTCATGGTTGCTCTTCACAGGCTTCCACATTGATGAAGTACTATAACTGTCAGGAGATTGCCCATTAAATCAAACTTCCACAGGAGCAGATGCCTTTTACCCAACTCCCTCCAAAAGATGCGTGCTCAGACTTTGACTGATTATATGAACCCTGCATCCGCTAGGGGGAAAAGGGAATGGGAATAGAAAAAGAGAGACCGTCTCCAGATCCAGTTCCAGCCTGTGTTTCCCACTTGAAGATAGCATATTCAGTGTGTGTCTCTAAAAACCTGCACATTCATTCTTATTGGGATTTCTTTAAAGGAAGGACCTTCAGTCGGGTGATAAGAGCTTAGATAAGTACATTCCTATTGGGCATTCATCTGCTCAGCCATTCACATTCACCCAATTCTATTGTTCTCCTAACCTGGATCTTTTGAGAGACTAGCCTCTCTCTAAGAGAACAATGTTATCTTAATATCTTCTTTTCTCCAGGAGTCAGAGGTTTCCAAGGTTCTCTGGAGTTCACAAATATACAAACTGCTAATGTCTTTTATAGGAAACGAAAACTCCTTCTCAAGGTTCAGTTTTCTCAATCACAGTCTCTAGGAATTAGTCTGAGCACTGAGGGTTGTCTCTCAGACTGACAAGTCTGCAAATCAAAGAGTTCTTCAATATATATGTACATATACATATTGGAAAGTCTGGAAATCATACAGAAGGATTCCTTACTGCAGTTCCTTGAAGTCCTATTAAGCCAAAACAAATAGTCCTCAGAAAGCCGATAGCCAGATGTTGGAAGAAGGAAAAAATACAGATCTTCAAAAGGGAAAAAGTAGCTGGTGTGCACACCGTAACAAGAAAAATAATTAATTACTCAAAACTGGAAGAATTCTTTATGAAACGAAATGCCTCAGGAACACTGCTCATTCTCCGCAGGATGACAGTTGAAGTGCAGGGCTCCCAGGGAGAAACAGGTGGAGGGAGGCTTCAGCACGAGACTAAGGTAGATACACTAGAGCGCGGACCTCACATGGATTTGCGGCCACCGTCTTGAGTGGCAGTTAAACCTGAAGAAGGTAGTTCTAAGAACAGCCTCCGCAAGAGCCACTTGGAGTGAGGACTCCACTGCAACCAACATGGGTACAAGGAAAAGGGGAATCGTTTTTGCTGAGGGAAAAACTTAACAACCCTGGCAATAGTTTTCCTGACAATAACCATATTTTTTTATTGTGCTTCTGGAATGCTGTTTCCCACACAGTACAGACCTTCTCTCCTGCTGGCACCGTAAACCAGACCAAAACATCACTTTTCTTTCATAAAGAAGCACCTTCTTCCTCTAAATCACCTTCTTGCTCTGGTCCCAGAGAAACACCAGCAGGATTCTTTTCTGCCATAGATTCTGTTTAGCTCAAATGTTTCACCTTTCTTCACCAACAGACAGTATAAAAGTGACTGTATTGGATGTGGACTTTAAAAAAAAAATTGGCTGGACTGAACAGCAATCAATAGAAAGGAAGCTTTAGGGGCATATTTATACTCTGTTTGCGCCAAATGTGCGCCAAACATTTTGACGCACAATCGCCGCAAACCCTGCCCCATATTTATACTTTGACATCCGACCCCGAGGGCGTCAAAATTCCACCATGTGCATCATTTTTTGGAAGGGGGAACCAGCCTTACGTTAATTTTATGCAAGGTAGGCGTTCCCTTCCAAAAAATGACTTTAAGGCCTGTGCCCCATATTTATACTCTGATGTCATTTTGACGCACAGGAGGGGGTGGGCCTTAAAAAATGGCGCACAGCCTGATGGGCGCCGTTTTTTAACGCCTGGGTCAGGGCAGGCGTTAAGGGACCTGTGGGCTCCGAAGGAGCCCAGAGGTGCCCTCCCCTGCCCCCAGGGACACCCCCTGCCACCCTTGCCCACCCCAGGAGGACACCCAAGGATGGAGGGACCATCCCAGGGAAGTTGAGGTAAGTTGGGGTAAGTATTTTTTTTCATTTTTTTTAAGTGTCATAGGGGGGCCAGATTTGGGCCCCCCTACATGCCACTATGCCCAATGACCATGCCCAGGGGACATAAGTACCCTGGGCATGGCCATTGGGCAAGGGGGCATGACTCCTGTCTTTGCTAAGACAGAAGTCATGTCAATGGAGGTTGGGCGTCAAAATAAATGGCGCAAATCCGGTTAGAGGCCTGATTTTTGCCTCAGACCTGACTTGCCCCATTTTTTGACGCACAACCCCCATTTTCCCATATGCCGGCGCTGCCTGGTGTGAGTCATTTTTTTTTACGCACACCAGTCCGCAGCACCGGCTAACGTCATTCCGTTGGCGCAGTTGTGCGTCAAAAAGTATAAATATGGGCCTTAGTTTTTAAAAGTGAGTGAATAGCACAGCTAATCTGTGGATTCACAACAATGTTAAAACACCTTATTTGTCCAGAAAAAAAACATTAATTTTTAAGGTTTCAAATATGTTCACCCGTACGGTACAATTTAATTCAAAGCTCCTATATCAGAATCCGCAGACACATTTACATCACTGTAACGGAACAAAAAGCATAGAGTTCAACCCTAGCAAACTCTATGGTTCTACGGATCTGAAAAAAATTTTTTAACTAAGAAATAATACAGTAACTATGGCTATGTGCAAATTATTCAAGTAAATTTCTTTTCCTTCTTCATATTTTGCCATCATTCTCACTACTTTGCCTTTGGTTTTTTCTACTCTATTCAGTGTATTACCTCCTTCCTATTCCCTTGCCTTTTTGCATTATTTTGAGTACTTTATCATTGCTTTTTCCTACTTTTTACAACTTTCTCTTTCCTTTATGCTTATTCATTCTTTTTCACTTGTACTATGAACTAAGAACAATGAAGGAGGCTGGCCACAGGTCCAGGCCATGCCTAACTATAACGTCCATGGACCTTTGTTGTTTTAAGTGAATTTCTATGGTTTTTTAAATGCAGTGGAAGGTTGTCATTTGGAATGTCATCAGTGATGCCACTGGCCATGTCATGAGTCATGTAATATGTGAGGTCATAAGCAGTGCATTGTGGGGACATAAGTTATAGTTAGGACTAGTAACTATAACCACTTAATTTCAATGAGTTTCTGTGAGTAAATTCAGTATCTAACTATAACGTCTCTCTAACCTTTGTTTTTTTTAGTGTAAATAAATAAATATATATATATCTATATATATATATATATTTTTTTTTTTTCTCCAAAACTTGTGATCTGCTTACAAGCTGCTTGAATGCTGGTGGTGCAGGTGAAGGTGCTACCGCTAGCACTTCAAAACAAACATTCCTTCCTCCCCTTCAGAGAAAAGCCTGCACTCCAGATTGTAAGTAATCATTGTTTATATTCCATGCAGTGCGTGCCCCAGAGAATGCGTTTTGGCTGCTTGTTCAGCCTTTGTCAATTCAAGAGTGCCATTTCTAAAAGCAATTTATAATCACCATGTTATGCAAATTAGACCAACATAAACTATATACTTTGAAATATCTGATCTTGCATTTTGGAAAGTCACACATCAGAAGGAAATACAACAATGTAAAAATGTCTCCTTTCAGCTGTGTTTGCACAGGGTAATACAACAATGTAAAACTGTACCTTTTGGCTGTGTTTGTAGTTAGAAGTAAGTTGCAATTGCAGCGTATTTTTGGCATGTTGACATCCAATAATTATTTCCACTGTATGAAGCTATTGTTATAAATTAGGTCATGTAGTGTTAAGCTTTAGAGAGGAGGAATTTAGCAGACCTGCCCCATCTGTGGAACAGATGCCCTGCGGGGCATGCAGTCTGTTTAAACTAGGTTTACACTTCCTTAAGGGGACCACTTGACTGTGCAAACAGAGGTACGGGGTTCGCTGTCCTAGAGAAGGCTAATAAAAATATTATTAGTCTTCCTGTGCATATCATAACAGGATAGGATTAAGACACTAGGGCGGTCATTCTGACCCTGGCGGTCAAAGACCGCCAGGGCGGAGGACCGCGGGAGCACCGCCGACAGGCCGGCGGTGCTCCAATGGGGATTCCGACCGCGGCGGTAAAGCCGCGGTCGGACCGGCAACACTGGCGGGCTCCCGCCAGTGTACCGCCGCCCCATTGAATCCTCCAAGGTGGCGCAGCTTGCTGCGCCGCCGAGGGGATTCCGACCCCCCCTACCGCCATCCAGATCCCGGCGGTCCGACCGCCGGGATCCGGATGGCGGTAGGGGGGGTCGCGGGGCCCCTGGGGGCCCCTGCAGTGCCCATGCCACTGGCATGGGCATTGCAGGGGCCCCCGTAAGAGGGCCCCTAAATGTATTTCACTGTCTGCTGCGCAGACAGTGAAATACGCGACGGGTGCAACTGCACCCGTCGCACAGCTTCCACTCCGCCGGCTCGATTCCGAGCCGGCTTCATCGTGGAAGCCTCTTTCCCGCTGGGCTGGCGGGCGGCCTGAAGGCGACCGCCCGCCAGCCCAGCGGGAAAGTCAGAATTACCGCCGCGGTCTTTCGACCGCGGAACGGTAACCTGACGGCGGGACTTTGGCGGGCGGCCTCCGCCGCCCGCCAAGGTCAGAATGAGGGCCTAGATTTGCATTATGGTGGTAATATTTGTGTTATACAGTTTTCTGACCGCTATTCTTATGTTATTCTAATTGTATCTAATTTGCTTCATAATAGACTATGTTAGTTACCATAGATATATTGTATACTTTCATTGTGTCTTTTCAATTGTTGCTATGTATATGTATGACTGAGATAATGTAAGGACTGACCTGTTTTACCACAGTTCCCTGAGAGGGGCGAGAGTGTTGTGTTTTTTGGGTTTCCACAATTGCTTGCCACTCTGTGAGGTTACGAGTTCAAGTGAGGCACTATGAATTAGCTAGGTATTTTGGTATGACAGTACTGATTTAGCAGAAGTGGAACAGTCCCTGCATTCTGATGTACTATTGTCCCATGGCACAGATCTGCAAAAGCAGAACCCCTGTGACACAACCACTTACACAGCTATTCAAATACTCACTCACACACTGACATGCACACTTCCAGATCCATAGACAACTCAGAAATCCACTCACACAGGTAGACAGCCACTCACACAATCTGTGAGATACAAATGTAGGCAGTTATACAAGTATTAAATGTGTGGGTGTTTTACATAAATGCTATTGGTTATGAAGTGGTCTGCAGATCCATTGCAGTATCGAAATGTTGTAAATTATTATAGTACATAGAGCCCATGTTGTGGTCTCTGAGGAATGCAGAAACAATTTTATTCACATGTTTTGTGGATTTGTCTATCGGTGGACCGAATTTGTTTGACCGCTTCCACTTCTGCCTTTGGCAAATGTTGGAAAACATCAAGGCAGTGTGTGCCATTACTTTACCAAAGGTATACTTCATAAGGATTTCCAGACCTACCCCAGTAATTGTGCCTAGGTCATTGCCACCACAGTGCAAAACAATGAGGTCTGGATGTTGCCAATCCACAATGCTTCCAATAAAAGCTAACAGTTGATGCCACTTTAATCCTCTCTGGCCAACCCAAGTAATGTCTGCATTAGGTGAACCCAAGTCCCTATCAATACCACTGTTTCTAACACTCCCTCCTGCTCAAAACTCAGAACTATGGCCCACAGTCATCAATCTGACCATTTTGGAGGCAAGCAGGAGTACCACACAGGAGAAGGCTGAAACCGAATAAGACAGTTTTCAGAGTGAACGGGAGGGAAAATGGAGGACACTACATACAATAAAAAAGATTTGATTGGTTGGTGTAAATATGAAGGTAGCTAATGATATCTGTGATTGGTTTCAGAACAATAAAAAAAAGTTATGCAGTTTAGGATATGCTTATAATTCCAAACAGTCAACCACACCTGCTAAAGTTCACTTTGAACTTAGTATGCTGCTAACAGAATGTGTTTTGAACTTTTGACCTAGTGCTAGCAGAAAATGTTCTAAACATGGGCACTATAGAAATAGAGCTAAAAGAGTGTGGGAGAATGAAACAAAAAAGACTAGACTGTTAGCCTGAAAAGCGAAGTGATGAGTAATTATTTCTCATTAGGGTCTGTTTTGTTTCAAATTCAGTGCTTTTTTTTACAATATAAACTATAAATACCATTCTTTAAGAGCAGAGTGTTAAATGGTTTTACAGGCTCCAGTGTGGATTTGTGGAACTGCTGCGATTTTACGCAGGGAGCTGCGTTGATTACCATGGAAGATCCACAAATCTACCCAAATCCACTACTAATTTAGGCTTCTTAACAGGAGTCTTGTGAAGGGCTAAAAAAGAGTGACCATTCAAAAATAGTATAACAAAAATATCATATGAAAGGAAGGTTGTGATTTGCTTAGTACATCAGTCTGGAGGAGTTGCCATTAATGGTTCCTTTGTACTCAGAGTGGTATACCATTCCTGTACTTCTGTCTTCAGATTTTTACTAACAAGAGGTTCTAACCAATACTGAGATAAAAATTGGAGAAGAGCTACGAGATTTCACACATAGGTCAATTGGGATATACTTCTACGCCACAGTAAAAGGAAAAATAAAATTAAGGTAGATGATGATATTAAGGAAATCCATAGTGAGCAGCAGAGGAGGAATAAAAATTCCAGAAGAGAAAATATTTTATTAAACTGCAATGAATGAATGTGTTTAGAAGTAGTTGTGGGTAATTGATTACTCTATATATTGTAATAGTATAACATTTGCACCCACTCACACAGACAGGTACTCATAGACTCATTTACAGAGCCAAAAAGGCCCTTATGTACCCACCACCAGTATATAGTTAGATAGAGACTGACACACTGAGAGGGACATCCTATTTGGGACTCACCAGACACCCCTGAATGCCTCCAGGATAAACTATCTATTCCCCTAAAGAAGAAAGGGTTTGGGAAGTGGGGACAAATCCTAGAGGGTCACATCTTTTTGCCTTGGTCCATTCTTACTGAGCAAGAAGGAGGTTCTGTTTCCAAATACAAATATTGTCAACTTGCAAGTTGGACGAGAACTATTCCTAAGGAAGGACAAGGGAAGGACATCTGGGAAAAGAAACTGCATTACAGAGACTGACCTATCATAAGGAGGTTGTTCTATGGTATTGGGTGCTAGGAGAAGCTGGGGAAGAGTCTCTTGTCTTCCTGGAACACAATGGGGAAAGGACCTGCAATCGCTGGATTTCACCATCCTCTGGCAAGTATCAATGTACACTTTGGGCTACAGTCAAATCTGCTTCCTTAAAAAAAAGCATTTGTTCACATTTCATAGGGCTTATTGGACCCCAGAGAAGTTGACAGACTTGGGGAAGCATAAGAAGAACTGTCCCAGATGCGAAGAAGAGAGGGCGGATGATGTCCACATGTTTTGGCAGTGCCCTATGCTTCACCAATTCTGGTAGGATGTGGGTAAGGTGCTTATGGTGGTTAGTCCTGAAGCCAAGGTAAGCTGCTCTCCGGTAATATGTGGAATGCGTAATGGGAAGGGGCAAAGCCAAGAGATTCATAGACATCAAAGGTCCTTATTGTTTGTATTGATTCTTTTGGCTTGCCGGGAGATAAGTCTAAAATGGGTTCTCCCTTCGGCTCCATGATTGCACGAATAGTTGGCATCAGTCACTAAGCAGAGTAGCCCTTCTAACAAGAGGGATATGTTCCGGGTGTTTTGGGAAACAGGTGTAATTCACAGAGGTAGGCCCTTATGGTCAAGTCACAGACTGAAGATGCCCAATGATTAAGACTTGTCACAAGTCCTCTCTCTACAATTATGCTGAGTTAGGTGGCGGAACTGCCTGATGCCAGATGTTACCAGTGGGAATTTGTTTTGGTTTTGTGTTGGGGGGTCCCTCCTTGTTTGAGATTCTCCCCTGGCCTTAATACTGTTGTCCCCTTAGCCATTATGAATTCATTATGACGAATACTAAAAAAAAAACTGAGGGACATCAAAAAACCATTCATTGACCCATTTACTCATCAATCCACACAGGCAGTTACATACCCATTTACACTCTTATACAGGAAATAACACAGCCACTGATATACCCAGTTATTTACATATCCAGTGACACACACAGAAGCACTAATACAGTTACTGAGTTATCTATTGGACCAGTAACACACTCAGACGCCTACCTCTAGAGCAACATATAAACATACTTATATACTTAGAGCGTTAGGGAGCCTGTTACGAACTGAGATAAACCTTTAATATATGGATTCATTTGCATATAGTTTGTAATCAAGCAGTATTAAATATAAAGTTACATGTATGTTATGTTTCCTTTTCAGATATTTTGCTATGTTTAAAGAAGAAGAATTATAATGCCATGAAAGATAGAAAACAAAATAAACATTGGAGACACTACTATCTGCATGAAGCTGAGAATAAAAAAGCACAAGATGCGAAGAATGTACTCAGAAGAAAGAGCTACTAGTAAGAGAACTGATGAGTTTGTTAAAACTCTATGTAGAAAAATGCAAAATATGGAAAAAAGTTGGAAATAAAAAGACAATGGAGAAGGAGCAAGTCATAATGAAAGTAGGAAATGTAAAAATATCACACTTTGACAAGAGGACAGAAACAATTTAAGGAAATACGAGTGAGAATGTTTAGAAGTAGGGTAATACATAATTTGCTATTCAATATGAAGGAGAGTATGATAAGAACAACAGCATTGAATCAAAAATAGCACATCAAAAGTATGGTTGATAAAGCATGTGCCCTGAAGAGAAAACTATTTATCTTGATACTTAACAAGTAGAGAACATTGGATAACACAGTGTTGTGTATGAAGAGAAAAAGTCAAAGTAAAATAATTATTTATAAAAGTAATTTTTGAAAAATGTTTAGAGGTCAGCGGATACATATGTCTAGTACTCAGTCTTTCTTTAATGAAGAAAGCTACTTACAAGAGAACAAATTAGTGCATGCAGATGAAACAACTGGTATATGTAAAGAGGTAAAAGACACCACTCCCATTCCAAAAGAGGAGATAGTTCCTAGAAATGTAGAGGAAGAAATAGTTGAAGAGGTACAAGGAAGGCATGGACACGCCCAATGTATATAAATGGGACTGCAGTAGTATTTCTAGTGTTCGGCAGGAATTAATAGATTTATTAACAAGTTTTATTCTTGAAATTCCATGTAAAAGCGTGAATTGGAAAATTGCAATCTTACAAGGTTTAGATCCATGCAAAGTGAGGAAATACACTAATTTACAAGGACACTCATTAGCGTGTTCATCCAAGAACATGTGCACAAGTACCTTTCATTTATTTTCGCATGCTGGCTGTTCATCATTCAAAAATGTGAAATTTAGTTAGAAGTCTTTACTTTGTAAAAATTCCTGCATTGAGTGTAGGAGAAATGAACAAAGCACTGCTATATGGTAAAGTATCACAGGTTGAAAATGTTTGTGAAGATGTTCAGACATGTTTCTTTGGTCCTGAAAAGAAGTGTAGGCAAAATGAGGGGTTGGTATGTTGAAGAGCAAAAGAACACACATATTAGTACTGATAACTTTGCATGAGAAATAGCAAAGTTTAATGCAGTTTCTACAGAGAAACCAATGTATGTTTGTATTTGTTGTTGGTGCACTCACTAGAAGGCCAAATTAGAAAGGTTGATGTGTTATTCAAAACTGACCAAGAAACCAGAGATAAGAGGTTAGAATTTGCAATGTAGTTATTTGTTGAAGAATGTTTTGATACACTAGATTATGTGTATTGCTATGACAAACTTGAGGACAACAAAAATGCCCTTTAAAGCAATATATAATAAGTTCTACTTGGTTCAAATTCCAGATGAACGTCGACAATTAAATGTTCATAAAACAATACTGATACAATCTATAAACCCTTTTCAAGCAATAGTTCGTATTGAACGAAAGACTGGGTAACTAACACCAACTGAACTACAGAAAGGACTTAAAGATAGAGTTGTGTACTTAGCTTTAGATTTTAAATGCAATAATGAAACTGTGGGTGTAGACAGAGATTTTGAAGAGCTACTTGTTGTTCTAGTGAATGGTGTACCTACAATAAAACAAAGAAAATCTGTCAGGAACTGCTGGATGTGAATAAGGTGAAGAAAGTTACATTGTATCTCAAACAGAATAATGCGTATTACAAAGATGTAGATGTTCTTATACATGGAGAAAGAAATGCTGCCTTTGGGTGGACAGGTTGAAAAGGTAGATAAAACTAGATGTGAAGAAATGTATGAGCACTAAAGTATCCATTCACTTCATTTAAAAGAGATTATGGGGGATGCCATTGAACCGTATCAGATGAAACAAGCTAAAGGAGCTCCAATGAATGTATGGGAATACCTTTTAGGGGCTTGCTGATTTCCTCAACTGTTTGCAAATGGGTAGGCTAACGTTATGATGACTGGCCAGTGAAAATCCCAGCAACTAGATTTAGGTCAACAAGATTATATTCAGAGAACCCTGGCTTTCAAGTATTCCATATATATATACCATCTGTTTTTTTAACGTGGTTTATCTGGACCATCATGCGCTGTTAACGATTTTCTTATGACAGGACTTAGGCCCTCATTACAACCCTGACGGTCGGTGATAAAGCGGCAGTAATACCACCAACAGGCTGGTGGTAAAAAAAATTGAATTATGACGACGGCAGAAACCGCTCAGACAGACAGCCACTTTAACACACCAACAACCATGGCAGTAGCAACAAGCACCACGGCGGTAACCGCCAACAGCCAGGCGGAAGACAAAGTTCCGCCCACTGTATTAAGACAGGCCTATCCGCCACCTTTTCTGGGGCAGTACCAATGACATCAAAAGCACAGAAGAAACTGAACACAGAAGTCAAAGGACTCACCTCTGGACTCTCAGGGAACAACCACAATGCCATGGAGCCCGAGTTGCACATTTTCTCCATGCTCGTCTACCTGTTCCTGCATTACGAGCAGCAACGCCAGCGAAGACGACCAGGGTGAGTACTGCCGTCTAGCATACAAGGGAGGGGGGAAGAAAAAGAGAGTGACACACACGCAACACCCCCACCCACAACACCATACACACAAACAGATGCACCCCTCAGGAATAGTGCAAGGACAAAATAAATTTATTAAAGTGAGTGTAATAGGATAAAATAGTAGAACTATGTGCTTCTAAATTAAAACAGTATATACATATATACAAATGGAGGGACACTGCCCAGCCCTCAATGTCCGTGGGCCACAGGGCCACAATACATAGGCCGAGGCCCCACCTCACTCCTGCAACAACACGGGGAGAACACTGCAGGAGCATCAGGTCAAAAATACACAGGAACCTCATGGGGATGGGGGTTGAGGGGGCACCTCAGCCGGAAGATGGTACAACACCACTGGTCCTGGAGGGGGCTACATGCCCTGTGCGATGTCCTGGGGAGTGCGAGGTCACAGTCTCTTAAGTGGGTGGTTTGCCCACTGCTTGGTCCTGGGGAGTGCAAGGCCACAGTCTCTCAAGTGGGTGGTTTGCCCACTGTTTGGTCCTGGGGAGTGCAAGGCCACAGTCTCTCAAGTGGGTGGTTTGCCCACTGCTTGGTCCTGGTGAGTGCGAGGCCACAGTCTTTCAAGTGGATGGCTACTCCACTGGTTCTGGAGGGGGCTTTGTGCCCAGTGTGCTTCATCCTGGAAAGGATGCGGTGAGTGGATGGCTTCTTCCACTGGTTCTGGAGGGGGCCTTGTGCCCAGTGTGCTTCATCCTGGCAAGGATGCGGTGAGTAGATGGCTTCTCCACTGGTTCTGGAGGGGGCCTTGTGTCCAGTGTGCTTTATCCTGGCAAGGGTGCGGTGAGTGGATGGCTTCTTCAACTGGTTCTGGAGGGGGCATTGTGCCCTGTGATGCAGAACTTGGGGAGTGCAAGGTCACATTCTCTCACCTGGGTGTCACACCTACAGGATTTGCAGGATCCAGGATGCACTACAGCTCATGGAGGCAGGAATATACACTGCCTGCTGGCGGTGACGGCTGCTCAGTGGTGGCAGTGGTGGGACTGGTGTTGGGGCTGGCAGTGGTAGGGGAGGCTCCAGCCCATCCCCTTTAGCCTCGGACGGCTGCCCACTGCTGGTGGCGGTGCTGGTGGCAGTGGAGGGGGGGGCTCCAGCCCTTCCCCTGCAGCCTCGGACGGCTGCCCACTGGGGTTGCTGATGCTGGCAGTGGTGATGCTAGCGGTGCTGGTGGCGGTGCAGGCAGTGGTGGGGGCAGGCTCCAGCCCATCCCCTGCAGCCTCGGACGGATGCCCACTGGGGCTGCTAATGCTGGCAGTGGTGATGATGGCGGGGCTGGTGGCGGTGCATGTAGTGGTGGGGGGAGGCTCCAGCCCTTCCCCTGCAGCCTCGGACGGCTGAACCACCATGGTTGGTGGTAGGGGCTCAGAATCAGTCCCAGCCCCAGGTATCCTGCCCTTCCTGCCTGCTGGTGCAAGCCCCTTGCCCTTCCCTTTGGCAGCTGGTGGTACCTCCTTGCCCTTCCCTTTGGCAGCTGGTGGTGCCTCCTTGCCCTTTCCCTTGGCAGCTGGTGGTGCCTCTTTGCCCTTCCCTTAGGCACCTGGTGCAGGCATACTTTCAGTGCTGATGGCTGGTTCACTGGAGCCTCTCCCACCTGCAGTAGCTGTCGAAAATACTGTGGCAGTGGACTGGGTGGCTGAGGTGCTCGCCTGGGTTCTGACCACCCTGGCTCGACGTGAAGGATGGGTGGAGGGGTAGGGAAGAGGTCAACGGTGGAGAGGAAAAGCTTCTTAGGGGCATTGGGGCAGGAAGAGGGTGAAGGTTTAGGAGTGGAAGAAGAGGGAGTGGTTGTAGCAGGTGTCTGTCTGCCTATTTTGTGTGCAGGTGCATGAGCTGGATGCTGTTGTGAGGTGGATGGCTGTTGTGTGTCTGATTGCTTGAGTTTGTGTACTTTGGGAGGGGGGCACGGACACAGTGGGAGAGGACACAGCGGACGTACGCATGGATGTGGGGGTGGTGACTGCCGGTGAGGAGTGTGTACTGATAGGTGTGCTGGTGATGGTGGTAATGGATGAGGATGTAGTGCATGCAAGTGTGAGTGGAGACGCTACTGGGAGGGAGGTGGAGGACGAGGAGGGGGACACAGTGGAGGCACTGGATGTTGGTATGTCTGTATCTGGATGGTGTTTGTGTGAGTGCCTGTGGGATGATGTATGGTGCTTGTATTTGCCATGTCCACTCTTGTGTGTTGTCTTGTGTGCATGCTGGTCTGCCTCTGTGCTTGGGATAGGTTGGGGTTGAGGGGAATGGGACTGGGTAGAGGAAGTTAAAAGGGGGAGGCTAGAAATAGGGACAATGGATGCCATCAGAGAGGAGGCAAGAGCCTGGATTGATCTCTGTTGGGCCGTCATGTCAGAGTGAATGCCCTCCAGGAATGCATTTGTTTGTTGCAAATGGCCTGCCAGCCCCTGGATGGCATTCACAATGGTTGACTGCCCAACAGAGATGGATCAGAGGAGGTCAATAGCCTCCTCACTCAGGGCAGCAAGGCTAACAGGGGCAGGGCCTGAGGTGCCTGGGGCGAGGGAGATGCCCACCCTCCTGGGTGAGCGGGCACAGGAAACTTGCTGAGGGGCTGCTGGGAGGGCGATGCTGGTACGAGGGTGGCGGCTGTACCTGTAGTTGAGGTCAGCACAGAGGTGTCCGCCACCACCAGAGAGCTTCCATCGGAGGAAGTATCACTGTCAGAACTGTCCCCTCATGTCTCTGCTGTGGTGCTCCCCTCACCCTCCGTCCACTGGTGCCCTCACCGTCAGTGGATTTGGCCTTATGGGCCCTGCGGGATGCAGCTCCCCCCGTCGCAAGTGCCTCTGCTCCTCCACCAGATGATGCTAATGCACATGAGGACAGGGTGACAAAACAAAAAGGGAGGGGAAGAGACAAAGTATACACTTGGTCAATGGCGGCAACAACACCACCGTTGGTGAACATGACACACACGCACAGGGAACAGCCCTACGCACTAGGCAATGCACTATTAGTCACAATGCTAGTCACCAGGCCATGGACAGGAATACCTAACGCTAATAGCAGCATACCTGGCACCCACAGGCCCCTGCCCAGTAGTGGATGCCTACTAGGTAGGTAGGAGGTGGTGTTCATCAGCCCCTGCCCAACATGGGACCTACCCTGCAATGTCCGGCCTGGCCTAGGGGCACCCACAGGCCCACATCCCCCACTTGGAGACCACCCCACCACACACAAGTAGTATATAGGGAAACTGTACTCACCCCCATGTGGCTGCTGTGATGCCCTCAAGCGCCCATCCAGCTCCGGACAGGCCACCACCAGTATGCAGGCCATCAGGGGGGTCAGGGTTCCACAAGCACCCCTTCCTCATTGGGAGGCCATCTCCAGCTGGGCCTTCGCCGTCTTCCTTGCCCAGTGTCTCAGGTCCTCCCACTGTTTGCGACAGTGGGTGCTCTGCCTGCCGTAGACCCCCAGTGTCCTAACGTCCTTAGTGATGGCATGCCATATACCTTTTTTCAGATGGGCACTGACCTGCAGAAAAATAAACTTAGAAAAAGGTACCAATCAGACCGTCCGCCCTTTTACACTCATGGCCCACCATAGGCCTCCCATTCCCTTACGCACAGACATTGCCCACCATACATGCATCACGCTACTCAGAACCCTTCCATCAACCCCCCCTACATCAGGCCCTCGCACACAGCACTCCATGCATTCATGCCGCGTGCATCATGCTCACAGTGTACTCACCTGTTGGTCTGGAGGCCCATACAGCATTCGGTACTGGGGTAGGACCCCATCAACCAGTCTCTCCAACTCTGCAGTGGTGAAGACAGGGGCCTTTCCCCAGTGACATGAGCCATGGTCGGTTCCAGACACTGGTCACAGCAGCACTTGCAGTGTAGGCCCTCTCCTGTTGAAGGTCAGGTAGCAAGTGAGTGAACAGATAGAAAATGGCAGTCACGTCCTCGGTGGTGCATACTGTCACCGCCAGCGTGCATCACCATTGGCCACTGTAACCCATACAGCCCAATGACAACCAATGAGGAGTTACACGGTGGTAGACGACCGCCTCCCACAATGGCGCACAATGTCAGCAGCATAACGTAATTTCCACATGTCCATCCACACAGGACAGGCAGACGCCATTTCAGGGCGGGGGCAGGCCATGGCACCTAACTGCGTCACAGTACATATGGGCACCATTTGGGCCTATCCAACAAAATACTGTTACAGTCACAACATGCAATTCAGTGTAGTGTTTGGAAAAGTGGAATACTGACAAGCTGCTCCCTGTTTTGCACCCTAGATTACAACTGTTGAGGATGAATAGGAGATGGAGACATCCCCCTATGTACAGACCCCTGGTGGACTTGGCAACAGTGGAGGACAGGCACATTATCCTCACCTATAGACTGGACAGGGCCACAATCACAGAGCTGTGTGCCCAATTGTAGCCTGACCTGATATCTGCTATCCGTCACCCCACTGGGATCCCCCTCTTATGCAAGTCCTATCAGCGCTCCATTTCTTGGCAACTGGCTCCATCTAAGTGACAGTCGGCTTGGCAACAGCAATGTTACAGCCAATGTTCTCAATAGTGCTGACCAAAGTGTTGTCTGCCCTGATTAAACACATGCACAGCTACATTGTTTTCCCCCAGGTGGAGGATTTGGCCACAGTGAAAGCTGACTTCTATGCAATGGGACATATCCCCAACATCATTGGGGCAATCAATGGTACACATATTGCATTTGCCCCCCCCCCGGAGAAATTAACAGGTGTTCAGAAATCGAAAGAGCTTTCACTCCATGAATGTGCAGATAGTGTGTCTGGCGGACAAGTACATCTCCCATGTCAATGCAAAGTATCCTGGGTCTGTGCATGATGCCTTTATCCTGAAGAATAGCAGCATCCCATATGTGATGGCTCAACTCCTGAGGCACCGGGTATGGCTAATAGGTGAGCTCTGGTTCCCACCCAGTGTATGTTGGTGTATGGGTATGGTGTTGGTTATAAGGGTTGGTGTGTGGCTAACAGGTATCCCTCGATATTTGCAGGTGACTCTGGTTACCCCGACCTCTCATGGCTACTGACCCCTGTGAGGAATTCCAGGACAAGCGCAGAGGAACGTTACAATGAGGCACATGGGCGAACAAGAAGAAGAATAGAAAGGACATTCGGCTTCCTGAAGACCAGGTTTTGTTGTCTCCATCTAACTGGTGGACCCCTGTACTACTCACCCAAGAAGGTCTGCCAGATGATTGTGGCATGCTGCATGTTGAATAACCTTGCCTTGAGACACTAGGTGCCTTTTCTGCAGGAGGATGAGGCTGGAGATGAGCGTGTGGCAGCAGTGGATCCTGTGGACAGTGAAGATGAGGAGGCAGAGGATGAGGATGAGGACAACAGAACAGCAATTATACGACAGTACTTCTTGACACACAGGTAAGACACTGTAACTTCACTTTACACTGGCAGGTTTGTGTTTGACATTGTACATGGCAGGCAGATTCTCCCAATTCTATGGCCACTTACTGTACCCTTTTGTGTCTCTATTTTCAGATATCTGTGCCCCACTCTGGCACCTGGTGTGTTGACTGCAGCCTACTACATGCCATTCCTATGTATTTATTCCTGTACAGTTGTATTGCAGTGTTTAAAGCTTGTTAAACAAATACTTTGTTCAATCATTTATCAGACTCCATACTTGTATTTTTTAAATGGTGTTTATTTAAGTGCTAAGAGCTAAGAAGTAGAGGGGGTAGTGGAATGGACTGGGATGATGGTGGAGGAAAGTCCAGGATAGAGTCCAGTCTATTTGTATCACAGGTGCAGTGTCCAAGGGGGCATAGGAAGGGGAGCAAGGTGGACTGAGTGGGACACAAGGGTGACAATTAGGAGAGTCTTCTGCCAGGATCGCAGGGACCATTTGCAGGGTGGTTCTCCTTCTGCAGGGGGAGGGGTGCTAGTGGCCTGTTGTTCCTATGGTGGGGCCTCCTGTCCACTAGTGGCTGTGGAAGTGAAGGGCTGTTCATTGGTGTGGCTAGTGTCAGGGGACCAGTGGTGTGCCACTGTCTCCTTCATGGTGTTGGCCATGTGTGCCAGCACCCCTGCAATGGTGATTAGGGTGGGGTGGATGTCCCTCAGGTCCTCTCTGATCCCCAGGTACTGTCCCTCCTGCAGCCACTGGGTCTCCTGCAACTTGTCCAGTGTCTGGCCCATCGTCTCCTGGGAATGGTGGTATGCTCCCCGGATGTTGGGGAGTGCCTCCTGGAGAGTCTGTTCCCTGGGCCTGTCCTCCCCCGTCGCACAGCAGCCCTCCCAGCTTCTCTGTTGTCCTGTGCCTCTGTCCACTGACCCCAGGTCCTGATCGTCCTGTGTCTGTGGTGTGCCCTGGGGTCCCTGTATTGGTGGACACACTACTGATTGATGTGTCCTGGGGACAGAGGTATGGGCCCGTTGGGTGGGTGCTGTTGTGGTGTTTCCTGAGGGGGGAGGCTCTGTGGTGGTATGGGACTGTGCCTGGGTAACCGACTGTCCGGAGATCCCTAAAGGGCCAGGTTGGTCATCCAGATACAGGTGTCCAGAGCTGCTGTCATCACGGTGGGCCTCTTCTGTGGGGGGACTGGATGTTGCTGGCACCTCCTCTCCAGTGACGTTGTGTGGGGATGTAAATGCAATGTTATTGTTTCTGCATGTGACATCTTGTGCACGGGTGTGTTGCCCTTTACGGTTGTGATTGCCCTGTCAGCTTTGCATTGTGTGAGTAGTGATTTTGTGGGCTAGGTGATTCTCTCTAATGTGCATGCTTTAGTCATGGGTGTCCATGCAGGGCTGTGAGTGATGTCCATGCATTGGTGGTGCATTCAGGGCTTGATATTAGGATGGGTGGGTTGTGATGGTGGGGTGTATGTGAGGTGGTGGAGTGATGGGGGTTTGGGTAGGGGTGGTGGTATGCGATGGAATGTAGGTAGGGGGGTGAAAGTAGTAAAGAGTTTTCTTACCAGATTCCAGTCCTCCTGCTAACTCCTGCCAGGCCCTCAGGATGCAGTATTGCCAAGACTTGTTCCTCCCATGTTGTTAGTTGTGGTGGAGGAGGTGGGGTTCCACCGCCAGTCCTCTGTACTGCTATCTGGTGTCTTGCTACCACGGAACACACCATCCACCATAGGTTGTTCCATCTCTTCCTGATGTCATCCCTTGTTCTGGGGTGCTGTCCCACGGCATTGACCCTGTCCACAATCCTCCGCCATAGCTCCATTTTCCTAGTAATGGATGTCTACTGCACCTGTGATCCGAATAGCTGTGGCTCTACCTGGATGATTTCCTCCACCATGACCCTTAGCTCCTCCTCAGAGAATCTGGGGTGTCTTTATGGTGCCATGGGTGTATTGTGTGTGGTGTGTGTCAGGGTGTGTGTGGTGATGTGTTGGGGTGTGTGCTGTAAGGTGCGTGGATGATGTATGGGTGATGGTGTTCTGTGGCTCTGGTTCTGTGGGTGCTCTTGGTATCCCTCGCTCTCTGGTGGCAATTCTTTCTAGTCGTAAAGGGTTGTGGGTAATGTGGATGTGTGTTTTATATTGGTGTGGGTGTGTAGGTGTGGTGTGTGTATGTGTGTCAAGTGTTTGTAGTTTGAATTGTCCAATGTAGTGTTGTTTTGTATTTGTGTGTGTATTTTGAGCGCGGCGGTATGTACTGCCAATGGTTTATCGCCGTTGAATGTCCGCAGCGTGATTCGTGGGTCATAATGCTGTGGGTGTAGTTCTGTTGGCGTAACGGTGTGGGTTTTGCTACCGCCAGTTTATCACTGACCTTTGGGCTGGTGGACTTGTGTGTGTGGCTGTATAGTGACGGATTGTTATGTGTGTGTCAAAATATGGGTAGCGGTAAACCGCTGCTCCAGCGGTATCTTGGAGTCAGTCAGCATGGCGGTAAGCGGGACTTACCGCCATTGTCATAATGAGGGCCTTAATCTACAAAATATGTCTGCAAAAGTCTTGTCAAAATTCATGGAAAAGATGAGAAGTTGGAGTACAATTTGATAAACTTGATGACAGGTGAACGTGGGACCAATGACTATTGATATCATCATCATGGTTAACTAAAAATACATGTTGCAAAATTTAGGTGCAATACCTTGGTTGGTGACCATGATTTGTGCAGAGTATACATGCAATGACTTACATGACTTTTTGAGAGAAGCAATGTCTAACATTAGGGGCATCAATTTGAAGACACCAGGAGAACTTTGCTCTTTGGATCCTGCAAATTTTTGAAGGTATTTTAACCACAGATTTCTCCTTCCTCTGCAACAAAAAAATCTACCTCGTGGAGAAGTTACTAATTTATTTTGGCATACAGAGTACCGAGCAAGAGGGGCTCCTTATATCCGGAGGTTGCTAACTATAACAGATGCACCAAAAAATTTGGAACAGACACAGATGAATCTGTACTTTCTTTCACTGAACGATATGCTACATGGAGCTTCCCATGAGACAGTGAGGAGAAAGGCCTATATCAGCAAGTTCTCCATTTTCAATCATACAGATGGTGGAAGTCCTGTCGGCGGAAATACAGAGCAAAAGGAAAATTTTACCCAAAATGTTGTTTTGGATTTCAAAGACCTAAGGAAGAATCAACAGTTTTTTGTCTGCAGTGAGGCATACTCTTACTCGAAAATCACCCAAAAACACATATAACCTGAGAAGAACAGAGGCTTTGAAATACATGAGTGACTAAAATTCTATCATTCTGAAAATGTGGAATGCCAATATGGATTTTCAGTTTGTGGCAGACAATTCCATAGCTGTTGCTTGTTATGTAACTTTATCCATAACAAAATCTGAGAAGATGGAGAGGAAAGATATGCAGGAAGAGATTTCTGCTGATAAGTCTTTAACAAAGAAATTGTGCAGCTTCAGTTTGAAGATGGTTTCACACAGGGAAATTGGACCCTATGAATGCTGTGACCAGTTGAGTTCAGATAGTTTATACTCTAAATCAAGAGGAATACTCTCTGGGTGAGTGTAGGCCTAGCATCCACATGAAATTGAGTGATGATGTTGAAGTATTCTCCAGAAATTCAATACCCTGCTGTGATGCTATTAATTGTGTTTGACCAATGACTTTGTGTTTCACCACTGCGCATATTAGTTGCTCAATGTTCACCAGTAGCACATTATATGTTTTGTTCAGTTTAGCCGCCTATTGGCTTTGACATTGCATTAGCCATTACATTCTGTATTCTGCCTATTGGCTTTGAGATGCTGTATTCAGTTTAGCTGCCTATTGGCTTTGACATGGCATTAGCCATTACATTCTGTATTCTGCCTATTGGCTTTGACATGCTGTATTCAGTTTAGCTGCCTATTGTCTTTGACATGATATTAGACATTACATTTTGTATTCAGTTCAGCTGCCTATTGGCTTTGACATGATATTAGACATTACATTTTGTATTCAGTTCAGCTGCCTATTGGCTTTGACATGATATTAGACATTACATTTTGTATTCAGCTCAGCTGCCTATTGGCTTTGACATGATATTAGACATTACATTTGATATTTAGGTTAGCTGCCTATTGGCTTTGACATGACATTAGACATTACATTTAATATTTAGGTTAGCTGCCTATTGGCTTTAACGTGGAGTCAGACATTGTAGTTGAGAATCCAAGCTGTATTCTTCCAAGCTGTGTTTTTCCACAAGATGAACCAAGCTGTTTTCTTCACACCAGACTAGACCTGATAAGAGAGAGTACATTTGGTGTTTTCCTTTCTGCTCAGCCTTGGGAATAGGAGAAGTCTAGGAGATCTGGCCAGTCTCCAAAGGCTTGCGTAGTTTTCCCGATTCTGAGAGGAGGGGGGCACGCTTTTGTAAGGATGACTCTGGGCTACAGTGATTTAGATTAGAATCTGCTTGACTTCAGGCTGGAACCAGACGTCAGTTGCCAGTCTCCCGTTTGGGTAGATAATCTCTTTCTCGCAGTTGACCGGAGTCATCAACTTGCAGACCCCAGAAAGATGAAGCTGAATATTTAGGCCCTGCTGCCTTGCTCAAACGGTGATGAATTTGACTTTTATTCTTTGCTTTGAATATATTATATATATGCTGTGTACATTGCAACTGAGAAGTACTGTGATATATTTTGTTTTCTTGCTGCGACTACGATGTGTGCTTGAAATCTATTAATTAGTCTCTCAAGAACATAGTGATTTGTTAGGCCTCAGACTTTACAGAAATGTGAGAAACTGTTTTTTCATTCTTGATAATGTGTCATTTCTTTCTGATGTCGTTCACACAAAATGTTCGTTTAGAAAAATATGTCCTATTGCTTTGGCCATTGAGAGCCTGGGAAAGTTACCTTGAATTTGATACATAAAGGAACTGTGGACATGGACAACATACAATTGTTTCAAGTCATAGAGGAGAAACTATGGATGTCTTTCCCATGTTGATAATGGAATGTTTCCTGATGTTTCAGATGACTGTCATGTGATGGACTATGATTGGACAATTAAACCTGATTCATGTGGTGAGATGGATGGACAAATCATCTTTCACTTTGGACTTTCATTTATTGTTCTCCATTTGGATTTTGGCAGACCTCTTTTCGACTTTGAGGAGTCACTATTCAGACTTTGAGAGGTACAGACCTCTTCACCCTGCCCCTCATCTTCCTTAATGCATAGATGAGAAGACTGAGACCCATGAGAGGACTCTTGAACGAGCTTCTGAAATGCTGATATCTTCTATTGTGTCTTATTTTTTGCCAACTACTGTTAGCGTTATCCGGTCCCAGATGTCATTTTTTCAAATTAACCCCTTCGCTGCCAGGCCTTTTCCCCCTCCTGTGCCGAGCCTTTTTTGGCTGTTTGGGGCAGTTCGCGCTTAGGCCCTCATAACTTTTGGTTCACATAAGCTACCCACGCCAAATTTGCGTCCCTTTTTTCCAACATCCTAGGGATTCTAGAGGTACCCAAACTTTGTGGGGTCCCCTGAAGGAGACCAAGAAATTAGCCAAAATACAGTGACAATGTAGTTTTAAAAAAAAAAAATAGAAAAAAGGGCTGCAGAAGGCAGCTCGTGTTTTTTTCCCTGAAAATGGCACTAACAAAGGGTTTGCGGTGGCAAGATCACCATCTTCCCAGATTTCAGGAACAGGCAGATTTGAATTGGAAAACCCAATTTTTCAATACAATTTTGACATTTTACTGGGACATACCCCATTTTTACTATTTTTTGTGCTTTCAGCCTCCTTCCAGTTAGTGTCCAAAATGGGTGAGAAACCAATGCTGGATCCCAGGAAGCTAAACATTTCTGAAAAGTAGACAACATTCTGAATTCAGCAAGGGGTCATTTGTGTAGATCCTACAAGTGTTTCCTACAGAAAATAACAGCTGAAATAAAACAATATTGAAATTGAGGTGAAAAAAACTGCCATTTTTCTCCACGTTTTACTCTGTAACTTTTTTCTGCGATGTCAGATTTTTGAAAGCAATATACCGTTATGTCAGCTGGACTCTTCTGGTTGCGGGGATATATAGGGCTTGTAGGTTCATCAAGAACTCTAGGTACCCAGAGCCAATAAATGAGCTGCACCTTGCAATGGGTTTTTATTCTATACCGGGTATACAGCAATTAATTTGCTGAAATATAAAAAGTGAAAAATAGGTATCAAGAAAACCTTTGTATTTCCAAATTGTCCACAAGGTAAGGTGTTGAGAAGCAGTGGTTATTTGCACATCTCTGAATTCCGGGGTGCCCATACTAGCATGTGAATTACAGGGCATTTCTCAAATAGACGTCTTTTTTACACACTGCCTTACATTTGGAAGGAAAAAATGCAGAGAAAGACAAGGGGCAATAACACTTGTTTTGCTATTCTGTATTCCCCCAAGTCTCCCGATAAAAATGGTACCTCACTTGTGTGGATAGGCCTTGCGCCCACGAAAGGAAATGGCTCAAAACACAACGTGGACACATCACATTTTTTCACAGAAAACAAAGGTGTTTTTTTGCAAAGTGCCTACCTGTGGATTTTGACCTCTAGCTCAGTCGGCGCCTGGGGAAACCTAGCAAACCAGCGCATTTTTGAAAACTAGACACCTAGGGGAATCGAAGATGGGGTGACTTGTGGGGAATTACCAGGTTCTGTTACCCAGAATCCTTGCAAACCTCAAAATTTGACCCAAATAACACTTTTTCCTCCCATTTCGGTGACAGAAAGTTCTGGAATCTGAGAGGAGACACAAATTTCCTTACACCCAGTGTTCCCCCAAGTCTCCCGATAAAAATGGTACCTCACTTGTGTGGGTAGGCCTAGCGCCCACGAAAGGAAATGGCCCAAAACACAACGTGGACACATCACATTTTTTCACAGAAAACAAAGGTGTTTTTTACAAAGTGGCTACCTGTGGATTTTGGCCTCTAGCTCAGCCAGCACCTGGGGAAACCTAGCAAACCAGTGCATTTATTAAAACTAGAGACCTAGGGGAATCCAAGGTGGGGTGACTTGTGGGGATCTGACCAGGTTCTGTTACCCAGACTCCTTTGCAAACCTCAAAATTTGACCAACAAAAATACTTTTACCTCTCATTTCGGTGACAGAAAGTTCTGGAATCTGAGAGGAGCCACAACTTTCCTTCCACCCACTTGGGGAACCCCAAGTCTCCTGATAAAAATGGTGCCTCACTTGTGTGGGTAGGCCAAGCGCCCACGAAAGGAAATGGCCCAAAACACAACGTGGACATATCACATTTTTTCACAGAAAACAGTGCCTACCTGTGGATTTTGGCCTCTAGCTCAGCCAGCACCCGGGGAAACCTAGCAAACCAGCGCATTTTTGAAAACTAGAAACCTAGGGGAATCCAAGATGGGGTGACTTGTGGGGCTCTGACCAGGTTCTGTTACCCAGAATCCTTTGCAAACCTCATAATTTGACCAAAAAAAACACTTTTTCCTCTCACTTCGGTGACAGAAAGTTCTGGAATCTGAGAGGAGCCACAAATTTCCTTACACCCAGCGTTTCCCCAAGTCTCCCGATAAAAATGGTACCTCACTTGTCTGGGTAGGCCTAGCGCCCACAAAAGGAAATGGCCCAGAACACAACATGGACACATCACATTTTTTCACAGAAAACAGAGGTGTTTTTTGCAAAGTGCCTACCTGTGGATTTTGGCCTCTAGCTCAGCTGGCCCCAAGGGGGGCAGCAATGGCCTAAAATAAATTTGCCCCCCAACACCCCCCGGGAGAGACCCTTGCCTACAGGGTCGCTCCCCCTGCGTGACATTGGCGCAGAAAAAAAAGATCCCGGTGCCTAGTTGTTTCTGCCCCCCTAAAATTGGCCGATTTGCCCCCAAGGGGGGCCGAAATGGTCTAAATACAATGTGACCCCCAGGGGAGCGACCCTTGCCTAATGGGTCGCTCCCTATCTCTAAAAAAACAAACAAACAAAAAAAGAACACACATTTTTTTTTGCCCTGGCGCCTAGAGGTTTCTGCCCCCCCGGGGGCAAATCGGCCTAATAACAATAGGCCGATCTGCCCCCAGGAGGGGCAGAAATGGCCGAAAAATAAATTTGCCCCCCCACCCTCTCGGGGAGCGACCCTTGCCTACGGGGTCGCTCCCCTTGCGTGACGTTGGCGCAAAAAAAAAGATCCCTGGTGCCTAGTGGTTTCCCAAAATTCGCCGATCTGCCCCCAAGGGTGGGCAGAAATGGTCTAAATAAAATGTTCCCCCCAGGGGAGCGACCCTTGCCTAATGGGTCGCTCCCCATCTCTAAAAAAACAGGGGGGGTTGAAAAGGCCTTTAAAAAAAATGCCCCCCCTGGGAGCGCCCCTTGCCCAAGGGGTCGCTCCACTTGCGTGAAATTCACAAAAAAAAACAACTCCCTGGTGTCTAGTGGTTTCTGTCCCCCTTGGGGGCAGATTGGCTTCATAAAAATAGGCCAATCTGCCCCCAAGGGGGGCAGAAATGGCCTAAATATAATTTGCCCCCTAGGGAATGGACCCTTGCCTAAGGGGTCGCTCCCCACCGCAAAACTATGAAAGAAAAAAAAAAAAATGCTCCCTGGTGCCTAGAGGTTTCTGCCCCCCCTGGGGGCAGAAAAGGCCTTTAAAAAATATGCCGCCCCTGGGAGCGACCCTTGCCCAAGGGTTCGCTCCCTCATGCCAATTTCATTGAAAAAAAAAAATCCCTGGTGTCTAGTGGGCGTTTTAGCAGCCAGATTGCTTGCAATCCGGCTGCTAAAACGCTGAGAGAGACTTCAAAGAGAAGGAAATAACTTTCCTTCCCTTTGAAGTCTCTCGGCCTCCTCCACGTGATCGAAAGAGAAATGCTTTTGCATTTCAAAATAAAATCGCGCTGGGAGCTGAGCTTCCAGCGCAATGGAGGAGGCCTTCTGTGACAATCAGCGCGCGATCGCGCGCTGACGTCACGTGGGGATGGGAGGGTGGGAGGTGTAAGGGGAAGGTCTTCCCCTTCCATCCCTGCCTTGTGGGGTGGGGGGGAACCCCACAGAGGGAGCACTAGCGCTCCCTCTGGGCTCTGTGCCCAGGACGTAATGGTTACGTCCTGGGCACACGAGCACTGTGCCTCAGGACGTAACCATTACGTCCTGGGCACAGAAGGGGTTTAACTTGTCTTTTATATCCTTTTCACCTTTTGTCCCCATGTTTTGTAGCCCAGAACATGCCAATCAGTGAGTTGCCACTTTTAGGGATTTCTTTGTGTAATCAACTAAATTGGATTACTTTAAATTATCTTCATGATTAGAAAAACTGGTCTATTCATGTGCTATATCGCATTAATCAAATGCTTAATTTGTGTGATGCTAATAAAGCTTCAATTGTTCCAACGTCTTCAATACCCAATGGTAATTTTGTATCGTCATAATTTTGTCTTCAGAATTGTCTACACTACCCTGAGCTTTAGCTTGTAATGCAACTCCTTAACTTTATCCCTGACTTGGGTTTTCCTTGTGTGACCATATTGGCCATACTGTCAATTTAAATTTTGTTATTTTCTCCTACACCTTAGCTAGGGTGAAAAGATCCATTGACCTCATTTAGAAAATACCTGAAATCCTCCAGCAACAGCCAATATTTGAAAATAAAGCTGCTATTCCAATGAATGAGGTGGAATTTGCAATGGAACACACAAGACAGGAACAGTTGATTTAGAAGACAACTAAATGACCAGCAAATGGAAATATATGGAGGCGAAAGGCAGAGTTGAGCATGGATTACTCCATGACAAGAAAGAGTGTGCATCGGCATGTATAAGCCTATACTATTTTATGTCAGCAGACAAGATGGTGCCAGTGAAAGCTTTTTCATAGTTCTCACTGCTTTCCTACAGCAGACTACAGATTGTAATCTGTCATGTGTAGTTACAGTAGCCACTGGTTTAGCTGCACACAATATCAAAGGAATTACTTTAAATCAACTTTTGATGCTGCCTCTGGAGCATGAAAATAAATTAGAATATGAAAATGTTATATGGTGAAGCTAGCCATGAAGTTTCGAGAGTGCTGAAAAAGTTAAAGCTTTTAATCATCGTTGCTGTGTGCATGGTCTCAAACTTAATGCTCGCCTCTGTACATTTTAGAATTCAACCGATTCAAAAAATTGACTCTGATGTACTATTTAGAGGAAAACACTTGATTGTGTTTGATGATCTACTGCAACTTAACCAATCAATCAATCAGGGGTTTATTAAACGCACCTACTCACCCACAAAGGGTCTCAAGGTGCCTGGGGGGGCTTGTCGCATCCATCAGTGAGGTGGTTCTTTCAAAAAGTCATATCTTAAGCTCCTTCGTGAAGTTGAGGATGGGGGTTGTTCATCTCAGGTGGAGCGGAAGGGCATTCCAGGCTGCGGCTGCTAGGTGGGAGGAAGAGCATCCCCCTGTTCTAGTTTTCTTGATGTGGGGTACTTCTGCAAGAGAGAGCTGGGCTGAGCATAGGGTTCTGTAGGGTACGTGGAAGTTGAGTCGCCTGTTCAGGCAGGCTGGTCCGGGGTTGTGGAGGGCTTTGAGTGCGTAGGTGAGGATCTTGAAGGTGATTCTTTTCTCTATGGGAAGCCAGTGTAGTGTGCGAAGGTGTTAAGAGATCGCAGTGTCGAGGCAGGTCGAGGACCAGTCTTGCGGCGGCGTTCTGGATGTTCTGTAGTTTACGGGTGAGTTTATTATTGATCCCGGTGTAGCGCGCGTTGCCGTAGTCCAGTCTGTTGGTAATAAGGGTGTCTGGCAGTGTTTCTGTGTTTGAGCGGGATCCATTTGAAGGTCTTGCGTAGGAGGTGGAGGGTGCGGAAGCAGGTGGATGTAACTGAGCTAATTTGGCGGTCTATGTTGAGTTTGGAGTCCAGGATGATTCAGAGGTTACTGGCTTGGTTCATAGGGGTGGGGGGGATTCCGAGGGTGGGTGGCCACCAGCAGTCTTTCCACATGTTGGGTTGAGGGCCCATGATGAGTACTTCTGTCTAATTCGCGTTGAGTTGAAGGCAGCTGTTTTTCATCCAGTTGGAGACTGCTCCCATGCTTTCGTGGAAATTGTGTCTGGCTGTGTTTGGTTCGTTGGATAGGGAGAGGATGAGTTGGGTGTCGTCAGCGTAGGACACAATGTTGATTCCGTGGCTTCTGACGATTTCGGTCAGCAGGCCATGTGGACGTTAAACAGCGTGGGCTGAGGGAGGACCCCTGAGGAACTCCGCAGGTGGTAGGTATTGGGTCCAAGAGGAAGGGGACGAATCTCACACATTGAGTTCTGCCTGAGAGGAAGGATTGGATCCAGTTGAGTGCCTTGTCTCAGATGCCGGCTTCATGGAGTCTGTGTATCAGGGTGTGGTGGGAGACTGTGTCAAAGGCCGCCGAGAGGTCTAGCAGGATGAGTGCTGCCGTTTCTCCCTTGTCCAACAGGGAGCGGATATCAGCTATTGCGGCCAGGAGGGCCGTTTCATTACACCTGTCTAAGGACAGCCTGTATTCAAAATACTGCTTCTTGATCAAACTCAATGTTCTTTGAGAAGCATTGGGAATGTCAATATTTGGATAAACTTCCAATACAAACAATTACTTAGGAATATGTGACAAGCATCTGACATTGAATATGGGAATATTGTGGAGGATATTAGAGTAGGTGTTCCTTCAAAAGAGAGGGAGCGTCTGCTAGAAATTTGTCTTCTTCAAAAAACTGTTTCCAGCAAACAAGACAGCAGCAGAACTAATGTGCACATTTATTCAAGAAGGAAAACCAATGGTGTGCCTAGTGTCCACAATGGCGGATTGAACCTCTTTCAACAAAGAAATGCTGGAATTGGAGAAAGAAGAAATGTTTGAACTGACAGCAATAGACAAAATTGAACACTAGGGTGTCATGGTATTGCTAAATTAAACGTTACAAGCAAAACTGGATTAATTGGAAAACTCTGTTTCAAGTTATGCAGGATTGGAAAAATGTTTATGTATTTGCAAGAATTGCAGAGTAATTTTGCATCACAATTTAAGGAAGGAATAGTTAATGGTGCTATTGTTAACATTATTGATTTAATTTACTTTCCTAATGGGAATAAGTATAAATACCGAATGATAAAATTTGATTAGATGGAAGGTCCATTGTATGTTTTTTGCTTGCAAAAGACTTATATGTTCAACGTAAACAGTTTCCAATTTCACTAGCATACACTATTACTATTCATAAATCTCAAACTTTAAGTAGAAATGCAGCATTTGTTACTATTGGTAGTACAGTGTTTAAGGAAAGCAGGTCATATGTAGCATTATCTCGAGTTAGGGCATTGTCTGGTTTGTATCTCATTCCATTTGATGACAGCAAAGAAAATGCAGATTCAAGTTGTGTGAAAGAATATAACAATTAAGTAGTCTTTATGCTCCTCATTTAGGACAGTACCCAGTTCATGGAAAACACACCATCTGTGTAGTGATGTTGTAGAAAAGAAGAAAAATAAAGAGAAAAGGGAATTAGAAAGAAACAAAGTTGACAATGAGGGATATATTGTTGGTTGCCGGTTGTCAAACCCCTCTGGTGTCAACTGCTATGCTAATGTTGTTCTAAAAATGCTCTTTACATTACCTCATGTTGTTCATGCAAATGAACAGAAACACCAGAAAACACTGTGTTTTGCACTTTGTGCTTTGTTGCAACCTCTGCGTAGTGACAGAGCTAAAGCACATTATGTGTTACGCATTCAAGACCTTGTAAATGTATTCAGTGTTTCTGTACTGTTTACACAAAACACTCAAGATGCAGAGGAACTTTTAATGATGTTTGCTATTTTATTGAGGAGTTATTTACTCAAGAGAGAACTTTATTTCGGCTACAAGGGCCATAAAAGCACATAGCAGCAATAAATAAATAGACAAGGTTATATAAAATATGTACTGTACATATAACAAAAAAAAATAATAAAACTAAGTGCACTCCCAGAGTGAATTAATACATTCTTACTAAAACCATTATACAGATAAAAATGTTCCTCTAACAATCCAACTAGCCCCAAGGAACTTGGCAACAGCAATCACTAATGTCGAGCGAGTGTCTGATCTGAGAATTCGAAGGGCTATGTCAGACCTGCGGACTCCCAGCAGTCTACAAGCCAGGGCCAAGCATTTCCTATGAGAGGCAGCATATGCAGGGCAGACAAATAAAACATAGGGGAGGTTTTCAATAGGTGCTTTGCAAGCTGGGCAGATGGTTGTTTCTTCATATGACCAGCGACTAGTAAGTGATCTTAGTGGCAAGGTGCCTATGCCGAACTGGAAGTACAATTTCCTTTCTCTAGGCACAATGATTATGTCCCAGAAGGCCTCGTATTTGCACGTCTCTTTTAGTTTGGCAAATTCACATGATAGTGTGGAGTGAAGTGCGGCCCGCAGATCTTCAGAGTCTACCATCTGCCAATACAATTTTTGAGGTCAATTTTTGATGGAAAGGAGGCAGTAGTTGGAGAGTCCCAGAGTTCTCTAAGCCCAAGTGAATAAATTAACCCCTTGATGTGTCTGGGCCAGGGGATACCATGGGAACGGTCAGTTTCTAAAATGACCTGCAGGGCTACAGTAAAGGAAGCAAGCTCTGAGGAGGTCCAAAGACGCCCCGAGTACAAGAGGGGACGTAGGTGGGCCTTGTGCCAATATGTTTCATGCCTAGGTCCTTGAAAAGGGGGAACAGTGGAGTGCTTGGCGGGAGGGACACGAGGGGCCATATTTATACTTTTTGACGCAAAACTGCGCTGACGCAGCTTTGCGTAAATTTTTTTACCGCCGGCTAACGCCATTTCTTTGCACCGTGCAGGCGTCAAATTTATACTTTGACGCACGGCGGCGCAAACCACAGGTGTGAATATTTTTTTTTTACTCAAACCAATGCGTCACGTCATAAAGAAAAACAACGTTAACGTGGCGAAAATGACTGTGAGCCGGTTTACGAAGTCACAAACCGGATACGCGCCGTTTTTTGATGCAATAATGTCAAAAAGCGGCGCAAACACAGCTAAATGTGCTAAGGAGAGCCAAAATGGATCCCAGATGCTTGAAGAGACCCCAGGAAGATGACAACAAACCTGAAACCAGCCAGAAGGACCCACACAAGGCCCAGGACAGGGAGAAGAAGAAAAGAAAGTGTTGCTTCAGTGCAGAGGAGCAGGAAATTCTGGTTAAAGAGGTGACGGAACAACAGCACCAACTGTTTGTCACCTCAAAGTTGCCAATTAGTAGGAGAGAGGCAATATGGCAACAAATTGTTGACAATATCAACAGTGTGGCAGAAGTACGGAGAACAGTCATTGAGTGCAAGAAACGCTGGCATGACTGCAAGCGCAGGACCAAGGAAAAGATGGCCAGGCACAGGAAGGCAGCACTGCAGACTGGAGGTGGGAGTCCCTGGACCACATGGAGGAGATGGTGGCAGCCGTCTTCCCGTCATCCCTGAGGAGATCGTCACAGGGATTCAAGTACAGACTACCAGGAGACAACATACATGCAGGGTAAGTCGCACGGGGAATTAAAATGCACAAATGTTAACTGTATGCATGTAAGTCATGATATTCAGGGAGTGGAATGGGTAAAGGGGCACGGCACGGGGGCATGGGCTGTACAGAGGAAACCTGGGGCACAGTACTCCACTACAGCAACAACCTTTGCATGGGGTTATGCTGCCATGCCAAGGATGTTGGAAAGGTAAAGCCAGGCCAGGAGGGTAGGGTACAACGTAAAACTGTCTGCCCGTCACACGTCAGCCAGTATTCTCCCTACATGAACTGGGGCCCAATTAACAACCTCTGGCCATATCTGCAAGTGGAATATAACATTGACAACAGTTGCCAGTACACCTCTGCTGTGTGTGCAGGTCAAGTAGCTAATGGCAGTACAGTCCCCATGGATCAAACACACCCAAATTACTGGGTTCAGGATGACAACGTTATCAATCTCCTGAAATCAATACAAATGTCCCAATTCTGTCAAATGTGGCTGTCCATAGTTTCTACAAACATCAGCCATTGTCATAAACATTAGGAGGTACACAGCACTAATGTCATACCCATGATGCCTGGGTCACAAGAGCTCCAATGACACCATGTAACATCCCAAATGTCATACTGCTCAGACAACAGCATTGAGGGGGAGGACATATGTAACTGGTTACAGAAATACACCTGCACAGTCAGAGGAGGAAATGGAACACTGCTAGGACAATCAGTGCAATCCAATGTAGCACACATTTCCCAACATCAGCAGTACACGTTACCAATGCTGACATCCATATTGTGCCATACCAATGGTATACTTAGTATATGCAAGATCTCAGCAACATATAGGTGGATGTGAAAGATCAGGGACTGGGGCAGTTCCAGAATGTTAAGTGTGGTGCTAGTGCCATCAGAACACCCACAGCCAGTCAAAGGCCTCACCATGAGAATGGAAGTAGACGGAGGGTTGAGTGGGACAAGAAGGTGGCAATTCACAATTTGGCCAGAACCAACACCTAGAGGATGTGATGCTGACAAGTCCACAAACTGACCACAATACATGTGACATGCAGGTGGGGCATAGGCCTGGGAGAATGCTAATATGAAAGACAGGAACAATTAACAGGAACCCAGATCACAATGTGAAAATAATTGGAAGGCAGGCATATCACATTACAAATCCCACAACTCAGACACACTACTTGTACCATATCTCATTGCAGAGGACGATGGCTTTCCTGCGGATATGCCTGTCCAGGACTACCCTGATGACATGGATGACGAACTGAAAAACATCAGCCAGCAGACGCTCCAAGATGTCCTTGGAACCCTCCAGAGCCCACCTTTAGTCACGAGGAGGAGCACAGAACTAGCAGCCATCACAGAGGACCCACTCACCACCCCAATTGTACAACCTGCCAGCTTCAACACAGCTGAGGACTCTGACGACCCTGGCACCAGCTTTGAGTGAACTGTAGTTGGAGTACAGCGGGAGCTGGCCAAGGAGGTGCGGGAGGGGATGCAAACTATGGCAGCCAGCCTAGAGGGGGTGCGTTCTTGCATGATGTCAACTGAAGAACAGGCAGCAGCCATGCAAGGGCGAACAACAATCTTGCAGAAACTTGAAAAAAGGTTGAAGGAAATCAGCACAGCTGTAATAGAGTTGACCCAACACCTACAACAACAATCTTGTCAACGCGTGCACAAATGCAATATTGAACCCCTCAGGGTTGACCTGGCTGCCTACCACAGTGATGTGGCTGCTATTCTTAAGAACCAGCAGCGCCTCCTTGCTGCAGTACTGCCCTTAATAGCCCCAAAGTTGGCAGCTACCGGGATGTCTGACTCCACGTCTTCAAACACTGAGGTGTGTGTTGCCCCTTCACAACCACCACCACCAAGGGCAGAGGAGACAACACACAACACCAGAAGATGAAGACGTGCAACAGATCACCTTCACCCGTAAGAGTACCCGGTAGCACTAGTCCCTGCCACATGCCCACCTATTGCCAAGGTCTTGTGCTTTGTAACATGACAGTCTTGCAACAACTGCACTCAAGCACTGTTCTTCAGCCCACTGTTTATCTTTTCACCCTGCCCTGTGATTGTCTCTCACTAACTCATTGGCAAATCCTGTCCCTCTGCACTGTCTGATACTTCACCCCAGCATGTCCAAAGACATGTCCTTTTGCACTTGTGTAGGATCACAATGGAAGATGTCACACTAATGGACGCACAATCATGGACAATGTACGTATAGCACTACAGCACTTTCAAATAAAAAGCACTTACAGAACAACTTTGTCTCTGTGTAATGTGAGGTAGATCAGTGATGTTTACCTCAGGTCAATGATTATTGATTGTCAATACACCTGACCTGAACGAATGTTGGCTGATAACTATGCACAGTGGTCTGGATTATACCATCATCTGCCCTTCCTGAGGGTTATTTCTGAGGAAAATAGAAACTGTACACCATAATGCTGTGTTGGACAGAATAACGCTTCCTCAAGGAATGTCTAAGCCAGAAAATATTGCCTTCAATTTTTTCTTCAAGCCAAAACTTACGTATGTGACATTTGCCCCAATTGTTACCTAACACACACCATACTGCATGAATGGATGTGTATGAGTTTCCATACAAATAAGTCACTGGGCCGAACATTGTAACAAATGATAGGTGTGAGTTATGTATACCATACTACATGAGAACATACTACCACTCACCTTATAAGTATTTGCTTGGACATCAGGCTGCAGGCAGACTTAACACAGTGTCCTCAATACCAAATCTGGTAGTAAAGTATGTGACATTGAAAACATACATCACAAATTAACCACACTTTGGGATCCATAGTACCGTGAGTGGTGGGTGCAATGGATGGCAGAATCTTAGCAAAGTAGCTTTGGTGTAGCTGCCAATGTAACAGCTCAGTTGGGATTTGGTTGCAACATGGGACACAAAAGCTAATACAGAAGAGACACTGTTCACTCATGCCAAGGCCCTGATCTCCAAGCATTGACACATACTGTAAAGGGTTACCTAAATATTTATTGAACAGTAAAAACAGAAGCTAAAACCAGGGGAAACACCTTACCTAAACTAAACTATTCTAACTGCACATTACCCACAACTGACCCTAACTAACCTAAGCTAAACTTACTTGTCACATTTAACAAAACGTTCTAAACATCAACCCCCCGCTCCCATTATAAGACGGGACACATGGAGGACAACATATACTAACCTAAACACATACTATTTTATACTAAACAAACATATATTTTTTTGTATTTTTTTTGTTGAAAAACACCAAAACCCCAACATCGTCACCCACACACATAATAAAAAACAGCTATAAAAAGGATCATACCCCCACCCCCCACCCACTACTACTAACTAAATTAACAGCCTATATTAACATAACACAAAGCCCCCTAAACCCACTAATTAAAAGAACCAGGAAAGAGGAGGGAGGGGAGGGAATCATGGCTGAGTATATTGTCTACAAGTTGGCCCTCCGCAGTGTCTTTTTGATGGCACGCACCCTCCGATTTACTTGTGCCACCTCCTGCTGCAGGCTGGTCATTTTCCGCAACATACGGTCCAAGTTCCATTGCATCTGTAGAAAAGCTGCTGGGTCTATGACTGCAGCAGGGGTGGTCTGGGTGCCAGTGGAGGAAGTATGTGCCCTTGTCGGTGCCATGTCTGTAGGAGGAGGTGCAGGTGGTGCTGTGACAGGTCCTGGAGCTGTGGATGCTGACGGTCCAGCAAAGGTGCCTGCTAATGTTGGTGCCATCTGGGTGGTAGTGGTGGTGCTGGTGGTGGTGGCTGTGGTGGACACGGAAGGGCCCCCTTGGGCAAATGCCCTCCGCACTCCGGAGGCTCTTTCATGGTGATAACGCCTTGCCATGTTGCAGAACCCCGACTCCACATTCAGAATGTGATGGTAACACATCGCCCTGCGCTGAAACTCCCAAATCTGGATGGGATTCATTTTGGCAGCTGTTAAAACAAATATAAAACCAAACATTAGGTACTTCATTGTGTGATATGGCTCCAGAAGTAAATCATCAAATCATCTAATGTACCAGAAACAGGCCATATCATCATACAGATTACTGATTGTCCCTGAGGAAGTACATGCCAATGCAGCCTACATATGTCCTATCATCAAACAGCACAGCAAAACTCTAAAAGATGGGTAACAACTTGAATGACTTTGGCATAATTGTTCAGCCATTTGTCAGGTAAAAATAATGCATCAAGTCCTCCACCACTGACAGGCCAACTAATTACTATGTTCTTGATGACAATCAAGGGCCACAAGATCTGCGAGTTGTAAATGGAATTGCCAGGATAGAATGCAGTTGCTAAACAGGAGTGTGTATCCTAGGTTTGGACAAGTGACTTACAGATTTACATGTCTGTGTACTAAACTTGGATCATCAGTCCTAGGTACACTTTTCACAACCCTATGCCTGTGCCTGAGGAGGGGGGGGGGACAGACAGGCAACAAATACATTCAAACAACAAGGACACCCACGATGCTTTGGACAGCTGTACATGGTTTTGGGTAGCCCACCACAGGTAAGGAGGAAGTCCAACTAGGATACACCCAAACCTTGGACATTCCCATCCATACTTATGTTTGGAAATGCAGACCATTGTCAGCATCATTTACTACCTGTAACACATGACTTACAACAAGCAGATAGATGCAAGCACACATCTGGCCATGAGCTGCATGCACACCTAGGCCATTGTACTCAAGTGCCTCATACTCGTAGCACAACATGTGAAGCTACATGCTGCTAGGAAGTCAAACATACAGTCAAACATGTTCATTAGTGAATAGGGAAGCTGAAGTCTGTGGGTAAGACTTTGGCATCCAGGTTCTGTGAGATCAGGGTCTGACTTGCTGACTAAATCACAAATATGGTCCTCTGCTACATTTTCTGAATTTAAGTTTTATCCACAAAACTCATCCCTATTTACATGGCCTTGCCTACAGGACTGACCTACAATCCCAAATTATGACAATACGCTAATGATTGGCCAACTCAAAGATGGGGAAAAAATGATACTCCACTCAAGAACATATCCGATCATTGACTAGTGCATCACACCTTGCTATGTGTCCAAGACACAAGAGTCAAGCACACATCAGCAGCAAACACAACACAGAACATAAATATCAGCACTTACTGGAGATGTTTGGGTCCACAAATCGAGCCAGCTCTCCGATAGTGTAGGGTACAGGGCCACCTGTAAGGCATGGAAGGGAGAAATGTGCTCAATGTCTGTGCACTGACAACACTTCCAAATACAAATACTATGTGTAATATTAACTCAGAAAGTCAAGCCTCTCAGACATGATGATATTGCATTCTACATACCACTTCAAACATCCAGTGAGTGATACACACATATCTCCACACATGCAGTGGCCCTAACTATCATGTGATGGCAAACATGCTCTTTCATTAGTTATCAGACTAATTCATGGAGTGTATTCCTCTCATCATGTGTATCCATGAGAGACATGCCAAGCCACTTTCCGGGAGGACTGCAATACCAGTCACCCAGCTTTTGTGACTAAGACCAATTTAAAACACATAGGTACAATATACAGCGGGCCAGGGACAGTTGCTAGCCCTCAATTTGTATCATTTTCTTCATTTTATGTGCCACAGCTATGGTAAGTTGCACCAACCATAGAGGAATGAACCCGTGTGCATACCTTTTGGCATCCATCCCTAATTTAAATGTGGTACAACAAAGTCCAACTATCAGTCTAAGATGTTACCTGAGGTCAGCTATAACTTGCTACGTATGTGTCGGAATCCAGTTCAGACATGGATCCCAAAACATTGAGGAGCACTATATTTCCTGTTAAAATCTGGATTTAAAACATGTTTCTTGATACACTCACAGACCATGCATGAAACATATGTTAGAGCCACATTAGCATCATCAATTGACGTGAAGGCAGCACTAATTTACAGGCTCCTGTTGTGTTTTGTAAGTTTGTCTAGCTGTTGCGTCAACAAATGACGGTAATGTGTAGGAATTATTGTATATTTCACAGGCAACTGTGGCCCATATTTATACATTTTTTGTGCCACATTTGTGCTGCTTTTGCTTCAAAAACTTACGCAAATGCTGTGCTAATAAAGTAGAAATATGGGCCTGTATGTTCAACTTGCATTCCACATGTTCAAAAACATTGCCTACAGCATATGAACAAATCAGCTACTGTCACTACAGAGCATTTAAATTTGCACATTATTCTGATTTGTACTCACCAACAGGGCCACCAATCACAATCCCCAGGTGGTCCAGCAGGTCTTGCTCCAGGGCAACAAGGTCAGCCCAACGGTGTTTCAGCTGGTGGTCAGTGCACGGTGTGTTGTAGATTCGCTGTAGATGGTACAGGACCTTTGCCCACCGGAGCCTCCTTGCCTCTGTGTGATAGCCCTGTATCACATGACCACCTGCTTCAATCATTAACAGTAGGAAGTGGCACACCAGCCAAATAAAGCCACCCAGCTCCTCCTCTCCCATCCTGCCAAGACAAGGCCTACCTAATATGCTTGCACCAAAAAAAGGGAATAAAGGGGTACAGAGGAGAATGGAGGGAAAGTAGGACAGGGAAATGCAAAAAACCGAACAGAACACAGCCCAACTATCCCCAAACTAACACTACCCACAACAGACTCCCAACACTACAAAGACAAATGTTGACACCAGAAATGACCAAAAAAACACTAACACAGGATACCACATACACTTAGGAAACACAAAAAGACAATTTTAAGACCACACTGGAGACAAATTCACAAAATGCACAGAGAGACAAGACAAAACACAGCCACACAGTCAGCAAATATCACAGACTGCAAAATGAAAGCGAAAGTACACCCCCTGTACCAATTCTGTAAACAGGATATCCTATTACATCACTTCCTGCCTTAAATGCAGTGCGTTTTTATTGTTATGCGTCAAAATATTATTACGCTTACAGTCTGTGCGTTATTTTTTTTTACGCACATGCTTAGAAATAACCCCACATCCATATTTTGAAATATGTTTCATACTTAACCAATTTCAGGAGATACAGTGTGGGAATTACAGCTCAGGGCCAATGGACGTTTCATGGCAATGAGCGTGATATTTCAACGCATATGCGTAATTTTTTTATGCATGTGCGTCTTTTTTTATGCATATGCGTAAAAATCTCTGTCTTTAACTGGGTTTGGGTAATTTCTCATTTGTAATAGTACATTACAGGTGTGACAATACAGAGATAGGCTGATTGCACCAACATTGTGCATTCCAGTGTATGGGCACATGTGACAGATCATACTACTGCGGACCATGATCCTCTAGTTGTTGTACCGGATTTGCACTCTTCACTGACGCAATAGATGGCCAAATTTGTGGAATACAATTAGGTATTACCCAGTTTGGGCATGTGTTGCGTCAAGAGAGGATAGCAAGCCGATGCACCTCAATACAGTAACTCAATGCCTATTGGTCAATGTGTGTGACTTGGCTCTTACTATTGTAGTTGTCCCACTGTGTGAACATCACAAGATGCGTTTTTGCAAATCTGCTTGTATGCATGTGGAGTCAATGTGTCCAACCCTCAGATGCTATACAGTGTGGAAATGAGAGAGGACATGTGTTTGTCATACACGTAGCAACAACTGATGTGTGCACTTCCTAGGTTTTTTGGAACATAAGCACCACCAATGACAAAGCATGCACAGGATAGATAGCAGGCGGTTGATCATGGCAATGTTTCAAAACTAAGCCATTGCATGTCGTGGAATGTTGGATACTACTTCCTAGGCACTGGTTTGTTTACTCCCCATGAGTCAGGCATGGGATAATGCTATGTGGGTACGTTGTTTATGACACCGATTCCTAAATACAATCCACAAATGTCATGTCACACCACAGTTGGAGTCATATAAATGAGCCATGTCTCTCCTGTGGCAGTGGAGGACCAGCAGACCAAGCTGCACATGTTCACATATTTCCAGTGGTAAAATGCACAATGGTGTCCAGTTCAAGTGTGTGGGCCAATGTTTAGCCTCTATCATTATTGGGGTCCATGTTCTCACAGTTACGTGCAGGTCTAGTCATGAGTCTGTGGAGCCATTTCCTACAACTACAAAGTATCCTTCACAGCTGAATTGAAGGAAAGCCAATGAGGAATTGAGAACACACATGGAGATAGTCCAGCTCAGGCACTGCAGACGTGTTATGAGACTGACAACAGGGCAACCTTGGTGTGCTGACAAAGTTAATGGATCAGGATTCTTAAACCAGCAGGTTTCCTCACAACATTTGTACACAGGTTGGCCTCTAAAATTCCCACTACATCCGGGAACATCAGTGCCTTTGTGCTCACAGCTATTCACCACGCAAGCCCCATCAATATGTGGGGGGCAATGTGAACTGTCAGGGTCTTAACATGTGTTGACATTTCATGCACATTATCTGACGTTGTTTGTTGTGCTGGAGGCACCATGCCCAATCCATGCATACAGCTATGGTACACTGTCACTATTTGTCACTCATGCACACATGAAACCCAGACAAGGGATGGGCCATGATTAGGCTATTTGGAGAAAGGTTCCACCCCATGGTACGATAAGTAAACTGATTGTGCTATACAATGTATTTGAGTATGTATTGTAGACCCACCTGACACAACACCCCAGGAGGAAAGTGAGGGCTGGGAAAGCAACTATGATACAAATGTAGCCATAGTGAAACTTTACAATAACGCAAAGACAGGAACCAGTCAGGCTAACAGGATGCAGGGTCAATCAGGATCAATACATTTAACAAGGCAAATACACAGTGAGCAGACTGAGACTGGTCAAAGGTGGAACAACACTGTGGAAAATGAAAACTGTGTTTCTCCTGTGTGTTGGAACGTAACACAATAACTCAAGGGCTGTGTAATGGGCAGTGCATGTTCAAATGGCTGGTCTGGAGGTGCTCACAGGTGTGTGCAGCTTCAGTCTCTCACAAGTCCTGTAGGTGAGAATCAAGTTCAAAGGGCCAACAGTACCTTTCACATGGGAAGCAATGTACAGGTGATTACAGGTCCTACAGACTACAAGGCAGTGCTTTATTTAACCATTGAACCTCTGCAGACAGAGGTTCAATGACTATGGCATACCATACTAAAGAGGGAAGCACACTGGATTCACATTGTGAGTCTGGGTGTGTGTAGAGGAGGGATTATATGGGTACACATATTCCCTTTCCAGGGACCTCTGAAGAAGGATGGGGTGAGACAGGGAGCATGGGTGTGGCAGGACTTAGGACATGGGCTGCCATGTGCAGGGGATGTCTTGTGAGCAATGCTACTCATACCTGGGGCACTTGTGCTATCAATTTGCTGCTTATATGAAAATCTTGTCACACATAGTCCTTGCAAAGATAGGTGATGTAACACTTACTGCTGTCAAGGGTCTGGTCATACCTTCTTGTCACCAATGCAATAGCACATCCACTTCCTCAAGTATGAGGCATTTCTTTCCCTTTTTGACTGATGGTGTCTTAGTTGTGTGCCATATGCTGCGATGAGCCATGTTGCCAACATGTATGTGTGAAATAGGTGTGGTCCTCTGCTATTGCCCTTCAAATGTGAAATGTACAGGATATATGTCATTTACAGTTTGTGTGAATTTGGCTGTACATTCATACGCGTCAAATTTGCTGTGGATTTTTCTGTATCCTAATCTGTATTTCTGCAATGCTCCAAGAGGCTATACTCTGATTCTGATAGTTAGGGATAATGTTATGCAAAATGATTATCCAGACCATGATATAGTGATTAGAATAGGTGTTTACTGACATATGGTAAGACAGTGGTGATGGATGAGGAGAGGTAAAAGAAATTTTGGACAATATGTTGTCTCTGACGCAATCCTGCAGCTGTGTTTGGATGGTCCCCCTCATGTTGATGGACAGCATCCTCCTCTTCCTCCTCTTCAGGCATTTGTGGGTCGGGTTCAAATAGGGGAATGTTCCTTCTTACACATATGTTGTGCAGGATGGCACAGGTCAAAATGATTTTGCACACCATTTCAGGTGAGTATAGGAGCCTGCCTCCAGTGATGTCGAGGCACCTGAATCTTGACTTCAGGATGCCAAAGGTCCTCTCGACTATGGTGCGTGTCCCCCTATGTGCCTCATTATAGGCACGCTCTGCTGCAGTGCTTGGGTTTGCAAATGGGGTCATGATCCATGGCTGGATCCCATACCCCTGATCAGCTGAAAGAAAAAATGAGTGAGAACATGTTGATGTAGCTTGCACCATGATTATCACTTTGCATGGCAGTTGTTCTCTTGTGTTGTCTGTGACTCATCTGTGTTTGTGTTATTGTGTGGAATCCTAGGCTTCTAGGATGTACCATCAGCATTGGGTTGTTTCCTCATCTGAACAGGTGTTTGGCTGATTGACCGGACGTCAGCAGTATTTTTGTAGAGTTGCAGTACATTGTGTACTCCCTTGCATTATGTCATGTGAAAGAGGTGTCCCTGTGTCTTAACTGGGGGTGAGATGATACTTCCATACACAGAATCAACTTGATAGTGGTGGTAACACGGTTGCATCGATATACCCTGTACATCCCATCCAATTTCACATATGCAATAGAATTATTTAAACATCAGTGGGACCCTTGGATTGGGCTAGGTGACAATGTACAAAACATCTACGTACGTTGTCAGCACTGACGTGTTGACAATTGACTATGCAGTAATTTCACATGTGTGACAAGTTCTCTGCAGACCTATCTCTCTGCCCTTGCCAGGTCTACTCAGGTTGTAACGTGTACCTATACTACTGAACATGTTCTAGTTCAGCTGGCTAACTTGGTTGTGAGGTTGTCATTTTGAGTGTAAGAAGGTCCGTATGCCTGTATATCTGTTGTGTGTGTGTGAAATTGGCTCAATCTGTATGTGTAGGAATGTGCACTTTCAATATTGTCACACCAATATGTGTTCTTCGCACAGTCCACTTGCTTATTGGTAGTGGGCAATGTGAGAGCAGGAGTGATGTCAGATATTGGTACAGCCTCAATGATTGCATGTCACCTTCATTGTAGTCATCATCATGCTATGTGTGTCATGGTGTTTGACCTGCAGCATAACACATTACACACCCCTTACACAGTACATATTGGTTGGAAGGGTGTTTGATTGAGTGTTATTGATGTGATATTGAAAGATTAATCTTCCAAATTGTACTGCCAGTTGAGGCCATGTCATTGTCATTGTGTTGTTTTAAATTGTTCCCTTGTGTCTGTGGAGTGGCATCCGTTGTTATTTCGTACTGTCATTGGTCCATAGGTGTGTATCCCATTGGGTGAGGATATCAAACATGCCTAGCGGTGTCACAACCTCAGTGTCTTCCTGGCCACGTGTCGATGTTGTGGTGTATGTGTTGTGTGTCCTAGAGGGTTGCTGTGCTGTGTGTCTATAACTGGGTTTCTGTACTTACCAACAAGTAGGCCAGTTCCATATCGTCCATCCTGGAAGTGTTGATTGATGGTGCAGTGACGGAAGATGAATGAATCATGTACACTCCCAGGATACTTTGCCACGATGTTGGTGATCAAACCCCGGTGATCGACAATGGCCTGCACATTGATGGAGTGTGTGTGCTTCCTGTTGCGGTGTAGATGTTCGGTTGCAGCAGGTGGCACAAGGCGTACAGGTGTGCAGTCAATGGCACCAAGCACACGTGGGAAGCCATTCATTTGGTAAAACCCCTGTTTTGTCTCCTGCTGCTTCTGCTGTGTGTTGGGGAAGCTGAGGTGGTGGGGTGTGAGGGAGATAATGGCATCCAATACCTTGGGTAGGAAGGCAGAGAATGAGGGCTGTGAGATCCCGGCAACCAGGGCACCAGTGGTTTGAAAGGAGCCACTTGCCAACATGGGGAGTACAGCTAGCAGCTTGGTTTCTGGTGGAATGGTGCAGGGTGTCTGCCAGCTGGGTGCAAACTGTGTTTCAATGTTGCGCAGCAGCTGCTGAATGGCTTGCCAGTTGAGCCTGTACCTCTGGATGATGTCTTGTTGGCAGAGTCCCAGAAGGGTTGTCCTGGTGCGGAATATCCTCTCCTGCTTTCTGCGTTGCCTTTTGGGTCCTTGCTGGTGTTGTGGAAGCTGCTGTTGTTGGTCCTGTGCTCTGCGTCTGCGTGCATACTGGATGAAAAGCACCTCCATGTCTTCCTTTTGGAGCTCTGCTGTTGCTCTGCTGTTGCTTCTGTGTGTTTTCATTAAGTACAGGTGTGTTTGCCCCATTTTAACGCCTGCCCTGACCCAGGCGTTATTTTTTTACGCAAATCGGGCTGTGCGTCATTTTACGACTCCGCCTCCCAGCCATGCTGGATTTTTGCTCGATTGGATAAATAAGGCGCACGGGTGTTTAAGTCATTTTTTGGACGGGAACGCCTACCTTGCATGTCATTAACGCAAGGCGGTTTACCGCATCCAGAAAATGACACACGCAATGGAATTTGCGGGCTCGGGCGTCAAAGTTTAAATATGCTGTACGGTTTGCGCCAAATGTGCAAAGTGTTTGACACACATTCGGCGCAAAGAGAGTATAAATTTACCCCAAGATTTCTTAGGAAATTATTTTCAGAGATCGCTATTTCTTGGGCTTTGGCATAGGCCCATAATTAAGCCCCGTAAAGAGCTGCGCTCACAGCCTTGGCTTCATATATATGGAGTGCAGGGCGTATTGGTTTGGTGTGTGAGAGATTAAAATCCTTTATTAAAACCCCTGTTGTTTGCTTTAGTTTTAGTGCCTGCTTTGCAATATGTGATTTCCAAGACATTTTTTCTGTTAACATGAGGCCCAGGCAAATAAATGTACCCAGTTTTCAAGTGGTATACCCTCGAGTAAAAGCTTCCCTCTGAAGGATCTGTGGGGATTGAGGATCAATAATTGGTTTTGGAGGCATTGATTTCAAGTCTCCGCGTGGAACAGAATTTCTCAAAGCACATGAGGAGTTTCTGTAATCCGCTTGGGGTCTTGGATATCAGGAGTGTGTCATCTGCAAAGAGCAAGACCAGAAGAAGACATATGTCATGTTCCTCAATAAAGGAGGTAAAGGCGGGAGGGGGAGGACAGATCTCAAATCTGCCACATTCCATGAGACAAGTCGTACCCCAGTGATTAGAGGAACCGCCCTGTCCACTGATGTGATATTTGAAGGATTAGCTACCAGGCATTGGTTTGGCAGGTGGAGTTGGTTGAGGGGAGGGGGGTAGTTATCACTATTTCCCGGCGCATCTTGGGTTGACTGATGGAATCCATCTGGGTGAGCTAGCTTGACCATAAGTGTAGTATTCTCACGCTTAGCTGTCTGTTTCTGGATTGGCAAGTGATGTTCATAGGGAAGGGAAGGTACAATGTTATCACAGTTATGCAATGTATCCTGGGCGGTCTGATGGAAACTGTTAGGAAGAGGAATGTGGGTGCTCATGGTGTCAATGTTGGGAACTACAGCCAGACCTGGTAAAGTTGTTTTATATGAGTCGGAGGGTAGTTCAACATGTGTTTTGGATGGTACTTCAAGTCAATCATTCTCACTGAGAGCAGATAGGTTACCTGCTGGACAATGGGGAGGGAGAACCTCATAGTGCGCAGGCGGCCTAGGGTATTTGAACTGGATACAGGATTGTGCTAAAGCACTTGTCCTTGCGTCTAGGGCCACCAGATTATCCACCATGCTCCTGTCCCTGAATGCCAACTATAACATATCAAAGTGTGGGTCTGGGTCGGGCCTTCTGACTGCATCAATTATATCCCCACATATTATAGAGTAGCAGCCTCTCACATGGAGAATCCAATGAATTGCCTTATTTCTGACAGAATCTCCCCCTTCCGTTTGTGCCAGTGGGTGTAGTTTGGGAACGTTGACCATTAGAACAGTGTTATTAAAGTGGGACCGGTCAATAGCAGGCTGTGCAGTGTATTTAGGGACAGTGTCATTCGTAGATTAAGGGATTTGATAGCAGCCACTAGATGCCTTTCCTGCACCTAAGCTGTTGTGTGGGGGAAGCTTATAAGAGTTATTGATCTTGACACCCGCTAAAGGTTGGCCAGACCAACTAGTCACTGGCAATTTGGGAAACTTTATCGGGGTACTTGATGGATTTGGCATTGGGCTACACATATGATTCATGATGGCCGTGGCGTCTGAAGGAATTAGCAGCTTGACTATTGCGATTAAGGAATTAACCATAGACTTGAGTTCTGACACCTCGCTCTTTAAATCTTGTATGCATGCGATATACTGTGCATTTGTCTGAGCTAAATTCACATTTACGTCTACTGACCCACCCACCCTGAGCCTGGGTCAGGGTCGTCATGTGGGTTTGAAGTATTGTTTAGAGGGCTAAAGCGGTTGGTACAATGAAGAGTGTCACTAAGATCTAGCGATGGCTCATTCACTTGTAATAAGGGAGTGTGGGTGATGACATTCCTACCCTCCCCCTGCCCTATAGTGGCTGTGACCTGTTGACCACGTTTTGCAAATATGTCAGCAATTTTCTTGTGACCCGCCCCCTTCCTGACTGGGGAGCACTCACCCCTGTTTCGTTGGAGCCAGTATCTGGGGAAGTGGTTAAAATTTCTTTGCATTCACCCAAAAGGTTGTCAATTCCGTCCATAACACAGTTATAAGCTGCATGCTTATGTCTTTTTCCGCTTGGTTTTTAACACCACCCTTGCGTCACCTATCAAAGGACTGTGATTAGTGGATAAGTGTTCTATAGAAAGTTAGTTCAATTATACAACCTGAAGAGGATACAATAATTAAAAGGAGAGAGTCAACAAGGCCTACTTGGAGAGAGATATTAGAGGGTGGCCCAGCCCCCTCTGGGCTCTGATGGCCGTGGACGGGCCTGCCCTTGGCCCAGGCTTCACCCAGGCACGGCCCGCTGTGAAGTGCCCCCAAGTGCATTATTACGCTCGTTGGTCTGGTCAAGTTAATGCAGGTGAGGGTGAAAATGGCTGCCTCCTGGGGCCACAAAGCAGTCTGGGATATGTAGTCCCACTCTGGAGTTCAGCGCGTCCTGTGCTGCGAAGTGCCCCTAAGCGCTTTATAGTGCTCGTTGGTCTGGTCAAGTGGATGCAGGTGCTGGTAAAAATGGGTGCCTCCTGGGGCCACAAAGCAGTCTGGGATATGTAGTCCCACTCTGGAGTTCAGCGCGCCCGCGCTGCGAAGTGCTGCCACCCGCTTTATAGCGCTCGCTTTGTATCTCCCAGAGGCTGCCATGTTTGGGCCTTGGGATGACATCCTACCTAAGATGGCTGCTAGCACGCGAGTACCATTCTCGAGCTTCTAGAAGATTCTTCTCCACCCTGGACTACGCTTGCGAGCCTATTCACATACAAGCAGCGTCCTGCTGCACGCGACCACCACAGCCCATACGGGATATTTAGACTCAGTTACTCATGGAACCATGAGTGCGAAGATTGCTCATTCATGTCAAGTAAAGAAATAGATTTGGAGTGATTTATTTGTTTAACACCACCAAATTGCAAAACTGTGACTTTTGACAATGGTTCAAACAACATACACATAACACTACCTTCCCAAATTGTTGATCAGATCTTATGGCAATATTAAGCATATGAAGAAGTCGTAAGTATCCTATTTTAATGCTACAAAGATGCAGAGCTGATGCCAGTAAATTGGAAACAGAGATTACAAACTTTAAAGCATGAAAATATCTTATTCTGAGCAAACACATACTTCTGTGGCTATCATATTTCATGAAGGGTTTAGTGTTACATCTGGTCACTACACTGTGTAACAAGTAATAGTGGATGGACAGAATGCAATGACAGCAACCTCAATTTCAAGCAAAGACTACCTTTCAAAATGTGTATCTTTTGTTACTGGAACCAAAGTTCTAAGGAGCATTACTGTTGTAAATGTGGTATAGTGTAGTCATACTAGATGCATTATTACTATATATGACATCATACATGTTTGACATCTGGGGGGGTGGAGGACAACAAGGCCCTGCATTACCAGCAAAGAGGCAGCTTCATCACACCAGGTGCTCATTTAAAGCCTTCTGGTGCTCCCACAGCATGGGATGCATTTGACATCCAGGAGACGTGGATGTGGAATACAAGTGCCAGTATTACCAACAAGGAGGGAGCCTCACCACGTATGGAGGCGTTCATTTAAAGCCTGCGTGTACTCCCCCAGTGCATGACGTGTTTGACATCCAGGAGGGGGGCTGAGGACTACAAGTCCCAGCATTACCAGAAAGGAGTCTGCTTCATTGCACCAGGAGGTGCTAATTTAAAGCCCGCCAGTCCTCCTGCAGCGCAAGACGCATGCAGGACACGCATGGTTGTGTGCCCAGACAAAGACCAGGCCAAGACAGGCCCATCTGCACCTGTCCACAGCCGGGTGAGGCTGGGCTAGGCCCGGTCTCCTTGCTCTTCGCCCCTGATCCTGGACATTGAGAGGACAATAGCCTCAGCTTGATTACCTAGAGAGATGCTCCAAAAGGTTGTTGCCGAACAGTTAGCTATTTTTATTTATAGGCTGTGTAGCCCTATTTGATCAGCTCCATGTTACGTCATTATGTAAGGGGGGAGCAGCACATCATCATTGGGAAAAACAAGTTCTTTGGCCTCTAAAGGAGGTGAGAAGGGCTCGTGTTCTACCCCTTCTATTACTATCTTTCTACGGCTATTGCAGTATTCTCTACGGAGTTGAATATGGTATAAGACCGCAGACAGGAAGTCCAAAAACTGATCTCAGAGCCACCCCCCCCACCTCTCATTGAGTCTTGTCAGAATGTTTTAGATGGAGCCATCAGCACAAACCCGGAGACATAAATAATTAAATATGCGCATCAAACAAACCCGGGGAATATAAATAATTCAATGTGTCCATCAAGCACTCTTGAACTGGCTAAAAAAGCACCAAAAGTGCCTAATGTAGCAAACGAAACAAACGTAGGCCTGAAAACCCTTGTGAAGCACATGATAAGGCTATTGAAATTGTTCCAGACCCATTACAACCTGTGCCCCGAGAGTCTTACCACCAACAAAACGGAAACGAGTAGAGGTAAAAAGATTAGGGCAAACTAAAAAAATTGCCCATAACATGGAACGTTATAGTGGGGAGGGGAATGGACTTATTGCATCAACTAGCCCTTTAAGTCACCCATCTTTTGATTATACACCTCCGGATGTTGTTAAAGACACAATTAAATCTGTTTGTGAGTCGATTACTTGCTCCATAGAGAAGCTAATACTCTCCTTAAAGTGAGAAAGGATAGGTCAAAATAAGTTTCTAGTAGGGAAAATTGAAGCTTTGGATGAAGCACTGTGTGGGAATGCCACAAACTATTGTGGGAAACAGTATGTTGACCTCACTTTAATACATTACAGACACCCAGATAATTGTAGACTTATTAAAGCTTCTAGTGCCCAGTAAGGAGGGGTGACAGGCAATTTAACTGACTTTCAAGAATCTGTGAGCCACACCAGCAAATTGGAATTGAATGTGCTTGATCAGTCTCAGCTTTTGCCTGCCGGCACATGCAGCAAAAAACTAACATTTACCTCCTAAATGTATTCCTAATACACTTGTATTAGCAGGGGTTACGCCATTGAAAGAAGGAGCATTTGAGGACTGTCAAAGCCTCATTAATAAATATGCTCACTGGTGTAAAAAATGGTGTAAAAAATGTGCAGATGGTCATATAGATATCCATGGTAAAATCAGTAAGGCTAGACGGGGAAACTGGGTGGGTACCTCTGTGAGGACTGTGTTGTGTTAAATTATGAGGATTGAGGCCCTCATTACAAGTTTGACGGTCTTTTGGCAAGACAACAGCGTTGGCAGTATTACGAGTCAAAAACTGAAGACCGCCTAATTACAACCATATCCTAAACCGCCAGACTGACTGAGGGCAAGAGAGAGATGGTCCCACCACCAGCACCACCACCGACAACATCCCGCCCTCCATATTACGACCCATAAATCAGCACGGCGGTCATTGCACAGCAGAGAATCATTGGCAGTGCGAATTGCCGTGATCTAAAAATCACCTCCAACAGAACCCAACACCACATTGGACAGTCTGAATACCCCACAACTGACACACATACACATACACATGAACACACCTGTTCACTGCACTATATAAGACACTCTCACACGCACCCAAAATCCTTTGCAACCACAACTACTGACAGAGAGATCAAGGAACACACAAACAGAGGACACTGTGCGTCAATACCATAGGCACCAACACACTTCCTATGCATCACACAACTGCACCAGCAACACAAATTGTCACTGCACACAAACACTAGATACCACCAGCACACACAACCGAACACCCCCACCCCACCAAGAACCCCACACTGCACCCTACACACACAACACCCCCCCACCCACAATACAGCCACCACGTCCTCCAGAAGCACCCACGTTTCACAGATGATGAGTTGAGGGTCAAAGTAGATTAAATCGTCAGGGTAAAGCCACAGATGTTTGGAGCTCAGGTCCAACAGACCTCTATAGCCAGGAAAATTGAGTTATGGTGAGGATCATTGACAGGGTCAACTCAGTTGGCACCCATCCACGCACAAGGGAGGACATCAGGAAAAGGTGGAACGATCTACAGGGGAAGGAGCATTACCTGGCATCAAGTCACCAGATTGCCATCCACAAGACTGGCGGTGGGCCCCCACCTCCTCCCCATGAATTCACATTGTGGCAGGAGAAGGTCTTGGACACCACGCATCCTGAGGGCCTGACTGGAATCATCAGAGGACTCGACTCTGGTAAGTGAACAATACTTCCCAGGCACCAACCACTCCTGTCCATCATGTGCCCCCACCACCCATCACTCCCTAATCCACCCCAACTTACACTACTTCACCCCCAATCACCCCATGCCCCTCCCATGCATGCCATACCACCCCACTGCCACTATCCCCACAAAGTCCCTCCCTAATACATGAATACCAATCACAAAGCCAAGCATACCATCCATCACAGAAACACTATGGGCCAGAACCTTGCACCCGTGTAGGCAAACCAGAGGCCACGGAGGGAATACCACCAGCAGGCCATGCAGCAGTGGCAGACCCTCAATGCCACCATGGCCTCCATTGGAGGGGTGCTCAAAGAACTGACCACCATCTTGCGTGCGTCCTCCATCCACCAGCAGGTCCCTTCCACTAGCAACATTGCAACAGAGCCCTCCACTTCAGCAGCAGCTAGTGGAATGCAGGCCCTGCCAGAGGACCCCCAGATATCCAGAACCCCACCCCTGTCGCTGAGGAACGCCCATGCAAGTGAGGGCATCCATCCAGACATCCTTCAGGACCTGATGCCAAGACCAAGACCCCTGCCAGGAAGTGACCCTCTCCTGAACATTCTCCCTTGTCTGCCACTGACACACCCTGTTGACTGTCCACTGTCATGTCTCCATTTTCTCATGTCCCCTTGGATACTGGACCTGGACTACCTACAGCTGGGACAACTACTCTGATGATTTCACCCACCATGACCCCACTCATCACATATTGCACTTGAGAATCACATTAAACACCTTTGTGCATACCTACTGCCTATGTGTCTTTATTGCAATAAGTTATATATTCTGTTGTAAACATGTCATAACAGTCAGCCCATTATCCTACAAAGGTCTGTGAGACAGACACAAGGGAAAGCAATATTCAGCAAGGATGATAGCAGAGCAGACATATTCTGCATACATGTGTCAAGGGAGGCAACAGGCAAGGCAGGAACCAGAGTTGCACCACATGAATGCCCTGCAGATAGACCAAGACTGGGTCAACTATCACAATAGGACACAATATTGGCCACTCAACACACATGCAGTACAATGTTGAAATCCCCAGTGTGATTTGGCAGGTGGAATCTCAAACCATATGATTAGGTTACACATCCTGCCATTGTGGACTGTGAGGAAAAGTAGCAATACTGATGATACCACTATGTTTGTCACTACAATTTCAGTTGACATAGCAGTACAGGGAACATAGAACATGGACAATAAATTGCCTTAGTGATGCAACACAACAGCAGTGTGAATATTAGCACTGGCATTTGAACGGTAACATCTCCTTTGTTCTGCAAAATGTTCCCCCCACATCACACCTAGAGGGAGAGCTGCACTCAACACCTTCGCTGATGACAGACACCAGGAGGAGCTATGTTACAAGGCAGACAGGCACAAGGCACAACAGTTGGCACATATCTGTTTCTCATGGGAAGTATTGTAGAATTAACTCTGCTCTAGATGCATCCTCATCATCTTCCTCCTCAATCCCTCACTATTTCCCCTTCATCAGCCACTGATCCAGCTGCCACATAGCTGCCACCTCCATTACATCCAGCAATGGGATGTGACAGCTCAGGGCCAGATTGTGTAGCATGCAGCAGGCAACAATGATCTGGCAGACTTTTAGTGGTGTGTAGAGTAGGGCACCTCCGGAGACATGTAGACACCGGAATCTGGCCTTCAGTAGCCCAAAGGTCCTCTCTATGACACTCCTCATCCTGCCGTGGGCCTCATTGAAACGGTTTTTACCATCTGTAGTCAGATATCTCACAAGTGTCAGTAGCCAGAGAAGGTTAGGGTAGCCAGACTCACCTGCGTGCACAAAGATTGGACCCCTCTCAATACCGGTGGAGACACAGGGCAGATTGTGAAGAGAGGTGGTATTGCAGGGGCACACATACCATTGGATGCATTTGGATGAGCCAGGCCCAGTCCCTCTGTAGTTGTGCCATCATGTGTAGGATGTTGCTGTTCCGCAGAATGAATGAGTGATGCACAGAACCAGGGAACTTGTCCGTAACCTGGGAGATATATTGGTCAGCAAGACACACCACCTGGACATTAATGGAATAAACGTTTTTACAGTTCCTGTACACTGATTTATTTATCGTTGGTGGAACCAAGGCAATGTGGGTGCCATCTATGGTCCCTATCACATGAGGGACATGTGTGTGCCAACTGTAAAAGGCAGCTTTAACAGTGGCCAAATCTACACGTTGGGGGAACCTGATGTATCAGGGATATGTTTGAGCAAAGCACACAGTACATCCTTCAACACATTACTGAACATCAGCTGTGACATCCCTGCTGCCAATCCCACTTTAATCTGAAACGACCCTGAGGCAAGGAAGTGGATAACGTTGCTGTGGGAGAAATGGCATAGGGCTCACTTATGGCATGCAGCAGATCCAGCTCCAACTGGGTTCACAGCTCCATGATGGTCTGAGAGTTCAGATGATACGTCTGTATGACGTGTCTCTCTTCTAGGATAGCAAGGTCTACTAGGGGCCGGTACACAAGGGCATGTCTCATTATCAACACTGCACTGTATCTGGGAAGAAGAGAGAGAAGTCATAAGTTGATATGTTCAATGTGTGGACATACTCAATCTATGCAGTAGTCACTATATTTCATCCCTGACACACCTAAACTTCAACTACTAGTCTCTGATCACATGTAAAATGGCAGCCACCTGTCCTGCATGCACAGGACAGATGGAAGTGACCTCATTCTGCCAGCATTAGTCGACATGGCGGTAGGCGGTCTCAACCAACGTGCAACTCCTCATCGGATAACATTGTTGCCTATGGGAGACTGGGGCCAATGGTGACCACCACCAGTGGTGACAATCATGTACGCAGCGGGCATGACTGCCATTTCCAGTGGCAGAGCTCACTTGACTACTGACACTCATGCAAGCAAGACCTCCACTGCATGTGCTGCTGTGTTCTGACTCTGGAAGTCAATATGCTATTTCCTGGAGGGGAAAGGGCCCCAGCCTTCACCCAGGAGGAGCTGAGGAAGCTTGTGGATGAGATCTTACCTCCGTATGGACAATTGTATGGGCCACCAGAGCAGCAGGTGAGTTTTATGTTACTGTCCTGTCAGATAGTGATGTGTGTGAGGATGTAAGGCATTGGGATGAAGCAAACGGAGTGGATGCATGGAGATGTGTGAGGAGTCTGAGCGTTAGTGGTGTGATGACATGTGAGAGTGGTCATGAGATGTGTCTGATGTGTGATGTCCACTGCTGTCCTTGTGATGTCACTCTCCATGACTTTGTCCTTTTTTTCTGTGTCACCCATGCAGGTCAGCACCCATCAGAAAAAGGGGATTTGGCGTGCCATTGTCAAGCAAGTGCGGATCACGGGGGTCCATAGCCCGTGGAGCACCCACTGCAGAAAGCGGTGGGAGGACCTAAGATGCTGGGCACGTAAGACTGCAGAGGTCCAGCAGGGGACGTCCTCCCAATGAGGGGAGGGGTGCCTGTCGGACCCTGACCACCCTAATGGCCCGCATTTGGGCAGTGGCCTACCCTGAGGTGGGTGAGCGCTTGAGGGCAGCACAGCAGCCACAAGGGGGTAGGTACACCTCACACCTAGATCATTTAATGCTTGTATGGCTTTGGGTTGACTACTGGTGGGAAGATGTAGCATTGGTCATGGGTAGATGCACGTCGACAATGGGTATCAGCCACCCTTGCAGGATTGTTGTTAAGGATGTGTGCCCATACCATGCAAACAGTGACTAATGAGGGAATTTCCTTCCAAACTGGGATTTGTGTGGTCACCCTCAGTACACCTGAGGTGGCCGGGCATTGCCATCAGTATCCGCCTACCACTGTGACAGAGGTAATTAGTGAGACCTCAATGAGCTGCCATGCACTGTATGTATAAATAGGCACTGTGGACCCAGATGTCACTGAGCAGTTTGTCAACGGATATGTGGGCATGCTTCAGATGCATGCAGAATGCTGTTGTGTGAGGGGTACAGGATATGTCTCCATAAACGACCACGAGAATGTGCCAAGCACTGGCCAAGTGTGAATAGTATGACCCTCAACAAGTACATGAGTGCTATTGTTCCACCATCAGCGGTTTACATCAGCATTGCTGTTGTTTCCTCCATGGTGTCCTGCTGTTGTAGCATGTATAGATGGCATGGCCTTCCAATGCATAGCAGCAGGTAATGATGCTATTACTCTGTGTGAATGTTGTGTTGGTATTGACCCATTATACCCTGTCTTTCTCTGCCACCCTCTCTCCCTCTCCTCCTCTGTCTTTGTGTGCATCAGCATCATCAGGCCAAGAAGAAGGGGCACTGGCGAGTGGGGAAGCTGCAGCCCACGTGACCCAAGAGGCTGACACCAGCACAGCTGAGGGGACCAGTGGGATAGAGGGCAAGGGGAGTGCCACGGGGGAGATAGGATCGACAACAACACCTTTGGATTCCTCCTCCGATGGACACTCCCTGGTGGTGGCGGATCCATCTCGGACCATTACAGCACCATCCTTGTCCACCACCCCCCTTACCAGCACTGCCCTCCCTGTAGCTCCCCACCCAGTTGACAATGCTCACTCACCCAGGAGGTGGCCATCTCCTTCACCACAGGCATCTCTGCCCCTGCCCCAGTCAGCCACGCTGCCCTCAATGAAGATGCTATTGACCTCCTGAGGTCCATCTCTGTGGGGCAGTCAACCATTGTGGATGCCATCCAGGCAATGGCATCACAGATGCAATAGTCAAATGCTTACCTGGAAGACATTCACAGTGCCCTGGCTGCCCTGCAGTGTTCCCTTCAGGCTCTGGCCTCCTCAGTGATGGCAGCCAGAGTCTCTTCTTCTTCTGTCCCCCCTCCAACTACCTGTTCCCAATCCCACAGCCCTCTCCCCTCACCCATCCAAGGCACACCTTCATAACAACATGCATCCACATCAACAGACATGGTTTGCAAGGACAAACACAAGCACCACAAAAGACACCACCACCATGCACACACACAACAGACACATACAGACAAAACAACATCCACTTCCTACATGGACTCCCCCATCACCTCCCCCCTCACAGACACCACACCACTCATGCCTGTAGTCACCACATCATCACTCCCAGAGTCTGCCACAAGTGCACTCATTCCCACCATCACAACAATAGCAGACCCCCATACATGCACCACATGCGCACTCAGCACAACTGTGAACACCCCCACATGCAGGACATCCATCCTACCTGCAGACACCACCACAATACATTCACACATCCACCCTGCCATCTCCCTGAATATCCTCCCCCTCCTCCCACTACACCTAAACACCCACACTCACCCACCCAACAGTCACATAGCATACACATGGCATCCACACTCTCACCTGTACCCAAGGCACCTCACATACACACCTCACAACTACTAGCTCTCCCTCCACTTCCAAACGTTTATCCCATGACCAACCTTGTGTCCCTAAGAAATGTTTCCTCCAAGAATGTTCCCTGTTACCAAAGGAACCCCTCCCAAAACTCCACCTAAGCACCCACCCTCAAAACCCAGACCCCCACCTCGGAGCCCCCCCAGCCCTAAGGTGCCTGCATGCCCCATTGGTGCCCCTGCCATGAGGAGGACACTTTTCAGTCAGGAGTCAAGTTGGGGCCATGGACATTGCCCTGTGTGCCTGGAACACACAATACAGTAGGACTGGCCAGTAGGCCTCATTTGTATATAGTTATTTATGGTTTCAGATTTTTTATCTAATATATCTGCACCAGGGACCACTTGGTGTCGAGGGTAACAAACGTGTCCTGGCTTTCCTTCCACATGTATGTGTTGCATATGTGCGATTTGTTGTGTGTGGTTTGTGTGTGAGTGGGTGTGTGTGTGTGTGCTGCTATGGGTGTTTGCGTATGTGTGTGGCTGTCGTTAGCTGTGCTGGGTGTGTGTGTTGTGTGTGGGTCTGTACTAATGGCCTTCCCCTCAAGTGTGTGCTAGGCGGGTATACTTATGGTTGGTGTCTTCATTGCTGTCACTTGTTCTGGAGTTGTATGGCCAGCAGGAGCATTGGGAAGACTCCAAGTTCGTGTTCCATGGCGGCTGCGGACGTGCCTATGTTCCTGAAGGTGAGTGTCCCCTTTTATGTTGTTCGTTTCTGCCAGGCTCTTCGTGGCGGGGTAACCGAGGCAGAAATCCTGGCGGTGTGCAATCTTGTAATATGGTTGGCAGAAACATGCTCCCTGCCAGCCTGGAGATGCTTACCGCCGGCCGCCGAAGCCCTTCTGCACTGGCGGGACTGGCGGTGACTTGGCTGTGTTCCAGTCGGTACACCGCCATCGTCAGAATATGGCTGTCTACTCCACCGGAACCGCAGTGGTGCGGCCGCCATCTCCACTGCAGCAGTTTTCGGACAAACTCATAATGAGGGTGTCATTCTGTGCCCGGTTTCTATTATCATGAATAAACACTTTCTCCCCCAAATATTCGAGTTCCTTTTATCACCCTCCCTAAGCAGAGACTAGTTATACAGAGCCTAACAAGCCAAGAAATACTGTGTAAGTAACTTCCCGTGGCCCTATTCATCACCTCAAATCGTTTTGAAGCATTGTCAAGTCTATGGGAAAACGATTGACGCCGAAGCTAAGTGTTCCAGATGGAGTATCTGGCCGGGTAGATTGAACGGAAATATGACCTCCTTGCATACAATCATCAGTCTCCATGAATGCTGTCACAACTCAAGAGAAGGCAGACCAGGTCTTGTGGCTCCTGCCCTAGAATATTTTGGGGGGGCCAGACAAAAGCTCCATAAAGAAGATTGGCTGACTTTTATTCAATGTTTTAATTTAATATGTTGCTAGGGGACATGTGCACCTGATTCTTTTTTTATTGATGGTTTTAAATCATATTGTTCTGATGCATATCCATCCTCAGCAGGTAGAGGAAAGGCGGTTTGGCTATTTTTGTCTCATGTTCAATCAGAAATCTGGACGTTAAAACATTAGCATCTGGACCATATTACCAAATTGTAAGTTTTAATTTGCCAAACTGTATTAATATTCTTTCGATAAATTTCTATTTTATTTTTTCTCACTACAGCCGGTAAGCATAATCCTTGATCTGGGGAAGTTCCTATAAGAATTTGTGAATCATAGGAATCATCATTGGTCAATGATCTGGGATGGTGATTTTGACATTAAGAAATGCATTTACAATGGGGATAGCATTTGTAGTTTTTCTAATGAGCAAGGGGCAGTTACTAGTCATGTAATGCACTCAGTTTACGACGAAGCTCTAAATCAGATTGTTCTTTCTCATGATTTGTATTTTTCGTCGGATTTTTATGTTAAGGGGACTGATAGTTGTCCGGCCTTTGTAGGCAGGGGCAAGGGCAGTATAACTGATTTTGTGCTTCTGTGATCAGATCTGACTCAGAAGGGAATGGATGGGTGTGAGGTCTGCTTTATTCCTTATATTAATCATAATCCAATTAGCTTAGATTTTTCTATTCGCCTACCCCCTGGCGCTTCAGTTACGCCATAGCCCCGGCTTGATATAGTGTAAACAAAGGAGTCCATAAAAAATGGGCCAATATTGATCCTAACAGGTTTTTGAAGGACCTGCTGTGGCCACAAAATAAAATGCATGTTGCTTATCATTCAGTGCTGAACCTAATGATATAAGGGAGAGTTTCATTGCTATTTGCGAAGTTCTATCAATAATGTTAGTTAATAATAAGGCACTAAAGGAAGGAATACCACATTCATCGTTTAATGCTGACTGCACTGCAAAATTAAAAGCCCTCAAAAAAAGGCAACTAATGAGATCCTGCATGACACTGAAGAAATCAGGGAAGCTAGCAAAAACTATAAAAGTTTCATTGAATGTAAGAAGCAAGAATTAGATTAAATGCCTCGGAGGACCTGTAAAATGCCACCGAAATAAATGATAACAAACCTTCTTCACAGACAGATTGGCTACTGGTGTAGAATTTCATATTTCTGAGTAGGATCTTTAATTCATCCGATCAAGGCAGGGACCATGAAATAGGGACCTGGGTAGACCATCCAATAATTAATGAACAATGGGTATTAGACAGTATGAACCTAGCATCAGTAACAGACGCAATAACTTGGTCTGCAAGCGGGAAGGACCCTGGCCCTGATGGCGTGCCTATAGATTTATTCAAGCATAATGTTACCTTTTGGGCTCCATTAATCACAAATGTTTTAAGATCAGCCGTCAGAGCTAATTCAATTGACTCCTGGTGACATTATATAATCGTGCCTATCTTTAAAAAAAGGGGATCGGAATCAGCCCACATTTTACCAGCTGATTTCATCATTAGATTCATCCGTGAAAATTGTGGGGTCAGTTATCCTAGTCAAACTAGAAGATTGCACAAAGGCACGTTCCTTTTTTTCACAAGCCCAATATACTTTTAGGCCAAGTCTTGGGACGGTGGAGCAAGCCCTTAATCTAACTTTAGTCCTTGTGAAATATGTCAAAGACATTGGAGGTGTCATTCACATGATCATTATGAAGCTCTCCTGTGCTTTTGACTTGGTAGACAGGAGAAAAGTATGGAAACTTAAGGCCCAGGTGCGAGTTGACCCCCCACTTGTTGATTTAGTAAGACTTCTACATCAGGATACAACTACACCTGTGTTTTATACTCAGTCTGAGGATTGTAGAAAGGATATAAAAGTTACAAGAGGGGTGAAGCAGGACTGTATTTTGAATACTTTCCCCTTTCTATTCTAGATAAATGCCCTCGAAAATGTTCTTGGTTCTTGCACTAAAGATATTCTGTGACTCGGACATCATGTAGCTCCTGTACGTCTTTACGTAGATGACGTGGTCCTTTCAGCTTTCACAGCAAATGGCTTGCAGACACTTTTCAATGGTTTTAATGCTTCTATGTCTAAACTCAACCTCAAGGTAAAGCATAAAAAATACGTTATTATGATATGTGGATGAAGGAATACTAGATCTAAACTGTTTTACATGGACAGCATCCCAATAGCCTCTTTTAATTATCTTGGAATTTTATTGGATGCTAATGGCTCATGGGGCAGGTTATTTTCGCAAAGAGCGTAGAAGATGGAAGCAGCATGCAAAGCAATTTTTAGGTTTGCAAAAAGGCTAAGCCATGAGCCTGTTAAGGGTATGATCCTTTTCTACAGTGTGGGGTTATGCTGGCTTAGAAAAACTACAATCAATAGAAAACAAGTTATTGAATAGGCTCTAGTCACCGCCAAAGCACAGCAAGCCTTGTAACACATTTGTCACTGGGTTTAGGCTTCCTGGAAGATCGAGTCACCATGGCCCGCTTTTACTATGTTATGTTATGAAATTCTCCAGAAACTGTTTTTTCAAGGAAAATCATGGTTGACTGTTTAAACTTAGATAATATGGCCAGTATAGCCAACTGGCATATGTTAAAAAACACTCATGCCTTAGGACTGGGCTTCCTCTTCGATAATCCCAATTAAATTGGTCCACAAACAAAAGAGATGGTAATTAAAACAATGGTATCATACAGAGAGGTGAACAGACACAAGGAGGCATTAGATATGAATACTCTTTAATGATTTTTACATTACCATTACCTCAGGTACAGAACCTTATTTACTCTGGATTAATAACCCTGAATCAACATTTTATCTGTCTAGATTACACTTAAATAAGATTCATTTTTTTGTTGCTTTTCCTCTGGTGGGTACCTGGTTTCCATCCATTCCATGCTGTCAATGTGATGGCATTACATCCCAATCCACTGTACATTTTATGCTCTTTTGCACTTTGTACCATTCTCTACGAGTCTGTTTTTTTTACATCCGGTACTTTTACAGGAGCATTTTAGATCTCATAAAGAGGGTATGAGATTATTACAAAGTTTATCCTTCCCTGAATTGTGTTTTGCTGTGCTCAGTTACATTGTTGGTGCTATTAAAGTTATGAAGAGATATGCCTCAACCTAGTCACCTGGGATGTTCCCTTTTATTGAATCAGTGTAATGTATTGTAAATTCTGCTGAACTTTTTTACTGTACTGAATTTTTATATGTAATATGTGTGTGTTTTTACTTTTTGCTTATATGGTCTGACAAAATATAGATCATTTGAAATGACTTGACTTGACATCATATGGCCTACTAGGTGTGTTGTCTTTATAAGGTTTTCCATATGCTGGTGTGCCCTATAAATCTATTAGTAATTCTACTGATCACGTCTCACTTTCAGCATGAGTTTTTTTTAAATTACTAAAGCAAGTTTAGCTAAAACAATTGTTTCAAAAACTGTAGGAAGCGTAATGCACAATGTTGCTTAATTGCAGTGACATGATGTGCAGTTCTGGGAGTTTTTCTCCAGTCTATATGATTGTTTTTCCCTACTGTTCAAGGTTGATTTTTTATACAGTACATTTATGGTGTATAAGTACAGAACCTGAGAACAGTAAAAAAAAAAAAAAAAAAAAATTAAATGCTTTTTTTAGTATAACAAAGCATCACAGCATAAGAAACATGTAGTAACGTGTTTGTATTATGAACCTCTCATTGTTAAAATTGTAACTTTATTTTGTAATTTTATGAATTTTAATCCTATTTCATATTTGTGTTTTTTTCCCCTTTTTATATAGATCAGTGACACCATCTATAGGAGTAATGCACTTTACAAATTAGTTCTTTCAGTGTTCTTCCATAACATTACATTGTCAGCGTACACACCCAGGCACACACCAATACAACCACTGACACACTCAGACACACACCGATACAGTCACTCACACACCCACCCAAACACTAATAAAGCCTCTCAAACACCTAGGCAAACAACAATACAGCCACAGACTCACCCAGCCACACACCGGTACAGCCACTGATATACCCAGCTGCACACCGTTACAGCCACTGACATACCCAGGCACACACTGATACACCCAATCACACACTTACTCACACACCAATATAATCACTTACACACCCAGCCAAACACTGCCACAGTCACATACACACCCACCCAAACACCGATACAACCTCTCAAACACCCAGGCAAACACCAATTCAGCCACTGACACACCCAGCCACACCTGATATACCCACTTACACACCAATACAGCCACTGACATATAAAGACACACACTGATAAAGCCTATCACTCACCCATTCACACACTAATGCAGCTGCTTACGTACCCAGCCAAACACCGACACAGTCACTTACAAACCCACCCAAACTTCGATACAGCCTCTCAAACACCCAGGCAAATACTGATACAACCACTGACACAGCCAGCCACTCATCGATACAGGCACTGACACACCCTGCAACACAACAATACAGCAACTAGCACTTTTAAGCACACATCGGTTCAGCTACTGACACATCCAGAGACACACTGATAGAGCCTCTGTCACACCCAAACACACACGACATAGCCACATACACTCCCACTCACACACTGATATAGCCACTCACACACTAACACACACGCTTACTCACAAACCCATTAGTCACTCTCACAACTAATCACAAAACCATAGACCCACCCACATATCCACTCACCCACCCACACACCCATATTTATAGCAACAGGTGTTAAAATATTCATAGACAAACATATAACATATAAGCCCTGATTCTCAAAGGTTTAGCGTTGGTTTAACGTTACTTTTTTAATGCTAAACAGACGCAAAAAAATGTTGTCATTCACAAGTCAACACTAATAGGTATTTGCGTTGGTTTGTGTGGCAAAGTAACGCAAAGCAGTGTGAAACACAGCTTTGTGTTACTTTGCATCAAGGGGTGTAACATGGGTTTTACATGGGCATACCATGCTACCATCCATGTATTTTGATGCTTAACCCAATTCGGAAACATCACAAGAAAGGGTTTAGTGCCAAAAATTAACACCTTTGAAAAGCAGGCACAAAACAGAGAAATGCTTTCCTTTGTCCCTGCTCTTCCGACTTTGCATGTGTACAGCATACATACAAAGTGGGAAAAGCTTTTGCACTCGTCTAAGCATAGAATTATGTACAGGAAGGATACCTTTCCTGTACAAATCCTATGCTGGACTCAAGCACACAACCTAGCACTATGGCGCTAAGGTGTGGGTGTGACGCATGGCAGCTGAAAACGGCGCCAGTGCTAAGGAAAGGGGAGGAGAGTGCCATTTCTATGAGAATATGGCGTTCTCCTGCTCTCTCCTTGCCACCCAATGCAGCGCAGCAACTTTGGGTGCTGCACTGCATTTCATGTCACCCACCAGAACCTGGGCCATAGTCTTTCTTTTTTTAAACCAGAAAAGGTGGGTCTAACAAGAACCTTTTTTTTTGTTTTCTGTACTTTTTGTGTTTTTTAACATTTTTTTTTGTCAAATGGCAACTAGAAAAAATCAACTGTTAAAAGAAAACACACAAAATGTGTGCAACAAGTGTCTTTCTAAATTAAAAGTTAACACTTGTGGCTTTTTGCAGCCTCAAGAACAGCAGTGATGAACTGTTTCTCTTTTTTGTTGAGTGTTCAAAAGATTCCTATATTCGAGAGTTCAGGAGCTCTTTCAGCCAGATGTTGTTGTACTTTAGCTAGAAGAGTATCACCAGGAATTACTTGTATCACATATGATGTTGCAGGTTGTGATGCATCACAATGTGTCTCTGCCGCTGCAAGTTACCTAGAATGTATTGTCTTGAGGTGCTTTAGCATACTGCTTGTGACATGTGAGTATTTATTTGAAGTACCCCCTCAATAGCACCTTCTCACATAGATTGCAATTCACATTCTTCGCACAACATTTTGTTTTCCAGATGGGATTGTGGAAAATTCCCACACAATATTTGTTTTTTTGGTGGTTGTTCCTCTTCTAAAGAATTGCTGTCTATCTCCTGCTACTGTTGTTCTGAATTATTCTGAGATGCCATTTTAATGTCCAAAAATGGCAAAAACACCAATTCAAAACACAAAACTGGAGCTCTTGAATGTATAAGGTGTAATTTCTTCTAACCACACCCGAAGAAGAAAAAAAACTGTGAGGGAACTTCCTTTGCAGAGCCATTAAAGGTGTTTTAAGTAATTAAATCCCTTTGTTATTGTGTCATGTGTGATTTGCCGTACCCGACTTTACCGCAAATCTAGAAATATGTAATAAAACAAGCTTCTAACGTACAATTACTTCTTGAAATATAAGCTTATATGATTTTTGTGATTTTGTGATTTTAGTAAAGCAGTTACCCCAGAGAACAATTTTATAACCTGTAGACACGTTTTTGAGCGTTGTTAGAAATCCCGCCGGATATGCCGATGTCCCCTGGAACCGGAATGCACATAACGTAAATACTCGCAAAGGATTCACAAATTAAAAAAATAAACTTTAAAAAAAGGAAACATAATATTGTGGTTTTAAAACAATTAACAATATGTAATTTAATATGTGTTAACACTTTTTAAATGTAAACATTGGCCTTAACTGTTTAATTTATATGGTTTTCTGTGTGCAAAATCTGAACCTAACTATAACGTCTCTCTAACATTTGGTTGTTTGGTGAATTTCTAAAGTGTTTTAATTCTATTTCCTAACTATAATTTCCCTGAAAACATTGTTTACTCAGTGAATTTTGAAGGCTTTTTTAACGTTAAGTAATAATAAATTACCTTAGGTTAATCCAACATTCGCTACGCATGGCCTTTGGCTGGGTACAGTAGCAAGGGTTAGCAACAAGTCCTGGCCCAGGGACAGGCCCTGTGGACATCCCCTTGTAGGTACCCAAGCCCACACCAGGCACTGCCTTTGGTCCAGGGCGGGGGGGAGGATTGGCCGCAGGAATTTCATCAACATGGAACTGCAGAGAAAAACATACAGAAGGGCCCAGTGACAAAGAAAACATATTGGAGTAGGGCAGGGAAAACTCAGCACAAGAAATAGAAACACCCCCACCTCTAAATATAGGTTCCACATAAGGAGTCCAAAAAACATACTAATATACCTTAATTGATAATAACCTTATATTATTTTTATTACAAAAAATATTTTGTCAAAACTGATCAATCAAAATACACAAAATATTATTATACAATGGCATCATAAGTCTTAGCGCCCTTCCCAAATAAAAAAAATCATTGAAATCCATTCGCACACCATACCACATATCATATATCATACTCTCCCAGCTAAAATAAATCCAAACTGGCACCTCCTGTGGTTCCCAACCTTTTAGCTTCTGTGAACCCACACTTTATCATTACTGGAACGAGGGGACCCCCCAATGATTCATAATTGGAATCTGGGGATCCCCCACTGGGTCATTATTGAAAGCTCGGGACCTGATCTGTTAATATGATTTAATTTTTTAAGCAGTCGTGGACCCCCTGAGGGGGCTTTGTGGACCCCCGGGACTCCCCAGACCACAGTTTGGGAACCACTACCCCAGACCATTGTTCTGCAAAGGAAGAAAAATTGCATCTTTTGTAAAATATCAAAAATGCCCTTCAAACACTATAATGATATCAAAATTGCATTATATATTATCATCATTAGTTGGCTCATGTCTATTCTGATCGCCAAGTTATAATGGCTTGGACAATTCCATGATATCAATGATTGAAATCACAATAAAGATTTTACAATCATAATAAACAGTCAAGGGTGTTTAAGAGTCTCCCTTCTGATCCAAGAATTTTGTAGGGGTCTCAGCTGACAACTCTTGTTGTGATGTAGATGCATGTTTCAGTGCCCAGTGGCTCACAAGTCACGCATCTTCTTGAGGACACAATCAACAGCAGCTTACAATGCACATAGGCGAAAGAAGAAGGGGGCCAATATCTTTTGATAAATACTCTACCAAAGTAAGAAAAATAATATTAACAAGGATAAATATGCACTGAAATATAAACACTTGTGATTGTACCTCATGCCACCCTTAAAATCAAATAGACCACAAGTGCAAAAAAATTCACACAAACACCAAAGTGCTCTAATAAAACAAACAAACAGAAAAGAGAATAAAATGGAACTAACCAAAGATCAAAGACAAAATATAGTCCAAACAGAGAAAACGTCCCATAGGATTACTACTACATAAGGTCATAACGTATGTAGCCAGTAAACAGGAGCAACAACGGGAGAGAGCAGGAGCCGGCACTGGGCGGGTCGTGGTCCCTAGGGCCATTTATGGCTCCACAAGGTGGGCAGCATGCCCCCCCACTATCACTGAACTTAGTCCTGGGGAGGTGGTGGTCCTCAGGGTCTGTATTAATTTATTTCTGTGGGGGGACCATGGTGCTACCCATATATCAAAGCCATGGCCCCAGGAAGGTGGTCATCCATGGGCTGGGGATGCTGTGTGGGCCCCCCTACATTAATTTGAGATGTTTAGCCCTGGAGAGGTGGTGGTCCCCGGGGCTGGGGAGTGCCACACAGGTTCCCCTGCATTAATTGAACATGTTTTGCCCCAGGGAGGTAGCAGTCCCTGGGGCTGAGGGGGGCTGCACAGATCACCGTGCATTAATGTAAGATGATTTGACCTGGGGAGGTAGCAATCCCCTGGGCTGTCAGAGGGGTGTGTAGGCCCTCTGCATTAATTTATACATTTTTGCCCCGGGGAGGTGATGAAAGGTAGTTAATTAGCAGTGCCCAGGGAGGTGGCGATCCCTGGGGCTTTGATAAGCCCCAGGAGGGGGGGCCCATGCGCCTGTATATTTTTTTATGGCAATGCCCTCAGGACCTGGTTGGTTATTTTTGTTTAAAATTATGAATAGGTACAATTTTCACCACAATTTTTTTATTTAATGCATTTTAGCCCTGGGGGGTCCAGGGGGGACCCCTGCACCAAGGCTAGTGGGGTAGGGTAAATGTACCCTGCTGCCTTCTCTTTTTTTTATTTTTTTTAAATGGCTGCCAACACTTCCTTGTTGAAGGGTTTGCAGCCAATCAGGTCTCTGCATGAGATCATCGGTATTTCCAAAGTCATCATGGTCCTATATATACAAGTTTGTAGTTCCTTTAATTTCTTCTAAACTGGTGAACGGATATATACCAAAAAAGAAAAAGGCTCATCTGCATACCAAGATCTACCTTTCTGCCAGATTTGGTGTAATTCTGTCCAGCGGTTCAGGCTGCAGCTGTGTTTAGAAGTCTATGGGAATTCACAAGGGAAATGCAATATTTTGGACCTCACTATCCATAAACAACAAAATTCTAGGAGGCTCTTTGTTGGAACATTCTGTGAAGATTTTTCAAGCGGTGGCAAAGATACAGGGAAGTCAAAAATGCTTTCTCTAGGGAAACTAAGTGCTAACTATAACTACCTACTGGCAATTAGGAGCCTATATATATATTACATTATTCACGTCCCCTGGGCTGTGGGGGGTACAAAAGACCACCCCCCTATTAAAAACAAAAAAGTGCCCTTGGGACCAGGCCTACACTGGGGGCTTATTTAAAGACAAGCACAGTTTTTTAATTTTTTTCTTTACTGCTGATTCACGTCCCCATCTCTAATTTGCAATAAAGTTTGTAACAAAATGCTTTTTAGTCCTGTAGGAGTCCCTTTGGGACCCCTGCGCCAGGGCTAAGGGGTCAGGGTGTTCGTACCCTGGCCCTTTCGTATTTTATATTCTTTTTTTCTGGAACTCAGCTTCTGGCGAGTCCTAAGATGGCTGCCGAAGTTTTGTCAATCAATTAGATCTCAGCACAAGATCAGGAGAGGTTGCAAAACCTCAGCGTCCCTATAGATACAAATTTGGATTTTCTTAAATTTCTCTAAAACTAATAAACAGATTTACATCAAAGCATAAAAAGGTTGCTTTCTGGACAAGGACCTACCTTTCTACCAATTTGGTGTAATTCTGTCCAGTAATTTCAGGGCTAGTGCTATTCCAAATACCTATGGAAAAATGAATAGGGAAAACTTGTTTGGGACCCCTCTTTTTCTCAGCCTCCCTAGATGGATCACCCCAAAACTTTCCAGAGAGCAACAGAGGTGACTGGCAATTGTTTTTAGAAAGTTTCAGGAAGATTTGTCAAGCGGCGCTAAAGATATAGGCAGGTAAAAAAACACTTTTTTATTTAGAAACTTGGAGCGCCACTAGGTAATTAAAAAATATATATATATATCATCATCATCATCATCAAACAGACTTTATTCGGCTTTCAACAGGCCATAAAAGTATCAAGTAATAGTACATTGATAAATATGTATAAGAAAAATTATAAATAAATAGGGAAGATAATAAAACACATCGTTAATTCATTCAAGGACAGGTATATAAAACTTGATAAATTTACATCAGTGCAAAATCGAGTTCAATTACAGTATTTTCTGGAGAATGAGGAGTTTACCGGAAATTCCAAATTTTTCAAATAAAATTAGTTCAGTACGCCCATAGACTTCCTTACAGAGAGTACTGTACATAAAAAGTTTGCTAAAATTCCACACATTTCAATAGAGGATAAAATCTGTAAGCTAAAATACGCGTTGCGGCACTGACGCAAATTAGTCGATCTTAAAAAAGGTAATAAAATAAGTTTTCTTGGAATATCATAAAATTTACAAAAGAGGACCACATGCATTGTAGATTGGGGAGCTTTTGCATCACATGGACATACTCTTAAAACTGTACTCCAGTCGCACATAGTCGGAAAGGTTACTAGCCGATGGAAGATATTTAAGCGGAATCTTGTAAGGACAAATCGATGTCGGGGATTTGCCACGCTTACTAAGTAGGGCTGGACTGCATCAGTCGACAGAATTAGTTGGTTAGACATTACTGTAGATTTTTTTGATTCCACTTCCCATCTCTGTTCATCCAAGTGCTTCAAAGTCAGAGCCCTCAAATCTCTCCTGGTTATTTTTTCCAGTGATTGTGGGTTTTGGTAATATGCTTCGCAGCCCATATTTTAAAAAAAGGTAATAATATATCTTAGCCAGGGAACTCTAAGCGAGTGTGTTAGATTCATGCAGTCGGATAGTATGGCCTGGTTTAATCCGGTATGCTCAGAGGTCCACACTTTATGCCATAATAATAGAGGCTGTATCTTAATTAGATCAGTTACAAAGTGGACCCCTAGTTCCGAATGGCTAATATATGATGACGTGCTATTTGGTGCCATTAGCAGGTATCTCAGGAAGTCATTTTCCACCAACTGAATCGCATGGCAGTTCGTATACCCCCAGATACATGCTCCATAAGTAGCCGCCGGGATACATTTGGCCTTGTAGATTTTTACCATGTTTGACGGGGAGATCCCCCCTAGTTTTTTGGAAAAAATCTTCAAGGCCGCCGTTGTTTTAATAATCTGGTCTTTTTTTGTTTTCACGCAGTGTGCCCAGGTGGCCTGTTTATCGAACATTATGCCCAAATATGAGAAGGTGGGAGCTATCTTCACCTTGTCCTCGTGAATAGTGATTTTATAGGACTTTCTCAGTTTCCTGCCACAGTTCATTATGAACGTTTTCGAACGGTTGACTGTGAGGCCCAGGGCTGTCATGTAATTTATACAAGTGGTTAGGAGTTTCTGGAGGGCTAGCGGTGTCCTGGCCATGAGTACTGCATCATCTGCGTAAAGGAGTGCAGGGACGGGGCGATTGCCTATTTGTGGAAGGTCTTTACAATTGCTTATCAATTCACTTTCTAGATTGTTTATGTATAATGAAAATAGAAGTGGTGCGAGAACGCAGCCTTGACGCACCCCTCTGTATATGCCAAAAGACTTGGGCCCATATTTATACTTTTTGACGCTAAACTGCGCTAACGCAGTTTAGCGTCAAACAATTTTGCGCCGTCTAACGCCATTCTGAAGCGCCATGCGGGCGCCGTATTTATGGAATGGCGTTAGACGGCGCAATCAGACCGGCGCTGCCTGGTGTGCGTGGAAAAAAACCACGTAGACCAGGCAGCGCCGGCGTTGGGAAAAAATGACGTTAGGGCGTCTTAAAATGGCGCAAGTCAGGTTGACGCTAAAAAATCGTCTTAACCCGATTTGCGCCATTTTTTCGACGCCCAGACACCATTTCATGACTCCTGTCTTAGTAAAGACAGGAGTCATGCCCCCTTGCCCAATGGCCATGCCCAGGGGACTTGTGTCCCCTGGGCATGGTCATTGGGCATAGTGGCATGTAGGGGGGCACAAATAAGGCCCCCCTATGCCACAAAAAAAATCCAAAAATTTAAAAAAATTATACTTACCTGAACTTACCTGTACTTCACTGGGATGGGTCCCTCCATCCTTGGGTGTCCTCCTGGGGTGGGCAGGGGTGGCAGGGGGGGTCCCTGGGGGCAGGGGAGGGCACCTGTGGGCTCATTCTGAGCCCACAGGTCCCTTAACGCCTACCCTGACCCAGGCGTTAAATTCAGGCGCAAATGCGTTTTTTTTTTGACCCGCCACCTCCCGGGCGTGATTTTTGCCCGGGAGTATAAATACGACGCATTTGCGTCGCCGTCATTTTTTTAGACGGGAACGCCTTCCTTGCATCTCATTAACGCAAGGAAGGCGTTCACGCTAAAAAATGATGCTCTTTCTTCATACTTTGGCGCTAGACGCGTCTAACGCCAAAGTATAAATATGGCGTTAGTTTTGCGCTGAATTTGCGTCGAAAAAAACGACGCTAATTCGGCGCAAACGGAGTATAAATACGGGCCTTGGTGCATTCCCCTCTCATCCCGTACCTTACACTTGCTCTGCACCCAGTATACAGATCTCTTATGAAATGGACTATCATTAGTTCGACCCCCATGCTTATTAGAATATCCCATAACTTTTCATGCAAAACACAGTCAAATGCTGAGGACAAATCTATAAAGGCCAGGTGCAAATTACCCTCTCTGGTCTTCGTATACTTCCCCACTAGGATAGTTAAGTTTAGAGCCTGTTCCACTGTACCTAGTCCCGTGCGGAAGCCATACTGCACTGGGGATAGAATGTTATTTTCTTCCGACCATATTTGGAGTCTATTTAGGATTATTCTCCCCGCTAATTTGGCTGATGTATCAGAAAATACCTGCTCTAGGTCTGGCTGCGCCATACTGATCTTAAAATGTGCAAGGTAGGCCTTCCCTCGTAAATTCTAACATAAAAGTGATGCAGTGATATTTACAAGTTTTTGCGCATCATCGGCAAGCGGTGCACAGAACACGCAATGCATTAAAATTTCTGTGCATCAGCAACCCAGGTGTAATAAATGATGTCTTGGCTCCGGTACATAAACAGAAGACACACAAAGCACTTTGGCAAGCTCAACTACCCCATGGAGGTGCCAAATCTTCAGCTTAGAGTAGTGAGGAGAGCACAACCACCCCCACCATCACAAAGGCAGAGCAGGAGAAGGGAGCTTGTCTGCCACCAGAGGATTACAGGGGCTAAGTAAAGAAAGAACCCTAGCATGTTGACTGTCTGATGTGTGTTGCATTGTTCTGAACAAGTATAGAGTTCTGCACCCCCCAGGCAAATTAATACCTTTCAGAGTGTGGTCTGGCATATTTGACTGTTCATATAGCCATCAAAGAAATGCACCCTTGCACAATGTAGCAAGGAAGGATTTTTTGCACATAGTCTGCGCTTTCTGCACCAGAGACATGATGTGTTTGATATTATCTTTAAACACTTCAACATATCATACATCTGTCCCTATCTAAGCCATGTCAACTTTTCCACATGCTACATGTCCAACGTTCAGACAATACCAGACATTTGTGAAGGAATTGTACTGTGCTTCATATGAACACAGTGTACATGTTCAATATTCATAGAGCAAGGTACCATGTTTTGTCTTGTTGGTGGGCCTGCATCATACACCTCAATCAATCAATCAATCAGGAATTTGTAAAGCGCAATACTCACCCGTGAGGGTTTCAAGGCTCTGAGGTGGGGAGGGGAGGTGCTGTTTCTGCTCGAACAGCCAGGTCTTGAGAAGTCTTCTGAAGGTAAGGAGGTCTTTGGTCTGATGCAGGTGGGTGGAAAGTGTGTTCCACGTCTTGGTGGTGAGGTACGAGAATGATCTGCCGCCGGTTGTAGTTCTGCGGATGCATCGGACGGTTGTGAGGGAGGGGTTGGCAGAGCAGAGATGCCGGGTCTGGTGTAGAAGGAGAGATGTTTGTTGAGGTATTCTGGTCCGGTATTGTGCAGTGCTTTGTGAGAGCGGGTGAGGAGCTTGAAGGTGATTCTCTTGCTGATTGGGAGCCAGTGCAGGTCTCTCAGATGGCCTGTAATGTGGCAGTGGCGGGGGTTGATCAGGATGAGGCGGGCAGAGGCATTCTGGATGCGTTGCCGCCTCTTCTGGAGCTTGGCTGTGGTTCCTGTATAGAGGGCATTGCCATAGTCCAGTTTGCTGCTTACGAGGGCTTGGGTGACTGTTCTTCTGGTTTCAGTGGGGATCCATTTGTAGATTTTTCGGAGCATGCAGAGGGTGCTGAAGCAGGAGGAGGAGATGGCGTTGACTTGCTGGGTCATGGATAATGAGGAGTCCAAGATGAATCCTAGGTTGCGTGCATGGTTGGTGGGAGTCTGAGCAGCTTCGAGAGTGGCAGGCCACCAGGAGTCATCCCATGTGGAGGGGGTGGAGCCGAAGATGAGGACTTCCGTATTGTTGGAATTGAGTTTGAGGCAGCGGTTCTTCATCTGTTCGGCAATGGCCTTCATTCCTTCGTGGAGGTTGGTCTTGACGGAGTTCTGGGTGAGGGAGAGGATCAGCTGGGTGTCATCAGCGTATGAGATGATGTTGAGGTTGTGGGATCGGGCGATGTTAGTGAGCGAGGCCATGTAGACGTTGAAGAGGGACAGATTGAGGGACGAACCCTGGGGTATGCCGCAGATTATTTTGGTGGCCTCCGAGCTAGGCCTAGGTGGAGTACTTCTGGGATCCCGATGGTACCAGTGAGTGTTACCTGAATGTTTTCTCAGAACTGTAAGGATTGGATGTGATCTATGATATTAGTAACATTGTGATGTGTAAGGGTTAGCATCATTCACCTGTAATCAATTTTCTGTACATGGCAAATCACAAATAAAGTAGCACCAAGTGACACTTACAATGGATAAGGACAAATGTCAGTGTGCATGTATTAGCAATGTATGCAGGCCCACATGAATAATTGCTCATTATCTGCTGTGGTAATGTTTGGGCAGCTATGGCTTGGATGAATATGACTGATGTACCATCACCAGCCCCATTAACTACAGATGGTCAGAAGTTCAATTATCTAACACCCATACCATGAAACAAACGTCAAAATGTTTGCCCCAAAGCATGTGACGGAAAAGTGGCATGAGATAAGCTAAGATTTTCATGACACAGTGGCAGTCATTACAACACTGGCGGTAAAAGCCGCTTACCGTCGTGCAGAAGACTGCCAACACACCGCCGCGGAATTCTGCCACAGCTATTATGACCCACATCTCGGAATCCGACAAAATTCAGACACCCAGACAAGTCCTCCACACCAAAGGTCAGTGATAAACTGGCGAAATAAAAACCTCCACCGTCACGCCAACAGAAATACGACAACACTATCACGAGACACTAATCCACGCGGCGGTCTTTCAACCGCGGTATTCCATTGGCGGTACACACCGCCGCGCTCAAAATACACACACTTCTACAAAACACGGCCACATTGGACAATTCGAAATTCACACACCTGATACACATACACACACCACTCCCACACACCCATTACAATATAAAACACACACCCACATCACCCACAAACCCCTACGACCACTATTACAGATAGAAGGCCAGAGAGAGATACCGGGTAGAGCCACAGCTATTTGGAGCACAGATGCAGAACACCTCAATTGCAAGGAAGATGGAGCTATGGCGAAGAATAGTCGACAGGGTCAACGCAGTGGGACAACACCCAAGAAATCGGGAGGACATCAGGAAGAGGTGGAACGACCTACGGGGGAAGGTGCGTTCCGTGGTCTCAAGACACCACCAGGCGGTTCAGCGGACTGGCGGCGGACCCCCACCTCCTCACCCACAACTAACAACATGGGAGGAGCAGGTCTTGGCGATTCTGCATCCTGAGGGCCTCGTAGGAGTCGGTGGAGGAATGGACTCCGGTAAGTCAAACCTTTAACTACCATATCCCCCACCCTACCTGCATGCTATCACATACCCCCACCCTCGCCCCCACCCCTATCACTCCAACTCCTCACAAATGTACCAATATCACAAACCACACATCCCAACACCAAGCCCTGCATGCAACACCAACGCATGGACACCCATCACTAAAGCATGCCCACTGCACATACCCATACACCCCCCTAAACCATCATCACACAAGCCCCCACACAGGAATGCCAGCACTGGGGTACACGCTCACCCACCCATTGCACACCATGACACACACAGATGCAATAATCATGCTTTTTCACCCCTGCAGGACCACTACCCAACGTCACCAGACAGGAGGGTCCAGACATCTCCACTCCACCCACAGAAGAGGCCCACAGTGATGACAGCACCTCTGTCCACCTGGATCTAGATTACCAGCCCGGACCATCGTGGGCCTCGGGACAGTCGGTTCCCCTCACACAGGCACAGGCCACCACAGACCTTCCCCCCTCTGGTAACACCAGCACAGCACCCACCAAGCGAGCCCATACCTCAGTCCCCAGGACACGTCAATCAGCTGTGTGTCCACCACTACAGGGAACCCAGGATAACCCACCACCCCAACAACAACAGGGACCTGGGGGCAGTGGCAGTGGGCACATGGTCCAGGGGACGGAGGTCCAGGAACACAGGGGAACTGGGAGGGCTGCTGTGCGACAGGGGGCGGACAGGCCAAGGGAACCCACTCTCCACGAGGCCCTCTCCTCCATCATGGGAGCATACCACCACTCCCAGGAGACGATGGCAACGGTCCTGGCCAAGTTTCAGGAGACCCAGCGCATACAGGAGGAACAGTATTTGGGGTTCAGGGAAGAACTCAGAACCATCAGCTCCGCCCTGGGCACCATCGTAGGGGTGCTGAAGGAAATACTCAACACCAGGAGGGACACTGTGGCACTACAAGAGGTCACTGAAACTAGCATGGACGATAAACTGCCCACCACCTCCGTCGGCACTAGTGGACAGGAGGTACCGCCACAGGACCACCACACCAGCACCCCACCCCCTGCAGAGGGAGAACCACCCCGCAAACGGTCCCTGAGATCCAGGAACAAGACAGAGCACGATGCCAAGACCCCCGCCAAGAAATGAGACCACCCTGATTGTCATCCCACTGTCCCACTTTGTCACCCTGTCCATATTGATACTGCCCCAGCTCCACTTCCTATGCCCATATGGGCAATGCGCCTGTGAGACTAATAGACTGGACTCTGCCATGGACACTCCTCCGCCATCACCCCTCACCATTTAACTTCCCCCTCCAATATTTTGTATTTAAATAAACACACCTAAAGCACCAAAAGATCTGGAGTGTGTCTGTGATTTCGAAATAGTGTATTTGCAATTACAGTGACAAAATGTACAGGAAATAGTAGTGTCAACATACCTATGTTACACAGCTCTAGTCCATGAGGAATCTAAGCAGATGACACACGTTGGGACCCACACCTGTGAAACCGTAAGGGAAAGTGACAACTCAGTGACCATACACTGGATGAAGTCAACAAACAGGATAGAGGTAGAAGTGTAAAAGTACATGTAGTAGTCAGGAATGTAATCTCACCTGTGTTTCACTGGAAATATTGCTGGATGACTGAGTCCCTGTTGTCCATGTCTTCTTCCTCTGCTTCCTCCTCATCACTGTCCACAGGCTCCACAGCTGCCACAACACCACCATCTGGACCATCCTCCTGCAGAAAAGGCACCTGTCGTCGCAAAGCCAAGTTATGAAGCATACAGCAGGGCACGATGATCTGGCACACCTTCTTTGGTGAGTAGAATAGGGATTCACCTGTCATATGGAGGCACCGGAACCTGGCCTTCAGGAGGCCGAAGGTCCGCTCGATCACCCTCCTAGTTCGCCCATGGGCATCATTGTAGCGTTCCCCTGCCCTTGTCCTGGGATTCCTCACTGGGGTCAGTAGCCATAACAGGTTGGGGTAACCAGAGTCACCTAATAGCCACACACGGTGCCTCTGGAGTTGACCCATCACATAAGGGATGCTGCTATTCCGCATGATGTATGCGTCATGCACTGAGCCAGGGAACATGGCATTTACATGGGAGATGTACTGGTCGGCCAAACATACCATCTGTACATTCATGGAATAACTCTTCCGGTTCCTGTACACCTGTTCACTCCTGCGGGGGGTGCCAATGCCTCATGTGTCCCATCAATGGCACCTATGATGTTGGGGATATGTCCAAGGGCATAGAAGTCACCTTTCACTGTAGGCAAATCCTCCACCTGAGGGAAAACGATGTAGCTCCGCATGTGTTTCAGCAGGGCAGACAACACTCTGGACAATACGTTGGAAAACATAGGCTGGGACATCCCTGATGCCATGGCCACAGTTGTTTGAAAAAACCCACTTGCAAGGAAATGGAGCACTGATAGCATCTGCACTTGAGGGGGGATTCCTGTGGCATGGCGGATTGCTGACATCAGGTCAGGCTCCAACTATGTACACAGTTCCTGGATTGTGGCACAGTCAAACCTGTAGGTGATTATCAAATTTCTTTCCTCCATTGTCGACAGGTCCACCAGCGGTCGGTACACCGGAGGATTCCGCCATCTCCTCACATGTCCCAGCGGACGGTGCCTATGAAGGACAACAGCGAGCACAGAGTCAAACAACTCAGAGGTATGTACCCACAGTCTACACAGAACAACATTCATACACAAAATCTGGCCTGTATGTGTGTTGAGACTAGGCCTAGGTATGTGTGACACAGTTGGTAATTAGGCCATGTGGGCCCCTGAAATGGCGGCTGCCTGACCTGTAAAGTGGGACAATGGGATGTGAGGTAACAGCGCTGGCGTTGTACACCGTCGCGGTAGGCAGTCGAAGACCGCGGCGCAATGCTGCATTGGTTAACATTGGACCCTATGGTTCCCAGGAGCCAATGACGATGTACGCCGACGGTGATGGTACGCACCGCCGCGGACGTGACCGCCATTTTCTATCTGTTGAATCACTCGATACCTGATCTTCGACAGGAGAGGACCTACACTGCAAGTGCTGCTGTGACCTCGGTCTGGAAGAGACAATGGCTCGTGCGTCTGGGGAAAGGGCCCCTGCCTTCACATCGGAGGAGTTGGAGAAGCTCGTCGATGGGGTCCTCCCCCAGTACACGCTACTCTACGGTCCTCCAGACCAACAGGTAAGTACACAGGGAGCATGCTGTATGGGCTATGCCTGTGTGGAGAGGGCTGGTTGTAAGAAGGAAGGGGGCAGAGTTCTGAGTGCATGAAAGACGGTGGGTGCATGTGCCACATGGCAAGGGTAGGGATGGGGGCCACTCACTTTGACGGCGCAGTGAGTAATGACTTCCCCTGTACATTTCATGTAGGTCAGTGCCCACCAGAAGAAGGATATTTGGGGTGCCATCACCAAGGATGCCCGGACCCTGGGGGTCCACCACAGACAGAGCACCCACTGGCGGAAAAGATGGGAGGACATTCGCCGCTGGAGCAAGAAGACGGCGGAGGCTCAGCTGGGGATGGCCTCCCAACGTAGGAGGGGTGCCCATCGAACCATGCCCCCCCGATGTTCCGGATCCTGGCGGTGGCGTACCCGGAGTTGGATGGGCGCTTGAGGGCATCACAGCAGACACAAGGGGGTGAGTACACTCTCATTCAGCTGACTTTGCGCGCAGTGGAGGGGTCTGGGTGGGGGAGGAGGGCTGTGGGTTTCCCTAGGCCAGGGCGAGTTCCGTAGGCTAGGCCCCTTCGTAAGGCATGGCCCTGTGGCCCCCCACCCCACCTCTGTAGAGTGCCAAGTACAGCTATCCATGCACCTGTGTCATCTATGTGTGCAGATGTCGTCCATAGCCTTGTAGGCCATTTCCCAGGAATTGCACTGTAGAGCCCAACAGCGCGACGTAGTGCAGGGGGCTGCTGTGTCTGTCTTGTCCGCCAACGGTAGCGGTAAGCCATGCACTCAACATGTCTTTCCCCCCCCTTTTTTTGCGGTCTCCCTGTTCTTGTGTGCATTAGCATCATCAGGCGGAGGAGCAGTGGCACCGGAGCACAAGGGAGCTGCATCCCACATGGCCATGGAGGGCCACACTACGGACTCTGAATACACCAGTGGGATGGAGGGTGAGGGGAGCACCACGGCGGTGACAGGAGCTGAAACCAGCGACACAGACTTGTCCTCTGATGGGAGCTCCCTTGTGGTGGCGCAACATCTGTGCCCCCCACTACTACAGGTACAGCCACCACCCGCCCTACCAGCACCGCCCTCCCAGCAGCCCGTCAGCCTTCGCCCTGTGCCCGCTCACCCAGGAGGGTGGGCATCACGTTCGCCCCAGGCACCTCAGCCCCTGCCCCTGTCACCTCTGCTGCCCTCAGTGAGGAGGCCATTGACCTCCTCAGGTCCCTCACTGTTGGGCATTTTGAATGCCATCCAGGGTGTAAAAAGGGAGTTGCAACAAACCAATGCATTCCTGGAGGGCATTCATTCTGGTCAGGCTGCCCTTCATCGAACCTTTCAAACTCTGGCCTCAGCACTGATGGCAGCCATTGTCCCTGTGTCTAGCCTCCCCCCTCCAACTTCCTCCACCCAGACCCAATCCCCTGTACCTCTACCTATCCCATGCACACCATCAGACCAGCCTGCACACACCTCACCACACAAGGGAAGCTCAGGCAAACATAAGCACCACACATCCCACAGACACACCAACAACCACTGCCTCCACTGTGTCCCCCTCCTCCTCGTCTCCCTCCTCCCTCCCAGTCTCGTCTACACTCACACCTGCATAAACTACCACTACAGCCACTACGTCCCGCACCAGCACACCCACCACCACACCCCGCTCATGTGCAGTCACCACCCCCACTACCATTCACACGTCCCCTGTGTCCTCTCCCAGTGTGTCTGTGACGCCCCCTCCCAAGATACACAAACGCAGGCACACACCCACCCAACATACATCCACCTCACAACAGCCTCCAGCGCATGCACCTGCACCCAAAGCCACAAAACTTACACCTCCTACAACCACCACCTCTTCCTCCACTCCCAAACCCCCTCCAGCTACCCGTCCCAGTGTCTCCAAACAACTTTTCCTGTCCACCCTTAACCTATTTCCCACCACCCCCCCCTGTCCAACTCATAGGTCCCGAACTAGCACCTAAGCCACAAAATCAACGGGACCAGTGGTGCCTGTTGTCACAGGTATGTGGAGTGCACCGGCCACCAGGACAGCCAGTGTGGCACGGAGCCACAGCACAGCCAGTCCCCACCCTGTGAAGCACCAGAAGTTGTCCAGTGCCCGGCAGGAGAGGGGGAAGACTCCAGCCACCCAAGCCGCTCACAGGGGTCCCGGGGGGAGTGTGGACTCAGCTGTGACTCCTCCCAAGGTGGGAAGGGGCAGAAGAAACCCGGCAAGTCTGGGAGGAGCAGCACGGCGGAGAGGACCGCCATCATCCCCGCTGGCCAGGAGGCCACCGCCAGCCCCATCGTCGCTGCTCAGGAGGCCACCGCCAGCCCCATCGTCGCTGCCCAGGAGGCCACCGCCAGCCACAGCCCAGCTGCCCAAGAGGGCCCCGCCAGCCAGAGCACAGCTGCCCAGGAGGACCCCGCCAGCCCCAGCCCAGCTGGGCAATGAAGGACCGCCAAGTCAAGCACCGCTGAACAGGGCAAGTACCGCCAAGTCAAGCACCGCTGAACAGGGCAAGGACCGCCAAGTCAAGCACCGCTGAACAGGGCAAGGACCGCCAAGTCAAGCACCGCTGAACAGGGCAAGCACCGCTGAACAGGGCAAGGACCGCCAAGTCAAGCACCGCTGAACAGGGCAAGCACAGCTGAACAGGGCAAAGACTGCCAAGTTAAGCACCGCTGAACAGGGCAAGGACTGCTGAACAGTGCAAGGACCGCCAAGTCAAGCACCGCTGAACAGGGCAAGGACCGCCAAGTCAAGCACCGCTGAACAGGGCAAGCACCGCTGAACAGGGCAAGGACCGCCAAGTCAAGCACCGCTGAACAGGGCAACCACCGCTGAACAGGGCAAGGACCGCCAAGTCAAGCACCGCTGAACAGGGCACGCACCTCTGAACAGGGCAAGGACCGGCAAGTCAAGCATCGCTAGCCCATGAGCGGCAGGGGCACTGACGCAACAGGGACCGTCACAGGGTGAGTGATGCACTCTGGGCACCAGTCCCCCTCCAGAACCAGTGGAGACATGCATCCACTACCTCTGTCCTGCACAGGATGAAGCACTCTGGGCACCAGTCCCCCTCCAGAACCAGTGGAGACATGCATCCACTACCTCTGTCCTGCACAGGATGAAGCACTCTGGGCACCAGTCCCCCCTCCAGAACCAGTGGAGACATGCATCCACTACCTCTGTCCTGCACAGGATGAAGCACTCTGGGCACCAGTCCCCCTCCAGAACCAGTGGAGACATGCATCCACTACTTCTGTCCTGCACAGGATGACGCACTCTGGGCACCAGTCCCCCTCCAGAACCAGTGGACACTGTTATCCACTTGAGAGACTGTGGCTTTTCACTCCCCAGGATGCAGCAGTGGGCAAACCACCCACTATAGAGACTTGAGAGACTGTGGCTTTGCACTTCCCAGGATGCAGCAGTGGGCAAACCACCCACTGTAGAGACTTGAGAGACTGTGGCTTTGCACTCCCCAGGATGCAACAGTGGGCAAACCACCCACTGGAGAGACTTGAGAGACTGTGGCTTTGCACTTCCCAGGATGCAGCAGTGGGCAAACCACCCACTGGAGAGACTTGAGAGACTGTGGCTTTGCACTCCCCAGGATGCAGCAGTGGGCAAACCACCCACTGGAGAGACGTGAGAGACTGTGGCTTTGCACTCCCCAGGATACATCAATGGGCATGGATGCCCCTCGTGGATCTGGCGTCGTGCACTCATCCGGCTGAGGTGCCCCCCCTTCCCTTGCTCCTGAGGTGCCTGTTGTATTTCTATCTGATGCCCCAGCAGTGTTCTCTCTGTTTTGATCTGGTATCGTGTGGGCCTCGCCCATGCATTTTGGGCCCAGTGGTCCACGGACTATGAATGGTGCAATACCTGGACTACTAATCGAGGTGTGTATTTTGTTAATTGTGTATATATGTATATTTTTGCATACTGAATTTTGATATATTACAATGGTTACACTCATTTCCTTTTGTCTTTACATTCTTCCGGGGGGGGTTGGGGGTGTAACTGTGATGTATAGATATGCATTGGTGTGTGTGTTGTAGTGGGTGTGGGCGGGGGGGTTGCGTGTGTGTGTGTCCTGTTTTTTGCCTCCCCTGTGTCGTAGGTGCAGTACTCACCGTGGTCTTCGCCGCCGGCGTTGGTGCTCCTGGTACAGGAGCAGGAAGACTATTGCAGGAAAAATATGGAGTTCCGGCTCCATGGTGTCCTCCTTCCTCGTGGAGTGTGTAAAGGTGAGCGTTTTTCATTCGAAATGCCTGTTTCCGCCGTGTTTTTATCCGCTGTGAATCCGCCCCGGAAAAGGTGGCGGATTGGCCTGTCATAATAGTGTGGGTGGTACATTGTCCTCCGCCTGTCTGTTGGCGGTGACCGCCGCGCTGTTTGTTTGTACCGCCGTGGCGGTCTGAGTGTTAAAGTGGCTGTCTTTGTTGGCGGTTTCCGCCACAGTCGTAATTGCAAATATTTTACCGCCGGCCTGTTGGCGGTCTTACCGCCGCTTTAACACCGTCCGCCAGGGTTGTAATGACCCCCAGTATGTTTGCTGGAGTCCAAATTTGAGCATGATACAGGTGGGGTTGCTGTGTAACATATATCCAAGACAACATTGCCATTTGTCAACATTACAAATTCATGGGATACGATACACAGTGAGCATCTCTTCAATTATAATACTTCTACTATTGTGGTTTCACATCATACTATTCACATACATGCAGAAGGTGTTTATTCTCACTAGCACAATTGCCACAGTATGAAAGACAGGGTCAGACATTATTGCTATTCAAAATCTAGATGTTTTGAGAACCATACATGTACCAGTAGATAGGTGTGTAACCAAATCTCAGAATCAGATAGATAAACTTGTGTGACCATGTGAGCAGGCAAGGTATCACAAAACAACATTCCTTCCTATGATAGATGCTGCATTTGTAGTTGTGAGGGGGCAATGTTAACCATAATCATTTATTAAAGCAATCACAGTGGCCAAATGGCATATCCCCATGTGATGCCTTGAGGGTGTAAGTACATTCTCTATAGGAATCATTTACTTTGTTTCATCACTTAGGCCACATTTATCATGGCGTATGGCAACTGTAACACAGCCTCATGAGTACCTGAGCATCTCTGAGAGTACTCCATGCCATTAACACACAACATAGGGTGACACAGAAACATTTTCCAAGATGCCATAGAGGTTTTAAGGATGTAGTAGAGAAACTCAATTTGACCATGAGTTTGGACGGCTCATCTTCAGACTGCCTGTCTGATGCACATTGCTCCTGTAGTTGCCCATATGGCAAGGTATGGACATATGGCCTGGCAGGTCCTGACTGGATGTGAGGAATTCTAACTCATTGAAGACAGAATAGGTGTGGGTATATGTGGCACGTGTCAGTATCTACACATGGAAATGGAGTTAAATGTCTGACTCATGGCCTCATATACCCAATGTCCTATATTAGACACATGATCATACCTTTGCAGTGGGTTTTACAAAATAGATGCAATGTGGAATGGTCCACATGCATGTCTGCACTGTGTTGACAGCATAGAGCACATCACACAGTTCACCTACTGGTAGCATCACCCCTACTGGCTAGCACCAAACATGTCACCCTTCAATCATAGTGGAAGATTACCTGCAAGATACAGCACAAAGAACTTATAAACATGAGATCTACAGCATGCCTTGCCACACTCATCACATGGATATAGGGGCCCTCATTTTGACATTGGTGGTAAGTCCCACTTACCGCCAAGCTGTCGGCCGCCAACTTACCGCGGCAGTGGCGGACATCCATTCACCATATTATTAGACACACACACCAATCCGTCAGTATTCAGCCACATACACAAATCCACCAGACCAAAGGTCAGTGATAAAGTGGCGGTATCAAAACCCACACTGTTGCGCCAACAGAACAACACCCACAACATTATGACCTACGAATCACCATGGCAGACATTCAACAGCGGTAAACCATTGGCGGTACATACCTCTGCGCTCAAAATGAACACACACCTACAAAACAACACCACATTGGACAATTCAAACAACACACACCTGACACCCATACACACACCACACCCACACCACTATAAAACACACACCCACCTTACCCACCACCCTTTACGACTACAAAGCATTGTCAACAGAGAGACACCAAGACCACTGACACAACTACATACACACACTATTCACACTTATACACCACTCACGCACTACACATCACACACCCCGACACCTCACCCAACACATCCTCACCAACACACCTCACACAACACCCATGGCACCACAAAGACATCCCCGTTTCACAGAGGAGGAGCTAAGGGTCATGGTGGAGGAAATTGTCAGGGTAGAGCCACAGCTATTTGGAGCATAGGTGCAGCAGATATCAATAGCTAGGAAGATGGAGCTATGGCAGAGAATCGTGGACAGGGTCAACACCCAAGAACTAGGGATGACATCAGGAAGAGGAGGAACGACCTGCGGTGGAAGGTACATTCCATTGCAGCAAGACACCAGCTCGCTGTACAGAGGACTGATGGTGGACCCCCACCTCCTCTCCACAACTCACAACATGGGAGGAGCAAGTCTTGGCAATACTGCATCCTGAGGGCCTGGCCAGGGTCGGAGGAGGACTGGACTCTGGTAAGTCAACTCTCTACTATTATCACCCCCCTACCTGCATGCCATCACATACCCTCACCCTCACTCCCATCACTCCACTACATCCCACACACCCCACCATCACATCTCACTCATCCCAATGCCAAGCCCTGCATGCTGTACCAATGCATGGACACCCCTCATAGCCCTGCATGGACAATCATCACTAAAGCATGCACACCATAGGGAACTAACAATCATACCATACACTAACATACACAAGTGAAAGATGCCAGGGCAAATCCAACCAAAGAGGGGAAGCCACGGATGTACAAAATGCCTCCCCCGGGCCGCCCGATAGTGTCCGGTATTGGCTCTCTTTTGGAACCCCTTTCAAAATTTTGTGACTTTTTACTGCAACCTATTGTGCAGAAAACATCCACTTTTCTACTCTGGTTCTACTTGATAATGTTAACGATTCAGGCATCACAGACGTGCTAATATGTCTAGACGTTGAATCCCTATATACCAATATTCCACAAGAAGCAACTCTGGCTGCTGTCGAAGATATACTTCTGGCTGACACTTGGTCTTACAACACTCCCGTGAGCTTTATTATGCAATGTGCAAGTGTGGCCCTCAAAGAAAAAAAAAATCAATTTGAAAAACGTCTTTTCCACCAGATACAGGGTACTTCCATGGGGAGCACTTTTGCGCCTAGTCTGACCTGTCTATATATGTTTGCCTTCGAACGACGCCACATTCTTACCCCTGACCAACCAGTTTTTTCCAACATTAGACTGTGGCGTCGGTATATAGACGACATTCTAGTGATTTGGAAGGGTAATATAGACAAAGCAAAAGCCTTCGCACAATGGGTTAACACTCTTGATACCCATCTTCGCTTTACTTCTACCATCTCTGACAGTGAGGTATCCTTCCTTGACTTACGAATCACACTTAGAGATGGGTACCTACATTCTTCTGTGTTCCACAAACCCACGGATAGGAACAGTCTTTTACTCTACAATAGCCACTATCCTAAGGCTCTGCGAGACAACCTACCTCTTGGTCAGTTCCTCAGGATACGACGTAACTGCTCAGACACTAGTGACTTTCACACCCAAGCAAACATGCTGTGTCGCAAACTTTGCGAGCGCAACTATCCATCAATGAATATCAGACGAGCAAAGAAGAGAGTTAGTAATATCCCCAGGGAAACATTGCTGACCGACAATACCCGCACACAACAATCCAGACTTACTTGCGTGACCACATTCACCCCTCTGAGTAACCGGATTAAGGGTGTTGTCCGCAGGCTCTGGCCGATTCTCACTAGTTCAGCCGAAACACTAGAATGCCCTTTATTTGCTTTTAAAAGAACCCATAACATCAGAGACTTGGTAGTTCATACGAGACATACAACTTATCGACATTTTGACGACACGGGTCCTAGTCAATGGTTGAAAGTTAAGGGATACTACCCTTGTGGTGGTTGCAATGTCTGCCCTATGACTAGCAGCACCCAAGAGGTGGATCTAGGTGAACCTAAGACCTGGCAATTTAGATCCCACACTAATTGTCGCACAAAGGACTGTATTTATATGATCACATGTCCGTGTGATCTCAGGTACATAGGTATGACAACCAGAATGGTGAAAATCCGAATTAATGAGCACCGTAGCACTATCAGATGCAAGAGGTCCTCCACGAAATTGACCAATCATTACATTGAGAAACAACACACTGCCGATTGTCCTTGAAACCATTAGAGATAATAAAGACTGCACAACTAGACTCTTTGAGAAGGAACAACAGTGGGTTTTCAGGCTGAAGACCCATATCGTTGGACTAAATGACAATATTCAGTGGACTAGCTTTATCCACTGATTACCATATACATGTATTTTTTCATTTACTTCCCCCCGTTTTTCCATCCTTTTGGGATATGTTCACAATACAGGACACACATCCTGTCCCATCATGCAGAATATCTGAATATGGTCCTCTTTTGTCTTTTGAAGGTTTTTTGAGTTGTTCCCCCTGCTCTACTGTATAAGACTTTAACATCTTTACCCTCTTTATAGATGGCCGACACAGTTTTGTTGTCCTTTTACAGTTTTGTTGTCTTTTTTCTGTTTTGTAGTTTTCCGGGAGTCCTTCTTTTATGTCTGACCCCCTTCTCCTTTTTATGGCCTCCGTTTTGAATGTTCCCCCTAGTTCCGGGGAGCGACAACGGGCGTTGGTGGTCCGGAACGGTCGGATCCATTTAGAAGAAAGTAATCCCTTGGGGGCGGTTTGAGCCCCAGTGCCTTTCCCAATTGAAGGGGGCTTGAATATCTCTTCCCGCTATAAATATGACACGAGCTGCTTTTCCTTACGCGGCTCGTCTCTGTTCCTGCCCGCGTTTGCTCACGTACCGGGGCAGGGACATGACGGTGTCCGTGACAGGGCCACATGGACAAGTTTGAGACGCGCTAAAAATCAACGCGCTCACTCGCCCCCCTTTTTTTGGACTTCTATGTCCATCCCCCTGGCTTTCTTTAGCCGGCGACGGCAATAGATTCTAGGAGCATTTTAATATGTATACTGAATAATAAGGCTCCTATCATGTAAAACCCAGGCAACATTTGCTTGCTTTAATTACCCATCATACCATAAGTACTTTGGTTCAGGTTATTGTATATCAGCCTTGAGAGATATACATATCTCGCTCCCCCCCGGGAACATGCTAAAACATAGTAGATGGAGTACCCGTGATGATTTTTGTCACACACATGTATAGGTACAGTTTAATTCCTGCTGGTTTGGAATACCCTGTTCACTATTCCTTTAGTACCCGTCAGATCTTATATACCTAGCTTTATCTAGCTATGTTATGATAGGAGGTCTGCATCAGGGATAGGAGTTTGCATGCTGACTTACCTTGTCTGTTATGGTCCACATATATATTTTGTACACACCTTAACAACCAATCTAGCTAATATGTGATTTAAGGCTTGTTTTCTATGTATATGCTTAGACCACAGTGGATTTTTTCTACCAGATGTTTTCCCCGATTAGGCCCTACATTTAATATTTGGAGGGTAAGCATTGTGGAGCCTACGCTAAATTGTTTCTTCTTTATTTATCACTGCTGTACCTTTATCACATGGCACCCTTGGGATTCCTCACGAGTGTATGGGGTATTATCTCAAGTTATTGAGTACATGTCACTGCTGACGACAATGAAATTCTTTGACGTTTGTTTCTTTCTACTTTTATAGGTTCTGACCTCCCTAGTATGGGATGCCTAAGTGTTTAAAGGATTAGGTACGTCTTTAAGGTCCTGACGAATCGCGTAAGATCATTTATTGACTAAAAATCAGCGAGAAACATGTTGACCTATGATGTAGAGTAACACAGGGGATCCTGTGTTCACTTTTCTCTTTTACTACTCTCCAGTGCGAGATTTAGTAGCTGTATTTAGAAATTCTTCTTTTATATGGGGAGTGTAGACATTATTTTACTATATCCCTATTTATTGTTTTTAACCATGTCAGAGGTATCAGCATCAGATTAAAATATACGAACTATTTTTTACCTCTAGACATTTTTAACTACTCCTATACCAATCCTCAATCCCTTCTTTTGACCGGTTGTGCATTTTCCTCGAAAAGATCTCCGGCAAAGAGCCCCCGTGTGGGGCCCGTCAGGCATTGCAGCGCCGGCCTGACGAGGAGCATAGCCCTATGATGAAGCATGTCACCGGAAGGTGAGTGAGGGCTCGTGCTTCGAACATTTTTGCCTTCCATGGTATGCAGAACCTTTAGGTTTGAAAGAAACCCTCTTTTTTGCAACCGTGTGTGCATTATTTGAGTTATTGAGTATCGGGAGCTTCACACACGGGACCAGGAGTCTTAACCTCCGAATTTCCCACGTATGCCCCTCCTTCTGTTGTTTTTTGATGTACAAAATGTCAGACACAGAAACCAAAGCACATCATTTACATCCCCACAGATACCCCAGCCAATGTCAGCGGAGAGGAGGTGCCAGCACTATCCAGTCCCCCAACTGAAGAGGCCCACAGTGATGACAGCAACTCTGGTCTTCAGGATCCGGATGACCTACCTGGCCCATCAGGGACCACTGGACAGCCGGTTACCCAGGCCCAGTCACATATCACCACAGCACTCACCCAGCGTACCCATACCTCTGTTCCCCGGACATGTCAACCACCTCTACAAGGACCCCAGGCCACACCTCAGACACAAGACAATCAGGGACCTGGGGTCAGTGGCAGTGGCCACACGGTTCAGGGGACAGAGGCACAGGCCACCAAGGACACTGGGAGGACTGCTGTGCGCCAGGAGGACAGGCCCAGGGAACCAACTCTCCAGGAGGATCTCGCAGAGATCCTGCGAGCCTATCAACAATCCCAGGACACGATGGGACAGATCCTGGACAATGTGCAGGAGAACTGACGGCTGCAGGAGAGACAGTACCAGGGGGTCAGGGAGGACTTGCAGGCCATTAATAACATCCTGATCTCAATTGCTGGGGTGCTTGCAGACATGGCCAACATTATGTGAGAGACAGTCTCACACCAGCGGGCCCCTGCCACTAGCCAGACATCTGAACAGCCTTCCACCTCCGCTGGCACTAGTGGCCAGGAGGCCCTGCCACAGGATTCACGGGCCACCGGCACCCCTCCCCCTGCAGAAGGTGAACCACCCCGCAAACGTTCCCTGCGATCCAGAGAGAAGCCAGAGACACTTGTCAAGACCCCAGCCAGGAAATGAGACTATCCTGATTGTCACCAGTGTGTCCCACTCTGTCACCCTGTCCACCTTTAACTGCCATTGCTCCCCTTCCTATGTCCCCTTGGACAATGCACCTGTGCTACAAACAGACTGGAACAATACCCTGGACTTTCCTCCATCATCACCCCATCCCATTGCACTTGCCCCTCCATATTTTAGCACTTCAACAAACACCCTTTGAAAAAAAACATTTGGAGTATGTCATGTATATCAAATATGTATTCATTGAAAAAGGTACAAACATTGCAAATCAACTGTACAGAGAATGAGCATAGATTAATGACCTGTAGCTGGCTATAGTGATCTCACCAGGAGTATATATCAGGTCACCAACATCTGCAAAATGAATTGCCAGAGGGAACAGTAAGTGGGCGCAGAAGTGGAAAATATCAGCATGCCATTGGCACACAAATTAAAACAAAAGTCATTGAAAGGTGAAGTAACACTGTCCTACCTGTGTGTTATTGGAAATATTTTTCGATCACATTTGTTCTGTTGTCCTCATCCTCTGCATCCTCATCCTCACTGTGCACACGGTCTACTGCTGCCACACGGGCATCTCCAGCCCCCTCCTCCTGCAGAAATGGGACATGGCGTCTGAGGGACAGGTTACGCAACATGCAGCATGCCACTACTATCTGGCAGACCTTATTGGGTGAGTAGCACAGGGATTCACCTGTTAGATGGAGGCACCGGAAACTGGCCTTGAGGAGGCCAAAGGTCCTTTCAATTAGCCTTCTGGTTCACCCACGTGCCTCATTATAACGTTTTTCTGCCCTTGTCCTGGCATTCCTCACAGGGGTCAGCAGCCATGATAGGTTTGGGTAACCAGAGTCACCTGCAAATATTGAGGGACAACACACTATCTGATATGGCCCACACCATACCCACTCACTAACATATACTGGGTGGGAACCAGGCCTTACCTATTAGCCACACCCTGTGCTTCTGTAGTTGGACATCACATTTGGGATGCTGCTATTCCTCAGGCAAAGGCATCATGCACCGACCCAGGATACTCAGCATTGACGTGGGAGATGTACTGGTCCGCCAAGTACACCCTCTGAACATTCATAGAGTGGAAACTCTTACGATTCCTGAACACCTGCTCATTCTGCAGGGGGGGGACAAATGCAATAGGTGTTCCATCAGTCGCCCCAATTATGTTGGGGATATGTACCATTGAATAAAACTCGGCCTTCACTGTGGCCAAATCCTCAACCTGGGGGAAAACAATGTAGCTGCACTTGTGTTTTATCAGGCCAGACAACACTATTGACAGCACTATTGAGAACATTGGCTGTGACATTCCTGCCAAGCCCATTGTCACTTGGAAAGAACCAGTTGCCAGGAAATAGAGTACAGATAGCACTTGCACAAGAGGGGGATCCGAGTGAGGTGACGGATAGTAAATATCAGGTCAGGCTACGATTGGCCACACAGCTCTGTGATTGTGGCCCTGTCCAGTCTATAGGTGAGTAATATGTGCCTGTCCTCCAGTGTAGCCAAGTCCACTAGGGGTCTGTACACAGGGGTATGTCTCCATCTCCTATTCATCCGCGGCAGTAGATATACAAGGGACACAAGAGTGAGGAGCCGGTCACAAACTGAACAATGGAACCAGAACAGAACTTTGCATCCTATAAACATGAAATGGGTCATTGTGATTTGTCCAGTATGTGCTACTATGTTCTGTGACACAGCATTATTCCAGGGCCTGCCCCCTCCCACCCTGAAATGGCGCCTGCCTGTCCTGTGTTTAGGGACAGGTGGAAGTGAGGTAATTCCACTGACGTTGTGCGCCATTGCTGGAGGCGGTCGGGAACCGCCGTGCAACTTGTCATTAGCTACCATTGGCCCCTATGGGTTACAGTGGCCAATGGTGATCTACGCCAGCGGTGACGGTATGCACAGCCATGGACGTGACCGCCATTTTCTATCATATTCCTCACTTGTTACCTGACCTTCCAAAGGACAGGACCTACATTCCATATGCTGCTGTGACCTGTGTCTGGAACCTACAATGGCCCGTGTGACCAGGGTAAGGGCCCCAGCCTTCACTTCGGAGGAGTTGGAGAGACTGGTGGATGGAGTCCTACTCCAGTACGGACTGCTGTATGGGTCTCCAGACCAACAGGTGAGTACACTGTGAGCATGATGGATGTGGCATGAATGCATGGAATTGTGTGTGTGATGGCCTCGCATGAGGGGGTGGGTGGATGTCCTCGTGGCGGCGTACAGGTTGTGTGCTGGGCCATGTGTGTGTAAATTGTGATGTGAAGGAGTATGGTGGGCCATATGTGTAACAGGTAGGACTGTTTGTCTAATTCTATTTTCCTGCGTGTATTGCTTCTGCAGGTCAGCGACCATCATAAGAAGGGTATATGGCGTGCCATCGCCAAGGAGGTGTGGACCCTGGAGGTCTATGGCAGGCGGAGCACCCACTGTCGCAAACGGTGGGAGGACCTGAGACACTGGGCAAGGAAGACAGCAGCGGCCCAGCTGGGGATGGCCTCCCAACGAGGAAGGGGTGCCTGTTGAACCCTGACCCCCCTCATGGCCTGCATACTGGCGGTGGCCTGTCTGGAGCTGGATGGGAGCTTGAGGGCATCACAGCAGCCACAAGGGGGTGAGTACAGTTTCCCTATATACTACTTGCACGTGGTGGGGTGGTCTCCGAGTGGGGGATGTGGGCCTGTGGGTGCCCCTAGGCCAGGCCAGACATTGCAGGGAAGCTCCCTGGTGGTGGCGGACACTTCTGTGGCCACCCCAGCTCCAGGTACAGCCGCCACCCCCCATATCAGCACCGCCCTCCCAGCAGCCCCTCATTGAGTTGCCCATGCCTGCTCACCCAGGAGGGTGGGCATCTCCTTTGCCCCAGGCACCTCAGGCCCTGCCCCAGTGAGCCCTGCTGCCCTGAGTGAGGAACCTATTGACCTCCTGAGATCCATCTCTGTAGGGCAGTCAACCATTGTGAGTGCCATCCAGGGGCTAGCAGCGCAGATGCAACAATCTAATGCATTCCTGGAGGGCATTCACACTGGATTGGCGGCCCAACAGAGATCGATCCAGGCTCTGGCTTCCTATCTGATGGCAGCCATTGTCCCTGTTTCTACCGTCCCCCCTCCAACTTCCACTACCCAGTCCTAATCCCCTCAACCCAAACCTATCCCAAGCTCACATACAGATGAGCATGCACACAAGACAACACAAGAGTGTCACAGGCAAGCACCACACTTCCTCCCGCAGGCACTCACACAAACACCATCCAGTTGCAGACACACCAACATCCACTATTTCCACTGTCTTCTCCTCCTCCCCTCCACCACCTCCCTCCCAGCCACGTCCACTCACACACCTGCATGCACTACATCATCATCCACTGCCAGCATCCTTACCACACCAAGCAGAACACACACCTCACTGGCAGACACCTCCACAACAGCCATGCACACATCCCCTGTGTCCTCTCCCACTGTGCCTGTCCCCCCCAAGGTACACAAACACAAGCACTCAAACACCCAACAGCAATACAGCCCATGCACCTGCACCCAAAGCAGCAGACAGACACCTCCAACAACCACTCCCATATCCTCCACGCCCATTCCTTCTCCCTCTTCCTGCCCTAATGTCCCTAAAAATGTTTTCCTATCCACCATTGACCTCTTACCTACCCCTCCCCACCATCCTGCACGTATGGGCAGGGTATCACAAACCCAGCCAAGCACCTCAGCCACACAGTCCACGGGCCCAGTCCTAACCGCACCCCCTCGTGATGGAGAGAGATCCAGGCCACATGTAATGAAGGGGAAGGAGCCTGCACCAGCCAGCCTTAAGGGGAGGGAGAAAGTCCCAGCCAGCAAGATGGGCAAGGAGCCTGCACCTGCCACACAGAAGGCCAAGGAGTCTGCCCCCGAAGGCAGGAAGATCAAGGAGCCTGCACCAGCAGGCAGGAAGATCAAGGAGCCTGCACCAGCAGGCAGGAAGGGCAAGGAGCCTGCACCAGCAGGCAGGAAGGGCAAGGAGCATGGACCAGGAATTGTAACAGAGCTCACACCACCAACCATGGTTGTGCATCCATCCGAGGTTGCAGGGGATGGGCAGGGGCCTCCCCCCACCAGCAGCACCACCACTGTGCAGCCGTCCGAGGTTGCAGGGGATGGGCCGGAGCCTCTCCCCACCAGCAGTACCACCACTGTGCAGCCATCACTGCCGGATGAAGGTATGTAATCCTGCGTCCATGGGCTGCTGTGCGGCCTGTCCACTCCAGAACCAGTGGGTATGACACCCACCTTAAAGACTGTGGCCCATCACTCCCCAGGATCAAGCACATGGCAGGTTGCCCCCTCCAGAACCAGTGGGTATGACACCCACCTTAGAGACTGTGGCTCATCACTCCTCCGGATCAAGCACAGGGCAGGTTGCCCCCTCCAGAACCAGTGGGTATGACACCCACCTTAGAGACTGTGGTCCATCACTCTCCAGTATCATGTAAAGGGGACCTTGCCCCCTCCAGAACCAATGGCCTTGTTACATATCCCAGCTGAGGTGCCCCCCGTTGCCCGTCCCCCATCCCCCTGAGGTGCCTGCCTATTTACCAACTGATGCCCCTGCAGTGTTCTCTCCGTGTTGAAGCAGATGACATGTGTGGCCTCAGACTTTGACCTGTGGCCATGTGGCCTACGAACATTGCGGACTGGGCTATGTCCCTTTTTCTGTAAATATGTATATATTTTTATCTTGGCATAACTTATTATTAATACTGTGTTGATCTTATTACATACACTTTTGCGAAATCGTTTTGTCCTTGCATTATTCAGCCGAGTTATGGGGTCAAATTGTTTTTTTAATGCATCTGGTTGTGTGTATGGTGTGTGTGTGAGGGGGGGTGGGAGGGGTGTTGTGCGCGTGTGTATCACTCTCTTTTTCCTCCCACCCCTTGTGTGCTAGGCGGCTGTACTCGCCGGTGTTGGTGTTCGTGGTGGAGAAGAGAGTAGAATATCATGGGAAAAACATGTAGTTCGGGTTCCATGGCAGCGTCGTTCTTCCCAGAGTCTCCAATGGAGAGTCCTTTCACTTCTGAGCTCTGTTTCCACCAGACTTTTGATGTTGTTGGTACCGCCCGGAAAAGCTGGCGGAATGTCTGGTCATAATATGGTGGGAGGAACATTGACTTCTGCCTGGCTGTAACCGGCTCCCGCTGTGGTGGCTGTTGTTTCTGCCCCGGCAGTCGGTGTGGTACATTGGCTGTCTTTCGGAGATCTTTCGGCCATGGTCATAATTTGGCAGTAAGTACCGCCAGCCTGTTGGCGGTATTACCGCCACTTTATCACCAACCGCCAGGGTCGTAATGAGGGCCATGGTGTTTGTTAAAGTGCATCAAGGAAAGAAGCCTTACTGAAGTGTGGACAGACATTAGGGTATATAAAGGTTCCCATGGAATTGCAGGAAATTAATTACATAAGCTATGTGTTATGGTTCCTGTTATTTCATGAGTCAATATTGGAGAAGTGTTCAAAGATCTGTTTTATGGGAGGCAGCTAGCCACCCTCCATCTATATTTTAACTACCTCACACAGAGTTGGTCAATGCAGCAATGTGTGTGGCCTTGTGTATTTGTTAGATGAGTTAACCAATGCAGACGGCTCACTACCTTTACTTAGGTGACATAAATAATTTCACATAGGTTATTGACCATAGAATATAACTTGTTGCATGCTGCATAACAAACATCAGGGAATCCCTATGTGGACCATGTGCTCAATTCCACGTCTACACCACATCATAGTTCCAACTCATTCTCTGGATTAATATGGTTATAAGTTTATTTGTGTGGACACTGCCATTTCATATACCTACAATGCCAGTACTTAAGAATTGTTGCATTAGGAGAAGTATATGTTTCAACGAACATTGGTCATTTCTCTTTCACTATATGTGGTTTTGGCCACACATAACACATGTGATGTTTAAAAAAAGGAAGCCTATTATTGATGACAACATGTGCAAGTTCAGCTTTGTCTGATACATATTTCCTTTCTTTCACCAGACAACATAACGGCTGAAGAAGAAAAGGTCCATATAATTCATTTCGAGCTCTACCACCACATTGCGAAGGCCTACAAACACAAGGGGAGGATATATGAGGAAGGTTTAGACAGCTGGGCCCTAGAAGTCCAGCAGGCAGGGGCATCATGGATCAGCCGAGGGAACATCAATCCAGGATGTGGATATGCACCATAGTGGAGTACCAATGGCAGTTACTGGTGTATCAGCTGCACAGTTGTGCCAAACACCACAGCCCTTGCAAACAACCCCAGCAGTGAGCTCACCATTTGAGACCCAGGCCCTGAAAGACCTCATTGAACTTAAGCAGAGGATGGCTGCAATAGAGGGGGAACTATCTAGTCTGCGGGCCAAGATGCAGACCTTGCAGCAGTCAGTAGACTAAGGGGCATATTTATACTCTGTTTGCGCTGAATTTGCATCTTTTCTTCATGCAAATTCAGCGCAAACTTAACTCTATATTTATGTTTTGACGTTAGACATGTTTAGCATCAAAATATTGGAGTTTGCACCATTTTTTGGATGCGTGAACCTACCTTGCGTCAATGAGATGCAAGGTAGGCGTTCCCATCTAACAAATGGTGCTATCTACATAGCCCCATATTTATCCCCTCGTGCTAAAATGACACACAGGTGGGAGGAGGAGCTAAATAATGGTGCAAAGCTTCCTTGGTCAGACCAGGCATTAGGGGACCTGTGGACCCATTTCCATAGTTAAACATCATGAATGGGTCTACAGGTATCCTCCCCAATCCCCAGGAACACCCCCACCCACACCAGGGGGACACCAGAGGATAGGGGATCCCATCCCAGGTAAGTAGGGTAAGTATTGGTAAATATATTTGGTTTTTTTTTGCCATTGCAGGCCCTAACTTGGGGCCCCCTGCATGGCACTAGGTGCAATGGCCATGGCCAGGGGACCGTTGTCCCCTGTGCTGGCCATTGGGGTGGTGGCCATCTCTCCTGTCTTTCCTAAGACAGGAGTCATGTTTTTGGTGGTTGTGCTCCAGAAAATGGCGCTAGTCTGGTTAGAGGCATTTGTTTTCTCCCTCTAACCAGGCTAGTGTCATTTTTGGATGCACAACCCCCTCCTTCCCTACCGCCACCCCCACCCGGCTAGCATCTTTTTTGAAGACGCTAGCCCAAGTTTAGTGCTGGCTTGCACCATTCCTTTAATATGGCGCCCAGCTGGCGCTGTGGAATGGCACAAGCCGGCGCTATACTTTAAAAGTATAAATCAGGCCCTAGCTGCCCAAATTTGGAGCTTTTGCCTTTCCCCTGCTTTTTCTTTGTTATTTTTATATATAGTATTATAGCATAACTTAGAATAAGTTTTAGCATAGGTATAGGTTAGGGTAGTATTAATTAGTTTAAGATTTTATTAGTAAGCAGTTTTAGGTGAAGATATGGGTGGGTATGGTTTTAGTGGGTGGGGGTTGATGCATAGTGTGTTTTTTAAATATATATGTGTCTAATAATAAATACAAAAGTATATGTTTTTATAGATTTATCTGTTTAGGTGGTGTATGTTTAGGATGTTTGTGTCTTTTATGTTGTGCAGAGATATATGTATTAAGGGGTGGGAATTGATGTTTAACATGTCTGTTGTGTTACATGTGCAGCACAGATAAGGCTATGTTTAAGTAGGTTAAGGTAGTATTATGATAAGTTAGTGTATGATAATTAGGTTAGTTTAGGCTTAGGTTTGACAGTGTTAGATAGTGTAGACTACTTACTTTTGGGTATTGATATTTAACAATCTCATATATTAAAATTGTTTCTACTTTCACAAATGGCTAAGTATTTACTACATAAGAGTTGTCATGATTGTTAATGCTGTTTTAAGTACATCATGTTGGAATTGCCAGCAGTGTTTTTAAGTCAGTCAACGTTGCATCAGAGTTACTTAGGGATTCTTCAACATTCTTTGAGTACTGTAAGTGGTCCTCTTTGTGTGAATGGGCACACAGCCCAGCATAGATAGTCACTTCTGTAGCATTGTGTCAGCTGACTTACATGTCTTGGATGGATTGATCTGTTACCCCATGGTACATAATCATGCCTGTGTTGGTACACACACTGGTGCCTGGCACTTACACACTCTCCCTTGCAGCATTGCAGTAGTACGTCATCATGGATTGCAGTTTTTTATCCATGACAGTGACCCCCATTTGACTGGAAACAACAATCATCCTTGGTATTGAGTATATGCTAAGAGTGGCAATTACTGCATGGGAATTAGTGTAACTACTTGCTCATTTAGAATACACAATTATATAATATTTCTTGTCAGCCTAGGAATGTGTAGCTTGTTTCCAATACAGTACAAATGATGTAATGTGTGCTTATACTCACAATCTCACAATCAACACATGTGAGGGTTTTCTGTGCCAAAGGCACACATTGTCCCTATGTATTCCATTGTGCCTTGATACGCCATTTTTCATTTGAAAAGGTCCACAAATACTTAGTAGTTGCGGATCATGCTTAATGGCATCCAAGGGGTAGCACTGAGCTTCAACATCCTTGACTGGCATAGATTGTATGCTATTCTGAAGGAGAAGGAACATTATTAGGGGCATATTGTCAGTGCTTGCATTATAATAGTACTCTTAGGAGATGTTCAATGTAAGCTTTGAGGCTGACATATGTGCATGATGTCATTGTCTTGAGAACTGAGCTAAATATTTGTGGATGGGTGAGCATGTATTAGTGGCTCACCTGTGTCACAGAACCCAATATAGTCCTGCAAATATGTGATTAGTTGGCCTAATTCACTGTGTGCCACTCAAGGTACCAGTGGTTATTGTCACGCCATAACATGCAGTAGTTCAAAAGGATTTGCAACATAATGTCATAGCAGGAGAGGTCCATGATGCTTGACCTTTCCAACAAGAGAATGAGCTGGGGACTGTATGAAAATTGCCTTTAGATGGGCAGAAACTGCCTTTTGGGTGTGCACATCAACCATGGTCTACTTAGGCCTATTTTCAATAGACATACAACTCACAGGTTCTAGGTAGTACATTTATTTGCAGGTGTGTTCATAGGCTGATTCACAGTAGCAGTTCTTGCAGCAAGAACCCCAACATTATTTGAAAGCTAAAGGATGTCCAGACAAAGTCCATGGAGGATACATGTCATGTGACATATGGAAGAGAGGAATATTCCAGTGAGAAGGACGTCCAAATTGCCATTAGGGAAGGTAGGCCTCATTGACAGTCCACAAATGAATCAAACTAACAGGTGGGCAAACACAAAGACGACAGTACAATGTGACAAGAGTGATGGCATGATAATCAACAGAGGTCCAATGGAAAACTGGCTAAGAGCCACAGACAAATTTTACTGGATAGTTCTTCACCGGAAAATGGTAAAGTCCATATCTTCCTCCTTTGATGTGTGTTGTGCCTTACCTGAGGGTGGTGGTGTTTGTGCAGAAGGCATCTGAGGTACACACATATCAGAGGCTGAAGACGTGCCTCCCCTGTCTCCACCAAAATCTGCTTGTGCCAACAAGGAATGGTGCACAGCACTGAGAAGGGCCTGCTGACTTGTCAGCACAGCAACAATATCACAGTGAAAGTCATCCATCGTTGCAATATAGAAGTCCTGCTTCCACTCCGCAGATTCAAGGATGGTGCGTATATCCCCCACCTGGGTGGTAGCCTCACTGGTGTCACATCAGAGGGGCTGTTTTTGTTGCCTCTGCCTCATGACACCATTGACACCAGCGATGTCAGCCAGGGACTGTTCCACTCTCTGGAGCAGAGTATAGGTGCCACTTAATTGCCTCAGATGTATCCTAATGGGGACTGATGAACCTATAGATTCCCTCTAGGGTGCCTGCAATGGTCTCCATTCCTGCCCGCACCTCATCTAATATCTGCAGCTAGGATCCTACTGCTTGGCTTTGAAAGACAACTTGGGGGTTCTTGGAGTCCAGAGCTGGCCTGGGACTGGCAGATGGGCTAGGTCCTGTTGTAGGTGGTTCCTCTGGAGACCCATTGATGCTGTCAGCCCATCCCACAACTGGAGAAGGTGACACAGTGTAGTCCAAGATTTGATGAAAAGTGTTTTAGTCCATGGGGGGGCAGGATGTCATTGCCAACAGGTTGGTCATCCAAGACAGGCAGCTGGTCAGGAGGACTAGTTTCTCCCTCGGCAATAAAATGGAGATACATTAATGGTGATCTAAGCTAGATGTTGACATTAGTAATCTGGCTGATATACAGTATTTATCCTCATACACTTTCATTTCAACATTACTGTGTACTACCTATGTGACTTGTATGTATTGAGGCCAAGTGGCACTGAAGTTGCCTTTCAGATGGTAGTCTCTGAGCAATGTTCACACACTACTGTATGACAAGGGTGACTGTTTGTGTCATACCACACATTGAAACACAGTTACACAGCTTGCTGACCTGGCCTGCCCTGCCAGTGCGGGTAAGTTGAGGTAAGGTCCACATTTGCCTTGGAGATGGCTTTCTTTTTCATGATGGCTATAGTTACTGTGTTTTCATATATTGACCATGCTACTTGCACATTGCACCGAGTTGCCAGGGTATCATGCACTCCCTATGGCCAATACTGAGGCCACATCTCCTGTGAAGATGACGTGGGTTTAAAGATGTATTTAATTGGATCCTGCTGTCAGCCTTACACACAGTGCACCACAGCAGTCTGCCTTGTTGCGCCCTCTTGCATGAACATTGTGCATTAATGTGGGCACGGAATCATATTGAGCATCCACACTACTCTACACAGTTAGAAATCTTGCTACACTGCGGGAATATGTAAATGCATGTACTTACCATGGTTGTGCTGTCTGTGTATACTCATGGGAATTCATTACACACACACAGTTGGCTCCATAGTTGAAAACAGTGGTCAGTGTGTGCTAACTCAGAGGGGATAGGTCGAGTCAAACTAGGTATATTGCTAGCACTGCACCCACTCCATTTCATCATTGACAGAATTGGCTATCTGCAGAGTTTCACACATCGTTTGACTATGCCGCACTTACTTGTACATGTACATGACACCTCTAGCAATCCTCATTTAGGCTCGGGTTCTCCACTTACTGGCATACACAGATGGAATCCTGATCATAAATTGACTCATGTGAAACTAACCCCTACAATGTGATTCGCCACTTCCAATTGCCAAGCATGGCTGGCTGTATTTGAGGGCTATGTGTCAAGCTGTACCCTCGCATGCTAGTAGTTGTGATAAGCAGTGACATGTACCTACCCTGGTTTTTCACACATCTAGACCCGTACTACTTAGCTTCCAACTATCTCTCAATCATGCACATGGTTGTGGCAACCTAGCTCATCCTATCACTTCAAAATCCCCTGTTTGACATTCTCTTGCTTTTACATATGCAGCCCGATAAGAGATTTCTTGTTCTACCTCTCAACCTGACACATGCTACATATACCCCCAGGTCCACATCGCATTTAGGATGTAGTACAACTATGCCCTCTTCTATGTCATCCCTTCCCTGCTGCAACAGAAGTGTGGCACTGTCAGAAACAGCTGTGCATATGTATTGCTCAGGCTACGTTGCAGTGCACACACCACTTCTCACCTACTTGCTATGCAATGTGCCCCCCTCATTCATACACAGTGTCAGTTCAATCTGCTCATCTACACCTACATTGTACAGCACTACCAGGGGCCCATCGGTCTCACACACCATCTATTGTTTGAACAAACAGGCATGTTCATCTTTTGTGCATCACTTGCATCCTTCCCTCCTAAGATTTTGCCCATAACAGAAGTTAGGGTGGTGGTTACCATGGCAGGCTATACCTCTGTGTTAGCACCCCACACATCAGAGCAGCTGTGTGCAATGTAGTTTCATGCTAGTGACTATAGATGTGGCTCTTCTCATGTGTGTATGTGTTAGTACTTCCCATGCCCAACACCTGACCCCTATCTCCGGTCAGGAGTTTATCGTCTGACAACCCCATCCCACTTAATCCCTTTGAAGTCCAGATTTGACTGCCTTTTTCCAAGACAAACACTAGCCTCATGGTGCAAGGAGGCATGAATTATCCAAGTCAGGGTGGTCAGGTTCCAGTGCCCTGGCATGTTGTGGTTTCCAGTCTAGATGTATTGTTGGTGTTATGGAACTTGTAGTCCAGGCCACCAATGTTATACATTGCCCAACAAGTCCCAATATACAAAGGTGAAGCAGGACTAGTGCTGCACAGCTCACACATACTAAACGAACTTGATGGAGCTGGAATGGGCTGTGCAACATGTGACTGGATATTTTGACTTACATTTCTAAGCTGTATGACAATGTGGCCGTTTCCATCCCTTTCCTTAGTCTTGAGCTTGTAATCATGCCAGTGCTTCTTGCAGTCTGCCACTGTCCTTTTGACATTTTATCCACTACAGACTTCCAAGTGGCCTCTTTCCTTCCTAATGGCTATTTTAAGGTGCCAAAGAGATGATGTTTATAATTTGTCACCTCCGTTGTTAATATTTGGTTGTCCTGCTCACTAAAATTACTCTTCCCCTGGGAGCCTGTCTGGACATCCTGGCTGGTGCTGGGGTTGTTTGCGTTGTTGCACTGATGCTGCTGTCTGCTCCATCTCGCCCTTTAGATGTATAGGGAAATGTTTTTTTGTAAATGTGTCACTTTTTGTTGGATTTCTAAGCATTTCTGATGCAAGGCTGATTTATGTTGCTTTACATGTCGCTTTATGTGCCACAAAGCAGACATGACCAACTTATGCTGCAGATGTGTCAGTTGTTGCTATGATATCCCTCCAACGGATGCATCTTTTTTTTTTTTTGATGCACCATGGGACCTTCCGCCATGGTGTGTCATACCATAAATACAACCCATCCAGGGCATCTAGAACTGTCGTACTACAAGAGCAAGGGCCATATTTATACTTTTTGATGCACAACTGCGCCAACGCAGTTGTGCGTCAAAAATTTCACCACCGGCTAACGCCATTCCAACATGCCTTCCGGGCGCCTTATTTATGGAATGACGCTAGCCGGCGCTGCGGACTGGCCTGAGTAAAAAAAAATGACTCACACCAAGCAGCGCCGGCGTATGGGAAAATGGGGGTTGTGCGTCAAAAAATGGTGCAAGTCAGGTCTGAGACTAAAATCAGGCCTCAAACCGGACTTGCACCATTTTTTTTGATGCGCAATCCCAATTGACATGACTCCTGTCTTAGCAAAGACAGGAGTCATGCCCCCTTGCCCCATGGGTGTCCTCCAGGGGTGGGTGAGGGTGGCAGGGGGTGTCCCTGGGGGCAGGGGAGGGCACCTCTAGTTTCCTTCTGAGCCCACAGATCCCTTAACGCCTGCCCTCACCCAGGCGTTAAAAAACGGCACACATCAGGCTGTGCGCCGTTTTTTAAGGCCCACCCCCTCCTGTGCGTCAAAATGACGCTGGGGGATAAATAAGGCGCACAGGCCTTAAAGTCATTTTTTGGAAGGGAACGCCTACCTTGCATATCATTAACTCAAGGCAGTTTCCCGCTTCCAAAAAATGACGCACATGATGGAATTTTGACATCCGCGGGGTCGGGTGCCAAAGTATAAATATAGGGCACGGTTTGCACCGAATGTGCATCAAAATTTTTGACGCACATTCGGTGCAAACAGAGAATAAATATGCCCCCAAGTGTTTTTTGACGCATCGCAGTACTTGCAAATATGGCTCTTAATTTTACGTTTTTTTTGCAGTTTTATATAGTGCTGAATTAAAAGGACATTACTCAAAGACATATTCATTTTGGTTTTAGGCATGGAGAGATTAAGGGCCTGATCACAACCTTGGTGGAGGGAATTCCTTCATCCCAAAAATGACAGATATCACACCCGCCGTATTACAAGTTCCATGGGATATAATGGAACTTGGAATACGGCGGGCGCGATATCCATCACATAATCAGGTCGTAATCAGGCCCTAAGTGATTTTCCCAGAATCACAGGATGTCGAGCTGACTTCGAAACTCAAACCCGGTTCCCCCATTTGCAAAGTCTGCAGTTCTGGCCGTAATGCTATTGCCACACCACAATGGTAACAAATAATCAATTGATCAACTGGAAAAAAAGACACAAAGATAGCACATAATTTAAAAGTGTTTTGTTGCTATTTGAGAACTCATAAAATAAGTCCTTTTTATTAGTTTTTTAGAACACTAACCATAATTTTTATAGTAATAAGACCCTCTCATTTTTATAATGTTTAAAGGAAGCGCTTTAGGTATTGCAGTTTTGAGTACATCAAGATGACAACGGGTGTACCACATTTTTGTGATAAATAAAGAATGTTAGCAATCTAGTTGTTTATTAGAATACAGTGGGAAGGCAGAGGTCAGAAGCATGGACTCAGAAAACTGAGGGTAAGGAGGAGGGTGCAGAGGCAACAAGTTGAGCATGCTAGGCAGGTGGGAGGGGCAGTGGTGGCCCAAAGGACCATGGAGGACAGGGGAAAGGGGAGCAGGAGCAATAAACCGACCATGCATGACAGGCAATGGAGACTTAGGCAATATAACAGACCATTGAGAGCAGAAGGAAGAGGCAGTGGCAGTCCAACCATATATGTCAACAGACCCGATCCAGGCAGGAGACTCCCAATGTTTTTGAGCCCAAAAGGGTTTTATTTTACCTGCGTCCTGCCTACAGTCTCCTCTTTTTCAATGTAAGTAAATGGGGAAAAATAAATTCCCCAGTTTTTTTTCAAAACCGCCCTCTTCAAGTTCAAAATGCTGCCAAGAATGGCACATTGGATCATGCGGGCAGGGGTAATGGGGTAGGGACATGGAAACAAATAACAGCGGGCAGGAGGCAGATGAGCAGGGGCACCAATTTGACCTTACAGGGCAAACGTCATGGGTTGCAGCCGCACAATACACCACACTGAGCAAATGGGATGGAAGTGCAACAAAGTAGACCATGGAAAGCAATAGGAAGAGGACAGGGCCATGCACATGGACAACAGAGAACACAGGGGAAAGAGGCAAGGGCAGCAAGTTGATCATACATGACAAACAGAAATGACAGTTGCAGCCCCCACTCCTTTTATCAGTCTGCATTGCCCCCAGGACCTGGCCCACATAGGGACAAAATAAATGAAGAGCATGGGAGACCACACTTTGGTGGTCATTACAACCCTGGCGGTCAGTGTTAAAGCGGCGGTAAGACCGCCAACAGGCCGGCGGTAAACATTTAGCAATTACGACCGTGGCGGAAACCGCCAACAAAGACAGACACTTTAACACTCCGACCACCACGGCGGTACAAACAAACAGCGCGGCGGTCACCGCCAACAGACAGGCGGGAGACAAAGTACCGCCCACAGTATCACAACCTACCAATCCGCCACCTTTTCCGGGGCAGATTCACCGCGGATAAAAACACGGCGGAAACAGGATTCCGAAGGGAAAACGCTCACCTCTACACACCCCACGAGGAACGAGGACATCATGGATCCGGAACTCCAAATTCTCCCTGCGATAGTCTTCCTGCTCCTCTACCAGGAGCACGAACGGCGGTGGCGAAGACCACGGTGAGTACTGCACCTACGACACAGGGGAGGGGGGAGAGAAAAAACAGGGACACACACACGCAACACCCCCGCCCCCACCCTCACCCACTACAACACACACACTAATACATATTGATACATCACAGTTACGCCCCCAACCCCCCGTAAGAATGCAAAGACCAAAGGAAATGAGTGTAACCATTGTAATATATTAAAAGCAAGTAGGCAAAAATATATATATATACACCATTAACAAAATATACACCAAGCATAGTAGTCCAGGCAGTGCTCCAATTAAGTCCGTGGAACTCTGGGCCCACACGGTATGGGCGAGACCCACACAAGATCCCCGACCATGATGGAGAAAACACTGCAGGGGCATCAGAGAGCAACAAAACAGGCACATCAAGGGGAGGGAAAGGGGGGGCACCTCAGCCGCTTGAGTGCACGACGCCAAATCCACGAGGGGGCCACATGCCCACTGTTCAATCCTGGGGAGTGCAAAGCCACAGTCTCTCAATTCTACAGTGGGTGGGTTGCCCACTGTTCAATCCTGGGGAGTGCAAAGCCACAGTCTCTCAAGTCTCTACAGTGGGTGGGTTGCCCACTGTTCAATCCTGGAGAGTGCAAAGTCACAGTCTCTCAAGTCTCTACAGTGGGTGGGTTGCCCACTGTTCAATCCTGGGGAGTGAAAAGCCACAGTCTCTCAAGTCTCTACAGTGGGTGGGTTGCCCACTCTTCCATCCTGGGTAGTGCAAAGCCACAGTCTCTCGAGTGGATGACAGTCTCCACTGGTTCTGGAGGGGGCATGGTGCCCAGAGTGCTTCATCCTTCTAAGGACAGAGGTAGTGGATGGATTTCTCCACTGGTTCTGGAGGGGGCATTGTGCCCAGAGTGCTTCATCCTGCTAAGGACAGAGGTAGTGGATGGATCTCTCCACTGGTTCTGGAGGGGGCATGGTGCCCAGAGTGCTTCATCCTGCTAAGGACAGAGGTAGTGGATGGATCTCTCCACTGGTTCTGGAGGGGGCCTTGTGCCCAGAGTGCTTCATCCTGCTAAGGACAGAGGTAGTGGATGACAGTCTCCACTAGTTCTGGAGGGGGCATGGTGCCCAGAGTGCTTCATCCTGCTAAGGACAGAGGTAGTGGATGGATCTCTCCACTGGTTCTGGAGGGGGCATTGTGCCCAGAGTGCTTCATCCTGCTAAGGGCAGAGGTAGTGGATGGATCTCTCCACTGGTTCTGGAGGGGGCATGGTGCCCAGAGTGCTTCATCCTGCCCGTGACGGACTCAGTAGCGTCAGTGCCCTTGGAGCTCATGGGCCAGCGTTGCTTGAGACGGCGGTGCCCAGTTCAGTGGTGCTTGAGACAGCGGTGCCCTGTTCAGCGGTGCTTGAGACGGCGGTGCCCTGTTCAGCGGTGCTTGAGGCGGCGGTGCCCTGTTCAGCGGTGCTTGAGACGGCGGTGCCCTGTTCAGCGGTGCTTGAGGCGGCGGTGCCCTGTTCAGCGGTGCTTGAGACGGCGGTGCCCTGTTCAGCGGTGCTTGAGACGGCGGTGCCCTGTTCAGCAGTGCTTGGAGCGGCGGGCTCCTTTGCAGTGACTCAGCTGCTGGCGGTCCTTCATAGCCCAGCGGGGCTTGTGCTGGCGGTCCTTCATGGCCCAGCGGGGCTTGTGCTGGCGGTCCTTCATGGCCCAGCGGAGCTTGTGCTGGCGGTCCTCTCTGGCCCAGCGGGGCTTGTGCTGGCGGTCCTCTCTGGCCCAGCGGGGATGATGGCGGTGGCCTCCTGGGCAGCAGGGCTGGTGGCGGTGGCTTCCTGGGCAGCAGGGCTGGTGCTGGCGGTGGCCTCCTGGGCAGCTAGGCTGATGCTGGTGGTGGCCTCCTGGGCAGCAGGGCTGGTGGCGGTGGCCTCCTGGGCAGCAGGGCTGGTGCTGGCGGTGGCCTCCTGGGCAGCTGGGCTGGTGGCGGTGGCCTCCTGGGCAGCGGGGATGATGGCGGTCTTCTCCGCTGTGCTGCTCTTCCCAGACTTGCTGAGTTTCTTGTGCCCCTTCCCCACCTTGGAAGGTGTTGCAGCTGACTCCACACTCCCACCTGGACCCCTGGGAGCGGCTTTGGTGGCTGGAGTCCTCCCCCTCTCTGGCCGGGCACTGGCCATCTTCTGATGCTTCACAGGTGGGGGACTGTCTGTGCTGTGGCTCAGTGCCACACTGGGTGCCCTGGTGGCCGGTGCACTCCAGATTCCGGTGACTACCGGCACCACTGGTCCCGGAGATGTTGTGACGGGTAGCTGGAGGGAGTTTGGGAGTGGAGGAAGAGGTTGTAGTTGTAGGAGGTGTTCGTTTGCTGACTTTGGGTGAAGGTGCATGCGCTGGAGGCTATCGTGAGGTGGATGGCTGTTTGGTGGGTGTGTGCCTGCGTTTGTGTATCTTGGGAGGGGGCGTCACAGACACACTGGGAGAAGACACAGGGGACGTGTGAATGGTAGTGGGGGTGGTGACTGCACGTGAGCGGGGTGTGCTGGTGATGGACGTAGTGGCTGTAGAGATAGTGCATGCAGGTGTGAGTGGAGACGAGACTGGGAGGGAGGAGGGAGTTGAGGAGGAGGGGGACACAGTGGAGGCAGTGGATGTTGGTGTGTCTGCATGTGTCTGATGCTTGCGTGAGTGCCTGTGGGATGTGTGGTGCTTATGTTTGCCTGAGCTTCCCTTGTGTGTTGACGTGTGTGCATGCTGGTTTAGAGGTGTGCTTGGGATAGGCTGGGGTACAGGGGATTGGGTCTGGGTGGAGGAAGTTGGAGGGGGGAGGCTAGACACAGGGACAATGGCTGCCATCAGTGCTGAGGTCAGAGTCTGAAAAGCTCACTGAAGGGCCGCCTGACCAGAATGAATGCCCTCCAGGAATGCATTTGTTTGTTGTAACTGCCTTTCTACACCCTGGATGGCATTCAAAATGGTAGACTGCCCAACAGTGAGGGACCTGAAGAGGTCAATGGCCTCCTCACTGAGGGCAGCAGGGGTGACTGGGGCAGGGCCTGAGGTGCCTGGGGCAAAGGTGATGCCTACCCTTCCGGGTGAGCGGGCACGGGGCAAAGGCTGAGGGGCTGCTGGGAGGGCGGTGCTGGAAGGGGGGGTGGCGGCTGTACCTGTAGATGGGGGGGCACAGATGTTGCCGCCACCACAAGGGAGCTCCCATCAAAGGACGATTCCGTGTCACTGGTCTCAGCTCCTGTCCCCGCCGTGGAGCTCCCCTCGCCCTCCGTCCCATTGGTGAAGTCCGATTCCATAGTGTGGCCCTCCATGGCCATGTGGGATTCAGCCCCCTCGTGCTCCGGTGCCACTGCTCCTCCGCCTGATGATGCTAATGCACACAAGAACAGGGAGATCACAAAAAGGGGGGGAACAACAGAAGAAAGACATGTTGAGTGCATGCATTACCGCTACCATTGGGAGACACAGCAGACACAGAAGCCCCCTGCACTACGCCGCTCTCTTGGGCTCCACTGTTCAATTCCTGGGAAATGGCCTACTAGGCTATGGACGACATCTGCACACATGGATGACACAGGGGCATGACTAGGTGTAGTTGTCACTCTACAGAGGTGGGGTGGGGTGCCACATGGCCTGCCTTATGGAGGGACCTTGCCTACGGAACTCGCCCTGGCCTAGGGAAACCCACAGCCACCTCCCCCACCCAGACCCCTCCACTGCGCGCAAAATCAGTAGAATGAGAGTGTACTTACTCCCTTGTGGCTGCTGTGATGCCCTCAAGCGCCCATCCAACTCCGGGTATGCCACTGCCAGGATCCTGAACATCAGGGGGGTCATGGTGCGATGGGCACCCCTCCCACGTTGGGAGGCCATCCCCAGCTGAGCCTCCGCCGTCTTCTTGCTCCAGCGGCGAATGTCCTGCCATCTTTTCCGGCAGTGGGTGCTCTGTCTGTGGTAGACCCCCAGGGTCCGGACGTCCTTGGCGATGGCAAGCCAAATATATTTTCTCTGGTGGGCGATGACCTACATGAGTTGTACAGGGGGAAGAGGAACTTATTACCAACTGCACCGTCAAAGTGATTGGCCCCCATCCCTACCCTTGCCATGTGGCACATGCACTCACCTTTCATGCACGCCACACTCTCCCCTCTTCCTTCTTACATCCACCCCTCTCCACACAGGCATAGCCCATACAGCATGCTCCCAGTGTACTTACCTGTTTGTCTGGAGGACCGTAGAGTAGCGTGTACTGGGGGAGGACCCCATCCACAAGTTTCTTCAACTCCTCCGATGTGAAGGCAGGGGCCCTTTCCCCAGTCGCACGAGCCATTGTCTCTTCCAGACCGAGGTCACAGCAGCACTTGCAGTGTAGGTCCTCTCCTGTCAAAGATCAGGTATCGAGTGATTGAACAGATAGAAAATGACGGTCACGTCTGCCGCGGTGCGTACCGTCACCGCCTGCGTACATCGTCATTGGCTCCTGGGACCCATAGGGTCCAATGTTAACCAATGCACCATTGCGCCGCGGTCTTTGACCGCCTACCGCGGCGGTGTACAACGCCAGCGCAGTTACCTCACTTCCCATTTTCCCACTTTACAGGTCAGGCAGCCGCCATTTCAGGGGCCCACATGGCTTCATTTTCAACTGCGTCACACATACCTAGGCCTAGACTCAACACACATCCAGGCCACTTTTTAGATTATGATTGGTGTTCTGTGTAAGCTGTGGGTACGCACCTCTGAGTTGTTTGACTCTGTGCTCGCTGTTGTCCTTCATAGGCACCGTCCGCTGGGACATGTGAGGAGATGGCGGCATCCTCCAGTGTACCGACCGTTGGTGAACCTGTCGACAATGGAGGAAAGAAATGTGATAATCACATACAGGCTTGACCGTGCCACAATCCAGGAACTGTGTACCCAGTTGGAGCCAGACCTGATGTCAGCTATCCGCCATCCCACAGGAATCCCTCCTCAAGTGTAGGTGCTGTCAGTACTCCATTTCCTTGCAAGTGGGTCATTTCAAACAACAGTGGCCATAGCATCAGGGATGTCCCAGCCCATGTTTTCCAACGTGTTGTCCAGAGTGTTGTCTGCCCTGCTGAAACACATGCGGAGCTACATCATTTTCCCTCAGGTGGAGGATTTGCCTACAGTGAAAAGTGATTTCTAATATCATAGGTGCCATTGATGGGACACATGTGGCTTTGGTACCCCCCCACCCCCACAGGATTGAACAGGTGTACAGAAACCGGAAGAGTTATCATTCAATGAATGTACAGATGGTATGTTTGGCCGACCAGTACATCTCCCATGTGAATGCCAAGTTCCCTGGCTCATTGCATGACGCCTACATCCTGCGGAATAGCAGCATCCCTTATGTGATGGGTCAACTCCAGAGGCACCGTGTGTGGCTATTAGGTGAGCACATGGAAGCTTGTCAGTGGGAATGGTTGTCTGGGTCTGGGGATATCTCTCCAGGTTAGTGTGTGTCTAACAGTTGTCCCTCGCCATTTGCAGGTGACTCTGGTTACCCCAACCTGTCATGGCTACTGACCCCAGTGAGGAATCCCAGGACAAGGGCAGAGGAACGCTACAATGAGGCCCATTGGCGAACTAGGAGGGTGATCGAGCGGACCTTCGGCCTCCTGAAGGCCAGGTTCAGGAGCCTCCATATGACAGGTGGATCCCTATTCTACTCACCAAAGAAGGTGTGCCAGATCATCGTGGCCTGCTGTATGCTTCACAACTTGGCTTTGCGACGACAGGTGCCTTTTCTGCAGGAGGATGGTCCAGATGGTGTTGTTGTTGCAGCTGTGGAGCCTGTGGACAGTGAAGACGAGGAAGCAGAGGAAGAAGACATGGACAACAGGGACTCAGTGATCCAGCAATATTTCCAGTGAAACACAGGTAAGAATACAAACCTGCCTACTACATGTACTTAAACACTACTACCTCTCTACGATTTCACAGATCTGGGTCCCACAGTGTAACATCTGCTTTGATTCCTCATGGACTAGAGCTGTGTGACATAGGTATGTTGACATTACAAGTGAAAGAGCTTTTTGCCACAGTAATTGCTCCTACAGCATTCCGAAATCACAGACTGACTCCAGATTGTTTTGTGCTTCAAGGGTGTTTATTTTAGTGCTCAAAATTGGAGGGGGTAGCAAAATCGTGAGGGGTGATGGCGGAGGAATGTCCATGGCAGAGTCCAGTCTATTAGTCTCACAGGTGCATTGCCCAAATGGGCATAGGAAGTGGAGCTGGGGCAGTTTAAGGATGAACAGGGTGACAAAGTGGGACAGTAGGATGACAATCAGGGTGGTCTCATTTCTTGGCAGGGGTCTTGGCATTGTTCTCTGTCTTGTTCCTGGATCTCAGGGACCGTTTGTGAGGTGGTTCTCCCTCTGCAGGGGGTGGGGTGCTGGTGTGGTGGTCCTGTGGCGGTGCCTCCTGTCCACTAGCGCCGGCAGAGGTGGTGGGCAGTTCATCGTCCAGGCTAGTGTCAGGGGCCCTGTGTAGTCCCTCAGTGTCCCTCCTGGTGTTGAGTACTTCCTTCAGCATCCCTACGATGGTGCCCAGGGTGGAATTGATGGTCCTGAGTTCCTCCCTGAAGCCCATATATGGTTTCTCCTGCAGGAGATAGGTCTCCTGAAACTTGGCCAGTACCGTTGCCATCGTCACCTGGGAGTGGTGGTAGGCTCCCATGATGGAGGAGAGGGCCTCGTGGAGAGCGGGTTCCCGGGGCCTGTCCGCCCCCTGTCGCACAGCAGCCCTCCCAGTTCCCCTGTGTTCCTGGGCCTCCGTCACCTGGACTGTATGCCCACTACCACTGCCCCCAGGTCCCTGTTGTTGTTGGGGTGGTGGGTTAGCCTGGGTTCCCTGTAGTGGTGGACACACTGCTGATTGACGTGTCCTGGGGACAGAGGTATGGGCCCGCTGGGTGGGTGCTGTGCTGGTGTTTCCAGAGGGGGGAAAGTCTGTGGTGGCCTGTGACTGGGTGTGGGGAACAGACTGTCCCGAGGCCCCCGATGGGCCGGGCTGGTCATCTAGATCCAGTTGAACAGAGGTGCTGTCATCACTGTGGGCCTCTTCTGTTGGTGGTGTGGACATGTGTGGACCCTCCTGTCTGGTGACATTGGGTAGGGGTCCTGTAGGGGTATAAAAGGATGTTTGTTATATCTGTGTGTGGCATGGTGTGCAATGGGTGGGTGACCGTGTACCCCAGTGCTTGCATTCCTGTGTGGGACCTTGTGTGATGATGGTTTAGGGGGTGTATGGGTATGTGGAGTGGCCATGCATTGGTGATGGGTGTCCATGCTTTGTTGTTGCATGCAGGGTTTGGGGTTAGGATGAGTGGTTTGTGATGTTGGGACATTTGTGAGGAGTTGGAGTGATGGGGGTGAGGGTGAGGGCGGGGGTATGTGCTGGTATGCAGGTAGGGTGGGGGATGCAATAGTTAAGATTTGACTTACCAGAGTCCATTCCTCCATCTACTCCTGCGAGGCCCTCAGGATGCAGAATCACCAAGACCTGCTCCTCCCATGTTGTTAGTTGTGGGGGAGGAGGTGGGGGTCCACCGCCAGATAGCTGAACCGTCAGGTGGTGTCTTGAGACCACGGAACGCACCTTCCCCCGTAGGTCGCTCCACCTCTTCCTGATGTCCTCCCGATTTCTTGGGTGCTGTCCCACTGCGTTGACCCTGTCCACTATTCTTCGCCATAGCTCAATTTTCCTTGCAATTGAGGTGTGCTGCACCTATGATCCGAATAGCTGTGGCTCTACCAGGACAATTTCCTCCACCATGACCCTGAGCTCTTCCTCCGAGAACCTGGGGTGTCTTTGCCGTGCCATAGGGTGGTGTAGGTGATGTGTCGGGTGGTGTGTAGGGTGATAAGTGTGCTGATATGTAGTGGTGTGTAGTGTGAGTTGTGTGGAAGTTATGTGGGTGATGGTGTTGTGTGCCTGTGGATGCTAGTATTGTTGATGGTGGTGTCTCTCTCTGGCCTTCGCTCGTGAATTTTGGCTGTAGGGGTTTGTGGGTGATGTGGGTGTGTGTTATATATTGTAGTGGGTGTGTGGGAGTGGTGTGTGTATGTGTATCAGGTGTGTGTATTTTGAGTTGTCCAATGTGGCTGTGTTTTCTAAGTGTGTGTGTATTTTGAGCGCAGCGGTGTGTACCGCCAATGGAATACCGCGGTTGAAAGACCGCGGCGTGGAATCGTGTGTCGTGATAGTGTGGGTGTATTTCTGTTGGCGTGACGGTGGAGGTTTTGTTTTCGCCAGTTTATCACTGACCTTTGGTGTGGCGGACTTGTGTGGGTGTCTGAATTTTGGCGGATTCCGTGCTGTGGGTCATAATAGCTGTGGTGGTTTTCCGCGGCCGCGGCAGTGTGTTGGCGGTCTCCTGCACGGCGGTAAGCAGCTTTTACCGCCAATGTTGTAATGACCGCCTTTATTTTTTCAACAATCCCATAAAAATCCAAAGATCCATCCATCCATAGATTTTTCCAAGATTTTTTTTCTAAAAAATGCTTTTTAGTTCTGGCAAGGTCCGTGGGGACCCATGGACCAAGGCTAGGGGCTCAGTGTATCCCTACCCTGGCCCCTTTTCCTTTTTCAAAAAAAAAATTGTGGGACTCAGCTGAGTCCTAAAATGGCTGCCAATACTTCCTCGTTGAATTGCCGGGAGCCAATCAGTACTGGGAGAGATTGACCTGCAGATCCTCCCCGTCCCTAGATATCTATATTTTTTAACCTTTAATATCTCAGAAACTACTGAATGGATTTATCCCAAATCACAAAAAGCACAATCTGGGTACCAAGATCTTGCTTTCAGACAAAGTGTTGTAATTCCGTTCGGCCTGTAGGCTTGTCTAAAGACCCTATGGGAATTGACATGGGAAAACACTTTTTTGACTTTCCATCTTTTCTTGGCCCCCTCTTGATGGATCACCCCAAAACTTTCCTCGTGCACCAATGAAGTACACCAAAATCCTATAGGACATTTATTTTGGGGAAAAAAATTTCAAGCTTCATCAAATGGTGCTAAAGATATAGGCAAGTCAAAAAACACTTTTTCTATGGAAACTAGGTCCTAACTATAGCTACCTACTGGCAACCACCAGTAGGGTATATATTTTTTATATATTTCCACTGGGAAAAAAACAAAGGTTACATGGATGTTATAGTTAGGAAATAGAATTAAAAAAATCTTAGAAATTCACTAAAAAAACAAAGGTTACAGGGACGTTATAGTTAGGTTCACAGAACCACAGAAATTCAGCAATTATAGTTAGATTTATCTCAAGGAACAATAGCTTGTGCCCTAAGCTGATTATAACTTGCGCCCCTGCAATGCACAGTTTGCTAATCAATATTTTACTGCAAAAGTTGCAATATATTATCATGGATGTCATGACTGATGTAATATGTGGGATAACCCCATGGTGCACACGAGGGGCAGGCTGCAGGGCCTGGCATGCAGCTAGTCCCGGTGGCCCACCCCCCAAAAGCTGTTAACCCAGGAGGGGGACATGTAGTCCCCCTCCTGAGTTGATTTTGACCCCAGGTACCCCATCCCATGGGACCTGCCGCATTTTTTAGGGGGGAGGGGAATGTGGACCACTTCCCGGGCTGGACCCCAACTCTAGGGGCCTGGCTTTATTTTAAATGGGAAGGGAGCAAGCAGCCCTGCCGCATTTTTTAGGGGGGAGGGGAATGTGGACCACTTCCCGGGCTGGACCCCAACTCTAGGGGCCTGGCTTTATTTTAAATGGGAAGGGAGCAAGCAGCCCCCCTCCACAGGTCATATTTTGGCCCTGGTAACCCAATTTCCTAGGGCCCAGTGTTATTGGAAATGGGGAGGGGCATGCAGATCCCCCCCACCCCAGGCCAAATTGTGACTCGGGGGTCCATTTCCCAGTGCCTTGCCACATTTGGAAGGAGGAGGGGGCATCCAGTCTCCCTTCCTGGACCAAAATTGGTCCTGTGGAGCCCATCCCCAGGGCATAAGCAATAAATGGTAGGTACCCTAGAGCCCACCCAGGGCACACACTGCTACTTTGTTGGGGGCTGCTGTACAGTAATTGCATTTATATAATGCCCCCACAAGACATTCAAGTGCTTTACAGCAAACAGCACTCTGGAGCCCAAAGTTAGCAGTCAATTTAGTGGTTGTTGGATATTGTTGTTTTTTTAGATTAGTGTTGTGCTATGAAGGAAATCACTCCTTGCATTTACTCCAGTTTCTTTGTGGTAGATTAAAATTAATAGGAAATAGGTGAGATCATTAGCATAAGCTCTGTGAGTTCAAGCAAATGGCGTGTGTGATGACCAGAGAGGCTAGAGGGTATTAGGTATTGTTAGATTGCAGTGATATTTCAAATAATTAGTTGGGATGAGCTGCAAAATGAGACGGGAGATTTTGCAGACATCCAATATTAGAGACTGAGCATGTGACTTAGAGTAGGCTATACTCAGAGATTGGAGGCTTGCAGAGGACTGAAGGTAAGATGAGGGCTATTTAAGGGAAAGAAAGGAGAGGGAACAAATACATATTTGTTAATGTCTTCATTATGCTTGTTCTCTGCCTTTGTGATGGTATCAACTCACCCAGACTAGTCTATCCCATAACATCTGGCCCATGTTGATGTCCTCCTTCTCTACGCCATTATATAAGTCCACTCCATGATCCCCTATTCCTCAGCTCCCACACTGAGACCCACTTTATCAGTCTATGTCTCAGGATTGTGCCCATCCCCCAACATCCATCCGGTTTCTACCCCATGCTAGTATCCTGCACATTGGTAATACACTCTTGCTAGAATGTCACAAAAACAAATGTGCAATGTCAGTCATCTTTAACTCCATTTAATAGCAACCCTTCAAGGTTTCTCCCCCCTGTTCATACCTTCAGTCTCCGTGCTGTACTGGTGCCCGCTCCATATCCAAAGCCAAACACTAATGCCCCTATCACAACAACTATCTGCTTATTTGAGCAGTGATGGCATCCTTACTCCTTTGTGGGTGTAAGTCCCATCCCTTTTCCCCCCTTTTCAATGCCCCTCTACTTTTTAGCAGCCCCCTTACTTGGCTCACTACATATAACTATGTTTTCAGCTGGTCCACAAACATCATGTTTTTCCAAAGACAGGCATAGACATGGCCACCAATACCAAAGTAAAATGTGCTACTCATAGCTTTGGGCAGCAGAGGAACACTGACCCACAATCTGCCCAGAAAGGTCTGTTGTGTTGCTGCCTACGGGCCTGGCAGGTAAAAGGAATTCATGCAGGACAGTAACATGCACACAAACTCTGACCATGCCAGTCATCTTGTCCCCTTCTATGGGTACAGATATCTTTAAACAATTTGGGGCCAATAAAGCAGAGTCTGCAACATTTGTCACTGAAAAGCTATTTTTTGTTTTGCTTTAGCTTCATTTGACCAATCAGCACAAAACATATCAAAAACATTTTGGTTTTGGCTTGACCTGGCATGACAAAATTCGTGCAGATTTGTCCCACAGTAGAGGAAAGTGAAAAGGGGTGGTGACAAAGGTTGTATTTCTCATTTTAGCTCCCAAAGTAATCTTTACTCTCTACTAAAAAATAGCTGAATAGAATTACACCAAACTTGGTATTAAGCTAGACATTTACTCAGATGAGTGCCTTTGCCTGGGTTGGTGTAAATCCTTTCAGTTGTTAATGCAAATTTAGCATTACAAAATGTTTTGAGTGAGTTTCAAAGGATTACAGTTAGAGATATCTGGGTATCTGGACTATTAGTTTGTGAATTATCTTCAAACCCATGCTTAAGGATAGTTTGTGGACCAAAATCTTAAAATTACACATTTCTGACTGGTCAAGGGAGCTTTATGCCGTGTCGTCCAGTTCCAGATTTGTGTACCAGAAAATGGATTTGCAAACCTAAAGTCTCTGATGAGCTGGACACAACAGAGAAATATCTGTTTGGCCACCATTGCAGAACATAAGGTTTGGTCCCTGCATCCTGTAAAATAAAATGAGAGGGCATACAAGGGTGCATGGCGAGTACACCATGGCTCCAAAAGATCCCAAAAGGAGGAACTGGCAGAAAATCCAGGAGAGCATCAATGCCATTGGGGTGAGCCACCAAAGCATTGATGAAATTAAAAAAAGGTGGTACGACCTGCGCTCCAGGACAAAGGAGAGGGTGGTAGAGCAGCTCAGGGAGATGAGGGGCACAGGAGGAGGCCCATCCACCATCCCACCACCCACAGCCATGGAAGAATTGGTGGAGCAGACACTGGAGCCTGAGGCTGTGTCAGGAATGGGAGCATTGGACACGTCAGCGCAAGGGACAACCAAAAGTGAGTACCATGAAACATGCATGTGCACCTATAAATGCTATATCCACAATCACCCAGTACACAGCAGCATGCACAACCAGACTAGCTCCATTCCAGACTAGCAACCACCAGAATGGTGCATTATGGGCAATGTAGTACAGTAGGCAGCATATAGGCAAAAGTTTATTATGAGGCATACAACAGATGTTATAGACTGACAGTGTGTTCCCTATGTCCCACAGGTCTTCCACAAGACACCCCCACCAGCCACACCATCCAGGGTGAAGACAGCAGGCCACAGGCAGTGCAGGAGGCTGCAGCAGCCATTACAGGGCCCAGCACAACACCACCACAGTCCCCTCCAGATGAAGAACAGGACATGGAGCAAGGAGACACGACACCTGGTCTCAGCCACACTGTGAGACAGCAAGAGCCAGAAGCACCACCACGTCGCAGACACAGAGTCCAAGTCCAGGTGGTGGCCCAGGAGGATATAGGGGAGGCATCCATGTCTGCAGTTGAGGCATCCCTCCTTTCTGGTCAGCGCCTGCAAACAAGGCAATTGAGGATTATCTCAGGTGCAATGCAGAGAATGGAACACAATTTCACACATGGCCTGGCTGATGTGAACACACAGTTCACAAGACTGAATGACAATGTCAGTGACCTTACACAATCAATCCGCCAACTGGTGACGGAACTGGTGGCTGAGAGACAAAGCGCAAGGCGCCGTGAGCACCACCTAGTTCAAAGATTTGCCTGCATGGAAGTGTCCATTGTCTGTCTTGCCATGAACACCACAGGCCTGTCAAGACGGACCGTGAGTCTGCAGGTGGAACTGGGCCACTTTGCAGGGGATGTGGCACGGGGACTGGGCCGCATTAGCCACGCTGTGGACATGTTGGAGGCCAGGCAGGTGGCAAGGGGCACAGGTGAGACCCCTCAGGACAGTGAGGAGGGGTCCACTGTCAGCAGTGTATCTGCCACAGACACACGTGTACTGCGGAGTGGCAGTGCACGTCAGGGGTCTGCTGACTCACCTGGGACCAGCCATGGTGGGCGAACCAGGAGGAGGAGTTAGGCACAAACACTGCAGGACTCATGAGGCACATGCAGTTAATGTGTCCTCATTAAGGGTGGACATGTGCAGACCCTTACGGACAGTTATGTTTGTTTGTTATTAGGTTCACTAATTAAAATGTTTTGTTTGTTCCACTACACAACTGAGCTCTTTGTGTGTGACATTGGTGAGTGTGGTGTCTGTTGCCACGTACCTTCCAAAGTATTGGGTTGCAATGTGGTCCCGTCTCTGTCTGCCTTGATTTGCAATGCTTCTATCTCCAGGCTGCCGATGTGGTAGCTCTTGCTCGTCATCCTCCAAATCTGGGTCTGCAGGGGTGAGATGTAGCCCACGTCAGGTGGCAATGTTGTGCAGTATTGCGCATGCGCCAACTATCTTGAATGCTGTTATTGGGGCATACAGGAGGGCACCTCCACTTCTGTGGAGGCATCGGAATCTTGCCTTTAACAGTCCAAAGGTCCTCTCTATGACATTTCTGGTCCGCCTATGTGCACTGGTATATTGCCTCTCATTCTCATTGCTGGGTGTTAGGTACGGGGTTAGTATCCATGGTCGTAGCGCATATGCACTGTCACCTGTTTGACAAAAATAAGCAATGTTAGCAGGGCATGGATGGTTTCTACAGTGACCTGTGTGTATGGCTTCAGGGTGTCTTCAGCAATACCTAAGAGATATCCGTCTCCAAACTCCCCACATTCTAGGCGTTGGTGTATCCCACTGTGCCTGAAAATGTAAGAGTCATGTGCACTCCCTGGAAATTTGGCTACCATGTCAGTGATGACATAATGGGCGTCACATACCACCTGGACGTTCAGTGAGTGGGTACATTTCCGATTGCGGAACAGATATTCCAGATTTGCAGGGGGGCAAATTTGTATGTCTCCCGTCCACACACCCTATTACATGGGGGAAGTTGCCAATTCTGTAGAATTCCAACTTGGTGCTGTTAATTTCTGCCTCATTCCTGGGTAGGTATATGTATCTGGACATGTGTGTAAGTATGGCATCTAGGAAACATCTGAAGAAACGTGAGACAGCACTTTGGGATACCCCACCTGCCACTGCAATCACCCCCTGATAGCTACCCGAGGCCAAGAGGTGCAGTGAGCATAGCACTTGCACATGTGTGGGGATGGCGCTGCCGCGCACAGTCTGGCATTGAAGCTGCGGATTGAGTAGATCAATTAATTCTAATATTGCTGCACTGCTGAGTCTGTATTTGTCATATATCTCCTCCTCGGTTTGTTGGAAAAGTGTCTGCCTGGTTCTGTATATCCTCTCCTGTCTCTGGCTCCTCCTCCTCCTCTGCTGTGGGGCGTGGACTCTCCTCCTCCTTGCTATCACATATATTTCAGCCATTTTGAGTAGGCCAGATGACTTCTGGGTCTCCTTTTATACTTTGGTTCTGGTTACCACCTGCTCTGACTTAGTGGTAATTTGGGTGTGCAAAATGGGCTTTTTGCGACTCGCAAATTGCGACTTCCTATTTGTGGGTCGCCAAATCAGGTCGCAATTTTTGCGAGTCGGTAATGGCTCGCATCGCAATTTGCACTACGGAAATGGGATTTTTGCATCCCATTTCCAATTTTGCTGGGTCGTAAATTGCTATTCGGGCCATTTGCGACTCGCAACATTTTGCTACATCTGGCCCTGAGTCTTCAGTTACAACTCCAGCAATTCCACAGACCAACAGCAGGGAGTTCAGCTAACTAGAACAGCACATTTGCACACCAGATCCAATAAACAGTCTTAGGTTTCAGAACCTTCCTAAGAGACACAGAATATGCTGACAGGGATTCTGAATTGCAATCACCTACAAAAGCCTACCACACTGAAGACAACCAATCAGAATAAAGCAGATCTTTCTTTTTTACAAACGTTAACAGTAAACTCACTAAGGGCAGTGCCGGCCTTCGGATTTTTTGGGCCTTGTACAGGGTACACGAGACGTGTCCCCCATGACACAAGTCCATTTGTTTTTCATTGCTAATCATTTTATTTTAGTAAATTGTTAACAAGTACAAGTACAAATTAACTATACAAGTGCACCTGTAATAGAATACTATATAATGTTACTTCTTCACAAAAAGGGAACTTTCTTGCTTTCTGACCAGCAAATTATTTTAATAATTTTCTGTAGTCAAGAGCTTGCCCAACTTCATGTTCAACTGGTATCAGTGCCAAGCCAGTCAGCTGGTCTCGGGCAATTGAAGAGTGCAAGTGATTCTGAATAATTTTCAACTTTGAGAAAGATCGTTTCCCGAGGCAACTGTGACAGGAACTGTCAAAAACATTTTAAGAATGATGTTTAAATTGGGATAAATGTCATGCAAGTGGTTGTCATACATGAATTAGAGCACAGAGACAGAAGACGCAGCAATGCTGTATCTGTATCAGGATGTCTTTCCTTGTACACACCCTGGACGGTTTTTATTTCTTTGATACGTTCATCCCTGCAATGTTTTCATCAAAATATGTAGCTGCATCTTTGTACTTTTTCTCGTGCTCTCTTGTTTCCAAGGGTTTACATGATGTGAGTTGGTGCACAAACCCATATCTGTAATTAAATGTTACCATTTGTTCAAAGCGTTCTTCGAGTTTGCTGATCAACAATAACATTGAAGCATTCAATTTTTAATTTTTCTTCTGCTACAATTACTGGATCATTTTCTCCTTCCTAATAAAAATGTGCTTTCTTCCTTCTTGTCCTCTTCTAAATCTCAAAGTTGGTCTCCATTGGATCATCAAATCTTGAGGCTATCTCAGAGGCAACTTCAATCGCTTTATCAAATCCTTTGTCACAATACTTTCTCATGTAATCCCCAGTACTTTTCAGCAGAGCTATGGCAACATCTAACTGCATGTCAATACTTAAATTACATTAATTTAGACCAATTTTGGCACTCCACTCTTACGTCAATGGTACATTTCTGTGAAGTTTTTGACATTTTCAGGCAGTCTGCTAAATGAGGATGTGAAACATGATTACATTATTAACCTTTATACATTCTGTGCAAGCTTGCAGTATTCTGGTTATTGGCTTCTGTGAGTTTTTGTTTTTGAAGCCTTAGTGAGTTTCTCTGAGGAGTCTACAATACATTGAAAACACATTGTAAAGGTGTCAGGACCTGAACTACATGATCTGCAGCAGAGGATGGGTAGATCCTACACCACATTCAACAGTTTGAGCTCGTAATCTAAGAGGCTTTCACTTTAAAATGAACACAACACCTCAGGTTACAAGTTAAAAACAACAAGATCTGCATCATCCCTGACACGTTGAAATAAGTTGCTTGAACTTCTCATGTTGCAGATAATGGGGAAATGTGCTTACTGGATAGGAATGAATTGAAAATGTGCACATAAATCAATCCGCCCTGTGGCAGGGAGCCATACACAATTTACCAGGCAAATGGCTGCTTTTTGTCCTGGTGTGCAGGTTTGAAAACTCACACAGGCCAATGTAGGGAAGGCTGCTGCCCTTCCTGTGATACAGCAGATTACAAGGCACTGTGCCCTTATGTTAACTGCTACTGATCTACGATCTTGGAGCTAGCAGTAGCATAGCCAGCGTTTACAGAAACCATAAAAAGCCTTCTGCTGTCTGTTTACAGGGCTTCTGAGGTGTACACACTCTCTTCCACCTCCTCGCCCCATTCTTCTTTTGTTGCCTCCATAGCTGACACTACTCATCTCTTCTTCAGCTGAGAGTGCTGGCTGACAAAGTCACAAGGAATTTTTCATGCCCCCTAAGTTGCAGGCCCCGTGTGATCACGCGGTTCGCACGCCCCTAAGATTAGCACTTCTCAGGTCATTGCATTCTTTACCTTTCTGCAAACATCAACATGACACAAACTCACATCATACTCAAGGCAGACACTCTAGAAAATAATACACCTATCCCTTTTACAATATAAACCTCAAAGCAAACAAACTTAAACCACATAGGGGGTCATTCTGACCCTGGCGGTCCAAGACCGCCAGGGTCGCGAATGACGGAAGCACCGCCAACAGGCTGGCGGTGCTTCCAAGCCCATTCTGACCGCGGCGGTAAAGCTGCGGTCAGAAAACCGGGGCCGGCGGTTTCCCACCGTTTTTGCCCCGGCTGGGCGAATCCGCCATGGCAGCGCTGCAAGCAGCGCTGCCATGGGGATTCTGACCCCCTTACCGCCAGCCTGTTTCTGGCGGTTTTCACCGCCAGGAAGAGGCTGGTGGTAACGGGTGTCCTGGGGCCCCTGGGGGCCCCTGCACTGCCCATGCCACTGGCATGGGCAGTGCAGGGGCCCCCTAACAGTGCCCCATGAAGCTTTTCACTGTCTGCCTAGCAGACAGTGAAAAGCGCGACGGGTGCAACTGCACCCGTCGCTCGCACGCATGGTTAGCGCCCGCCGGCCCAGCGGGAAGGTCGGAATGCCGGCAGCGCTATTTTGGCCGCCCGCCAGACTTGGAATGACCACCATAATCTCTACTACATTGTTTCACGTCAACCCTCCCTAACTGCTCTCATAACAGACGCCTGTAGGGATCCGTTCTAAATTCACCAGACTCTAAGGAAACAGCATGCAGGACCTAAACACCTGAGCATTGGACACAGGTCTATTTCATAATATTTCAGAAATGGATGTGGATCATGTTCACTGATGCCATCTTTGGCCTGTAAGTGGCATGTGCATAGGTTGAGACTGCCATGATGTTCATTCTGCTGTTTATGGCAAATTTACTTCCCAGAAAGCAACACAGGTAATTTATTCGATACATTTTACAAAAAAACATGTTTGCTTTTAATATGTTTTAATCCAGAACATGCTCTGAAATGTATCAGAGAATGCTTCAAAATATGATTTGGGGTTGATTTTATTGTAGCCATCGCGTCCTGCTTTCGGTGTGGAGAAATATCTTACAGAATCTGTTTGCGAAGCTGTCTGGTTTTCATTTTAACAAAGATATACTCTGCCCTTAAAAATGATGAATGTTTGACATCCTCATCCCTTTTTAATATATTTGACATTAGTGTACTATGTTACTCACACAAATGTGGTTGTATACGCTGGGTAATCCTTGTACGTTTTGCTGCAAGCCTGGGCTTTCATGGATGGTTTGTAGAGTGTTTGATGGTTATGTGACCTGTGTGGGAAGTCTTGAGTTCTGTAGGGAGTCTACAGCGGCACTCTACCCTTGTTGCAGCAACATACCAAACCATAGAAATTCACTTGTTAAAGTTATCTCAAGTAACTATAAATCATGCCCCAAGGTAGCTATAACTCACGCCCCGCTATGCACAGTTTTTGCATCAAAAATGTGACTGCACTTTATTACATTAATATTAGCAATGATGTTATCAAAGATGTCATGAGTGCCTTAATTTATGGGGTAATTAGCAGTGCATGGTGACAGCATGAGTTATAGTTACCTTAGGACACAGGTAATAGTTACGTGAGGTAAATCTATCTATAACAGGTGAACTTCTATGGCACGTTTAAAATGTGAACCTAACTATAATGTCCCTGTAACCTCGGTTTCTTTAAGTGGATTCTTATGTTTTTTTTAATTCTATTTCCTTACTATGATGTCCCTGTAAACTTTTGTTTTTTCAGTGAATTTCTTTGTTTTTTAAATATAAAGTCATTTTTATTTCTATAACCACTGCGGTACATGGCCTTTGACTGCAGCCGGCAGGAGTTGGCCGCAGGCCATTCCGCCAGCCCCCAAAACCACCCAACCCCATGCTGGGCATGGCGAGAGTTGGCCGCCGCCTGACTATCTGAGGGTGAGAGTAGTTGTGAGAGGGTGTATCTGGGTATTAGAGTAACTGTGAAAGTGTCTGCCTGGGTGTGAGAGTGGCTACAACAGTGTCTTAGTGGGTCTGTGAGTAGGTGTGTCAATGTCTGTATAGGTCTGTGAGTGGGTATGTGAGGGTTTAAGTGGGTCTGTGAGTGGGTGTGCAAGAGTCCGAGTGGGTCTGTGAATTGGCTGTGTGAGTGTCTGCATGGGTCTGTGGGGGGGTGCGTGAGTGTCTGAGTGGGTCTGTGAGTGGGTGCCTAAGGGTCTGAGTGGGTGTGTGAGTTGGAGAAAGAAAAAGATAAATAGAAAGAGAGAGCAAGAAAGGGGGAGAGATAGTTTTTTAGGCTTTGATGAATGATACACTTAGAAAGAGATATTTCTGGATAAAATGTAAAGAAAAATGTGTTTGTCAATTAAAAAGAGTTAAATCACTTTTTAGTTCAGTATCAACCTTACACTTTTGAAGCTTAAAAGAAATTAAAGAAGAAAAATGAACACAGATACACCAGGAGTAGAACCCTCAAATTTCAGTGTGAGGGTCTGTGACTTTAACCTTTAGGCCATAGGTGACTCCTTACTGTGATGCTTCCAGACATATCTAGGACAGTCAACTCACACGTAATTGGAAAGAAATGTGAATGTTCCATCACTAGGAAGATTTAACAGTCAAAACATTAGTAAATAAACAAGCACACTACCAAGCCATACTAAGATTTGAACCTTCAGCCTACTGAGTGAGACCTTGACCATTAGGTAAGAAGTGCCTCTGCTCCACTCTGCATCCAAACATAACTGAACCAAACATCTTGCTATTCTGACTCTGTGAAGTCACTGAATGAAGAGACCACTGCAATTACAATCTCTTTCTCTCTCTTCTATCCCTCCACAGGGAGGTGGTGATCCCCAGGGCTCGGGGGTACGAAACTGCCCCTTCACTCTTTTATTGTAGCCCTGGGGAGGTAGTGGTCCCTCGGGCTAGCCAGCTGCTCGCGTCCTGACAGCGCCAGCATTGATCCCACAAACAGGAAGTTGCTTTAAATATCAGGTCCCTTCTTGTGGGAGCAATGTTTTCATCTGTTTCCACGCATGCACATTTGCATGCCTGGTAACAGATTCAAACCCCACTTCCTGCCAGCGGGAGCTGTATGAAGTTCCCGCTGTCAGAACGTGGACTTTGTTTGCTTTTGATTGGTGGGAGCAAAAGCTAACAACTATGTTGCGGGAGTAGGCACCCAGGGACATAGCAGGAGGCTCTCTGGGGGGTAGCCCCCAGGGCCATTGTTGGCTCCTTGGAGGGCCACGCCCCCCTCCAATGACTATTTCCCTAGGAAGCTGGTGGTCCTTGTGGCTCGGGGGTCTGAAACGGACCCCCTTGACTCTTTCATGGTAGCCCAGGGGAGGTAGTGGTCCCTGGGGCTGTGGCCCCCGCAACCGTTTTATATTATTCACCGGGGAGGTGGCGGTCCCCAGGGCTGCAGGAGGCAATGGGTGGCCCTCCCACATCCATTTTACATTTCACCCCAGGGAGGTGACAGTCCCCAGAGCTGCGGGGGGCGCACGGAACCCCCAGCACACTTGTATATTTTTGCCCTGGAGATGCAGTGGTCCCCGGGCTGCAGGTGCACTGGGCAGCCCCCTTTCAAATTGTAAATGCCCTTAGAGTCTGTCCTACCCAGGGGCTTTAGTGAAACATGTGCGGAAACATGTGCTTGTTTATTGTTTTCGAAATTTCCTGCTGAAAATTGAAAACAATGTTTTTTTGCTTTGGGGGGCTCTGGGACCCCAGCACCAAAGCTAAAGGGTCAGGGTATCCCACCCTGGTTCCTTTTCTGATTTTTTACATTTTTGTCTTTTATCACTTGGCTGAAGCAGTGTCCCAACATGGCTGCAAACGCTGGTTGAAGTGTTGGCAGTCAATCAGATCTCAGCACAAGATCGGGAGGGTTTGCGTTTCCTTTGCGTCCTTATATATACAAATGTGGATTTTTTTTAATTTCTCAGAAACTACTGAACAGATTTACACCAAATAACAAAAAGGGCTCTTTCTGGACCAAAAGCAACCTTTCTGCTAAATTTGGTGTAATTCCGTCTGGTGGTTCTGGCTGTAGACATGTTCAAAATGATCATGGGAATTAACATTGGAAACACACCTTTTTGATCCCCTCTTTAACTCAGCCCCTGCTTGACAGATCACCTCAAACTTTTCAGACAGCAGCTGACATAACTGTTTAATTTTTTGGGGAAAATTTAGTGAAGATTTGTTAAGCGGGGCCAAAGATATAGGCAAGTCAAGAAATGCCACTAGGTAGTTGTAATTAGGACCTAGTTTTTATAGAAAAAGCATTTCTTGACTTGCCTATATATGTGTGTGTGTGTGTATATATATATATATATATATATATATATATATATATAAAACCTTATTGACCCCAAACTCAACCATCCCAAACCCTAAAAATAGCCTACTGACCACTCAATACCCCTACGCACCCTGTAACCCTATAAATACCCTTACAATCCAAATACCCTTACCAACCCAAAACCCTAAAAATACCCTTTCCAGCCAATACCCCAACCCAACCTAAACACCCAGCAATCCTAAAAACACCCTTACAACCCACATACTGCTACCCACTCTAAACCCTAAAAGCACCCTACCATTCAAATACTCCTACCTGCCTTCGGCTACATACACTGGTGGTGAAGTGGGGTTTTTTGCAGGGCCTGGCCTTTGCCTAAATCTCTGTATGCAGCCAACCCCCGAAAGGCAGCCAAGCTGGAAGGGGAGCACCACCCCAGGCTGATTTTGGCCCCAGGGAACCCTAAAATCCTGGACCTGCCACATTTTTTTAGGGGAGGGGGATTCATTGCCCCCACCCTGGGCTGTTTTGGACCCAGGGACCCTATCCCCCAGGGCTCATTGCTTAATTAATTACAGAGAGGCCATGGCAGTCCCGCCCTCTGGCCAATGATGGCCCCGGGGACCCCATCCCTCAGGGACCAGTCACAATATGAATTGGGAGGGGGCACACAGCCCCCCTACTTGTGCCAATATTGGCCCCAGTGGCCCACCCCCTGGGTCCCTAACCACATATTACTAAGAAGGGGACACACAGTCAATTTTGGCCCTGGGGACCCATCCCAGGACACTTTTAAAATATTAGGGGAGGGGAGGGGCATGCAGCACCACTCCCTGGGCTGATTTACACTCCAGAGACCCCATCACTTGGGTCCCAGTCAATTAGCGCAGGGTGAGGGGAGCCGTGTGCTCCCCTCTCTGTTTTGGATTTTGGCCTGGCCCTGGGGAGGTGGGGGTCCCATGGGTGCAATTTGCCTGGGATGCAGGCCGCACAGCCCCCTCCCCATTTTATAAATCAGCCGAGCCCCAGGAGTGGTGGACCCTAGGGCCCAAAGCGGCCTGGAGAGTGGGGGCCATGAGCACCCTCTCCCCTTAGAATCAGTCATTCTGATCAATTTGTAACAATCAGTTAATCATCTGACATGGTACTGAGGCACTTGCAGGCCCTGGAGACATACAAACAACAGGGGATAAAGCAAGGCGAAAGCAGTGAAATGGGGGAAAATTAAGGAGAAGGCACTCAAAAAACAGGGGTGAACTCAAGTAAAAGACATCAGCAAGAGGGATGCAGGAGCACAGGGAAAGTTGGACATGGCACCTCAATTTCCCCGGGACCTAGCCCACCCGGGGGGCAAATATGTACCCGCTTAGCATTTTTTGTCATGGATCCACAGCAAGTTCTGACCCTGTGGGACCCCACCTCCAGGCCCAGGCAGTCAAGGTATCCCTATCCTGACCTTGTCTGTTTTATTGTTTTATTTTTTTGGGACTCAGCTGAGTTCGAGGCCCAAGATGGCTGCCAGCACTTCCTGTTTGAAGTGCTGGCAGCCAATCACATTTCTAAAATCCATATGGAAAATTGCGTGTGAAAACAGATTTTGGGACCCCTCTTTTTTCTCAGCCCTTGCTTGACGAATCACCCCAAAGATTTTCACACAGCACCTAAAGTGAGCTGTATAACAGTTTGTAAAATTTTGTGAGCATTGCCACGTTACTAGCAAAACACAAAAAGCTTTTCTTAGGGAAACTAGACCCTAACTATAACTATCCACTGGTGAGTTTCCACTTACCTCATATATGCTTAGATTTTCTTTGTAATGACATATGTAGTGAAAGCAAACAGGTGGTAAAGACTTGTGTGGTAAAAGCAACACTTTTTCTATGGAAACTAGGTCCTAACTATAACTACCTATTGGTGACCACCAGTAGGTAATATATATGTGGCGGTCACAAGTACGTAGTTATACTTTAGACCTATTTTCCATTGAAAAATGTGTTTTTGACTTGGCTAAACCTTTAGTTCCTTTTGATGAATCTTTATGAAAGTTTCCACAAAAAGTGAGCCCAAGGGTCTTGTTGTACATGAAAAGTGTTGGGATGATCGGTCAAGCGGGGTTTGAAAAAAAAGGGGAGCACAAAAAAACTGCGTTTTCATTTTAATTCCCAAAGGGATTTTGAACATGACTACAGCCCTTAACCACTAGATGGAATTACACAAATTTTCTAGAAAAGCTAATTTTGGTCCAAAAAGCACACTTTTTGATATTTTTTGTATATCCGTTCCACAGTTATCAAAATATTAAAAGTAAAATAAATATAGATATCTACAGTTGCGGATCCCGGGGTCTTGTGCTGAGATTTGATTTTGTGCCAACACTTCAACCAGAAAGTGTTGGTAGCCATTCTGGGACTCGGCTTCAGGCAAGTGGAAGGCATGCACAAAAGGAAAAAGCAGAGAGATGGGGGAAGGCAGACAGCTGGCAAGTACTAAACAGGGGTGAGAGCAAGGAGAAGCAGTGAGAAGGAATGATATTCAAGGGGAAGGCATTCAAAAAACTGGGGGGAGCAAGGAGAAAGCAGTGAGAACAAGAGAAAAGAAACCAACAGGCAGAACAAACAGGGATGAGGGCAAGGAGAAACCAATGAGAGGAGGGAAAGTCAAGCAGCACTCATGCCCATAAGGGGGCTGAGAGCAAGGAGCAAGCAATGAGAAGGAGGAAAAGACAGGCACCCACAAATTAGGGCTGAGAGAAAAAGAAAGCAGAGAGAAGGGGAAAGTCAAGGAGCACTCACGCAAACACCTGTCGGGGGACCAAGGAAAAGGCAGTGAGAACAAGAGAAAGACAAGCAACAAGCAGCACAAATCAGGGCTGAGAGCAAAGAGAAAGCAGTTAGAGGGAAGGAAAAGCAAGCAACATGCACACACAAAATGAGGCTAAGAGCAAGGAGAAAACGGTGAGAAGGAGGGAAGGGAAAGCAGCAGGCGAAATAGAACTGAGAGCAAGGAGAAATCAGTGAAAAGGAGGAAAAGGAGAACAGCAGGCATGCACAAAATGGGTCTGAGAGCAAGAAGAAAACAGTGAGAAGGAGAAAAAGGCAAGCACCATGCATGCACAACACGGGGCTGAGTGCAAGGGGAAACCTGTGAGGAGGGAAAGGCGAGCAGCAGGCATGCACAACACAGGGCTGAGAGCAAGGAGAAAGCAGTGAGATGGAGGAAAAGGCAAGTAGCACACACGCACAAAATGGGGCTGGATCAAGGAGAAAGCAGTGACAAGGTGGGAAAGGCAGACAGCATGCATGAACAAAATGGGCCACAGAACAAGGAGAAAGCAGTGAGAAGGAGGGAAAGACAAGCAGCAGGCGCAAATAAAATGGGGCTGAGAGCAAGGGGAAAGCTGTGAGAAGAGGTAAAGTCAAAGAGAAGACACGCAAAAAACCTGGGGGGGGCAACGAAAAATCGCTGAAAATGAGTAAAGGAAAGCAGCAGGCAGGATAAATTAGGGCTGAGAGTAAGGAAAAAGCAGTGAGAAGGAAGAAAAGGCAAGCAGCACACATGCACAAAATGAGGCTCAGAACAAAGAGAAAGCAGTGAGAAGGAGGAAATAGGAAGCAGCAGGCAAAACTGAGCTGAGAGCAGGGACAAACCAGGGAAAGAAAAGAAGCAGGCACGCAAAAAATGGGGCTGAGAGCAAGGGTAAAAAAGTGAGAAGGAGGGAAAGGAAAGTAGCACAAACACACAAAAAGAGGCTGAGAGCAAGGGAACGCACTGAGAAGGAAGGTAAGGCAAGCAGCAGGCATGCACAAAATGGGGTTGAGAGCAAGGAGAAAGCAGTGAGAAGGAGGGAAAGCCAAGTAGCAGGCATGCACAAAATGAGTCTGAGATCAAGAAGAAAGCAGTGAGGAGTGAAAGGCAAGCAGCAGATATGCACAAATCGGGGCTGAGAGCAAGGAGGAAGCAGTGAGAAGGAGGGAAAGGCAGACAGCAGGCATGTACAAAACGGGGCAGAGTCAAGGAGAAAGCAATGAGAAGGAGGGAAAGACAGACAGCAGGCACAAACAAAGCAGGGCTCGGCACACAGAGGAAGAAAGTGAGAAGGCATGAAGCGCAGGCAGCAGACATGCACAAAAGAGGGCTGAGAGCAATGAGAAATCAGTGAGAAGGCAGAAATGGACAGGCAACAGGCATGCACAAAACAGGGCTGAGAGAAAGGAGAAAGAAGTGAGAAGGAGAGAAAAGGCTGAAAGCAGGCATGCACAAAACAGGGCTGAGAGCACTGAGAAAGCAGTGAGAAGAAGGGAAAGTCAAGGAGCAGGCATCCAAGAAACAAGGGGAGAGCAAGGAGAAAGCAGTGAGAATGATAGAAAGTCAAATAACAAGCAGCACAAACTGGTCTGAGAGCAAGGAGAAAGCACTGAGAAGGAAGAAAAGGCAAGCAGTATGAATAAACAAAAGAAGGCTGAGACCAAGAAGAAAGCAATCAGAAGGAGGGAAAAGCAAGCAGCAGGCGAAACGGGGCTGAGAGCACAGAGAAAGCTGTGAAAGGGAGGGAAAGAAAAGTAGCAGGCATGCACACAATGGGGCTGAGCATAGAGAAATCAGTGAGGAGGGAAGGCTGGCAGCAGGTATGCACAAAACGGGGCTAAGAGCAAGGAAACAGGAGTGAGAAGGAGGGGGAGACAGGTAGCAGGCATGCACAAAAGAGGGCTGAGAGCAAGGAGAAAGCGGTGAAAAGGAGAGAAAGACACAGTAGGCACATACAAATGTGGCTGAGATAGCGAGAAAGCAGTGAGAACAAGGGAAAGGTAAGCAGCAGGCATGCACAAAATGGGGCTGAGAGCACGGAGGAAGCAGGGAGCTGGAGGGGGAGTCAGGGAGCAGGTACATTAACCCCTTCGCTGCAGGCCCTTTTCCCCCTCCTGTGCCAGGCCTTTTTTTGGCTATTTGGGGCAGTTTGCGCTTAGGCCCTCATAACTTTTTGTCCACATAAGCTAGCCAAGCCAAATTTGCGTCCTTTTTTTCCAACATCCTAGGGATTCTAGAGGTACCCAGACTTTGTGGGTTCCCTTGAAGGAGGCCAAGAAATTAGCCAAAATACAGTGAAAAAATCGTTTTTTTCAAAAAAATGGGAAAAAGTGGCTGCAGAAGGCTTGTGGTTTTTTCCCTGAAAATGGCATCAACAAAGGGTTTGCGGTGCTAAAATCACCAGCTTCCCAGCTTTCAGGAACAGGCAGACTTGAATCAGAAAACCTAATTTTTCAACAAAAATTTGGCATTTTACTGGGACATACCCCATTTAAAAAAAAAATTGTGCTTTCAGCCTCCTTCCAGTCAGTGACAGAAATGGGTGTGAAACCAATGCTGGATCCCAGACACCTAAACATTTCTGAAAAGTAGACAGAATTCTGAATTCAGCAAGGGGTCATTTCTGTAGATCCTACAAGGGTTTCCTACAGAAAATAACAACTGAAAAAGAAAAATATTGAAATTGAGGTGAAAAAAACAGCAATTTTTCTCTACGTTTTACTCTGTAACTTTTTCCTGTAATGTCAGATTTTCGAAAGCAATATACTGTTATGTCTGCTGAACTCCTCTGGTTGCGGGGATATATAGGGCTTGTAGGTTCATCAAGAACCCTAGGTACCCAGAGCCAATAAATGAGCTGCACCCTGCAGTGCGTTTTCATTCTATACCGGGTATACAGCAATTCATTTGCTGAAATATAAAGAGTGAAAAATAGCTATCAAGAAAACCTTTGTATTTCCAAAATGGGCACAAGATAAAGGGGGTCATTCTGACCCCCGCCGGCGGCAGATGCCACCGGCCTGGCGGGAACCGCCAGCAGACCGTACCGCGGTCAAAAGACCGCGGCGGTCATTCTGAGTTTCCCGCTGGGCTGGCGGGCGACCGCCAGAAGGCCGCCCGCCCCGCCCAGCGGGAAACCCCCTTCCACGAGGATGCCGGCTCCGAATGGAGCCGGCGGAGTGGAAGGGGTGCGACGGGTGCAGTTGCACCCGTCGCGATTTTCAGTGTCTGCCACGCAGACACTGAAAATCTATGTGGGGCCCTGTTAGGGGGCCCCTGCACTGCCCATGCCAGTGGCATGGGCAGTGCAGGGGCCCCCAGGGGTCCCACAACACCCGTTCCCGCCAGCCAGGTTCTGGCGGTGAAAACCGCCAGAACCAGGCTGGCGGCAAGGGGGTCGGAATCCCCAAGGCGGCGCTGCTTGCAGCGCCGCTGTGGAGGATTCCCTGGGGCAGCGGGAAGCCGGCGGGAAACCGCCGGCTTCCCTTTTCTGACCGCGGCTTTACCGCCGCGGTAAGAATGCCCCTGGAAGCACCGCCAGCCTGTTGGCGGTGCTTCCGCGGTCGTTGGCCCTGGCGGTCATGCAGAATTACCCCCAAAGTGTTGAGGAGCAGTGGTTATTTACACTCTGAATTCCAGGGTGACCATACTAGCATGTGAATTACAGGGCATTTCTCAAATAGATGTCTTTTTTACACACTCTCTTATATTTGGAAGGAAAAAATGTAGAGAAAGACAAGAGGCAATAAGACTTGTTTCGCTAATCTATGTTCCCCCAAGTCTCCCGATAAAAATGATACCTCAGTTGTGTGGGTAGGCATAGCGCCAACGACAGGAAATGCCCCAAAACGCAAAGTGGACACATCACATTTTTTGAAAGAAAACAGAGGTGTTTTTTGCAAAGTGCCTACCTGTAGATTTTGGCCTCTAGCTCAGCCAGCACCTAGGGGAACCTACCAAACCTGTGCATTTTTGAAAACTAGAGACCTAGGGGAATCCAAGATGGGGTGACTTGTGGGGCTCTGACCAGGTTCTGTTACCCAGAATCCTTTGCAAACCTCAAAATTTGGCTAAAAAACACATTTTCCTCACATTTTGGTGACAGAAAGTTCTGGATTTAGAGAGGAGCCACAAATTTCCTTCCACCCAGCGTTCCCCCAAGTCTCCCGATAAAAATGATACCTCACTTGTGTGGGTAGGCCTAGCGCCCGCGACAGGAAATGCCCCAAAACGCAACGTGGACACATCACATTTTTTGAAAAAAAACAGAGGTGTTTTTTGCAAAGTGCCTACCTGTAGATTTTGGCCTCTAGCTCAGCCGGCAGCTAGGGAAACCTACCAAACCTGTGCATTTTTGAAAACTAGAGACCTGCGTGACATTGGCACCAAAAAAATAATCCCCAGTGCCTAGTGGTTTCTGCCCCCTTGGGGGCAGATTGACCTAAAATCGGCCAATCTGCCCCCAAGGGGGGCAGAAATGGTCTAAATACAATTTGCCCCCCAGGGGAGCAACCCTTGCCTAATGGGTCGCTCCCCATCTCTAAAAAAACAAACAAACACAAAAAAAAACCAAATAAAAATTTGCCCTGGCGCCTAGAGGTTTCTGCCCCCCCCGGGGGCCTAAGATAAATTTGCCCCGCCACCCCCCCAACCCCCGCAGGAGCGACCCTTGCCTACAGGACCGCTCCCCCTGCGTGACATTGGTGCCCCCAAAAAAATCCCCGGTGCCTAGTGGTTTCTGCCCCCTTGGAGGCAGATTGACCTAAAATCAGCCAATCTGCCCCCAAGGGGGGCAGAAATGGTCTAAATACAATTTGCCCCCCAGGGGAGCGACACTTGCCTAATGGGTCGCTCCCCATCTCTAAAAAAACAAACAAAAAAAACACACACAAAAAAAATTTGCCCTGGCGCCTAGAGGTTTCTGCCCCCCCTGGGGGCAGATCGGCCTAATAACAATAGGCCGATATGCCCCCAGGGGGGGCAGAAATGACCTAAGATAAATTTGTCCCCCCACCCCTCCAACCCCCCCCCCCCGGAGCGACCCTTGCCTACGGGGTTGCTCCCCCTGCGTGACATTGGCACCCATAAAAAATCCCCAGTGCCTAGTGGTTTCTGTCCCCTTGGGGGCAGATTGACCTAAAATCAACCAATCTGCCCCCAAGGTGGCAGAAATGCTCTAAATACAATTCACCCCCCAGGGGAGCGACCCTTGCCTAATGGGTCGCTCCCCATCTCTAAAAAAAAAAGAAAAAAAAAACACAAAAAGAAAATTTGCCCTGCCGCCTAGAGGTTTCTGCCCCCCCTGGGGGCAGATCGGCCTAATAACGATAGGCCGATCTGCCCCCAGGGGGGGCAGAAATGGCCTGAAATACATTTGTTCCTCCATCCCCCCCCTGGGAGCGACCCTTGCCTACGGGGTCGCTCCCCCTGCGTGACATTGGCGCCCAAAAAAAACATCCCCGGTGCCTAGTGGTTTCTGCACCCCCGGGGGCAGATCGGCCTAATAACAATAGGCCGATCTGCCCCCAGGGGGGGCAGAAAAGGCCTTCCTAAAAAATGCCCCCCATTGGGAGCGACCCTTGCCCAAGGGGTCGCTCCCATATGTCTATTTTAAAAAAAAAAAAACCCTGGTGTCTAGTGGGGCGTTTCAAAAGCCGGATTGCAAGCAATCCGGCTTTTGAAACGCTTGGAGAGACTTCAAAGGGAAGGAAATTACATCAATTTTCTAGAAAAGCTAATTTTGGTCCAAAAAGCACACTTTCTGTTATTTGTTGTATATCCGTTCCACAGTTATCAAAATATTAAAAGTAAAATATATATAGATATCTACAGTTGCGGATCCCGGGGTCTTGTGCTGAGATTTGATTTTCTGCCAACACTTCAACCAGAAAGTGTTGGTAGCCATTCTGGGACTCGGCTTCAGGCAAGTGGAAGGCATGCACAAAAGGTCAAAGCAGAGAGATGGGGGAAGGCAGGCAGCTGGCAAGCACTAAACAGGGGTGAGAGCAAGGAGAAGCAGTGAGAAAGAATGATATTCAAGGGGAAGGCATTCAAAAAACTGGGGGGAGCAAGGAGAAAGCAGTGAGAACAAGAGAAAAGAAACCAACAGGCAGCACAAACAGGGATGAGGGCAAGGAGAAACCAATGAGAGGAGGGAAAATCAAGCAGCACTCATGCCCATAAGGGGGCTGAGAGCAAGGAGCAAGCAATGAGAAGGAGGAAAAGGCAGGCACCCACAAATTAGGGCTGAGAGAAAAAGAAAGCAGAGAGAAGGGGAAAGTCAAGGAGCACTCACGCAAAAACCTGTCGGGGGACCAAGGAAAAGGGAGTGAGAACAAGAGAAAGACAAGCAACAAGCAGCACAAATCAGGGCTGAGAGCAAAGAGAAAGCAGTTAGAGGGAAGGAAAAGCAAGCAGCATGCACACACAAAATGAGGCTAAGAGCAAGGAGAAATCAGTGAGAAGGAGGGAAGGGAAAGCAGCAGGCGAAATAGAACTGAGAGCAAGGAGAAATCAGTGAAAAGGAGGAAAAGGAAAGTAGCAGGCATGCATAAAATGGGTCTGGAAAAAAGAGAAAAACAGGAGGCAAATGCAAGCATCAGGCATGCACAACCATGGGCTGAGGGCAAGGGGAAAACAGTGAGAAGGAGGGAAAGGCGAGCAGTAGGCATGCCCAATACGGGGCTGAGAGCACAGAGAAAGCAGTGAGATGGAGTGAAAGGCAAGCTGCAGGCATTCACAAACTGGGCTGCAAACAAGAAGAATGCAGTAAGATGGAGGGAAAGGCAAGCAGCAGAAATGCACAAAACGGGTCTGAGAGCAAGGAGAAAGCATTGAGAAGGAGGGAAAGGCAAGCAGCAGAAATGCAAAAAACGGGGCTGAGAGCCAGGAGAAAGCAGTGACAAGGCAGGAAAGGCAGACAGCACGCATTAATGAAGTGGGGCTCAGCGCAAGCAGTGAGAAGGAGGCAAGGACAAGCAGCAGGCACTAATAAAATGGGGCTGAGAGTAAGGCGAAAGCTGTGAGAACAGGTAAAGTCAAAGAGAAGGCATGTAAAAAATCCTGGGGGGAAGCAACAAAAAATCTCTGAAAATGAGAAAAGGCAAGCAACAGGCAGCACAGATTAGGGATGAGACCAAGGAGAAAGCAGTGAGAAGGAAGGAAAGGCAAGTAGCACACATGCACAAAATGAGGCTCAGAACAAAGAGAAAGCAGTGAGAAGGAAATGGGAAGCAGCAGGCAAAACTGAGCTGAGAGCAGGGAGAAAGCGGTGAAAAGCAGGGATAGGGAAGCAGCAGGCATGCACAAAATGGGGCTGAGAAGAAAGGGTAAAATAGTGAGAATGAGGGAAAGGAAAGCAGCACACACACACAAAAGAGGCTGAGAGCAAGGGGAAAGCAGTGAGAACGAGGGTAAGGCAAGCAGCAGGCATGCACAAAATGGGACTGAGAGCAAGGAGAAAGCAGGGAAAGACAAGCAGTACGCAAGCACAAAATGAGTCTGAGAACAAGAAGAAAGCAGTGAGAAGGGAAAGGCAAGCAGCAGACATGCACAGATTGGGGCTGAGAGAAGGAGAAAGCAGTGAGAAGGTGGTGAATGCAGGCACGCACAAAACAGGGTTCAGAGCAAAGAGAAAGCAGTGAGAAGGGGAAAGTCAAGGAGCACTCATGCAAAAACCTGTAGGGGGACCAAGGAAAGAGCAGTGAGAACAAGAGAAAGACAAGCAGTACAAATCAGGGCTGAGAGCAAAGAGAAAGCAGTGAGAGGGAAGGAAAAGCAAGCAGCATGCACACACAAAACGAGGCTAAGAGCAAGGAGAAAGCAGCGAGAAGAAGGGAAGGGAAAGCAGCAGGCAAAATAAAACTGAGAGAAAGGAGAAAGCAGTGAAAGAAGGGAAAGGAAAGCAGCAGGCATGCACAAAATGGGTCTGAGAGCAAGAACAAAACAGGGAGAAGGAGGAAAAGGCAAGCACCATGCATGCACAACATGGGGCTGAGTGCAAGGGGAAACCAGTGAGAAAGAGGGAAAGGCGAGCAGCAGGCATGCACAACACAGGGCTGAGAGCAAGGAGAAAGCAGTGAGATGGAGGAAAAGGCAAGCAGCACACAGTCACGAAACAGGGCTGGATCAAGGAGAAAGCAGTGACAAGGTGGGAAAGGCAGACAGCACGCATGAACAAAATGGGGGTCAGAACAAGGAGAAAGCAGTGAGAAGGAGGGAAAGACAAGCAGCAGGCACAAATAAAATGGGGCTGAGAGCAAGGGGAAAGCTGTGAGAAGAGGTAAAGTCAAAGAGAAGGCACGCAAAAAACCTGGGGGGGGAGCAATGAAAAATCGCTGAAAATGAGAAAAGGAAAGCAACAGGCAGCACAAATTAGGGCTGAGAGGAAGGAAAAAGCAGAGAGCAAGGAAGGAAAGGCAAGCAGCACACATGCACAAAATGAGGCTCTGAACAAAGAGAAAGCAGTGAGGAGGAGGAAATAGGAAGCAGCAGGCAAAACTGAGCAGAGAACATGGAGAAAGCAAGGAAAAGCAGGGAAAGAAAAGCAGCAGGCATGCACAAAATGGGGCTGAGAGCAAGCGTAAAACAGTGAGAAGGAGGGAAAGGAAAGTAGCACAAACACACAAAAAGAGGCTAAGAACAGGGGAAAGCAGAAAGAAGGAGGGAAAGAAAGCAGCAGGCACGCACAAAATGGGGCTGAGAGCAAGGGTAAAACAGTGAGAAGGAGGGAAAGGAAAGTAGCACAAACACACAAAAAGAGGCTGAGAGCAAGGGAAAGCAGTGAGAAGAAGGGTAAGGCAAGCAGCAGGCATGGACAAAATGGGTCTGAGAGCAAGGAGAAAGCAGTGAGAAGGAGGGAAAGCCAAGTAGCAGGCATGCACACAATGAGTCAGAGAACAAGAAGAAAGCAGTGAGGAGTGAAAGGCAAGCAGCAGGCATGCACAAATCAGGGCTGAGAGCAAGGAGAAAGCAGTGAGAAGGAGGGAAAGGCAGACAGCAGGCATGAAGAAAACGGGGCAGAGTCAAGGAGAAAGCAATGAGAAAGAGAGAAAGGCAGCAGGCACAAACGAAACAGGGCTCGGCACACAGAGAAAAAAAAGTCAGAAAGCATGAAACACAGGCAGCAGACATGCACAAAAGAGGGTTGAGAGCAATGAGAAAGCAGTGAGAAGGCAGGAATGGACAGGCAACAGGCATGCACAAAACAGGGCTGAGAGCAAGGAGAAAGCAGTGAGAAGGAGAGAAAAGGCAGAAAGCAGGCATGCACAAAACAAGGCTGAGAGCACTGAGAAAGCAGTGAGAAGAAGGGAAAGTCAAGTAGCAGGCATCCAAGAAACAAGGGGAGAGCCAGGAGAAAGCAGTGAGAATGATAGAAAGGCAAATAACAAGCAGCACAAAACTGGTCTGAGAGCAAGGAGAAAGCACTGACAAGGAAGAAAAGGCATGCAGTATGAATAAACAAAAGAAGGCTGAGACCAAGAAGAAAGCAATCAGAAGGAGGGAAAAGCAAGCAGCAGGCGAAACGGGGCTGAGAGCACAGAGAAAGCTGTGAAAGGGAGGGAAAGGCAAGTAGCAGGCATGCACAAAACGGGGCTGAGCATAGAGAAATCAGTGAGGAGGGAAGGCTAGCAGCAGGCATGCACAAAACGGGGCTAAGAGCAAGGAAAAAGGAGTGAGAAGGAGGGGGAGGCAGGTAGCAGGCATGCACAAAAGAGAGCTGAGAGCAAGGAGAAAGCAGTGAAAAAGAGAGAAAGACACAGTAGGCACATACAAATGTGGCTGAGATAGCGGAAAGCAGTGAGAACAAGGGAAAGGCAAGCAGCAGGTATGCACAAAATGGGGCTGAGAGCAAGGAGGAAGCAGGGAGCAGGGGGAGTCAGGGAGCAGGTACATTAAAAACCTGAGGGGGAGCGAGGAAAAAGCTGTGAGAATGAGAGAAAGGCAAGCAACAGGCAGCACAAATCAGGGTTGACAGTAAGAAGAAAGTAATGAGAGGAAAGGAAAGGCATCCAGCACACATGCACAAATTAAGGCTAAGAGCAAGGAGAAAACACTGAGAAGGAGGGCAAGGCAAGCAGCAGGCAAAACAGAGCTGAGAGCAAGGAGAAAGCAGTGGAAACGAGGAAAGGAATGCAGCATGCATACACAAAATGGGGCTGAGAGCAAGGTGAAAACAGTGAGAAGGACGGAAAGGCAAGCAGCAGCCACGCACAAAAAGGGGGTGAGAGCAAGGGGAAAGCACTGAGAAGGAGGGAAAGGCGTGCAGCAGGCATACACAAAACAGGGCTGAGAGCAAGGAGAAAGCAGTGAGAAGGACGGAAAGGCAAGCAGCAGGCATGCACAAAACAAGGCTCCATGGAAGGAGAAAGCAGTGAGAAGGAGGGAAAGACAGGCAGCAGACACCAACAAAATGGGGCTGAGAGCAAGCAGAGAGCAGTGAGAAGGGTAGAAAGGCAGGGATGCACCAAACAGGGCTGAGAGAAGGAGAAAGGAGAAAGCAGTCAGAAGGAGGGAAAGGCAAACAGCAGGCTTGAACAAAACATGGCTGAGCCAAAGAGAAAGCAATGAGAAGGAGGGAAAGACCGACAGGATGCACAAACAAAACAGGGCTGAAAGCAAAAGGAAAGCAGTGAGAAGGAAGGAAAAGCAAGCAGCACGCATGCACAAAACGTGCCTGAGAGCAATGAGGAAGCAGTGAGAAGGCACAAATGGACAGGCAGCAGGCATTCACAAAACGGAGCTAAGAGCAAGGAGAAACCAGTGAGAAGGAGAGAAAAGGCAGAAACCAGCCACACACAAAACAGGGCTCAAAGCAAAGAGAAAGCAGTACAAAGCAGGGGAAGTCAAGGAGGACGCACACAAAAAACAAGGGGGAGCATGGATAAAGCAGTGAGAATGGGAGAAAGGCAAGCAACAGCCAGTACAAAACAGGTCTGAGAGCAAGGAGACAGCAGTGAGAAGGAAGAAAAGATAAGCAGCACACACGCATAAAACGGGGATGAGAACAAGAAGAAAGCAGTGAAAAGGAGGGAAAGGCAAGCAGTAGGCACGCACAAAACAGGGCTAAGAGCAAGGGTAAAACAGTAGGAAGGATGGATAGGCAAACAGCCGGCTCGCAGAAGACCAAGGAGAAAGCAGTGAGTAGGAGGGTAAGGCAAGAAGCAGCTGTGCATGAAAGGTGGCTAAGAACAAGGAGAAAGCAGTGAGAAGGAGGGAAAGACAAGCAGCAGGCACAAATAAAATGGGGCTGAGAGCAAGGGGAAAGCTGTGAGAAGAGGTAAAGTCAAAGAGAAGGCACGCAAAAAACCTGGGGGGGAGCAACGAAAAATCGCTGAAAATGAGAAAAGGAAAGCAGCAGGCAGCACAAATTAGGGCTGAGAGCAAGGAAAAAACAGAGAGAAGGAAGGAAAGGCAAGCAGCACACATGCACAAAATGAGGCTCTGAACAAAGAGAAAGCAGTGAGGAGGAGGAAATAGGAAGCAGCAGGCAAAACTGAGCAGAGAACATGGAGAAAGCAAGGAAAAGCAGGGAAAGAAAAGCAGCAGGCATGCACAAAATGGGGCTGAGAGCAAGGGTAAAACAGTGAGAAGGAGGGAAAGGAAAGTAGCACAAACATACAAAAAGAGGCTAAGAGCAGGGGAAAGCAGTAAGAAGGAGGGAAAGAAAGCAGCAGGCACGCACAAAATGGGGCTGAGAGCAAGGGTAAAACAGTGAGAAGGAGGGAAAGGAAAGTAGCACAAAAGCACAAAAAGAGGCTGAGAGCAAGGGAAAGCAGTGAGAAGGAGGGTAAGGCAAGCAGCAGGCATGGACAAAATGGGGATGAGAGCAAGGAGAAAGCAGTGAGAAGGAGGGAAAGCCAAGTAGCAGGCATGCACAAAATGAGTCAGAGAACAAGAAGAAAGCAGTGAGGAGTGAAAGGCAAGCAGCAGGCATGCACAAATCGGGGCTGAGAGCAAGGAGAAAGCAGTGAGAAGGAGGGAAAGGCAGACAGCAGGCATGAAGAAAACGGGGCAGAGTCAAGGAGAAAGCAATGAGAAGGAGAGAAAGGCAGCAGGCACAAACGAAACAGGGCTCGGCACACAGAGAAAAAAAGTCAGAAGGCGTGAAACACAGGCAGCAGACATGCACAAAAGAGGACTGAGAGCAATGGGAAAGCAGTGAGAAGGCAGGAATGGACAGGCAACAGGCATGCACAAAACAGGGCTGAGAGCAAGGAGAAAGCAGTGAGAAGGAGAGAAAAGGCAGAAAGCAGGCATGCACAAAACAAGGCTGAGAGCACTGAGAAAGCAGTGAGAAGAAGGGAAAGTCAAGTAGCAGGCATCCAAGAAACAAGGGGAGAGCCAGGAGAAAGCAGTGAGAATGATAGAAAGGCAAATAACAAGCAGCACAAAACTGGTCTGAGAGCAAGGAGAAAGCACTGAGAAGGAAGAAAAGGCATGCAGTATGAATAAACAAAAGAAGGCTGAGACCAAGAAGAAAGCAATCAGAAGGAGGGAAAAGCAAGCAGCAGGCGAAACGGGGCTGAGAGCACAGAGAAAGCTGTGAAAGGGAGGGAAAGGCAAGTAGCAGGCATGCACAAAACGGGGCTGAGCATAGAGAAATCAGTGAGGAGGGAAGGCTAGCAGCAGGCATGCACAAAATGGGGCTAAGAGCAAGGAAAAAGGAGTGAGAAGGAGGGGGAGGCAGGTAGCAGGCATGCACAAAAGAGGGCTGAGAGCAAGGAGAAAGCAGTGAAAAGGAGAGAAAGACACAGTAGGCACATACAAATGTGGCTGAGATAGCGGGAAAGCAGTGAGAACAAGGGAAAGGCAAGCAGCAGGTATGCACAAAATGGGGCTGAGAGCAAGTAGGAAGCAGGGAGCAGGGGGGGAGTCAGGGAGCAGGTACATTAAAAACCTGAGGGGGAGCGAGGAAAAAGCTGTGAGAATGAGAGAAAGGCAAGCAACAGGCAGCACAAATCAGGGCTGACAGTAACAAGAAAGCAATGAGAGGAAAGGAAAGGCATCCAGCACACATGCACAAATTAAGGCTAAGAGCAAGGAGAAAACACTGAGAAGGAGGGAAAGGCAACAGCAGGCAAAACAGAGCTGAGAGCAAGGAGAAAGCAGTGGAAACAAGGAAAGGAATGCAGCATGCATACACAAAATGGGGCTGAGAGCAAGCTGAAAACAGTGAGAAGGACGGAAAGGCAAGCAGCAGCCACGCACAAAAAGGGGGTGAGAGCAAGGGGAAAGCACTGAGAAGGAGGGAAAGGCATGCAGCAGGCATACACAAAACAGGGCTGAGAGCAAGGAGAAAGCAGTGAGAAGGACGGAAAGGCAAGCAGCAGGCATGCACAAAACAAGGCTCCATGGAAGGAGAAAGCAGTGAGAAGGAGGGAAAGACAGGCAGCAGACACCAACAAAATGGGGCTGAGAGCAAGCAGAGAGCAGTGAGAAGGGTAGAAAGGCAGGGATGCACCAAACAGGGCTGAGAGAAGGAGAAAGGAGAAAGCAGTCAGAAGGAGGGAAAGGCAAACAGCAGGCTTGAACAAAACATGGCTGAGCCAAAGAGAAAGCAATGAGAAGGAGGGAAAGACCGACAGGATGCGCAAACAAAACAGGGCTGAAAGCAAAAGGAAAGCAGTGAGAAGGAAGGAAAAGCAAGCAGCACGCATGCACAAAACATGCCTGAGAGCAATGAGGAAGCAGTGAGAAGGCACAAATGGACAGGCAGCAGGCATTCACAAAACGGAGCTAAGAGCAAGGAGAAACCAGTGAGAAGGAGAGAAAAGGCAGAAACCAGCCACACACAAAACAGGGCTCAAAGCAAAGAGAAAGCAGTACAAAGCAGGGGAAGTCAAGGAGGACGCACACAAAAAACAAGGGGGAGCATGGATAAAGCAGTGAGAATGGGAGAAAGGCAAGCAACAGCCAGTACAAAACAGGTCTGAGAGCAAGGAGACAGCAGTGAGAAGGAAGAAAAGATAAGCAGCACACACGCATAAAACATGGTTGAGAACAAGAAGAAAGCAGTGAAAAGGAGGGAAAGGCAAGTAGTAGGCACGCACAAAACAGGGCTAAGAGCAAGGGTAAAACAGTAGGAAGGATGGATAGGCAAGCAGCCGGCTCGCAGAAGAGCAAGGAGAAAGCAGTGAGTAGGAGGGTAAGGCAAGAAGCAGCTGTGCATGAAAGGTGGCTAAGAACAAGGAGAAAGCAGTGAGAAGAGGGAAAGGCAAGTAGCAGGCATGCACAAAACTGATCTGCGAGCAATGAGAAAGAAGTGAGAAGGAGAGAAAGGCAACCAACAGGAATGCACTAATCGGGGCTGAGAGCAAGCAGTGAGAAGGAGGGAAAGGCAGGCAAGCACAAAATGGGGTTTACAGCAAGGAAACCAATGAGAAGGAGGAAAAGGCCGACAGCAGGCATGAAGAAAATGGTTCTGAGTCAAGGAAATAGCAGTGAGGAGTGAAAGACAGACAGCAGGCACAAACAAAACAGGGCTCAGAGCAAGATCAAAACACTGAGAAGGAGGGAAACGCAGGCAGCAGGCATGCACAAGAGAGGGCTGAGAGCAAGGAGAAATCAATGAGAAGGCAGGAATGGATAAGCACAGGCACCCAAAAAAACAAGGGGGGGGCAAGGAGAAAGCAGTGAGAATGAGAGAAAGGCAAACAACAGGCAGCACAAAATAGGTCTGAAAGCAAATATAAAGCACTGAGAAGGAAGGAAAGGCAAGCAGTATGAATGCGCAAAAAAGGCTGAGAGCAAGAATAAAGCAGTGAAAAAGAGAGAAAGGGAAATTCAAGGAGCACTCACGCAAAATCTTGTTGGGGGACCAAGGAAAAGGCAGTGAGAACAAGAGAAAGACAAGCAACAAGCAGCACAAATCAGGGCTGAGAGCAAGGAGAAAGCAGTGAGAGGGAAGGAAAAGCAAGCAACATGCACACACAAAACGAGGCTAAGAGCAAAGAGAAAGCAGCAAGAAGAAGGAAAGGGAAAGCAGCAGGCAAAATAAAACTGAGAGCAAGGAGAAAGCAGTGAAAAGAAGGGAAAGGAAAAGCAGCAGGCATGCACAAAATGGGTCTGAGAGCAAGATGAAAACAGTGAGAAGGAGGAAACGGCAAGCACCAGGCATGCACAACACGGGGCTGAGTGCAAGGGGAGACCAGTGAGAAGGAGGGAAAGGCGAGCAGCAGGCATGCACAACACTGGGCTGAGAGCAAGGAGAAAGCAGTGAGATGGAGGAAAAGGCAAGCAGCACACACGCACGAAACGGGGCTGGATCAAGGATAAAGCAGTGACAAGGTGGGAAAGGCAGACAGCATGCATGAACAAAATGGGGCTCAGAACAAGGAGAAAGCAGTAAGAAGGAGGGAAAGTGGAGCAGCAGGCACAAATAAAATGGGGCTGAGAGCAAGGGGAAAGCTGTGAGAAGAGGTAAAGTCAAAGAGAAGGCACGCAAAAAACCTGGGGGGAGGGAGCATCGAAAAATCACTGAAAATTAGAAAAGGCAAGCAACAGGCAGCACAAATTAGGGCTGAGAACAAGGAAAAAGCAGTGAGAAGGAAGGAAAGGCAAGCAGCACACATGCACAAAATGAAGCACAAAACAAAGAGAAAGCAGTGAGAAGGAGGAAATAGGAAGCAGCAGGCAAAACTGAGCTAAGAGCATGGGGAAAGCAGGGAAAAGCAGGGAAAGAAAAGCAGCAGGCATGCACAAAATGGGGCTGAGAGCAAGGGAAAGCAGTGAGAAGGAGGGTAAGGCAAGCAGCAGGCAAGCACAAAATGGGGCTGAGAGCAAGGAAAAAGCAATGAGAAAGAAAGGAAAGCCAAGTAGCAGGCATGCACAAAATGAGTCTGAGAACAAGAAGAAAGCAGTGAGGAGTGACAGGGAAACAGCAGGCATGCACAAATCAGGGCTGAGAGCAAGGAGAAAGCAGTGAAAAGGAAGGGAAGGCAGACAACAGGCATGAAGAAAACGGGGCACTGTCAAGGAGAAAGCAATGAGGAGGGAAAGAAAGACAGCAGGCACAAACAAAACAGGGCTCGGCACACAGAGAAAAAAGTGGGAAGGCGTGAAACGCAGGCAGCAGACATGCACAAAAGAGGGCTGAGAGCAAGGAGAAAGCAGTGAGAAGGCAGGAATGGACAGGCAACAGGCATGCACAAAACAGGGCTGAGAGAAAGGAGAAAGCAGTGAGAAGGAGAGAAAAAGCAGAAAGCAGGCATGCACAAAACAGGGCTGAGAGCACTGAGAAAGCAGTGAGAAGAAGAGAAAGTCAAGGAGCAGGCATCCATAAAACAAGAGGGGAGCAAGGAGAAAGCAGTGAGAGCGGGAGAAAGGCAAATAACAGGCAGCACAAAACTGATCTGAGAGCAAGGAGAAAGCACTGAGAAATAAGAAAAGGCAAGCAGTATGAATGCACAAAAGAAGGCTGAGAGCAAGAAAAAAGCAATAAGAAGAAGGAGAAAGGCGAGCAGCAGCCAAAACGGGGCTCAGAGCAAGGAAAAAGCAGTGAAAAGAGGGAAGGACAAGCAGCGGGCATGCAAATAAAGGGTAAAGCAGTGAAAAAGAGAGAAAGGCAAGCAGCAGCCAAAACGGGGCTGAGAGCAAGGAAAATGCAGTGAAAAGAGGGAAGGACAAGCAGCGGGCATGCAAAAAAAGGTTTCTGAGAGCAAGGAGAAAGCAGTGAGAAGATGGATAGGCAAGCAGAGGGCATGCAGAAAACAGGACTGAGATCAAGGAGAAAGCAGTGAGGAGGGGAAGGCAAGCAGCAAGCATGCACTAAACAGGGCTGAGAGCAAGGAGAAAGAAGTGAAAAGGAGGGAGAAGCAGGCAGCTGCCACACACAAAACAGGGTAAGTAGCAGGCATGGGGGTGGGAGTAAGGAGAAAACAATAAAAAGGAGGAAAAGGTAATCAGCAGCCACCGACAAAATGGAACTGAAAGCAAGGAGGAAGCAGTGAGCAGGGGGGGAAGTCAGGGAGCACGTACACAAAAAACCCTGGGCGGGACAAGTAAAAAAGCAGTGAAAATGAGAGAAAGGCAAGCAACTGGCAGAACAAATCAGAGCTGAGAGCAAGGAGAAAGTAGTGAGAGGGAAGGAAAGGCAAGCAGAATGCATGCACAAATTGAAGATAGCAGCAAGGAGAAAGCAGCGAGAAGGAGTGAAAGGAGAGCAGCAGGCAAAACAGAGCTGAGAGCAAGGAGAAAGCAGTGAAAAGGAGGGAAAGGCAAGCACAAGGCATGCACAAAATGGAGCTGAGACAAAGAGGATTGCAGTGAGAGGGAGCAAAAGGAAAGCAGCCAGCATGAACCAAACGGGACTGCAAGCAAGGAGAAAACAGTGAGAAGGAGGTAAAGGCAGGCAGCAGGCACTCACAAAATGGGGGAGAGAGCAAGGAGAAAGTAGTAAGATGGAGGGAAAGGAAGGCAGCAGACACCCACAAAATGGGGCTGAGAGCAAGGTGAAAACAATGAGAAGGAGGGAAACACATGCACACACATAACAGGGCTGAGAGCAACGAGAAAACAGTGAGAATGGGGTAAGTCAAGGAGGAGGCACACAAAAAACCTGGGGGGAGGGAGCAAGGACAAAGCAATGAGAATGAGAGAAAGGCAAGCAACAGGCACCACAAATCAGGGCTCAGTGCAAGGAGAAAGCAGTGAGAGGAAAGGGAAGGCAAGGAGCATGCATACACAAAATGGGACTAAGACCAAGGAGAAAGGAGTGAGAAGGAGGGAAAGGCAAGCAGCAGGCAAACAGTGCTGGGAGCAAGGAGAAAGCAGTGAAAAAGAGGGAAACGAAAGCATCAGGCATGCACAAAATGGGGCTAAGAGCAAGGAGAAAGAATTGAAAAGGAGGGAGAAGCAGGCAGCAGCCACACACAAAAGAGTGTAAGTAGCAGGCATGCACAAAATGGTGCTGAGAGCAAGGAGAAAGCAGTGAAAAGGAGGGAAAGGCAAATAGCAGGCACATACAAAATGTGGCTGAGACAGGGAGAAAGCAGTGAGAACGAGTGAAAGGCAAGCAATACACAACATGGGGGTGGGAGTAAGGAGAAAACAATAAAAAGGAGGAAAAGGTAATCAGCAGCCACCGACAAAATGGAACTGAAAGCAAGGAGGAAGCAGTGAGCAGGGGGGGGAGTCAGGGAGCAGGTACACAAAAAACCCTGGGCGGGACAAGTAAAAAAGCAGTGAAAATGAGAGAAAGCAAGCAACTGGCAGAACAAATCAGAGCTGAGAGCAAGGAGAAAGTAGTGAGAGGGAAGGAAAGGCAAGCAGAATGCATGCACAAATTGAGGATAACAGCAAGGAGAAAGCAGTGAGAAGGAGTGAAAGGAGAGCAGCAGGCAAAACAGAGCTGAGAGCAAGGAGAAAGCAGTGAAAAGGAGGGAAAGGCAAGCACAAGGCATGCACAAAATGGAGCTGAGACAAAGAGGATTGCAGTGAGAGGGAGCAAAAGGAAAGCAGCCGGCATGAACCAAACGGGACTGCAAGCAAGGAGAAAACAGTGAGAAGGAGGTAAAGGCAGGCAGCAGGGACTCACAAAATGGGGGTGAGAGCAAGGAGAAAGCAGTAAGAAGGAGGGAAACACATGCACACTCATAACAGGGCTGAGAGCAACGAGAAAACAGTGAGAAAGGGATAAGTCAAAGAGGAGGCACACAAAAAACCTGGGGGGAGGGAGCAAGGACAGAGCAATGAGAATGAGAGAAAGGCAAGCAACAGGCACCACAAATCAGGGCTCAGTGCAAGGAGAAAGCAGTGAGAGGAAAGGGAAGGCAAGGAGCACGCATGCACAAAATGGGACTAAGACCAAGGAGAAAGGAGTGAGAAGGAGCAAAAGGCAAGCAGCAGGCAAAACAGTGCTGGGAGCAAGGAGAAAGCAGTGAAAAAGAGGGAAATGAAAGCAGCAGACATGCACAAAATGGGGCTAAGAGCAAGGAGAAAGCAGAGAAAAGGAGGAAAAGGCAAGTAGCAGGCATGCACAAAACAGGGCAGCGAGCAATGAGAAATCAATGAGAAGGAGAGAAAGGCAACCAACAGGCATGCACAAATTGGGGGTGAGAGCAAGGAGAAAGCAGTGAGAACGAGGAAAAGTCAAGCAGCTGGCACACACAAAATGGGTCTGAGAGCAAGAAAAAAACTGTGAGGAGGGAAAGGCAAGCAGCAGGCACGCACAAATTGGGGCTGAGAACAAGGAGACAGCAGTGAGAAGGAGGGAAAGGCAGGCAAATACAAAATGGGGCTTAGAGCAAGGAGAAAGCAGTGAGAAGGAGGAAAAGGCAGACAGCAGGCATGAAGAAAATGGGGCTAAGTCAAGGAGAAAGCAGTGGGAAGGAGGGAAAGGCAGACAGCAGGCTAAAACAAAACAGGGCTCAGAGCAAGGAAAAAACAGTGAGGAGGAGGGAAATGCAGGCAGCAAGCTTGCACATAAGAGGCCTGAGAGCAAGGAGAAAGCAAAGAGAAGGAAGGAATGGTCAAGCAGCTAGCAAGCACAAAACGAGGCTGAGAGCAAAGAGAAAGTAGTGAGAAGGAGAGAAAAGGCATAACGCAGGCATGCACAAAAGAGGGTTGAGAGCAAGGTGAAAGCATTGAGAAGCAGGGAAAGCCTAGGAGAAGGCACCCAACAAACAAGAGGGGAGCAAGGAGAATGCAGTGAGAATGGCAGAAAGGCAAACAACAGGCAGCACAAAATAGATCTGAGAGAAAGGAGAAAGTAGTGAGAAGGAAGAAAAAGGCAAGCAGCATGCCTGCACAAATTGATGCTAAGAACAAGCAAAAAGCAGTGAGAATGAGGAAATAGGAAGCAGCAGGCAAACCTGAGCTGAGAGCAAGGAGAAAGCAGTGAAAGGGAGGGAAATGCAAGCAGCAGGCATGCACAAAAGGGACTGAGAGCAACGGGAAAGCAGTGAGGAGGGGAGGGCAAGCAGCAGGCACGCACAAAACAGGGCTGAGAGCAAGGAGAAAGCAGTGAGAAGGAAAGAAAGGTAGACAGCAGACACTAACAAAATGGGGCTGAGACAAGGAGAAGCCAGTGAGAAGGAGGGAAAGTCAAAGAGCAGGAATGCAAAAAACTGAGGGGGCAAGGAGAAAGCAGTGAGAATGAGGGAAAGGTTCACAGCAGGTATGCACAAAATGGGGCTGAGAGCAAGAAGAAAGCAGTGAGAAGGATGGAAAGGCAGACAGCAGGCACACACATAATGGAGATGAGAGCAAGCAGAAAACAGTGAAAATGATGGAAAATCTAGGATCACCATGCAAAAACGGGGGGAGCAGGGAGAAACCAGTGAGACCGTGAGAAAGAAAATCAGCAAACAGCACAAAACAGGGCTGAGAGCAAGTAGAAATCAGTGAGAGGAAAGGAAAGGCAAGCAGCAAGCATGCACATAACGAGGCAGAAAGCAAGGAGAAAGCAGTGAGAAGGAGGGAAACGCAGGCAGCAGGCACAAACAAAACAGGGCTCAGAGCAAGGAGAAAATAGTGAGGAGGGAAACGCAGACAGCAGGCATGCACAAAAGAGGACTGGGAGCAAGGAGAAAGCAGTGAGAAGGAAGGAAAGGCAAGCAACACGCATGCACACATTGGGGGTGAAAGCAAAGGAGAAAGCAGTGAGATGGCAGGAATAGACAGGCAGCAGGCATGCACAAAGCAGGGCTGAGAGCAAGGAGAAAGCAGTGAGAAGGAGAGAAAAGGCAGAAAGCAGGCACGCACAAAACAGGGCTGAAAGCAAGGAGAAAGCAGTGAGAACCAGGGAAAGTATAGGAGCAAGCACCCAAAAAACAAGGGGGGATGGAGCAAGCAGAAAGCAGTGAGAATGAGAGAAAGGCAAACAACAGGCAGCACAAAATAGGTCTGAGATAAGTAAAAGGCAGTGAGAAGGAAGAAAAGGCAAGTAGCATGAAGGCACAAAACAAGGCTGTGAGCACAAAGAAAGCAAGAAGAAGGAGGGAAATGCAAGCAGCAGGCAAAACGGGTCTGAGAGCAAGGAGAAAACAATGAAAAGGAGGCAAAGGCAACAGCAGGCATGCACAAAAAGATGCTGAGAGAAAGGGGACAACAGTGAGAAGGATGAATAGGCAAGCAGCAGACACGCACAAAACAGGGCTGAGAGCATGGAGAAAGCAGTGAAAAGGATGGAAAGGCAGACAGCAGGCACATACAAAAAGAGACTGAATTAGGGAGAAAGCAGTGAGAACGAGAGAAAGGGAAGCAGCACGCAATCACAAAAATGGGTTGAGAGCAAGGAGAAAGCAATGAGAGGGAGGAAAAGGCAGGCATGCACAAAACGGGGCTGAGAGCAAGGAGAAAACAGAGAGAGGGAAGGAAAGGCAAAAAGATCTCATGCACAAACCGAGGCTAAGAGCAAGGAGAAAGCAGTGAGAATTGACGGAAAGGCAAACAGCAGGCATGCACATAACAGAGCTGAGACAAAAGGGAAAGCAGTGAGAGGGAGGGAAAGGCAAGCAACAGGCATGCACAAAAGGGACTGAGCAATGGGAAAGCAGTGAGAGATGGATAGGCATGCAGCAGGCACTCAGAAAACAGGGCTGAAAGCAAGGAGAAAGCAGTGAGTAGAAGGGGAAAGTAAGCAGCAGGAATGCACAAAATGGGCCTGAGAGCAAGGAGAAAGCAGTAAGGAGCAGAAGGCAAGCAGCAGGCACACACAAATCAGGGCTGAGAGCATGGAGTAAGCAGTGAGAAGGAGGGAGAGGCAGGAAGCAGGCACACACAAAATGGGGCTGAGAGCACGGAGAAAGCAGTGAAAAGGAAAGAAAGGCAGACAGCAGGCACATACAAAATGGGGCTGAGGCAAGGAGAAACGAGTGAGCATGCACCTAATGGAGCTGAGAGCAAGGAGAAAGCAGTTCGAAGGTAGGAAAGTCAAGGAGCAGGCATGCAAAAAACTGAGGAGGGCAAAGAAAAAGCAGTAAGAATGAGGGAAAGGCAAGCAGCAGGCATGCACAAAATAAAACTGAGAGCAAGGAGAAAGCAGTGAGAAGGATGGAGAGGCAGGCTGCAGGCACACACAAAATGGAGATGAGAGCAAGCAGAAATCAATGAAAGTCAAGGATCACCACGCAAGAACCGGGGGGAGCAAGAAGAATGCAGTGAGACCGAGAGAAAGGAAACCTACAGACAGCACAAAAGAGCACTGAGTGCAAGTAGAAATCAGGAAAAAAAAAGGCAAGCAGCATGCATGCATTTAACAGGACCGAAAGCAAGAAGAAAGCACTGAGAAGGAGGGAAAGGCAGACAGCAGGCATGAACAAAATGGGGCTGAGAACAAGGAGAAAGCAGTAAGAAGGAGGTAACTGTATGAAAGTGCCATCTTTCTTGGCATGTTACTCCCAATTTATGCCTGTTTGTCAGTGTGTTTTTTTTCTATCTCAATGGGATCCTGCTAGCAAGGACCCCAGTGCTCGTAGTGTGTGGCCTATATGTGTTGTCAGTGTGCTTAACTGTGTCACTGAAATTCTGCTAACCAGAACTCCAGTGCTCGTGCTCTCTCTACTTACCAAATATGTCACTATAGTTTAGTGACTCCAGATTACAATTCTGATTGGCACTCTGGACCCCCCTTCTAAGTACTTAGGTACCTAGGCCATTGGGGTTTCAGGAGATCCTTAGGGGCTGCAGCATTTATTTTGCTACCCATACAAACCTTTCTTCAGGATTGCCACTGCAGCCTGAGTGAAATAGTGCACACACTATTTCACAGCCATTTTACACTGCACTAAGGGCCAGATGTAGGAAAGGTTTAGCGACTCGCAAACGGCGAAAAACGCCGTTTGCGAGTCGCTAAACCCCATCTGGTATGTAGAAATGCATTTTGCGAGTCGGAACCGACTCGCAAAATGCATTTCCGAGTCGAAAATAGGAAGGGGTGTTCCCTTCCTATTTGCGAGTCGCAGTGGTATGCAATTCCATTTGCGACCGCGAAAGCGGTCGCAAATGGACTCGCAGTTACCATCCACTTGAAGTGGATGGTAACCCACTCGCAAACGGGAAGGGGTCCCCATGGGACCCCTTCCCCTTTGTGACTGGACCTAAAAATAATTTTTCAGAGCAGGCAGTGGTCCAATGGACCACTACCTGCCCTGAAAAATACTGAAACAAAAGGTTTCGGTTTATTTTTCAAAGTGCAGCTCGTTTTCCTTTAAGGAAAAAGGGTTGCACTTTGAAAAAAAAAACTGCTTTATTTAAAAGCAGTCACGGACATGGAGGTCTACTGTTCCCAGCAGGCCTCCATCCCCGTGAGTGCCCTGAGTCGCTATGGGGTCGCAAATTGCGACCCACCTCATTAATATTAATGAGGTGGGACCCCATAGCGACTCGCAGAAGGTGTCTGAGACACCTTTCTGCATCCCAAATTGCGACTTGCAATTTGCGAGTTGCAGGGACTCGCAAATTGCAAGTCGCAATTTGGGAGTTTACTACATCTGGCCCTAAGTAACTTATAAGTCACCTATATGTCTAACCTTCATTTACTGAAGGCTAGGTGCAAAGATACTGTGTGTGGGGGCACCCTTGGACTAGTAAAGGTACCACCACTTTGTCCAGGGCCAATTGCCTGGACTTCGTGAGTGCGGGGACATCATCATAAGCGTGCACTACATATATGTCAATACATATATGTAGCTTCACAATGGTAATTCGAATATGGTCATGTGAGGTGTCTAAGATCATAGAATTGACCCTCCAATCCAAATATGGTATTGGGGGCCAATCCCATGCACCCTGGGGGCTCCACCATGGACCCCCAGTACTGCCAAACCAGTTCTCTTAGGTTTCCACTGCAGCCCCAGATGCTGCCACCTCACAGGCAGGTTTTTGCCCTCCTGAGCAGCTCATTCCCAGGAAGGCAGAACAATCAATTTCCTTTAGGAGAGGGGTGTTACACCCTCTCCTATTGGAAATAGGTGTTACAGGCATGGGAGGGGTAGCCTTCCAGAGCCTCTGGAAATGCTTTAAAGGGCACATGCATGATCCAGTCTACACCAGTTCAGCGACCCCCTAGTCCCTGCTCTGGTGCACAACTGGACAAAGTAAAAGGGAGTGACCACTCCCCTGTCCATCACCAGCCCAAGGGTGGTGTCCAGAGCTCCTCCAGTGTGTACCTGGCATTAGCCATCTTGGATTCCAAGGTGTGGGGACCCTCTGGAGACCTCTGAGTGGCCAGTGCCAGCGGGTGGCATCAGAGACCCCTCCTGGTAGGTGCATACCTGGGTAGGTAGCCAATCCCCCTCTCAGGGCTATTTAGGGTCACTCCTCTGGGTGTTTTCTCAGATTCAGTTTGCAAGATTCCTCCAGGACTCCTCTGCATCCTCTGCTTCAGCTTCTGATCGTTGGATCAACCCCAGACTGCTCCAGGAACCGCTGTAACTACAACAAAGTATCCAGGATGACTCCTGTAACCTGCAACTTCAGCTCCAGCCAGCATTTGCAACAGTTTCCAAGGTGTGCACACTCTGAAGACTGCCTGTTCTCACCCTGCACAAGAAGAACCAAAGGAACCCCCTGTGGAGTGACAGAGTCACTTCCCTGCTTCAGCAGGTACCCTTCGGCAACAACAACTGGTATTCCTCTCCTGACGATGAGTATGCTCCTTGGAACCCAGGAGGTGGACCAAAGTGACCCAGAATGTCCAAAGTCCAGCTGTCCAAATTTGGTAGAGGTAAGAGCTTGCCTCCCCGTGCTGCAACAGTACCCCTGTGTAAGCGTCTTCTGCAGCTCCTTGGGCTTCTGTGCTCTGCTTCCAAAGGTTCTTCATGCACAGCATACTCCGGGTCCCCAGCACTCCATCCTGCGATGCAGAACTCCCTGAGTTGTTCTCCGGCAGCGTGGGACCTTCCAGCGTAGTGCTGCGATGACCGCCCTTTACATCTTCTGTGCCCCCATGTTCTGTCTGGTCTTCTGAAGGCTCTCTGAAGTGCTGTTAGCCCCCTCTGTCTCCTCAGTCCAAGAGTTGAGACCCTGAGGTACCTCCTGGGTTCAGGAAGCTCCTTTTTGATGCAAACCTCGTATTTGCTTGAACAAGGCTTGTTGGTGGAATCCAGCGAAGCAAACCGCCTGCATCCAACAACTCGACATGGGATGTTCCCTGCACCAAGCAGAAACCCTCAGCCATCTTCTTTGGTGCGCTTCTGTACTTTTCTTCTGACCGGAGGATCCACTTTTGCACCTTCTTCTAGGTTGGCAGGGGCTTCTGTCCTTATTGGACTCTTCTTCGACTTCTGAACTTGGTCTCCTCTCTCCACAGGTATCCTGGTCCAGGAATCCATTGTTTATTGCTTGCAGTCTTGCTTGGTTCTTGCATAATTCTTTATCACAACTTGTAGTGTGTCCTGAGGAAACTTGTACTTTACTCCTTCTTTCCTGGGCTCTGGGGTGGGGGTACTTCACTCACCTTTGGGGTTCTTTTACACTCCCAGGCCCCTCCACACACTACACTTGCCTAGGGGGATATTCAACATTCGCATTCCACTATTTTAGTATATGGTTTGTGCTGCCCTTAGGCCCATTGCAATCTATTGTATTTTCTTCTGTTTGCACCATTCTATGACTGTTTACTTACCTGATTTTGGTTACTAGTGTATATATTGTGTATAATACTTACCTCCAGAAGGACTATTGCCTCTTAGATATTTTAGACCTTGTGCCACTAAAATAAAGTACCTTTATTTTTGGTAACACTGAGTATTGTCTTTTATTGTGTATAAGTACTGTGTAACTATAGTGGCATTGCAGGAGCTCTGCATGTCTCCTAGTTGAGCCTAAGCTGCTCTTCTACAGCTACCTCTAGACAGCCTAAGCTGCTAGAACACTGCCTACATTTCACTAATAAGGGATAACTGGACCTGGTGTAAGGTGTAGGTACCTTAGGTACCCACTACCAACCAGGCCAGCCTCCTACAGTGACGTCAAGGAGAAGGCATGCAAACATCTGGGGGGAGTAAGGAAAAAGCAGTGAAAACGAGAGAAAGGCAAGCAACAAGCAGCACAAATCAGGGCTGAGAGCAAGGAGAAAGCAGTGGGAGGGAAGGAAAAACCAGCAGCATGCACACACAAAATGAGGCTAAGAGCAAGGAGAAAGCAGTGAGAAGGAGGGAAAGGAAAGCAGCAGACATGCACAAAATGGGTCTGGGAAAAAGAGGAAAACAGGAGGAAAAGGCAAGCATCAGGCACGCACAACCATGGGCTGAGGGTAAGGGGAAAACAGTGAGAAAGAGGGAAAGGCGAGCAGTAGGCATGCACAACACGGGGGTCAGAGCAAAGAGAAAGCAGTGAGATGGACGGAAAGGCAAGCAGCAGGCATTAACAAACCGGGCTGCAAACAAGAAGAATGCAGTAAGATGGAGGGAAAGGCAAGCAGCAGAAACACACAAAATGGGGGTGACAGCAAGGAGAAAGCAGTGAGAAGGAGGGAAAGGCAAGAAGCAGGCATGCACAAAACGGGTCTGAGAGCCAGGAGAAGCAGTGACAAGGTAGGAAAGGCAGACAGCACGCATGAATGAAATGGGGCTCAGAGCAAGGAGAAAGCAGTGAGAAGGAGGCAAAGACAAGCAGCAGGAGCTAATAAAAATGGGTCTGAGAGTAAGGAGAAAGCTGTGAGAACAGGTAAATTCAAAGAGAAGGCTTGCAAAAAACCTGGGAGGAAGCAACAAAAAATCTCTGAAAATGAGAAAAGGCAAGCAACAAGCAACACAGATTAGGGCTGGGATCAAGGAGAAAGCAATGAGAAGGAAGGAAAGGCAAGTAGCACACATGCACAAAATGAGGCTCAGAACTAAGAGAAAGCAGTGAGAAGGAGGAAATGGGAAGCAGGAGGCAAAACTGAGCTGAGAGCAAGGAGAAAGCGGTGAAAAGCAGGGTAAGGGAAGCAGCAGACATGCACAAAATGGTTAAACAGTGAGAATAATGGAAAGGAAAGTAGCACACACACACAAAAGAGGCGGAGAGCAAGGGGAAAACAGTGAGAACGAGGGTAAGGCAAGCAGCAGGCATGCACAAAACAGGACTGAGAGCAAGGAGAAAGCATTGAAAAGGAGGGAAAAGCAAGCAGTAGGCACGCACAAAATAAGTCTGAGAACAAGAAGAAAGCAGTGAGAAGGAAAAGGCAAGCAGCAGGCATGCACAGATCGGGGCTGAGAGAAGGAGAAAGCAGTGAGAAGGTGGTGAATGCAGGCATGCACAAAACAGGGTTCAGAGCAAAGAGAAAGCAGTGAGAAGGGGAGAATCAAGGAGCACTCACGCAAAAACCTGTCGGGGGACAAGAAAAAGGCAGTGAGAGCAAGAGAAAGACAAGCAACAAGCAGCATAAATCAGGGCTGAGAGCAAGGACAAAGCAGTGAGAGGGTAGGAAAAGCAAGCAGCATGCACACACAAAACGAGGCTAAGAGCAAGGAGAAAGCAGCGAGAAGAAGGGAAGGGAAAGCAGCAGGCAAAATGAAACTGACAGCAAGGAGAAAGCAGTGAAAAGAAGGGAAAGGAAAGCAGCAGGCATGCACAAAATGGGTCTGAGAACAAGAGGAAAACAGTGAGAAGGAGGAAAAGGCAAGCAACAGGCATGCACAACACGGGGCTGAGAGCAAGGAGAAAGCAGTGAGATGGAGGAAAAGGCAAGCAGCACACACGCACAAAACGGGGCTGGATAAAGGAGAAAGCAGTGACAAGGTGGGAAAGGCAGACAGCACCCATGAACAAAATGGGGCTCAAAACAAGGAGAAAGCAGTGGGAAGGAGGGAACGACAAGCAGCAGGCACAAATAAAATGGGACTGTGAGCAAGGGGAAAGCTGTGAGAAGAGGTAAAGTCAAAGAGAAGGCACGCAAATAACCTGGGGGGGCAATGAAATATCACTGAAAATGAGAAAAGGCAAGCAACAGGCAGCACAAATTAGGGCTGAGAGTAAGGAAAAAGCAGTGAGAAGGAAGGAAAGGCAAGCAGCACACATGCACAAAATGAGGCTCAGAACAAAGAGAAAGCAGTGAGAAGGAGGAAATAGGAAGCAGCGGACAAAACTGAGCTGAGAGCATGGAGAAAGCTGGGAGAAAGAGGGAAAGAAAAGCAGCAGGCTCGCACAAAAATGGGGCTGAGAGCAAGGGTAAAACAGTGAGAAGGAGGGAAAGGAAAGTAGCACAAACACACAAAAAGAGGCTGAGAGCAAGGGAAAGCAGTGAGGAGTGAAAGGCAAGCAGCAGGCATGCACAAATCGGGGCTGAGAGCAAGGAGAAAGCAGTGAGAAGAGGGAAAGTCAAACAGCAGGCATGAAGAAAACAGGGCAGAGTGAAGGAGAATGCAATGAGAAGGAGGGAAAGACAGACAGCAGGCACAAACAAAACAGGGCTCGTCACACAGAGGAAAAAAGTGAGAAGGCGTGAAATGCAGGCAGCAGACATGCACAAAAGAGGGCTGAGAGCAAGGAGAAAGCAGTGAGAAGGCAGGAATGGACAGGCAACAGGCATTCACAAAACAGGGCTGAGAGCACTGAGAAAGCAGTGAGAAGAAGGGAAAGTCAAGGAGCAGGCATCCAAGAAACAAGGGGGAGCCAGGAGAAAGCAGTGAGAATGAGAGAAAGGCAAATAACAGGCAGCACAAAACTGGTCTGAGAGCCAGGAGAGAGCACTGAGAAGGAACAAAAGGCAAGCAGTATGAATGCACAAACGAAGGCTGAGAGCAAGAAGAAAGCAATCAGAAGGAGGGAAAAGCAAGCAGCAGGTGAAACGGGGCTGAGAGCACAGAGAAAGATGTGAAAGGGAGGGAAAGGCATGTAGCAGGCATGCACAAAACGGGGCTGAGCATAGAGAAATCAATGAGGAGGGGAAGGCAAGCAGCAGGCACGCACAAAACGGGGCTAAGAGCAAGGAGAAAGGAGTGAGAAGGAGGGAAAAGGCAAGCAGCAGGCATGCACAAAATGGGGCTGAGAGCAAGGAGGAAGCAGAGAGCAGGGGGGGGAAGTCAGGGAGCAGGTACACAAACAACCTGGGGGGGGGGCTAGGAAAAAGCTGTGAAAATGAGAGAAAGGCAAGCAACAGGCAGGACAAATTATGGCTGGGACCAAGAAGCAAGCAATGAGAGGAAAGGAAAGGCATCCAGCACACATGCACAAAATAAGGCTAAGAGCAAGGAGAAAACAGTGAGAAGGAGGGAAAGGCAAGCAGCAGGCAAAACAGACCTGAGAGCAAGGAGAAAGCAGTGGAAATGAGGAAAGGAATGCAGCATGCATGCACTAAATGGGGCTGAGAGCAAGCTGAAAACAGTGAGAAGGACGGAAAGGCAAGCAGCAGCCATGCACAAAAAGGGGGTGAGGGCAAGGAGAAAGCACTGAGAAGGAGGGAAAGGCATGCAGCAGGCATACACAAAACAGGGCTGAGAGCAAGGAGAAAGCAGTGAGAAGGATGGAAAGGCAAGCAGCAGGCATGCACGAAACAAGGCTCCATTGAAGGAGAAAGCAGTGAGAAGGAGGGAAAGACAGGCAGCAGACACCAACAAATTGGGCTGATGGCAAGCAGAGCGCAGTGAGAAAGGCAGGGATGCACAAAACAGGGCTGAGAGAAGGAGAAAGGAGAAAGCAGTCAGAAGGAAGGAAAGGCAAACAGCAGGCATGAATAAAACATGGCTGAGCCAAAGAGAAAGCAATGAGAAGGAGGGAAAGACAGGCAGCAGGCACAAACAAAACAGGGCTGAAAGCAAAAGGAAAGAAGTGAGAAGGAAGAAAAAGCAAGCAGCACGCATGCACAAAACGTGCCTGAGAGCAATGAGAAAGCAGTGAGAAGGCATGAATGGACAAGCAGCAGGCATTCACAAATGGAGCTAAGAACAAGGAGAAAGCAGTGAGAAGGAGAGAAAAGGCAGAAACCAGCCACACACAAAACAGGGCTCAAAGCAAGGAGAAAGCAGTACAAAGCTGAGGAAGTCAAGGAGCAGGCACACAAAAAAACAAGGGGGAGCATGGAGAAAGCAGTGAGAATGGGATAAATACAAGCAACAGCCAGTACAAAACAGGTCTGAGAGCAAGGAGACAGCAGTGAGAAGGAAGAAAAGATAAGCAGCACACACGCATAAAACGGGGTTGAGAACAAGAAGAAAGAAGTGAAAAGGAGGGAACGGCAGGCAGCAGGCACGCACAAAAGAAAGCTAAGACCAAGGGGAAAGAAGTGAGAGGGAGGGAAAGGCAAGCAGGAGGCATGCACAAAACAGGGCTAAGAGCAAGGGGAAAACAGTAAGAAGGATGGTTAGGCAAGCAGCCGGCTCGCAAAAAATGGGGCTAAGAGCAAGAAGAAAGCAGTGAGTAGGAGGGTAAAGCAAGAAGCAGCAGTGCACGAAAGGTGGCTAAGAGCAAGGAGAAAGCAGTGAGAAGGAGGGAAAGGCAAGTAGCAGGCATGCACAAAACTGGGCTGCGAGAAATGAGAAAGAAGTGAGAAGGAGATAAAGGCACCCAACAGGCATGCACTAATCGGGGCTAAGAGCAAGCAGTGAGAAGGAGACAAAGGCAGGCAAGCACAAAATGGGGTTTAGAGCAAGGAAACTAATGAGAGGGAGGAAAAGGCAGACAGCAGGCATGAAGAAAATGGTTCTGACTCAAGGAGAAAGCAGGCACAAACAAACAGGGCTCAGAGCAAGGACAAAACATTGAGAAGGAGGGAAACGCAGGCAGCAGGCATGCACAAAAGAGGGCTGAGAGCAAGGAGAAAGCAGTGAGAAGGAAGGAAAGGCACTCTGCACGCATGCACAAATTGGGGCTGAGAGCAAGGAGAAAGCAGTGAGAAGGAGAGAAAAGGCAGAAAGCAGGCATGCACAAAACAGGGCTGAGAGCAAGGTGAAAGCAGTGAGAAGCAGGGAAAGTCAAGGACCAGGCACCCAAAAAACAAGTGGGGAGCAAGGAGAAAGCAGTGAGAATGAGAGAAAGGCAAACAACAGGCAGCACAAAATAGGCCTGAAAGCAAGGAGAAAGCACTGAAAAGGAAGGAATGGCAAGCAGTATGAATGCACAAAAAAGGCTGAGAGCAAGAATAAAGCAGTGAAAAGGAGAGAAAGGCAAGCAGCAGGCAAAACGGGGTGAGAGCAAGGAAAAAGCAGTGAAAAGATGGAAGGACAAGCAGCGGGCATGCAAAAAAAGGTTTCTGAGAGGAAGGAGAAAGCACTGAGAGGATGGATAGGCAAGCAGAGGGCATGCAGAAAAGAGTGCTAAGAGCAACTGGAAAGCAGTGGGAAGGAGGGAAAGGCAAACAGCAAGTATGCACTAAACAGGTCTGAGAGAAAGATGAAAGCAGTGAGGAGGGGAAGGCAAGCACGAGGCACACACAAATAGGGGCTGACATCAAGGAGAAAGCAGTGAGAAGGAAGGAGAGGCAGGCACACTCAAAAGGAAGCTGCGAGCAAGGGGAAAGCAGTGAAAGGAGGAAAAGGCAGACAGCAGGCAAATACAAAATGGGGGTGAAACAAGAAGAAAGCAGTGAGAAAGAGGGAAAGTGACAAGGCGGAAAAGGCTGTCAGTAGGCTCACACAACGTGGGTCAGAGAGCAAGGAGATAGCAGTGAAAATGGGGGAAGTCAAAGGAGCATACACACAAAAAATCTTGGGGGGAGCAAAGAAAAAGCTTTGAGAATGAGAGAAAGACAAGCAACAGGGAGCACAGATTAGGGCATTGAGCAAGGAGAGAGCAGTGAGAGGGAAGGAAAGGCGAGGAGCATGCACACACAAAATGAGGCTAAGAGCAAGGAGAAAGCAGTGAGAAGGGGGAAAGGCAAGCAGCAGGCAAAACAGAGCTGCGAGCAAGGAGAAAGCAATGAAAAGGAGGAAAAGGAAAGCAGCAGGCACACACAAAATGGAGCTGAGAGAAAGGTGAAAACAGTGAAAAAAGGGAAAGGCAATCCCCAGGCGAGCACCGAAAGGGGCAGAGAACAAGGAAAAGCAATGAGAAGGAGGGTAAAGCTAGCAGCAGGTATGCACAAAATGGGCTCAAAGCAAGGAGAGAGCAGTGAGGAGGCATAAACAAAATGGGTGGAAAGCAAGAAGAAAGCATTGAGGAGTGACATGCAAGAAAATGTCACGCACAAAACAGAGCTGAGAGCAAAGAGGAAGCAGTGAGAATAAGGGAAAGGCAGGCACACAAAAAACAGGGCTGATAGCAATGAGAAAGCAGCGAGAAGGGGAGAAAGATAGGCAGCAGGTACAAACAAAACAGGGTAGAGAGCTAGAAGAAAGCAGTGAAAAGGAGAGAAAGTCAAAAAATCAGGGGGAGCCAGGAAAAAGCAGTGAGAATGAGAAAAAGGCAAACAAAATACAGCACATATCAGTGCTGAGAGCAAGGAGAAAGCAGTTAGAAGAAAGGAAAGGCAAGCAACACGCACACACATCACAAGGCTAAGAGCAAGGAAAAAGCAGTGACAAAGAGGGAAAGACAAGCAGCAGGCATAACGGAGATGAGAGCAAGGAGAAAGCAGTGGCAAGGAGAGAAAAGCAAGCAGCGGGCACATACGAATTGACAAAACAGTGAGAAGGAGGAAAAGGCAGGCAGCAGCCAGGCACAAAACGAGCTTAGAGCAAGGAGAATTCAGTGAGAAGGGGGGAAGGCAAGCAGCAAGCATGCCCTAAACAGGGCTGAGAGCAAGGAGAAAGCAGTGAGAAGGCAGAAAAGGCAAGCAGCACTCACGCACAAGACAAGGCTGAGAGCAAGAACAAAGCAGTGACAAGGGGGGGAAGCAGGCAAAATGGGCTCAGAGCAAGGATAATGCAGGGAAAAGGAGGGAATGGCAAGCAATAGGCATGCACAAAACAGGGCTGAGAACAAGGGAAAAGCAGTGAGAGGGACGAAAAGGCAAGCTCCAGGCATGCACAAAACGGGGCTGAGAGCAAGGAGAAAGCATTGCGAAGAAGGGAAAGGCACGCAGCAGGCATGCACAAAATGGCGCTGAGAGCAAGGAGAAAGCAGTGAGGAGGAGGGAAAAGCAAGAAGCAGACATGCACAAAACAGAGCTCAGAGCAAGAAGAAAGCAGTGAGGAGGGAAAGGCAAGCAGCAGGCAAAAAAGAGCAAGAGCACACAAAAACCATTAAAAAGGAGGGAAAGGAAACCCACAGGTATGTATAAAATGGGGCTGAGAGCAAGAAGAAAGCAGTGAGAAGGAGGGAAAGACAGGCAGCACTCACACACAAAACAGTGCTGAGAGCAAGGAGGATGCAAGGAGAAAGAGAGAAAGTCAAGAAGCAGGTCCACAAAAAAAACAGGAAGGGAGCAAGGAGAAAGCAGTGAAAATGATGGAAAGGAAAGTAACAGGTAGGACAAAATGGTGCTAAGTGCAAGAAGAAAGCAGTGAGAAGGAGGGAAAGTCCACTGAAGGCCTATAATAGCACAGCAACATCTCTGAATGCCTCAATGACCTTTGCCACCCTCTAATTGTTCCCCAGAAAGATCATCGCCTCCCAGCTTAAAGGGTGATATGCATAGGAGGTATTCAGTTGCAGAAATTGGAAATTAGGACGTTAAGGCTGATGAAGGCATGTCAATAACATCACAGTGCAAATGTGCATTAAAAACAAAGAAACAGAGGCATTGTGCATTAAACAAGAAGAAACAAAGTGCAACATTCATAAACCTAACGATGTACCTGAAAACTAATAAACCTGCAACAGTAGTGTAAAAGTACTGAATGCATAGTGAGGGGTACTATTGTGCTGTAGACTCAGATAGCTGCAAGCCTATTGGAAAGAAGGGCTGAAAGCACATTAACCCTTGGCCTACCTAAACTTAGGATCCCCCTTGCCTCCCAACAGAAAGAGAATTGGACCTAATTGCCCCTAACATGCAGAGACATTAAAGCCAATTAAGCCCAACAAGTCCAACAATGACATTGTGTGCCTCAATGGCCTCCCCCCCCCCTCAATTTGCTCACTAACAAAAGCTTCACCTCCCAACATAAAGTTCAATATGCATATCAGCTACACCGTCATCCCGAGGGGGAAATAAAGACATCACAATGCAAAAAAGCATTTCAAATACCTAGCAATTAATCTAAAAATTAAAAGAACTGCAATGATAGTGTGAAAAAGCCCAACACATCAAGCCCATAGCCAGGTAGGTTCTAAGAAGCCCCCCCACCTGACCACTAAGGCCCTCATTCCGACCCTGGCGGTTTTAAACCGCCAGGGTGGAGGGCAGAGGAAGCACCGCCAACAGGCTTTACCGCCGCGGTCAGAAAAGGGGAACCGGCGGTTTCCTGCCGGTTTTCCCCTGGCCCAGGGAATCCTCCATGGCGGCGCTGCTTGCAGCGCCGCCATGGGGATTCCGACCACCTTCCCGCCAGCCTGTTCCTGGCGGTTTACACCGCCAGGAAGAGGCTGGCGGGAACGGGTGTCGTGGGGCCCCTGGGGGCCCCTGCACTGCCCATGCCACTGGCATGGGCAGTGCAGGAGCCCCCTAACTGGGCCCCACAAAGATTTTCACTGTCTGCTTAGCAGACAGTGAAAATCGCGACGGGTGCCACTGCAGCCGTCGCACCCCTGCAAATCCGCCGGCTCCATTTGGAGTCGGCTTCCTCTTTGCAGGGGCTTTCCCGCTGGGTCGGCGGGCGATCTTTTGGAGATCGCCCGCCGGCCCAGCGGGAAAGTTGAAATGACCCCCGCGGTCATTTGACCGCGATGCGGTCTTTGGGCGGTTTCCGCCCGGCGGGCGGTGCCCGCCGCCCGCCGGGGTCGGAATGACCCTCTAAGTTCCTTAAAAGCACCATATATTAGGCCACTACATGAAGTCTTGCCCTGTAAGTCTTCTTAGCCCAACACTTGCAGCAATAAGGATTGTGCCTCTTCTAGGGTGCTACATAGATGTATTTTGCCCTTGAGAAAAACTTTTTCCTTTGATTGCCGAACTAGAGAAGTCTGAGCACCAGCAGATCTGAATTGACCAATTAACCCCAGAATGTCTCTTCTCCGACAGGATGCTGCAGCTGACATGTCAGAGAATACTCAGAACTGACCCCCATCGGGCACTGTAAAGCTTCGCTTCTGGTCTGCACTATGGCCTTTTTCAGTTTAGTGACTTGTAAGTCTATTTGAGTCCTGTCTATATCTGATGGTGCTCCTATATTTTCAAATCCGCGTTCCTATCCTTCTGGCTGTCATTCCAATATATTTAAGATTATAGGGGCATTTAATCATATATATCACATTCTTGCTGCTACAACCAGACTCACCAATCACTACATTGAGAAAAGCCATAGTGCAGAGGAAAGGGAGTGTTGTGTTATTGAAACACTTTCCCAAACACAGCAAGATATGACACAACCACTCCTACTTTTCAAGCAAAGATGCATATGGAGGCTTCACACACAGACAGGCATGGTCTTAACAATGAGATTCCTTGGGGTGTTATAAATAAATACTTATGATGTAATTTATCACCCTTATTTGAGTCTCCTGATACTCCTGTTGTCCTTACTACAGATTTGTAATTAATGATGACTTATAGTGCCTGCCTACCCTAGGTCTTTTTTTGCCCTATACCTGCACCTTTGTGCCCTCACCCTTTGTTCATTTTAATGAAATTTAGTGAGAACTTGCCCATTGGACGTCTGTTCCTCCCTTCTGAGCTATTTCCTGTTTGGTCATTGCCACAAAATATTGTGTATGTTGTCTCCAAACCTTTCAGAGGTTTAAGTTGCCGTGGCCATCCTTTGGTATATTGTTGTCATGGTGGTTGGTCACACACCAAGGAGATTTGAACCAGTGTTCCATATTGCCACTGGGGGGTGGTGTTGCAGAGCACTGTGGGGACTCACAAAATGTTTTTTTTGAAACACTAGGAATCATTGCTCTGTTCCCTCAAAGAATCGCAACACCATTTATTAATTTATAGTGACCACCCTTTAATATATGTCAGGAACCACCCTCTGTTGCCCTGAATATATGTGTACAACCAACCTCTGATCACAGTTAACTACACTCCATCCTTTGAAAATACACGCGTCCCTGGGAACTACATTTCACGTTTGGGTGTGTTAAAGGAACACAATAGATGGGAAGTAATTTGACTTTAACAGCTGTTTTATTTTTAATTAGGTCATTGTACCAGCATCATCACTCAGGCAGGACTTGAGTGTTTATATACTTAGTTAGTCTTCTGCATTAGCACACCATTTCTGATAAAGATCTGTAGCCCTGAGGTATGTCGCAAACCTGGATATGCTCTTTGTGAGGGCAGAAACATGTTGGCTATCAGAGACGGGCTGAGCCATTATTCTCAGCATCACCATTGGACTGTTTTTAATCATAACTTTGTGCACCATGATTAAAGATAAATACATCGTTAGTCTTCAAGGTATTTTAATGAATCTGGATCCCCTCCTTGTCCAGTAACCTTTATATAAGAACTCCCTCTGATCTAGATCCATCAGGAGGTGGAATCCGTCCTAGTGGTACTGCCCTACCAGGTCGGGAGAGGTCGCCAATGATGAAGCATGATACAAATATATGTGTGAGGCTTTCTTTTCCATAAGAATAATCTTCCCTTGTGTTCCGGTTGGACAGCAATCAGGTAATTTAGAAAAATGGGCTATTAGTCTACTGACCCCTCCTGGGCAACAGTCTATAAGATTTTTATGCTAACATACCTTTTGTATTAAAACAATATTCTATTCTCCAGCTCGAATTGGCTCAGGGTGGTCTAGCATTGCCAGATTTTCAGTCTTTTTACTAAGAAGATTTGCTTGATAATATGGCAAGGTTAATAGATGGGAGGCCAGTTCTGGAAGATTTTTTCTTGAGAACCATGTTGCAGAAATCTGCCATAGATTTGCCAGTTTTTATGAAATCAGTAGGAAGACTAGGTATTACTCAGTGCAGGAGTTACAAAGTTGCATTGTTGCTCTGTTTAAAATTTAGCAGCTTTCAGCTTGTCATAGCTATATGAAAATACAGGGTTGTTGTTTTTTGGGCTGAATTTGTTAAGGACAACAGTCAGATTCTGGAATTCAAAAAGTTTTTTCACAATCAGAGATTTTTGTTATAGTACATGGTCTTATTAAATGGGAAGAGCATACTTTGCAATGCAGGTTGCAATGCAAACATTTTTTTTTAGCTACATGCACATATTTTGATTTAAAACATATAGGCCCTCATTTCAACTTTGGCGGGCGGCAAGTGGCGCCCGCCAAGTTGAAACCGCTGAGCGGCTGCCAATGCGGGCGCACTCCCCCGGTGGCCATTTCCCAGCGGGAATCTTGGCCGCAACACGGGAGCCGGCTCCAAATGGCGGTGTTGCAGCCCTGCGACAGGTGCAGTTGCACCCGTTGCGCTTTTCACTGTCTGCTATGCAGACAGTGAAATGCTCCATGGGGTCGTGGCAGGGTGCCCCACGACTCCCCTTTCCGCCAGCCTTTTCATGGCGGTTCATACCGCCATGAAAAGGCTGGCGGGAGGGGGCCTCGTAATCCCCTGGGGGATTACAACCGCCGGGACCAATGTGGCGGGAAACCGTCGGGACCAATGTGGCGGGAAACCGCCAGTCCCGGGGGTGCGACCGCAGCGCTTCCGCCGTGGTCGTAATCCCCTAGTTTGTACCGCCAGCCTGTTGGCGGTACAAACTCCAAAACAGCCCTGGCGGTCTTTGACCACCAGGGTTGTAATGAGGGCCATAATCTTGAGGAAGAGACGGAAGCCATCCAACTAGTTATTTGTTCTTTAGGTAAAAGGAAATTCATGGGCATTGGGGACTGGCATAACGTACTGCATCAGTTTTCGTCCCAGGATTTAGTAACTGAATTTCTCAATAAACTGAACAAAAAAACTCATTGTAGGACCTCAGAAGGTGAGTAGCAGCTTACTTCCGAGTAAGATCTTAAATCCTTGGGGCCACCAACTATAAAACAATGTATTTTTTGTCCAGATGGCTCTTATATTACACTCTGTGATCACTTTATAATATTTTTCCTGCAGTTCTGGATCAATATTTTCGATGTTATCATCATGAAGCGGGTAATTGGGTGCATTTTTGTTATGCATGTCCCAAACTCTCATAATTTTCGTAAAATATATTTTTTGTGAATGATAAGGGCATTGAGTCTAGGATTTTACCAGAGCCCAGCTTAGTGTTTTTTGGGGTTTCGGGTGAGGGCTGAAAGATATGTAAGCTCGGGCAGCATTTTATTTTTATAGCACTGGCGGTAGCACACTCGCTTATTTTCAATAAAAATAAGCTTTATTTCGGTAGCTACTACAATAAAAGCACAAAACATACAGAAAAAAAATCACATTTCACAAACATTAAAAATAAGTTAAGACAAGGATAGATCAATACAATAATAAATACTACTGGGCATAGGACTTAAACATGAAATTTGCACACACAACACTCTGGTACCATATACATAAAAATACTAAAAGTTATAAATCTGTTCAAAATGCAATTGTTTGTTCAGCGATCAACGGCAAATACAGTACTAAGAGAAGAAGCACTGTCCTAGATGATTTACAGAGTCGATTGCAAGATTTCACGATTTTTTGCCACAGATCCAACATAGTCAATACACAGCTTCTTTGGCCCAAAAGCACAGTAGTATTATGAATACACACGCTAATTAACAATTCATTTCACAAAGGTGTGCTGAACCATGTCCGTCATTTGGAAGGCAACCTACAATTATGTAAAACTATACATACAAGGCAACTTCACATGAAGAAGATAAAATCTTTGCTCTATTGGTCCACATAGCTCCAAGACATTTAGCAACATCAGTAACAAAAACATGATCAGTATCTGATTTAAGAATTTGTAGAGCTATAGCAGACCTACGGACGCCCAGCAGCCTACTGGCAGGTGCAAGCCACTTCCTGCAAGGGATTACATAAGCGGGGGCAGACAAAAAATACATTTAATTTTAAATAGGGGTGATACAAGCTGGGCGGACAGTAGTTCCGTCAGATGACCAACTGCTAGTGAATGATCTTAATGGTATGGTTCCTACACAAAACTGGAAGTACAGCTTCCTGTCCTTAGGAGTCGAGATTATGTCCTAAAATGCCTCGTAGCTGCCCGTGTCCTTCATATCAGCAAAAGCATGAGATAGCTTAGAATGAATTGCTACATGCAGTTCTTCAGAATCTACAATCTTCCAATACTTATTTTTAAAGTCAAGCTTCAAGGGAATAGGCAGAAGTAGTTGGGTGATCCCAGAGCTCACATCATCCAAGCGAATACAGTGAAGTCTTAACTTTTCTAAGCCAGGGGACACTAGGAGAGCAATCAGCTTCAACTAAAACTTGGAGGGCTTCAGTACATGAGGCAAGCTCCGGAGTAGTCCAGTACAGGAGAGGACGTAAACAGGCTTTAGGGCCTGTTCCCTTGATACCCAAATCCTTAGAAAGAGGGAACAATGGCGTACTCTATGGTAGAGAAATAGGTTTCTTTAAAAGGGTATTTTTGACTTTAGATATTGTTTGAGCTTTAGCATAGCCCCATAGCTCCACACCATATAGAGTGGAACTAACAGCCTTGTTCTCATAGATCAGAAGTGCCGGGCAGATCGGTTTGGTATAGGAGGTGCTAAAGTCCCTGACGAGAACCCCAGTGTACTGTTTTTGCCTCAACGCCACCTTGGTGATAGGGGATTTCCAAGACAGATTTTCAGATATTATTAAACCAAGGTAACAAAAAGATTTCACCTTTTCAAGCCGTGTACCTCCAAGAACTACCTTCCGTTTGTATGATTTATGGGGGTTAAACGTCATCAGTTTAGTTTCAGAGGTATTGATCTCCAGTCCCCGAGAGAGACAGAACTCCTCAAATCGATTAAGGAGTTTCTGTGGACCACTAGCAGTCTTGGAGATTAGGAGAGTGTTGTCTGCAAACAACAATACAGGAACTTTACGTGCAGCTTTACATGGTGTATCAGACTTCACCATAGCTAAAAAGGGCACAATATCACTGATATACAATTAAAATAAAGTTAGGGCAAGATTGCATTCCTGACGTACTCTCCTTTGTACTGGGATTTTGTCAGTAAACTGCCCCTGATCACCCCATCTGACCTGTGCAGAAGTATCCTCATTGAGGCATTCTAATAAGGAAAGAAGTTGAGGAGGCATTGCCAAGTCAAGAAGAACTTCCCACAGCTTGTTGCGTGGTACTAAATCAAATGCAGATTTTAGATCCATGAAAGCAACATAAAGGTTTCCTTTGCCAATTAAGACAATTTTCCAATATAGAAGCAGGAATCTAAAGACTCTGTGAACAGTGGAAATTTTTATGCGAAACCCAGCTTACAGAGGGCTAAAATGTCATGTTCAGATATCCAATCCTGGACCTTCCCCAAAAGGCAGTGGCAGAATTGTTTTTGCACACAGTCTAATAAGCAAATAGGCCAATAGTTACAGGGCACGGATCTATCACTCCTTTTATGGATGGGTACCACAACGGCAACCTTCCACGAGTCAGGCATTGGTAACCCCGCCCCTATTGCTTTAGATAGAATAAGAATGTATCAGGACCAGGCATCTATGTCAGTCAAAAATAAACCTGCAAGGACACTATCCTGGCCAGCCGCCCAAACGTGCTTCAGGGTGCCTAATGAATGCACATCAGAAAGAGTGAACAAATGTATAGTTGGAGAGTTGGATTGTTGGTCAATAATGGTGGGAACAGCCCATTTCAGCTCATGCACCGCTCTAGAACAATCCATAGAGTATAGTTGACTGAAATGGTTAACCCACTCTGATGGAGCAATATTAGTCTCTACGCACAACGCACCATTATCAGGGCTTCCCATGGCCAAGGACCAAAATCTTGCACAATCAGATGCAGCTTCATTCAGTGCAGCCCACCATTTCTCATCCTGCATACGCTTGGCTTTATGAATAGCAGCCTTGTAAGATTTTCTGGCTATATGGATAGAGGCTATATCCTTTATTTTGATAGCTTTGATTAGCTGTTTATCTAAGGCCAGGCAGTCCTTATTATACCAAGGATGTTTCCCTTTGAGACTTTTGCCACCAAAGTTACCACCTACCATGAAATGGGCTGCAATACTTTCAAAACAAAGAACATGAAATACAATCAATTGCACATTATTAGTTGTGGAGCACGCCTCTAGTTGTGCCAGCCAAGACCTCAAAACAGCATTGAAAGAACTTAAAATATCAGGCCGTGCTACTAATTGATGCCACTTCAAATGCCTTTTGTCGTTGGTCATGCTAATGTCCATTAGTGGTATAGTGGGAATGCTAGGCACAGACAATTGGTCACATACAGCAAGCATTTGGACAGAGAGTGGATTGTGGTCACTCTCTTTCCTCTCAACAACTATCATGTCAATGACCAGAGGCCACAATCTTAAATCAACTCAGCAATAATCAATTCTGCTTGCATGGTTAGTTTCTTTATTAGTGTCAAAGCCCTTAGCATCTGATTTAGTTCTGCCATTAAGTGCCCTTTGCCCAGATTCTGTAGTGAAGGCTTTTAACTGCACAGCTGCTTGCTACCACCTATTGATGGGTTGGATGTCTATGGATGGAACACACCACATCCGATCTTCCTCATGCATGGAGCACAGATCATCCCAATCTAAAGGCTCGAAAGTGACATTGAAGTCACCTGCTACAATGATTTTAAAATACCGGGGGTACTGCTAAGATCCCTTCCAGCACGAGGAGCATACTGGAGGACAAGCCAACCCAACCCTTTAGCATAGATATTAATAATAATTACTCCGGACTTCGACCCAAATGATAACTGAATACTTAATATATCAAGAGAGTCAATGGGTAACTTTAATATGCAACAGTTTAATGTTGTTCAAACCCATGGGGTTAGACCACCAGAGGGTCTAGCCCTCTTGCTAGGAAGCGCTGGAAAATGAAAATTAAGAAACCCAGACCAGGAGAACAGATCCACTGCCCATGTTCCTGGAAAGGGCAGATATTGGTAATTCTCAATAAATTGCTCAAAAGCTGGCAAGGAGGTAGTAGAACTTAAACCTGCCACATTCCAGGAGACAAGCTGTACCTCATCATTATGAGATGCCGGGTGCAACATAGATGTGATCCTGGCACCATTGGCTGGGCAATTAACTGACTGATTTAGCAATGTCTGGCAAGAGCTATCAAGGATAGAAGAACTAATAGACTCAGGGGCAGGGAGAGCACTAATGCCAGGACCAGCTACATTATGCAAAATGGGAACCAATAGTGAGTGGGATGAAGCAATCTCAGATGAAGCACTGAGTCAGTCATTGTCATTGAAACCCAATGAACTACCCCCTGAATGAGCATTATAGTGCGTAGAGTGCCTGAGGTATTTGAATAGGATACAGGAGTTTCTTGGTGGACATGTTCTTGCATCTAAGGCCACTAGATCATCTACCATACCCTTGTCCCTGAGTAACAGCTTGATTACATCATAAGGTGTAGCAGGATCTGGTCTTCTTACTGCCCTAGTTATGTCCTCATGGATCACAGATCGACAACCTCTTACATCACCTTGTTTTTAGTGGTTTCTTCACTCTCTCTAGATGCAGCAGGGTGTAGCTTGGGTACCTTGACCATCAAAACAGTATTTGTAAATCTGGGCAAATCAAAAACAGAATCTCCCACACAATTAGAGATACCATTATCTAAAGGCCCAAAGGGTTGACAGTAGTCTCTTGGCTCCTTGACCATGCCTGTGTCACTACAATTGGAAGTACGGCAAACATTCCCTAGCCTCCCGCCTGCTGGCGATTTGCCAACACAAGGAGCCAAACTAGCACTAGCAGAGCCAGGCATGAGGATAAGACTCTTATTAGCAACTGGCAATGGAAAATTAGGCAACACAGATAATGAACTCAAAGAAGGCCATGGGCACCAACCAGAGGAGTCATCACGGCCAATGGAGTCATCTCCGTAACCATAGAGATTAATGTGGATAGCATAGATTTGAGCTCAGCCACCTCGGCCTTTAAATCTTGTATATGAGAGAGATGTTGGGACTCAGCCATGTTGGGGACGACAGTTGTGACTATGGTTTCACCTACTATAATATTGGTGACAAGATCATTATGTGTGTCTAAGATGTCTCTTAGACGACTAAAACTAATGCTGTGAAGCAGGACATTACTGTCATCAAGTGACAATTTGTTTGCTCCCGTTGGTGTAATGTGAGTGGCATGACCCACCCCCTTTCTCTTCATGTACACACACCCCTGCAGGTCTCGTACTTTAAACATGTCAGGGATTGTCTTGCATTTAGCCCCCGAATATATGGAAGGACACTCACCCTGAGCTTTTTCAGGGGCATTGTCAGTTGGGAGGTCAGTATTTCTTCACATTCAACTAGAAGGATATAAGTCTTTGTCATCACACAGTTATCTGCTTTATGCTTCGGGTCTTAACGTTTTTTGTTCTGCACTGTCCCAGCCCCACCCTCTGCCGCCTTTCTTTTACTCATATGCAAAACACTTGTTAAGGAAAATAAATAGATAAGCCCCGGCACTGCCTGATAGATCAGTAACCCTCCTGCCAAAATACAACAGCTGTAGCCTATAAGACCAATTTGATGATGCAAAATGAAGCGAAAATGTTAGAGCGGTGGCCCAGCCCAGCCTCCTTCAGGCTCTGACAGGCGTGGACAGGCGTGGACAGGCCGGCCCTTTGCCCGAGCTTCGCCCAGGCACGTCCCATGCAGCGGTGATCTTGGTAGCGCTCGTCGTTGGTACAAGTGTGAGCAGCTGGGCAAGTAAGATGGCCGCCTCCAGGGGCCAAGAGCAGTCTGGGATGTATAGTCCTTCAGGCAAAGTTCAGCCCGTCCCGCACAGCGGTGATCTGGATAGTGCTTTATAGCGCTCGTCATTGGTACAAGTGTGAGCAGCTAGGCAAATAAGATGGTGACTCCATGGGCCAAGAGCAGTCTGGAATGTCTAGTCCCCCAGCCAAAGTTCAACGTGTCCCACGCAGTGGTGATCTTGGTTTCGCTTTATAGCATTTGCTGTTGGTACAAGTGTGAGCAGGGGCCAAGAGCAGTCTGGGATGTGTAGTCCCCCAAGCAAAGTTCGGTGCATCCCGCTAGATCCTCAAAGTATACGCACCAGTGTAAAAGATTCCACTTTCAGCAAAGCATATACAATATCTCCCCACAATGCAGCGTAAGACTAAGGTGGTCATTACAACCCTGGTGGACGGAGTTAAAGCGGCGGTAAGACCGCCAACGGGCCGGCGGTAAAAAAAAATGGAATTACGACCGTGGCGGAAACCGCCAACAAAGACAACCACTTTAACACTCCGACCGCCACGCGGTACAGACAAACAGCTTGGCGGTCACCACCAACAGACAGGCGGAAGTCAAAGTACCGCCCACAGTATCACAACCTACCAATCCGCCACCTTTTTGGGGCGGATTCACCGCTGACAAAAACACGGCGGAAACAGGACTTCGAAGGGAAAACGCTCACCCCTACAAACCCCACGAGGAATCCGGACGCCATGGAACCAGAGCTGCACATTTTTCCAGCCCTCATCTTCTTGCTCCTCTACCAGGAGCACGAACGCCGGCGGCGAAGACAACGGTGAGTACTGCATCTACGACACAGGGGAGGGGGAGGAAAAAAACAGGGACACACACATGCAACACCCCCACCCCCACACTCACCCACTACAACACACACACTAATACAGCATGATACATTACAGTTACACCCCCCAAACCCCCCGGAAGAATGCAAAGACAAAAGCAAATGAGTGTAACCATTCTAATATATTAAAATCAAGTATGCAAAAAAATATATATATATACACCATAAACAAAATATACACCAAGCTTAGTAGTCCAGGTAGCGCTCCAATGAAGTCCGTGGAATACTGGGCCCACACGGTATGGGCAAGGCCCACACAAGATCCCCGACCATGACGGAGAGAACACTGCAGGGGCATCAGAGAGCAAGAAAACAGGCACCTCAGGGGGAGGGAAAGGGGGGGCACCTCAGCCGGTTGAGTGCACAATGCCAAATCCACGAGGGGGCCACATGCCCACTGTTCCATCCTGGGGAGTGCAAAGCCACAGTCTCTCAAGTCTCTACAGTGGGTGGGTTGCCCACTGTTCCATCCTGGGGAGTGCAAAGCCACAGTCTCTCAAGTCCCTACAGTGGGTGGGTTGCCCACTCTTCCACCCTGGGGAGTGCAAAGCCACAGTCTCTCAATTCTATACAGTGGGTGGGTTGCCCACTCTTCCATCCTGGGGAGTGCAAAGCCACAGTCTCTCAAGTCTATACAGTGGGTGAGTTGCCCACTGTTCCATCCTGGGGAGTGCAAAGCCACAGTCTCTCAAGTCTCTACAGTGGTTGGGTTGCCCACTCTTCCATCCTGGGGAGTGCAAAGCCACAGTCTCTCAAGTGGATAACAGTCTCCACTGGTTCTGGAGGGGGCCTGGTGCCCAGAGTGCTTCATCCTGCTAAGGACAGAGGTAGTGGATGTATCTCACCATTGGTTCTGGAGGGGGCCTGGTGCCCAGAGTGCTACATCCTGCTTGTGACTGACTCAGTAGCGTCAGTGCCCTTGGCGCTCATGGGCCCGCAGTGCTTGAGGCGGCGGGCCCTGTTCAGTGGTGCTTGAGGCGGCGGGCCCTGTTCAGCGGTGCTTGAGGCGGCGGGGCCCTGTTCAGCGGTGCTTGAGGCGGCGGGCTCCTTTGCAGTGACTCAGCTGCTGGCGGTCCTCTCTGTCCCAGCGGGGCTTGTGCTGGCGGTCCTCTCTGTCCCAGCAGGGCTTGTGCTGGCAGTGGCCTCCTGGGCAGCGGGGATGACGATGGCAGTGGCCTCCTGGGCAGCGGGGATGATGGCGGTGGCATCCTGGGCAGCGGGGATGATGGTGTTGGCCTCCTGGGCAGTGGGGATGATGGTGGTCTCCTCCGCTGTGCTGCTCTTCCCAGACTTTCCTGCTTTTTTGTGGCCCTTCCCCACCTTGGAAGGTGTCGCAGCTGACTCCACACTTCCACCGGGACCCCTGGGAGCGGCTTTGGTGGCTGGAGTCTTCCCCCTCTCCCGCCGGGCACTGGCCAACTTCTGATGCTTGACAGGTGGGGGACTGTCCGTGCTGTGGCTCTGTGCCACACTGGCTGCCCTGGTGGCCGGTGCACTCCAGATTCCGGTGACTACAGGCACCACTGGTCCCGGAGATGTTGTGGCTGAGGTGCTAGGTTGGGACCTGGAGAGTCGGGACCTAGGAGACGGACGGGGTGGGTGAGGTGTGGGAAAGAGGTCAAGGTTGGACAGGAAAAGTTTTTGGGAGACACTGGGACGGGTAGCTGGAGGGGGTTTGGGAGTGGAGGAAGAGGTTGTGGTTGTAGGAGGTGTTTGTTTGGTGACTTTGGGTGAAGGTGCATGCGCTGGAGGCTGTTGTGAGGTGGATAGCTGTTGAGTGCGTGTGTGCCTGGGTTTGTGTATCTTGGGAGGTGGCGTCACAGACACACTGGGAGAGGACACAGGGGACGTGTGAATGGTAGTGCACGGAATACACGTGAGCGGGGTGTGGTGGTGGGTGTGCTGGTGATGGCAGTAGTGGCTGTAGATGTAGTGCATGCAGGTGTGAGTCTAGACGAGACTGGGAGGGAGGAGGGAGACGAGGAGGAGGGGGACACAGTGGAGGCAGTGGATGATGGTGTGTCTGCTGGTGTGTGATGCTTGCGTGAGTGCCTGTGGGATGTGTGGTGCTTATGTTTGCCTGAGCTTCCCTTGTGTGTTGACGTGTGTGCATGCTGGTCTAAAGGTGTGCTTGGGATAGGCTGGGGTACAGGGGATTGGGTCTGGGTGGAGGAAGTTGGAAGGGGGAGGCTAGACACAGGGACAATGGCTGCCATCAGTGCTGAGGCCAGAGTCTGAAAAGCTCGCTGAAGGGCCGCCTGACCAGAATGAATGCCCTCCAGGAATGCATTGGTTTGTTGCATCGGCCTTTCGACACCCTGGATAGCATTCAAAATGGTAGACTGCCCAACAGTGAAGGACCTGATGAGGTCAATGGCCTCCTCACTGAGGGCAGCAGGGGTGACTGGGGCAGGGCCTGAGGTGTCTGGATCGAAGGTGATTGCCACCCTCCTGGGTGAGCGGGCACGGGGCAAAGGCTGAGGGGCTGCTGGGAGGGCGGTGCTGGAGGGGGGGTGACGGCTGTACCTGTAGATGCGGGGGGCACATATGTTGCCGCCACCACAAGGGAGCTCCGATCAGAGGACAAGTCTGTGTCGCTGGTGTAAGCTCCTGTCCCCGCCGTGGAGCTCCCCTCGCCCTCCGTCCCACTGGTGAACCCATGGACGAACACGGCGGATAATCGAGCGGACCTGCGGCCTCCTGAAGGCCAGTTTCCAGTGCCTCCATATGACAGGTGGATCCCTATTCTACTCACCAAAGAAGGTGTGCCAGATCATCGTGGCCTGCTGTATGCTTCACAACTTAGCTTTGCGACGACAGGTGCCTTTTCTGCAGGAGGATGGTCCAGATGGCGGTGTTGTTGCAGCTGTGGAGCCTGTGGACAGTGAAGACGAGGAAGCAGAAGAAGAGGACATCGACAATAGGGACTCGGTGATCCTGCAATATTTCCAGTGAGACACAGGTAAGAATACAGACCTGCCTACTACATGTACTTTAACACTACTACCTCTCTACTGTATGTCGTTTTCAGCCATTGTATGGTCACTGAGTTGTCACTTTCCCTTACAATTTCACAGATGTGGGTCCCACTGTAGGAGGCTGGCCTGGCTTGTAGTGGGTACCAGAGGTACTTACACCTTGTGCCACAGCCAGTTATCCCTTATCAGTGTAGAAGAGGTGTTTCTAGCAGCTTAGGCTGATAGAAGGTAGCTATGGCACAGCAGCTTAGGCTGAACTAGGAGACATGCAAAGCTCCTACTATACCACTGGTGTCATTTGCACAATATCATCAGAAAACACAATACACAGATATACTAAAAATAAAGGTACTTTATTTTTATGACAATATGCCAAAAGTATCTCAGTGAGTATCCTCAGTATGAGAATGAGAAATATACACAAGATATATGTACACAAACCAAAATTATGCAGATAATAGCAAAAGGAAGTAATGCAAGCAATGTAAAGTTACAGTAGATTGCAATAGGAGCACATAGGTATAGGGGCAACACAAACCATATACTCCAAAAGTAGAATGCGAACCACGAATGGACCCCAAACCTGTGTGAGCTTGTAGAGGGTCGCTGGGACTCTAAGAAAACAGTGAGGGTTAGGAAAATAGCCCACCCCAAGACCCTGAAAGGTAGGTGTAAAGTGCACCTACTACCCCCAGAGAGCACAGAAGTCGTGATAGGAGGATTCTGCAAGGAGAACAAACACTAGCAATGCAACAACAGTGGATTTCCGGACCTGAGTACCTGTAAGATAAGGGGACCAAGTCCAAGAGTCACAACAGTGTCAAGAGTGGGCAGGAGCCCAAGAAATGCCAGCTGAGGGTGCAAGGAAGCTGCCACTGGTTGGAAGAAGCTTGATGTTCTGCAAGAACAAAGAGGACTAGGAACTTCCCCTTTGGAGGATGGATGTCCCACGTCATGAAGAAGCTTGCAGAGGTGTTCCCACGCAGAAAGACCGCAAACAAGCCTTGCTAGCTGCAAGGGTTGAGGTTAGGGTTTTTGGATGCTGCTGTGGCCCAGGAGGGACCAGGATATCGCCACTTGGATGAGGAGACAGAGGGGGTGCCCAGCAAGTCAGGGAGCCCTCACAGAAGCAGGCAGCACCCACAGAAGTACCAGAACAGGCACTTAGAAGAAAAGTGAACCAGAGTCCACCCGAAGTCAGAAAAGGGAGTCCCACAACGCCGGAGGACAACTCAGAAGGTTGTGCACTGCAGGTTAGAGTGTCGGGGACCCAGGCTTGGCTGTGCACAAAGGAAATCCTGGAAGAGTGCACAGGAGCCGGAGCAGCTGCAAATCACGCGGTACCCATCAATGCAGTCTAGCGTGGGGAGGCAAGGACTAACCTCCACCAAACTTGGACTGAAGAGTCACTGGACTGTGGGAGTCACTTGGACAGAGTTGCTGAGTTCCAGGGACCACGCTCGTCATGCTGAGAGGGGACCCAGAGGACCGGTGATGCAGTCTTTTGTTGCCTGCGGTTGCAGGGGGAAGATTCCGTCGACCCACGGGAGATTTCTTCAGAGCTCCTGGTGCAGAAAGGAGGCAGGCTACCCCCAGAGCATGTACCACCTGGAAAAAGCCGGCAGGATGAAGCGATACAAGGTTGCTAGTAGTCATCTTGATACTTTGTTGCGGTTTTGCAGGCGTCCTGAGCAGTCAGCGGTCGATCCTTTGGCAGAAGGTGAAGAGGGAGATGCAGAGGAACTCCAATGAGCTCTAGCATCCGTTATCTGGTGAGATCCCCAAAGCAGAGACCCTAAATAGCCAGAAAAGGAGGTTTGGCTACCTAGGAAGGAGGATTGGCTACCAAGAAAGGTAAGAGCTTATCAGAAATAGCCTCTGACGTCACCTGCTGGCACTGGCCACTCAGAGCAGTCCAGTGTGCCACAAAACCTCTGTTTCCAAGATGGCAGAGGTCTGGGACACACTGGAGGAGCTCTGGGCACCTCCCCTGGGAGGTGCAGGTCAGGGGAGTGGTCACTCCCCTTTCCTTTGTCCTGTTTCGCACCAGAGCGGGGCTGGGGAATCCCTGAACCGGTGTAGACTGGCTTATGCAGAGATGGGCACCATCTGTGCCCATCAAAGCATTTCCAGAGGCTGGGGGAGGCTACTCCTCCCCAGCCTTCACACCTATTTCCAAAGGGAGAGGGTGTTACACCCTCTCTCAGAGGCAGTCCTTTGTTCTGCCTTCCTGGGCCAGGGCTGCCTGGACCCCAGGAGGGCAGAAACTTGTCTGAGGGGTTGGCAGCAGCAGCAGCTGCAGTGGAGACCCCGGAAAGGCAGTTTGGCAGTACCCGTGTTCTGTGCTAGAGACCCGGGGGATCATGGAATTGTCCCCCCAATGCCAGAATGGCATTGGGGGGACAATTCCATGATCTGAGACTTGTTACATGGCCATGTTCGGAGTTACCATTGTGACGCTGTATAGGTAGTGCCCTATGTACAGTGCACGAGTGTAATGGTGTCCCTGCACTCACAAAGTCCGGGGAATTTGCCCTGAACAATGTGGGGGCACATTGGCTAGTGCCAGGGTGCCCACACACTAGGTAACTTTGCACCTAACCTTCACCAGGTGAAGGTTAGACATATAGGTGACTTATAAGTTACTTAAGTGCAGTGGTAAATGGCTGTGAAATAATGTGGACGTTATTTCACTCAGGCTGCACTGGCAGGCCTGTGTAAGAATTGTCAGAGCCCCCTATGGGTGGCAAAAGAAATGCTGCAGCCCATAGGGATCTCCTGGAACCCCAATACCCTGGGTACCTCAGTACCATATACTAGGGAATTATAAGGATGTTCCAGTGTGCCAATGTAAATTGGTAAAATTGGTCACTAGCCTGTTAGTGACAATTTGTACAGAGAGAGCATAACCACTGAGGTTCTGGTTAGCAGAGCCTCAGTGAGACAGTTAGGCATCACACAGGGAACACATACCTATATGTCACAAACTTAGGAGCACTGGGGTCCTGACTAGCAGGGTCCCAGTGACACATAACAAACATACTGAAAACATAGGGTCTTCACTATGAGCACTGGGCCCTGGCTAGCAGGATCCCAGTGAGACAGTGAAAACACCCTGACATACACTCACAAACAGGCCAAAAGTGGGGGTAACAAGGCTAGAAAGAGGCTACTTTCTCACACAACCCCCCCCCAAACGAAGGACAATAAGATCTCCTGGAACCCCAATACCTCAGTACCATATACTAGGGAATCATATGGGTGTACCAGTATGCCAGTGTGAATTGGTGAAATTGGTCACTAGCCTGTTAGTGAGAAATTTGGAAAGCAGAGAGAGCATAACCACTGAGGTTCTGGTTAGCAGAGCCTCAGTGAGACAGTTAGGCATCACACAGGGCACATACTTATGAGCACTGGGGCCCTGCCTGGCAGGGTCCCAGTGACACATAGACTAAAACAACATATATACAGTGAAATATGGGGGTAACATGCCTGGCAAGATGGTACTTTCCTACACCCACTGAGTGACGTCTGCTTTGATTCCTCATGGACTAGAGCTGTGTGACATAGATATGTTGACAGTACAATTGAAAGAGCTTTTTGCCACAGTAATTGATAATACACTAATTTGAAATCACAGACTGACTCCAGATTGTTTTGTGCTTCAAGGGTGTTTATTTAAGTGCTCAATATTGGAGGGGTTGCAAAATGTGGAGGGGTGATGGTGGAGGTATGTCCATGGCAGAGTCCAGTCCATTGGTCTCACAGGTGCATTGCCCAAATGGGCATAGGAAGTGGAGCTGGGGCAGTTTAAGGATGGACAGGGTGACAAAGTGGGACAGAAAGATAACATTCAGGGTGGTCTCATTTCTTGGCGGGGGTCTTGCATCGTTCTCTGTCTTTGTCCTGGATCTCAGGGATCGTTTGCGGGGTGGTTCTCCCTCTGCAGGGGGTGGGGTGCTGGTGTGGTGGTCCTGTGGCGGTGCCTCCTGTCCACTAGTGCAGGCGGAGGTGGTGGGCAGTTCATCGTGCAGGCTAGTGTCAGGGACCCCTTGTTGTGCCACAGTGTCCCTCCTGGTGTTGAGTACTTCCTTCAGCACCCCTACGATGGTGCCCAGGGTGGAATTGATGGCTCTGAGTTCCTCCCTGAAGCCCAAATACTGTTCCTCCTGCAGGCGCTGGGTCTCCTAAAACTTGGCCAGTACCGTTGCCATCGTCTCCTGGGAGTGGTGGTAGGCTCCCATGATGTTGGAGAGAGCCTTGTGGAGAGTGGGTTCCCTTGGCCTGTCCTCCCCCTGTCGCACAGCAGCCCTCCCAGTTCCCCTGTGTTCCTGGGCCTCCATTCCCTGGACCGTGTGCCCACTGCCACTGCCCCCAGGTCCCTGTTGTTGTTCGGGTGGTGGGTTAGTCTGGGTTCCCTGTAGTGGTGGACACACTGCTGATTGACGTGTCCTGGGGACAGAGGTACGGGCCCGCTGGGTGGGTGCTGTGCTGGTGTTTCCAGAGGGGGAAAGCTCTGTAGTAGCCTGTGACTGTGTGATGGGAACCGACTGTCCCGAGGTCCCCGATGGGCCAGGCTGGTCATCTAGATCCAGTTGGACAGAGCTGCTGTCATCACTGTGGGCCTCTTCTGTTGGTGGTGTAGACATGTCTGGACCCTCCTGTGCTGTGACGTTGGGTAGGGGTCCTGCAGGGTTGTAAATCAAATCAAATCAAAATCAAATCATTAGCATTTACAAAGCGCGTTACTCACCCGTGCGGGTCTCAAGGCGCTAGGGGTGAGGGGGGGTTACTGCTGCTCGAAAAGCCAGGTCTTGAGGAGTCTCCGGAATGCGGAGTGGTCCTGGGTGGTCCTGAGGCTGGTGGGGAGGGTGTTCCAGGTCTTGGCTGCCAGGTAGGAGAAGGACCTCCCACCCTCCGTGGAGCGGCGGATGCGAGGGACGGCAGCGAGCGCGAGGCCAGAGGAACGGAGGAGACGGGTGGGGGCGTAGAAGCTGAGGCGACGGTTGAGGTATTCCGGTCCCTTGTTGTGGAGGGCTTTGTGTGGGTGGGTGAGAAGTCGGAAGGTGATCCTTTTGCTGACTGGGAGCCAATGCAGGTGTCTCAGGTGTGCGGAGATGTGGCTGTTGCGGGATACGTCCAGGATGAGGCGGGCCGAGGCGTTTTGAATACGTTGCAGGCGTTTTTGGAGTTTAGCGGGGGTCCCAGCATAGAGGGTGTTGCCGTAGTCCAGGCGGCTCGTGACGAGGGCGTGGGTCACGGTTTTTCTGGTGTCGGCGGGGATCCAGCGGAAGATCTTGCGGAGCATGCGGAGGGTGAGGAAGCAGGCGGAGGACACGGCGTTGACTTGTTTGGTCATGGTGAGAAGAGGGTCCAAGATGAAGCCGAGGTTGCGGGCGTGGTCCCGCATGATTATTGCATCTGTGTGTGCCATGGTGTGCAATGGGTGGGTGACTGTGTACCCCAGTGCTTGCATTCCTGTGTGGGACCTTGTGTGATGATGGTTTAGGGGGGTGTATGGGTTTGTGCAGTGGGCATGCTTTGGTGTTGGTTGTCCATGCTTTGTAGTTGCATGCTGGGCTTGGTGTTGGGATGTGTGGTTTGTGATATTGGGACATTTGTGAGGAGTTGGAGTGATGGGGGTGAGGGTGAGGGTGGGGGTATGTGATGGCATGCAGGTAGGGTGGGGGATGTAATAGTTAAGATTTGACTTACCAGAGTCCATTCTGCTGCTATTCCTGCGAGGCCCTCAGAATGCAGAATCGCCAAGACCTGCTCCTCCCATGTTGTTAGTTGTGGGGGAGGAGGTGGGGGTCTGCCGCCAGTCCGCTGAACCGCAAGGTGGTGTCTTGAGACCACGAAACGCTCCTTCCCCCGTAGGTCATTCCACCTCTTCCTGATGTCATCCCTATTTCTTGGGTGCTGTCCCACTGCGTTGACCCTGTCCACTATTCTTCGCCATAGCTCCATCTTCCTTGCAATCGAGGTGTGCTGCACCTGTGATATGAATAGCTGTGGCTCTACCCGGACGGTTTCCTCCACCATGACCCTGAGCTTGTCCTCCGAGAACCTGGGGTGTCTTTGCCGTGCCATGGGGTGGTGTGGGTGGTGTGTGGGGTGGTGTTTGTGGTGATAAGTGTGCTGATATGTAGTGGTGTGTTGTGTGAGGTGCGTGGAAGTTATGTGGGTGATGGTCTGGTGTGCCTGTGGATGCTAGTATTGTTGATGGTGGTGTCTCTCTCTGTGATTCTGGTTGTAGGGGTTTGTGGGTGATGTGGGTATGTGTTTTATATTGTATTGGGTGTGTGGGAGTGGTGTGTGTATGTGTATCAGGTGTGTGCATTTTTTAATTGTCCAATGTGGCTGTGTTTTGTAAATGTGTGTGTACTTTGAGCGCGGTGGTGTGTACCGCCAATGGAATACCACGGTTGAAAGACCGCTGCGTGGATTCGTCTATTGTGATAGTGTGGGCGTATTTCTGTTGGCGTGACGATGGAGGATTTGTTTTTCCCAGTTTATCACTGACCTTTGGTGTGGAGGACTTGTGTGGGTGTCTGAATTTTGGCGGTTTCTGTGCTGTGGGTCATAATAGCTGTGGTGGATTTCCACGGGCGCGGCGGTGTGTTGGCGGTGTTCTGCATGGCGGTAAGCGGCTTTTACCACCAATGTTGTAATGACCACCAAAAAAATGTTAGGAACCCATTTTTCAAACATGACACTAAAGCTGTACCATCTCACTCCCTGTGAGACACTAGTAAACTTAGTAAACCCTCACACAGCCCACACTCACATATTTTACAATATTGGAGGACACAGCTGGTTCCTACATTCCAGCTCTGGCATCAAAAAATGTTGAAAGCTCAATCTTTTGGAGGAACTTATGCGTGAAGGGTTAGGAATGTATTTACGTCTTCTGCTATTCGGGAGGTATTGGAGCCCTCTCAAAATCTATCTTGATCTAAGGGCCTAATGGGGCCTTGTGGGGGGATGAGGAGGAATGAGGAGTTCCCCCCCCCGGGGTTTTTGTGGCAGGTGGCACGACCCGCAACGTGGTTTGTCGCCTGGAGTGTCATTCTAAAGGGGTGGGTCCCGATTATTTAAGCGGCCATTTCGAGAAGCAGTCACCATTTTGAAAGGTGACCTGGTGGCCTGGGGTGTAGGTGGTGGCTCTCTAAATCTTTCACGTGGTAGCTGTTGATTTGAGCGGAAAACTCTGTTAACAGTGTTTGTGGCAGTGTTTTAACAGGTTTTGAGGGCTTACCGAGATTCCTGTGCGGAGATTTTCTGTTAGACGAGATGACGGATCCGAAGGTGCTTGAGGCCGTCGCTCTGCTCCGGCAGGCCGGCCGTTCGGACTTGTTGAGGGAGGGGGCCCTGGAGCCGGGCCGCCCGGCGAGGAGGGCCTCCGCGGGGGTGGCGGCGGCGGTCGCTGCTTGCTCCCCTCCGCGCATGGTGGAGAAGGTGAGAGGCGTAGGATCAGGGGCGGGGCGAGGGGCGGCACCAAGGCTGGGAGAGGGAGGGCTGCGCGGCCTGTGGTTAGGCCGGCAGCTGCTCGGGAGGCATCGGAGGCGGGGCCTGGGGGGGCTCAGCCGGGGGGCAGTCAGGCTCTCGGGGGTAAAGGGAAGCCGCAGGTGGTTCGGCGGCATCAAGGGAACCGCATGAGTTTAACCAGCGCGCTCGGGAATAGCGCGGACGGGGGGAGGGTAATTAGGGGAAGTGACGGCGCGCGCCCCGCGTGCAAGGCCGTGCTTAGGAACAAGGGGCCAAAATTAGTGGCGGTGTCTGGATTTAGGGCGGGCCGGGGTGGGTCCAAGGTTTCCCAGCTGCGCAGGGGAAAAATTTAGTTTTCCCAGTCGGGGTGCCAGGTATCGTTGGGAGTAGGAGGGGCTGCCAGGCAGGGCGAGTCAGACAGTGAGGCGGAAAGGGACCCCAAGGTCCCGATTTCGCAAAAATGGCCTACCATATTGCAGTGGAGCAGCGAGGAGGAGGGGGAGGGGGTGGTTGGCAAGATTTGGGAGGCGTTGGGGGAGCCAGTGTTCGTGGGGTCCCTATGAGAACTTATGGTTCTCGGTCCTACATGGGTGCATGGGGGGCAGAGGAGGAGGTGGGGGAGGGAGAGGATCTAGAAGGGGGGGCTGCAAGGGAGTGGGATATTGGGGGTGTTGAGTCAGACTAAGGCACACCAGACCTTTTTTGGCAGGGGCCATTGGATTATGAGGAAGATGACCCAGGCGAGCAGGAGGCGGCTCGGCGGCACTGGGAAGAAGAGAAGGCTACCCCAGGGGCGGCTAGCCGGATGGCGTCATCAGGACGGAGGGGAAGGCGAGTGGGGGCTGCGGAAGCTTCTGCTAGGCTGCACGGTGGTGTGGGTGTTGCGCCCCCTGATGCCGCGGCCTGGGAGGAGCAACGTCCGGGCCCGTCCAGGAGTTCATTGGATATCAGAGGGGAGTATAGTGGCGCGAGCAGGTGTGGTGGTGAGCGAGTGGTTGTGAGACAGCGGGATGAAGGTGTGTCGGACAAAAGTCTGGAGGAAGGCGAAGTAAGAAGCGGTAGCGAGCAGGAATGGTGGATGAAGCAGGGGCGGGGAAACGCTAACCCTGTCCGTCAGTCTTTGCAGGTTAAGAGAACGGGTAGACCGTCTCGGGGACGTCGGGAAGAGCACAACGTGGGAGAGGCACGGAAGGTTCAGGAGCGGCCCCCGTTGCTGTCCCCAGGTAAGGTTTCAGCATGCTCAATGATATCTGTGGCTTCGGAGGCGAGGGAGGAGGCGGTGCGCTTAGTGAGGGGCGTGTATATGCAGGACGCGGGGGTATCTACGGAGGGCGACGGGACAGCAAAGTCAGGGGAGCAGAAGGCAAGTACGGAGTCGGTAGTAGGCGCAGACGGGAAGGACTCAGAGAAAGGTGGCAAGGTGGAAAAAGATGGGGGGCCGTCGGCTAAGAAGGTGAAGCTGCCCTACATGGGCACGGCGAAACCTTTGGGGGCTCACTTAATGGCGTCTACGAAAGACAAGATCTGGAAAGGAGAGTATGTTGACATGTTAAAATTGTTGCATCGTGAGGTGCGAGCAAAAGAGGGCTCCAAGGAGGAAGAATGGGAGCTGTCAAAGCGTCCAAAAGTGCCAGTCACGATAGAAAAGTTGGACGGCGGTGTTTTTTATATTCGCTAGCGTGTACTGCGAGCGTTTCCCGGAGCGGTCCGTCGCTCTCTTTAAATATATGGACATCATAAGGAAGGCGCAGCTCAATTACGGGGGGTACGCATGTCGCCAATATGATGAAGACTTCCGAGCGCGCATGGTGGCGGATTCAGACGTGCAATGGGGGGAAATTGACACGGACCTGTGGCAACATACCATGGGCCCGGCGAAGTTCGGTAAAACGGTGTTTACTGCCAGTGGCTTGCCCATAATATACAGGCCCTTTCGGGATTGCCCCACCCAAGGGTTGGGGTCGGGGGGAACCAGCCCTAGTAGAGCGAGCGGGGCAGGGAACGGACGGTCAGGTGCATGCTGGGATTATAATTAAGGAATGTGTACCAGAGAGTACTGCAAGTTCCGACACAACTGTTCAAAATGCGCAGGCCACCACCCGGTTACGGCGTGTGGGGGACAGCAGAGCGCCGGCAGCACAGGGGGAGCAACAAGTGGGAATCAAGGGGCTACATTGGGAGTTAAAGAGGGGCAGCGGCAGCGACCAGGCCCTTCGGGAAAAGGCTATTACGCCGGTTAAGGTCGATCAGTTAGAATGTTGGCTGGCAGGGTACGAGAAGCAGGGCGAGGCCGATTTGTTGATTCAGGGTTTCCGAGAAGGGTTTAGGTTGGGATACCAAGGTCCGCGGGAGCGTCGATGGGCGGAAAATCTACGGTCGGTGCGCGGGAAAGAGGAGTTGGTATAGGAAAAGCTGAGGAAGGAGATTACGGAGGGTCGCATGGGGGGTCCTTTTTCTTTTTGGCCCTTGCCGCACCTTATTGTGTCACCGATTGGCGTCGTACCCAAGAAAGAAAAGGGACAGTATCAGCTAATACATCATCTGTCATGGCCGGAAGGTACCTCAGTTAATGACGGTATTCCTGAGGAATTTACAAAAGTGTTGTATGCATCGGTGGACGTAGCGATACAGATGGTGGATCACTGTGGGGCTGGGGTCTTTGATGGCTAAGACTGATGTGAAGTCAGCATTTCGTTTACTCCCGGTTCACCCAGATGACTTTGGGCTCTTGGGTATCCAGTTTCGGGGCAACTGGTATGTGGATAAGGCACTGCCTATGGGGTGCTCCGGCTCGTGTGCGCTGTTTGAGCGATTCAGTATGGCTCTTCAGTGGATGTTTGTGCGGCGTACGGGTCACCAAGAGATAACACACTACTTGGATTACTTTTTCTTTGCGGCGCCGGCAGGCAGCCCGCGTTGTGCGGCGGTGCTGAGCTGGTTTATGGAAATCATGGGAGATCTGGGTGTGCCCCTGGCTCCCGAAAAGACAGTTGGGCCTGCTACGGCACTGTCCTTTTTGGGCATAGAATTGGATACGGTTGTTGGTATAGCCAGATTACCTGCCGACAAAAAGGAGGACATGGTCAATCGCATTTACGCAATCTTGCGAAAACACAAGGTGACAGTGAGGGAGATTCAGGTGATACTGGGATATTTGAATTTGGCGTGTAGAGTGGTGCGAGCGGGGAGGGTTTTCTGCAGGAGACTTGCTTTGGCATTGGCGGGGCATACGCTGCCTCATCACCATGTGCGTTTAAAAGTTGGCGTGCAGGAGGATTTACGCATGTGGGTAACATTTCTGGACTCGTTCAACGGCATTCCCCTCCAGGTATGGCGTGAGCGGGAATGGGATGCGCAGCTTTTTTCAGATGCGGCAGGCTCATTGGGCTTTGGGCTGTATTGGGAGGGGCGTTGGTGTGCAGAGGAATGGCCGTCGGAATGGAAAAATGGGGGTCGCAGCATTGCGTTTTTGGAATTTTTTCCCGCTGATTGGAGCGGTGTGCTTGTGGGGTGAGGAATTGAGTAATTCGCGGGTGCGTTTTCGGGTAGACAATTTGGCGGTGGTTCAGATGGTGAATCGTCAGTCGGCACGGGAAGCGGGTTTATTGCAGCTGCTACGCGTTTTCGTGCTTCATTGCTTGCGCAATGACATACAATTTAGCGCAAAGCATGTTCCGGGCGTGCACAATGACATCGCGGATGCTTTGTCTCGTTCTCAGTGGGAGCGTTTCCATGGATTGACCACGGGCGTGGCACTGAGAAGAATTCGTATGCCGAAGGCGTTGTGGAGAGTCGGCGAACCCGGATGCTTCGGTTGGTCTTGAGTTCTTTGGCACTGTCGACGCGGAGGGCGTATGCGTAGGCGTGGGAAGAGTTTTTGGCATCTGGGGCTCGGAGACGCGTGAGACAGGAGGACATTGTTGAAGACGTGGTACAATTTATTATGGATTTAATTGGCAAGGGTCAATCTAGAGTCACTATCTCGGGTAAGTTGTCGGCGCTCGGGTTTATGGGCAAGCTTCTGTGGGGCTACCCCCCGTCGGCTGGCGAATTGGGTGTGAGAATATTGCAAGGTTGGGAGAGATCCCTGGGGTATAGAGGGCGAGCGCGCCACCCGATATCCCTTTCAATATTGAAGAAGCTGCTCCAGGTTATGGGAAAGGTATGCTATGACAGTTACGAGGTTAACCTCTTTAGGACATTGATGTCTTGGATGTTCTTCTGGGCTTTTCGGGTATCGGAATTACTGGGTTGTTCTGGAAGGCCAGGAATTTTATGGAAGGATGCTCAGGAGGGTAGGGACGGCTTAGAATTGTGGGTAAGGCAATCAAAGACAGATCAAAAAGGGGTAGGGGCCTCGGTAGTGCTTCGCCGCTATCCATTTGTGGACATTTGCCCAGTCAATCTAGGTATACAGCTGCGGGCCAAAGCGTCGGGTTTGGACGGCCTGGTTTTTTGCCATACGGACGGCCGGCCGGTATCGGCGGGACAGCTCATGGCTGTGATGCGAAAAGGGTTGTCGGCTCTGGGGCTAGAGGCTGCGAGCTTTGGGACGCATTCCTTTCGTATCGGGGTGGCTACGGAGGCTGGAGGCAAGGGTTGGGGTAGAGAGGAAATGATGGCATTGGGGAGATGGCGATCTGAGTGTTTTAGGAAGTATGTGCGGGGGGTACATAGTTAAAGGATGCGGTTAGTTTTCAATAACATTTTCTCTTTTTCAGGTGTGATCCTGGGGCCAGAAGCGGCCTACCTGGATATATGGGTTATTGGTCACTCATTTGTTAAGTGGGCACAACGTCAGGCACGAAGGTACTGCTGCAGGGGACAATTTAGGTCTGGATGCGGAGCGTTACCGGGTGAAGTGGATCGGAAAAGGGGGTATGAAGTGGGTGGAATTGGTGCCCAGCCTTCAGCGAGCGAGGGGTCGAGGGCATTGTCCAGATTTATTGGTAGTTCATTTGGGGGAGAATGACCTGGTAAGGACCACAGGGTTGACTTTGTTGAAGGTCATGAAAAGGAATCTGCAGATGGTGATCGAGCAGTGGAGGGGTTGCCATGTGGTTTTCACGGCGTTCATACCGCGTCGGACATGGAGAGGGGCGAGAAAGCCTGGGGCTATAGAGAGGGCTAGGCGTAAAGTGAATAGAGAAATGAAGGGTTTTTGTGCGGAGCGCGGGATATCTTTTTTGGAACATGCCGATATAAAGTTCGCGGACGCAGAGTTTTTTCATGATGACGGGGTTCACTTATCCTTTATTGGGATGGAGTTATACCTTTTGCAGCTTAGGGAGGCACTAAGAGGGTTGCTAAGGGAGCCCTAAAGGTGGGGGGGGCAGAAAAAGTGGTACCCCTCTTTTTCTGGTGGCGGGGTCAGCTGCAGGGCAGCTATTAAAAGCTCGGGGGAGGACGGAGCTGGCAGGGAAAGTCAGGTATTAGGACGGGGGGAACAGTAATTAGACAAGGACAGGCAGGAGACTGCTCAGTAGCGGACAGGTTCAAAAGAAGCGGGTAGGTCAGGTGAATGTAAAGGAGACAACAGGAAAGAAAAGACAGGTCGAGGGTAAAGGGGGGAGGGTCCGGGGTAGGGGAGGGGGAGGTTTGGGGTAGGTGATTTGATGTCTAGTGAGGTTTTAGTTTTGTAAGGCAAAGGCCAAGGGGGTAGGTCTAGGGGCACCTGTTCCAATAAAGCGGCCTTTTACACACACAAATAAGTCTCGGTTTGGTCACTCTGCCACAATGGGGCCTCGGGGGGATGAGGAGGAACGAGGAGTTCCCCCCCCGGGGTTTTTGTGGCAGGTGGCACGACCCGCGACGTGGTTTGTCGCCTGGGGTGTCATTCCAAAGGGGTGGGTCCCGATTATTTAAGCGGCCATTTCGAGAAGCAGTCACCATTTTGAAAGGTGACCTGGTGGCCTGGGGTGTAGGTGGTGGCTCTCTAAATCTTTCCCCTCCCTCCCTCCCAATATCGAGGCTGATGGAGGTGGGCTTTCTTGGGACGGGTGCCCGTTTTTTCCTACATGGGGTAGGTAGGTGTCGCTTGGACAGGTGCGTGCCGAAGGTGGGGTCAGCTGCAGGGCAGCTATTAAAAGCTCGGGGGGAGGACGGAGCTGGCAGGGAAAGTCAGGTATTAGGACGGGGGGACAGTAATTAGACAAGGACAGGCAGGAGACTGCTCAGTAGCGGACAGGTTCAAAAGAAGCGGGTAGGTCAGGTGAATGTAAAGGAGACAACAGGAAAGAAAAGACAGGTCGAGGGTAAAGGGGGGAGGGTCCAGGGTAAGGGAGGGGGAGGTTTGGGGTAGGTGATTCGATGTCTAGTGAGGTTTTAGTTTTGTAAGGCAAAGGCCAAGGGGGGAGGTCTAGGGGCACCTGTTCCAATAAAGCGGCCTTTTACACACACAAATAAGTCTCGGTTTGGTCACTCTGCCACAATGATCCTTTCGAAATCCTTGCATCTTTGCAGATACATTTTTGTTTTTATCCTTTCATATCTGCAAGGTTCTTAGGAGGCTCAGGGTATGCTCGTTTCTTAATTTTACCCACCATACTGCTATCTTTCAGATGCAGTTTTTAATGATGCACTTTGATAATGTTAGATAGGTTGTGTTAGGACTGGCTTTTACTTATTGAACTTTGTGGATTTTTTTTTTTGCAGACTGCACCATGCCACTTTAAGAATTTTATCTTCACACTGCTGAGACTTTTCAATGCTATGTCTTACGGCAATTTTTTTATAGTCTTTATAGTTGATGCTGCACTCTGTCTTTTTCTATTCCTAATACCTTGAGTAGAAGTGAATCCTTATTCTTATGTATTAACGCTTTTCTGATTTTTCCACAATTGGAATAATAGTTGGTATTACGTGTGGGTTGTTTAAACATCAAAGAAAATTTATTTTTGCACAATGTACATTGCCACCTCATATTAGTACCTTTGGACTATTGAGAATGTTCTGATATTATTTTATACTGCAATTTTTCATAGTCCAGCATAGTAGCTGGCGTCAGGATTCACATCTTCCTTAATTGAATAATGTTTGATTTGTTTGCCATCCATGTCATGCTTTGTACAGCTGCTCGAATTAAAAAATAATCACTGGACGCTTGACGGGAGTCTCAGGTTCACAAATAAGTAGGTCACAAGTCACTGGGCGTATGCAGCGTGCATTAGCATGTGCGCATATTTAAATTCGGAGATGCCTGGGTATGAAAATACTTTCATTGGGATAGCCTGGAAACGATCTAACCGCTCAGAAATATGCATTCATGAATATGTTAAGGGACGGGACTGAAGTAAGTCGATAGCCAAAATGGCCTGCTCTACTTTTTAGTAGCCCCGATCCATATGTGAATGTATTCAGGGCAAATCATGGCAGACCTCTCCTTTAAAAACAGTGAGCAAGGTCTGTATAACTTGCGGTGCGGGGATCATACTGCGCCAACTAATCAGAACTACTTTCTCGCCGGAAACCGACGTAATGAAACAGATTTAAGTTAGGCATGCTGCAATATTAACATTAAATGTACAAACATATTTGATCATATCTGAGTCATTTACCAGTCAGCTTTCTTTCCGCTTGTGGCTGAATAAAGGCACTCTACCAATGCGCCCTCTACGTTCCTTTAAAATGCATCAATTCTACATTTGGAAGAGTAGTCCGTTTTAACAGCTTCTTCAATCAAGGTATGGAAATGTGTTATCTCCCAGAAGAACAGCGAACACGCTTCCTGTCAAGCACTGGCATAAATTAGAATAACTCTTATTTTCCATATTATCATAAATTCAAAGTGCACGATTTACAGCAGCGCCGACTCCCAGCGGACAGAACAGCAGGGAGCGCAGTCTGGAGCAGAACCCATTTGTTTCATTTAGCTGTTCCTTCAAGTGATTGGTTCCGCTGGTTTAGCAATCTAATCTTAAAATACAGAACTGTTCCCGAGCCAATTTAAACTCTACCCGCGATGCGCAAAGAAAATATTATTCTAGAATTCGTGCCTCCCTGCGCAGATTTTTCCACCATCTCCTGTTAAACGGTAATGACCATTCCCCACGCCGCCATGCCGTTCAATATGCAGACTGCAAAACCATACAGTTACCTTGAGTGCACATGTTAACAGAATTTTTCATTTTTTGGGGGATGAAGAAATATTCAACTTATCCCTGAATTTTGCCAGGAGTGCATGGTGTGTGGAATTATACACATCTACAGACAACGTAGAAGCAATGGGCCAGATGTACCAGTGTTTTGCGAGTCGGAAATCGGTTGCAATTGGGTTAGTGAATGAAAAACGGGCTATGCGCGAAGTACACAACTCATTTACTAACCCCAAATTGTGATGTGACAGAATTGTGACTCACACAAGATTGCGACTCCAAATTACAAGTCAGTATTAGGAAATCGCAAGTTCGGACTCGTAATTGTAATGTTCTCATACTCCTCATTACGAGGCACGTATATGTGGTGGTGGATATTGAAGATGGTGGGATCAACAAAAGAGAAAAAGAAGCCCCAAAGCACACTTTGCCACACCCCACATGCAACAGCTACCACATCCTGGTAACTACCAGTGGCTAATAGGTGTAATGAGCATAGGACCTGGACATGGGTGGGAATGAAGTTGTTGCACAGAGTGCTATGTCTAGGTGTGGTTTTGAGAGGTCAATTAAATCTAACATCACAGTGCTACTCAGCCTGTATTTCTCAAATATCTCTTCTTGAGTTTGGTCAAAAATGGTCAGCTCTGAAAATTTACTGTTGTCTCCACCTAGGCCTCTGCTGAGCAGCCAGGATTTGCATCCTCCTCACTATCACATCGAGTGCAGCCATTGTGGATAGTTGTGGTACATTCTTGGCCTTCTTTTATAGTTTGCACCCATTAATCTTCTGGTTTGAATTGGTAGTAAATTGCATGTGCAAACGGGTGAAATAGCAACAATCACTATTTGCAATTGCCTTATAAATACAAATTTTCCCCAGGCAATAGGGTGTATAGATGGAACACATGCGACCATATGTCCCCGATTTAATCTTGAATACCTGGTTAGGAACAAAAAAAACTCACATTTCCTCAATATATCGGTGGTTTGCAATGCCCAGAACATAAACACCAACATTGTATCATAAAATCCAGGTAGTCCACTTGATTCATTCATGTTAGGCACAGTGGAATATATAGAGGACTGGAAAGTGGGGAGTTTGATGACGGATACTTATTAGGTACTGGCACATATTGTAAATGCTGATATGTAAGTGCCCAATCTGCACAAAATGTGTTCACTCACATCCATATATGTACCACAGGCGACAGTGCAAATGCCCTTCGCCATGGATCCTCACATCTTACTCCAAATGAAAGGCGATACAACACCGCACATCAACGCACCAAGACTGTGATTGAGAACACATTTGGACTCCTGAAATCCCTTTTCCACTGCATTCATAAGTGTGGGGGAGCAGTACAATACCAATCAGAAACTGTCTGTAAGATCATTGCAATGTGCCCCATACTACACAACATTGCCTCCAGGAGAGGCCTAAACATAGTAGTCTCTGATTTGGAATCAGAGGAGGAGGATCCTGGTCCCCCGGCTCATCAACCACCATAGGAGAACGGAGCAGCGGAGTGAAGAAGGCACAGGGACCACATAGCAAGACACCACTTTGCATGGTAAGACATCTCCATTGACACAATCTACACACAACATGACACCACAATCATTTGAATGCTCAAAATGTGCTCCCTTTACTGGCAGTGTTTACAAAAACAGTGATAGACAACTTGTCCGTCAGACAAATCTTAATGTATGTGGACTGGTCTGCCACTTCCAGGGCACTGATGCACTTCTGTATGTCCGACCATATCTTCTTCCTTTCAGACTCTGGCAAGTCATGGAGGCAAACCGAATAGCTGGTCATGATAATTAAAGCATTCATTTGTGAGGATCTCAAGCTCCCTCTGGACTGGCAGCTGTCCATTGCAACGCTAGTTTGGTGTTTGGGTGGTTAGTCTGTGTGCTGCAGGACTCGCCACTGCACTCTGCACTGTGGCTGATCTACAGGCTTCTCCTGGGTCACTGCTTCCTGTCCTTGGAGTCCTTCCTCTGAGTCAGGAAATGTAAAAGAGTGTTTTTCACCGAATGGTTGCAAATTGCGACCACATTCACAATTTGCAACCGGTTGCCCACCCGCAAAGAGCAATTTCACTGTTTACGATGTGACTCATTAGCGAGTCGCAATTTCGGGGTTAGTTTTGTCTGCACATTTCAAATAGTGACTCGCAAACTGCTAGTCGCAAAAAAATGCAATTTGTGAGTGACTATTTGAAACTGTCATACATCTGGCCTAATCTTCTTTGAATCAACAGATTTTAGATTGATTACTAGTTGAATTACCTCATGATGGGTCAGTGACTTCTCAGTATAACTAACTGGCATCACAAAGGCCCTTTGACCAAAGTCTAAACATCCCTTGAGGCTGATAAAACAGTTAGGTGCACTATACCAGCTCACGCTGCAATTTCTCCTCTACGCAACCACTTTTGTCAATGGTATTGGCAATTTTAATAAAGAATTATATAAAAGTGACCAGGTCAGCCTCCTGTTTGGCAGGGTAACCAGTTGCTGTACTTTTTCACCTATTAGATCTGTACATTAGTCGAGTACGAACATCCGTCAGACCTATTTTCCATGCAGACCTTTATCTATGTAAGACTTTTTTTAAAGTATGGAAGTGCTGTTGTGAAATACTGTGAGAAAGTAGCCTCTTTCAAGCCTTGTTACCGCCACTTTTGGCCTGTTTGTGAGTGTATGTCAGGGTGTTTTCACTGTCTCACTGGGATCCTGCTAGCCAGGGCCCAGTGCTCATAGTGAAGACCCTATGTTTTCAGTATGTTTGTTATGTGTCACTGGGACCCTGCTAGTCAGGACCCCAGTGCTCATAAGTTTGTGACCTATAGGTATGTGTTCCCTGTGTGATGCCTAACTGTCTCACTGAGGCTCTGCTAACCAGAACCTCAGTGGTTATGCTCTCTCTGTACAAATTGTCACTAACAGGCTAGTGACCAATTTTACCAATTTACATTGGCATACTGGAACACCCTTATAATTCCCTAGTATATGGTACTGAGGTACCCAGGGTATTGGGGTTCCAGGAGATCCCTATGGGCTGCAGCATTTCTTTTGCCACCCATAGGGAGCTCTGACAATTCTTACACAGGCCTGCCACTGCAGCCTGATTGAAATAACGTCCACGTTATTTCACAGCCATTTTACACTGCACTTAAGTAACTTATAAGTCACCTATATGTCTAACCTTTACCTGGTAAAGGTTGGGTGCTAAGTTACTTAGTGTGTGGGCACCCTGGCACTAGCCAAGGTGCCCCCACATTTTTCAGGGCCAATTCCCCGGACTTTGTGAGTGCGGGGACACCATTACACGTGTGCACTACATATAGGTCACTACCTATGTGTAGCTTCACAATGGTAACTCCGAATATGGCCATGTAACATGTCTAAGATCATGGAATTGCCCCCTCTATGCCATCCTGGCATTGTTGGTACAATCCCATGATCCCACGGGTCTGTAGCACAGACCTGGGTACTGCCAAACTGCCTTTTCAGGGGTTTCACTGCAGCTGCTGCTGCTGCCAACCCCTCAGACAGGTTTCTGCCCTCCTAGGGTCCAGCCAGGCTTGGCCCAGGAAGGCAGAACAAAGGACTTCCTCAGAGAGAGGGTGTTACACCCTCTCCCTTTGGAAAATGGTGTGAAGGCAGGGGAGAAGTAGCCTCCCCCAGCCTCTGGAAATGCTTTCATGGGCACACATGGTGCCCATTTCTGCATAAGCCAGTCTACACCGGTTCAGGGACCCCTCAGCCCTGCTCTGGCGCGAAACTGGACAAAGGAAAGGGGAGTGACCACTCCCCTGACCTGCACCTCCCCTGGGAGGTGCCCAGAGCTCCTCCAGTGTGCTCCAGACCTCTGCCATCTTGGAAACAGAGGTGCTGCTGGCACACTGGATTGCTCTGAGTGGCCAGGGCCAGCCGGTGACGTCAGAGACTCCTTCTGATAGGCTCCTTCAGGTGTTGCTAGCCTATCTTCTCTCCTAAGTAGCCAAACCCTCTTTTCTGGCTATTTAGGGTCTCTGCTTTGGGGAATTCCTTAGATAACGAATGCAAGAGCTCATCAGAGTTCCTCTGCATCTCTCTCTTCACCTTCTGCCAAGGAATCGACTGCTGACCGCGCTGGAAGCCTGCAAAACTGCAACAAAGTAGCGAAGACGACTACTGCAACTCTGTAACGCTGATCCTGCCGCCTTCTCGACTGCTTTCCTGGTGGTGCATGCTGTGGGGGTAGTCTGCCTCCTCTCTGCACTAGAAGCTCCGAAGAAATCTCCCGTGGGTCGACGGAATCGTCCCCCTGCAACCGCAGGCACCAACGAACTGCATCACCGGTCCCCTGGGTCTCCTCTCAGCACGACGAGCGAGGTCCCTTGAATCCAGCAACTCTGTCCAAGTGACTCCCATAGTCCAGTGACTCTTCAGTCCAAGTTTGGTGGAGGTAAGTCCTTGCCTCCCCATGCCAGACTGCATTGCTGGGAACCGCGACTTTTGCAGCTACTCCGGCCTCTGTGCACTTCCGGCGGAAATCCTTTGTGCACAGCCAAGCCTGGGTCCACGGCACGCTAACCTGCATTGCACGACCTCCTGAGTTGTCCTCCGGCGGCGTGGAACTCCTTTGTGCAACTTTGGGGGAGCACCGTTTCACTCCACTTTGTAGTGCCTGTTCTGGCACTTCTGCAGGTGCTGCCTGCTTCTGAGAGGGCTCCTTGTCTTGCTGGGTGCCCCCTCTGTCCTCTGACGCAATTGGCGGCATCCTGGTCCCTCCTGGGCCACAGCAGCATCCAAAGACTCTAACCGCACGACTTGCAGCTAGCAAGGCTTGTTTGCGGTCTTTCTTCAGGAAAATACTTCTGCACGACTCTCCACGGCGTGGGGCATCCATCCTCCAAAGGGGAAGTTTCTAGCCCTTATCGTTCCTGCAGAATCCTCAGCTTCTACTGTCCAGTAGCAGCTTCTTTGCACCCACAGCTGGCATTTCCTGGGCATCTGCCCACTCTCGACTTGGCCGTGACTTATGGACTTGGTCCCCTTGTTCCACAGGTACCCTCGTCTGGAAATCCATCATTGTTGCATTGCTGGTTTTGGTATTTCCTGCAGAATTCCCCTATCACGACTTCTGTGCACTTTGGGGAACTTTAGTGCACTTTGCACTCACATTTCAGGGTCTTGGGGTGGGCTATTTTTCAACCCTCACTGTTTTCTTACAGTCCCAGCGACCCTCTACAAGGTCACATAGGTTTGGGGTCCATTTGTGGTTCGCATTCCACTTTTGGAGTATATGGTTTGTGTTGCCCCTATCCATATGTGTCCCCATTGCATCCTATTGTAACTATACATTGTTTGCACTGTTTTCTAATACTATACTGCATATTTTTGGTATTGTGTACATATATCTTGTGTATATTTGCTATCCTCATACTGAGGGTACTTACTGAGATACTTTGGCATATTGTCATAAAAATAAAGTACCTTTATTTTTAGTATATCTGTGTATTGTGTTTTCTTATGATATTGTGCATATGACACTAGTGGTACTGTAGGAGCTTCACTCGTCTCCTAGTTCAGCCTAAGCTGCTCGGCTAAGCTACCATTATCTATCAGCCTAAGCTGCTAGACACCCTATACACTAATAAGGGATACCTGGGCCTGGTGTAAGGTGTAAGTACCCCTTGGTACTCACTACAAGCCAGTCCAGCCTCCTACATTGGTTGTGCAGCGGTGGGATAAGTACTTTGTAACTACTTACCACTTTTGTCATTGTACTTTTCATAAGAGAAAAATATACAAAACAAGTTCAGTGTATGTACACCTAACCAAAAAAGTTTTGCTTTTCTTTTCTCACTTCTTTCCTAAAGTGCTGAAAAGTACCTCTAAACTTTCTAAAAAGTTCTTAAAAAGTTTAAAAAGTTTTTTCTGTCTTTCCAAAAGTTCTGAAAAACGTTTTTCTCACTTTTTCTATCCCTTAAACACTTTCTAAAAATGTCTGGCACAGGCCAAACTGTTGATCTGTCCAAACTTGCTTATGATCACCTTAGCTGGAAAGGAGCAAGGAGTCTATGCATAGAAAGAGGTTTAAGTGTAGGGAAGAATCCCCCTAGAGAACTGTTGGTGAATATGCTTGTTGAAAAGGATAAGGCCAGAGGTGGCACTTCTGTTGAAAAGTTAGCTGATGGTTCCCAATCTGATCCTGGGGCACCCCTAGCAAAAGATTTAGAAGGGAAACTTCCTAGCCTGCCCATTAGCAGACAACCTAGCATAGTTGGTACTGATGTAGAGTCACATCATACAGATAGTGTGGTCTCTCATCACAGTAAGAGTATTCCTTCTCATCATAGTAGAAGTGCTGTTTCTGTTAGCCAAGCTGTTAGGGTGCCATCTGTTAGGGACAGGTCTCCTTCTGTTCATTCTCACCATACTTCTGTTTCAAGGAATGTCCCACCCACCCACCCTGATGACAGAGTGTTAGAAAGGGAGCTCAATAGATTGAGAGTGGAACAAACCAGACTGAAGCTCAAGAAGCAACAGCTGCATTTGGATAGACAGTCCTTAGAAGTGGAAAGAGAAAGACAGAAATTGGATTTAGGAACCCATGGTGGCAGCAGCAGTATTCCCCACAGTCATACTGCAAAAGAGCATGATTCTAGGAATCTGCACAAGATAGTTCCCCCTTATAAGGAGGGGGATGACATTAACAAGTGGTTTGCTGCACTTGAGAGGGCCTGTGTTGTACAGGATGTCCCTCAAAGGCAGTGGGCTGCTATCCTATGGCTATCATTTAGTGGAAAGGGTAGGGATAGGCTCCTTACTGTGAAAGAAAGTGATGCCAATAATTTTGCAGTTCTTAAGAATGCACTCCTAGATGGTTATGGCTTAACCACTGAACAGTACAGGATGAAGTTCAGAGAAACCAAAAAGGAGTCTTCACAAGACTGGGTAGACTTTGTTGACCATTCAGTGAAGGCCTTGGAGGGGTGGTTACATGGCAGTAAAGTGACTGACTATGAAAGCCTATATAACATAATCCTGAGAGAGCATATACTTAATAATTGTGTGTCTGATTTGTTGCACCAGTATCTAGTGGACTCAGATCTGACCTCTCCCCAAGAATTGGGAAAGAAGGCAGACAAATGGGTCAAAACAAGAGTGAACAGAAAAGTTCATACAGGTGGTGACAAGGATGGCAAGAAGAAAGATGGTGAAAAATGTCAAGATAAGCATGGGGATAAGGGTAAAACCAAAGATCCCACTTCGAATCTTAAACACTCTTCAGAGGGTGGGGATAAAACACATTCTTCCTCTTCTTCTCAACCTGCACACATTAAAAAGCCTTGGTGCTTTGTGTGTAAAAACAGAGGCCATAGGCCAGGGGATAAGTCCTGTCCAGGTAAACCCCCTGAGCCTACCACCACTAATACATCAAGCTCTAGTGCCCCTAGCAGTAGTGGTACTAGTGGTGGGACTGCTGGCAACAGTCAAGCAAAGGGTGTAGTTGGGTTCACTTATGGGTCCATCATAGAAACTGGGGTAGTCAGTCCCAAGACAGTTTCTGTCACACCTAGTGGCATTGGCCTTGCCACACTGGCTGCTTGTCCCCTTACAATGGATAAGTACAGGCAGACAGTTTCAATAAATGGTGTTAAGGCCTTGGCCTACAGGGACACAGGTGCCAGTATCACTTTGGTGACTGAAAACCTAGAGGCTCCTGAACAACACATCATTGGACAACAGTATAAAATTATTGATGTCCATAACTCCACTAAGTTTCTTCCCTTAGCTATAATTCAGTTTAGTTGGGGTGGAGTTACTGGCCCTAAGCAGGTGGTGGTATCACCTAGCTTACCTGTAGACTGTCTCTTAGGTAATGACCTAGAGGCCTCAGGTTGGGCTGATGTAGAGTTTTATGCCCATGCAGCCATGCTGGGCATCCCAGAGGAATTGTTCCCTCTCATTTCTACTGAAATGAAAAAGCAAAGGAGAGAAGGCCTAAAAACTCAGGATCCCTCTCCATCAACAGGTAAAAAAGGGTATCACAGTATCCCCTAACCACCCTGCCATTCAGGATACCATTCCTGTGGTGGGAGAAACCTCTCCTGGGGTGGCACCTGTTCCAAGGGAAGCATCAGCTGGCAAAGCAGTACTCCCTGAGGTAGAAGTACCTCTCTGTGGGATAACTAACATTGGTGAGAAAAAGAGCACCATTTTAGTTAACATGGAGCATCCTTCCAACCCTCCCAGAGAAACTTTAGTGCAGAAACTCTGCACTGCCTCAAAACACTTAGGACAGCATCCCTGCCCTAGATTGGAGCTCATAGGACAGCATCCCTGCCCTGCTCCAACTCAAGAGAAACAGCATCCCTGTTCTCTGTTCCAGCCATATGCACAACGTTTTTGCCCAGCTATGGCTTTTCTGAGACAGCATCCCTGTCTGGCATTTCCATCACTACAAATAGGTTCAGTGGACAATTCCCACTGCTCTAAACTAAAACTTACTGATATAAACTCTGAAAATGCATCTTCAAATTGTTGCTTAGCCACAAAACTTCAAACAGGGTAGGTTACATCCCCACAGGGAAGTAACCATATAGTGGATGATAAAGGGAGTAACCAGTCTATTGCAGAGCTACTCTCTACTTATCACCACTTAGACAATAAAGTCTCAACTGGCCAAGGTTAGCCTTATTGTCCTTCGTTTGGGGGGGGGTTGTGTGAGAAAGTAGCCTCTTTCTAGCCTAGTTACCCCCACTTTTGGCCTGTTTGTGAGTGTATGTCAGGGTGTTTTCACTGTCTCACTGGGATCCTGCTAGCCAGGGCCCAGTGCTCATAGTGAAGACCCTATGTTTTCAGTATGTTTGTTATGTGTCACTGGGACCCTGCTAGTCGGGACCCCAGTGCTCCTAAGTTTGTGACATATAGGTATGTGTTCCCTGTGTGATGCCTAACTGTCTCACTGAGGCTCTGCTAACCAGAACCTCAGTGGTTATGCTCTCTCTGTACAAATTGTCACTAACAGGCTAGTGACCAATTTTACCAATTTACATTGGCACACTGGAACATCCTTATAATTCCCTAGTATATGGTACTGAGGTACCCAGGGTATTGGGGTTCCAGGAGATCCCTATGGGCTGCAGCATTTCTTTTGCCACCCATAGGGGGCTCTGACAATTCTTACACAGGCTACCACTGCAGCCTGAGTGAAATAACGTCCACGTTATTTCACAGCCATTTTACACTGCACTTAAGTAACTTATAAGCCACCTATATGTCTAACCTTTACCTGGTAAAGGTTGGGTGCTAAGTTACTTAGTGTGTGGGCACCCTGGCACTAGCCAAGGTGCCCCCACATTGATCAGGGCCAATTCCCCGGACTTTGTGAGTGCAGGGACACCATTACACGCGTGCACTACATATAGGTCACTACCTATGTGTAGCTTCACAATGGTAACTCCGAATATGGCCATGTAACATATCTAAGATCATGGAATTGCCCCCTCTATGCCATCCTGGCATTGTTGGTACAATCCCATGATCCCACGGGTCTGTAGCACAGACCCGGGTACTGCCAAACTGCCTTTTCAGGGGTTTCACTGCAGCTGCTGCTGCTGCCAACCCCTCAGACAGGTTTCTGCACTCCTGGGGTCCAGCCAGGCTTGGCCCAGGAAGGCAGAACAAAGGATTTCCTCAGAGAGAGGGTGTTACACCCTCTCCGTTTGGAAAATGGTGTGAAGGCAGGGGAGGAGTAGCCTCCCCCAGCCTCTGGAAATGCTTTCATGGGCACACATGGTGCCCATTTCTGCATAAGCCAGTCTACACCGGTTCAGGGACCCCTCAGCCCTGCTCTGGCGCGAAACTGGACAAAGGAAAGGGGAGTGACCACTCCCCTGACCTGCACCTCCCCTGGGAGGTGCCCAGAGCTCCTCCAGTGTGCTCCAGACCTCTGCCATCTTGGAAACAGAGGTGCTGCTGGCACACTGGACTGCTCTGAGTGGCCAGGGCCAGCAGGTGACGTCAGAGACTCCTTCTGATAGGCTCCTTCAGGTGTTGCTAGCCTATCTTCTCTCCTAAGTAGCCAAACCTCCTTTTCTGGCTATTTAGGGTCTCTGCTTTGGGGAATTCCTTAGATAACGAATGCAAGAGCTCATCAGAGTTCCTCTGCATCTCTCTCTTCACCTTCTGCCAAGGAATTGACTGCTGACCGCGCTGGAAGCCTGCAAAACTGCAACAAAGTAGCAAAGACGACTACTGCAACTCTGTAACGCTGATCCTGCCGCCTTCTCGACTGCTTTCCTGGTGGTGCATGCTGTGGGGATAGTCTGCCTCCTCCCTGCACTAGAAGCTCCGAAGAAATCTCCCGTGGGTCGACGGAATCGTCCCCCTGCAACCGCAGGCACCAAAGAACTGCATCACCGGTCCCCTGGGTCTCCTCTCAGCACGACGAGCGAGGTCCCTTGAATCCAGCAACTCTGTCCAAGTGACTCCCACAGTCCAGTGACTCTTCAGTCCAAGTTTGGTGGAGGTAAGTCCTTGCCTCCCCACGCCAGACTGCTGGGAACCGCGACTTTTGCAGCTACTCCGGCCTCTGTGCACTTCCGGCGGAAATCCTTTGTGCACAGCCAAGCCTGGGTCCACGCACTCTAACCTGCATTGCACGACCTCCTGAGTTGTCCTCCGGCGGCGTGGGACTCCTTTGTGCAACTTCGGGTGAGCACCGTTTCACTCCACTTCGTACTGCCTGTTCCGGCACTTCTGCGGGTGCTGCCTGCTTCTGAGAGGGCTCCTTGTCTTGCTGGACACCCCCTCTGTCCTCTGACGCAATTGGCAACATCCTGGTCCCTCCTGGGCCACAGCAGCATCCAAAAACCCTAACCGCACGACTTGCAGCTAGCAAGGCTTGTTTGCAGTCTTTCTTCAGGAAAACACTTCTGCACGACTCTCCACAGCGTGGGGCATCTATCCTCCAAAGGGGAAGTTTCTAGCCCTTGTCGTTCCTGCAGAATCCTCAGCTTCTACTGTCCAGTAGCAGCTTCTTTGCACCCACAGCTGGCATTTCCTGGGCATCTGCCCACTCTCGACTTGGTCGTGACTTTTCGACTTGGTCCCCTTGTTCCACAGGTACCGTCGTCTGGAAATCCATTGTTGTTGCATTGCTGGTTTTGGTCCTTCCTGCAGAATTCCCCTATCACGACTTCTGTGCTCTTTGGGGAACTTTAGTGCACTTTGCACTCACTTTTCAGGGTCTTGGGGTGGGCTATTTTTCTAACCCTCACTGTTTTCTTACAGTCCCAGCGACCCTCTACAAGGTCACATAGGTTTGGGGTCCATTCGTGGTTCGCATTCCACTTTTGGAGTATATGGTTTGTGTTGCCCCTATCCCTATGTGTCCCCATTGCATCCTATTGTAACTATACATTGTTTGCACTGTTTTCTAATACTATACTGCATATTTTTGGTATTGTGTACATATATCTTGTGTATATTTGCTATCCTCATACTGAGGGTACTTACTGAGATACTTTGGCATATTGTCATAAAAATAAAGTACCTTTATTTTTAGTATATCTGTGTATTGTGTTTTCTTATGATATTGTGCATATGACACTAGTGGTACTGTAGGAGCTTCACTCGTCTCCTAGTTCAGCCTAAGCTGCTCTGCTAAGCTACCATTATCTATCAGCCTAAGCTGCTAGACACCCTATACACTAATAAGGGATACCTGGGCCTGGTGCAAGGTGTAAGTACCCCTTGGTACTCACTACAAGCCAGTCCAGCCTCCTACAAATACTCACAGACTGAGCATCCTAAAAATCAATCATCATTTGCTGGTGGCCTTTTTCTCTGCTGATCAGGCGTAGCTCATAAGAAAAATACTCAGGTCCATAATTATCAATGATTTTGTCACCCTTGCTCAATGCAAGGGGACACAAGGGTGACACAAAAGCTAAGTGAGATTTATCAAGCCACACAGGACACCTTGTGTGGCCTTCCATGGCTTTATAAATCTAGAATAATGCAAGGAAGCACAAATCACTGCCTTCTGTTACTCTGCAGCAGGGAGGCGTTTTATGGGTGGGTGTTGCCACACATCCACTCATTAATTTTGGAACATTCCCAGCATTTAACATTACTGGTAGACCTGGGAATGAGTCAAAATGCTACACATCCCGAGGTGAGGCATAGCAGAGGGAAATATTTTTACTTCTCGTTTTTTTTCCTCTTCTAGGTGTGCTGCATTCTGTAGCACCCATAGAAAGAGGAAAATGCCTCTCATGATTATTTTTGTACAGGAAGGTGTCCATTCTTGCGCCTAAAACACAGGTACACTAACAACATGACACAAGGGTGCCTGCATTGGTGCTAGGCAGCAAAAAGTGCACCAGCTCTAGGAAAGGACAGGAAAGTGCAGTATAGTGGTTAAAATGCCCATTCCTGCCTTTTCACACAGTTATAATCTACCATGTTTGTAATGCATCCTCTGCTCTGCTCAGCCAGTGTGTGATCTCATGGAATGTTGGTGAGAGACTAGAGGAGTGTTAGAGAGAGTGGGCTGAGCATAAAAGATGCTGTTCCTGGTGGGGTCTTCCTATTAAGTAGCTTGTAACTTATCCTATCAATCAGGGTTCTTATAAAATACGACTTCTCACCCGTGAGGGTCTCAAGCAGCTGGGGGCGTGGATCTGTGTATAACTCTGTGTATTAGTTGAAGAGCCAAGTCTTGAGGTCCTTCCTGAATTGCGGCAGTGATGATGACTTGCAGATCCATGGGATATAACCTTTAAAAAAAATCTACAACCTCTATCCTACATGAACTGGCTTCTTGAGTCCTAATTACCAAGAAGGATTTTTTAATTACAACACCTGTGTTGAGTGAAAGAATGATAAATCTGCCTCTCACTTCTCTAACTGACAAGACTAGAGACAAACAGCCCAATTAGAAGAGTGCAAACACAAGAAGAATGCTTCAATTAATCTCAGCAACAGGCAATCGCTCAAGCCACATTCAAATCCATCATTTTTCACCTCCACATTGCCACCTCAATTTGAACCCAATCATATGCAGATAAGGCTTGACCCTGCTCTTCATTGAAACAGTATAGCAAAATAATAGTGGAGCACACTCATATCAATTTCTGTGGATCCAAATACAACCTTAGTACGTATCAATCCATTTGTATATTTACAGCACAACATAAAAATAATCACCCCAAATTTTTATTATAAGTTATTTTGTTCACGTTATCTTCATTGTTTCATATAGCTGTATTCAGTATCGCCACTATTTAAAAAAACACACATTTTTGGTACTATTAAAATTCAGATATCATAATCATTGCATTTTCATTAGTCTTCTCGGCCTATTTCTTCATGTATAATTATATTCATCCAGGCCCATTTCTTATTTTTCAATGATTATAGCCAGCTATTGAAGATTTCAGCACAATTATTGAAGATTAAAGCCGACATGTGCTTCGTCCCTTTACAGGACGTCTTCAGGGCTGATTAGATGTCAACATAAAATACAATATTAGAGCATGTTCTTTATTCATATTTGATTTAAATCCATGCAATAATCCCAACCATTAAATTCACTTGTGAAAAAATACTTTTTAAGACATACATCAAAATGCTCTCTGTGCCTAAAATCACCACACCAAAGAGTGTATATAAAGTTCATTACCAAGACATATTCATTAAATCCCAAATGAATAGGTGAGTAGATTGAAAAGATTCTAAAATATACATATAAGTATCCAACATACAAATATCTACTGAAGGAAAAAGAAAAAAAAAGGAAAAGAGAAAGAATATAGTTTCAAAATGAACACCCTGTCAGCCCAAGTATTTTAAGTACAATGGACCATAAGTGAAGGTTCTTTTTAATTAGAACAATTCCTCAAAAACATGATTTTATCACTTTGTTACCTTGCTCCTGTTTTTAAATACTTCATGATGGAGAAAACAACCACTAAAGAAGAGATCAAAAGACCAAATAAGGACTCTACACCAAAAACTGTTTACACAACCAGCAATAAACTAGGTACCACATGTGATTTAACCTATTTTCCAACTCAATATATGTCCCACAAATTGAACATATGTAAGGATCCACGTCCATATAAGTGTAATTGTTGGAAAGTATAACTAACCTCCATAGATATCACATAATTTATAAATTAGAAACCTATCCAACCTATATATGCTGTACATACATTTTAATTCACAAATATAAACATTTCCATACTTGTCCAGACTATATTAGTTCCCTTACAGATCTATGATTTACTCTACCTGAGATGATAGAACGCTCTTCATTATCAGTGCTTCCAGTAACAATCACATCATCTCAAAATTTCAACCAAGCACAAACATCCCCTATATATCCACAAAAAAGGGAAAATAGTTATTCTACTTTCATCCAATATTTCCGTTTAGCCATTCTCAGCTTATTTAGCCAACTAATATCTCTTAAGTGTATGGCAAAGCCTCCAAATTCCTATTACAAAATTCAAGTTATTTTTGTTTTTAAAACAGCACGTCAAATTTATTATGCACCATTTTTTAATTGAAATAAACACTGTTAAGTGCCTACACATTCCATGTCTAAGGTCATATCTATTTTGATGACTAGTTGCCTATAGTTATAAAGAAGGAGATGTCACACGTATATTTGCCGACCCATTAAAGTGGTAATGTAGAAGTCTTCTGCATTTAATAATGTGAAAACGCAAGTACTCTCCCCAAGTAAAACAGCACATACGCCACTATTAACCTTATGTTCCTCCTTTTTCAAGCATCATGTATCATCGATCGGAAGCGGCATCCGCAATGAATGCAGACAACCATTTTTCATCGTTTAAGAAGTTTAGTTTTAAGGATTTATAAAGCGCGTAGTGACCCGAAGGCATCCCAGCGCTAAACCTAACCTGACCAGTGCTAGCAATAGGAGAATTCAGAGAGCTACCTACAGAAAAGAATGGTCTTAAGTTTTTTTCTAAAAAGCAGTTCTGAGTGTTCATGACGGAGTTCAGAGGGAAGATCATTCCAGAGACGAGCGGCCTTGGTGGAGAAGGAGTTGGCCCCCCAGGCTCTCTTAGACCGCAAGATGGTCACAAGTCGAGAGGAGGAGGACCTTAGACTTCGAGAGGGGACATAAAGATATAGCCGCTTTCTAAAGAACATTGGACCCTTATCTTGCAGGGCTCTGTGAACAATGCATAGGGTCTTGAAATAAATACGCTGCTTAATAGGGAGCCAGTGAAGTATGGAAAAAGCAGGCTTAGCGGATAAATGTCTGGGAAGATTGACAAGAAGCCTGGCAGCTGCGTTCTGGACTGTTTGCAGCCTTTTTATGACATAAGCCGGGGCGCTGAGAAAAAGTGAGTTCCCATAGTCCAGACGGGAAAGGATCAGAGTTTGAACAAGGATTCTTCTGGCCATAGAGGGAAGAAGATTAAAGATTTTCCTAAGGACTCTTAAAATGCCAAAGCATGTAGAGGAAACTCTTTTTGCTTGATAATCCATGGTCAGGCGAGAATCCACCCAAAAACCAAGGCTTTTTACCTGGTCCTTGGGAGGAGGAAGATTGTTGAAGGCCTCAGAGTATAGTGAAAGGGGATGGGCTGGGGGGGCATTGCCTAGTACAATGACTTCTGACTTTCCATCATTAAATTTAAGCTTAGACTGGATCATCCAAACTCCAATGTCTTTCATACAACACGAAAGGTTGGCCGCCGACGAATCCCCAGAACTAGATAGTGACACCACAAGTTGAGTATCGTCGGCATAGGTGACCAAAGACAGATTGTAGGGAGTGATCTCTTTAGCCAGCGGGGATAGATAAACATTAAAAAGAGTTGGACTCAGGGAGGAGCCCTGAGGAACTCCACAAGTCAATGGAAAGATATCAGAGAAGTAGGCTCGGTCCAGGACTTGAAAAGATCTACCTTTGACGAAAGCGGACAGCCAGGACAGTGCTAGGCCTCCTATCCCTAATTCAGAGAGCCTACAGCAGAGAAGGTTGTGATCCACCGTATCAAAAGCTGCGCTGAGATCAAGTAGAATCAAGGCTACATGAGACCCTTGGTCCAGAAGTTGCCGGGCTGACTCCGTCACTGTAAGGAGGGCTGACTCCGTGCTATGATGGGCTCTGAAACCCATTTGAGTGGGGTGAAGGAGTTCATGGCTCTCTAAGTAGCTGGTTAATTGGTGGTTAACATGTTTCTCCAGAATTTTTGTTGAAATGGGAAGGAGAGCAATGGGTCTATAATTCTCTAACAGAGATGGGTTCAATTTTGGTTTTTTTAAAAGAGGCTTAATGATGGCATGCTTAAAAAGAGGGGGGAGGAAACCTAAGGATAGGGAATGATTCAGTATTTTTGTAAGGGGAGGTACAATAATATCTGAAACTCGTGAGAGGATGGAAGGAGGGGCGGGGTCTATGGGGGAGCCCGATTTAATTTGAAGAAGAAGGTTGGTAGTAGCGGTGTCAGTGAGAGGTACAAAAGCGGTTAATGTGCTTCCGGAGAGGGAGGGATCCATCGTTTGGTACTCTACTGTACGTGGGGGAGGAGAAGAAGGGAACCCAGAGTAGGCGGAAGGCGGAAAGTATATCGTAACAACAAACACATTGCGAGCTATCCCTTACTTCTATGTCCCATAATAAAGATCACACTATTGGAAAAAATGGCCATATGACCCTTCGTAGAAACACCAGGAAAGAAATTATCCCTTGACGGCGTCCACTCTGTCTAATGGCAAACAAGAGATGTCTCTATCCATTACCATTTAAGGAATGAAATAGCCAATTACATCAAAGTTCTCTTAAAACTTAGAATCATAGCGACGAAGTGACCAGACATCAGAAACGGTCACCATATTGTAATGGGTTTATGTACCTATGATTATTTAATAAATATGTACTTATTCCGAACATTCCCCAAACAATCTGAAGTGATATGAACATCACAACTATGGCCAATTATCGAAAGCTGTTTTGTAAGTTATTTAAGTAACACAGCGAGTATCTCCACAAAACTACCTACATCCACATGAACGTTAACTTTGCTGTTATCAATTAACGTTTAACTTCGCCCAATGCAATATCGATAACATTTATTCAACTTTAAGCAACCGTCCATATACCTCATTATGAAACGAAAAAACACACCTGAGACAAAGCTCGTTGGGGGTCAGAATGGATAAGATAACATATACGTGGCGTTAAATTGGTTACCATACTGGAGTGGTCATATTATTCCACACCAATACCTCAATTATCTATTTGTGTGATAAACCACATCAATAATCGATAGCATGATGACACGTGAAACTTTGTTACCAATCAAAAGATGGAATACCCTAACCTTCACTATCAGAAACCAAGAAAAATAAAAGGAAAGTGAATATGTGAGTGATAAGGACAAGATGTATAAAATGAAATAGATGTATTTCATAGATGTGTTTAATACTGAATCAGTATATCTATGTGTTTGTTATACTCCCAATTCCTTACACACTAACCCATTGTTATCTCTTAACTAATTCACATACAATAACTGTTGCTCCTTATCATGCTCAATAATCAAACAAGTAAAATATAGCAAAGCAGAATTTCCCATCATGAAATATATACATTAGATATTTGTTCCATAAGTGAGTGGTTACAGAAAAAAATGCATCTTATTATCCACATTCATACCAAGTTCTACAGTTTTCAATTTAATGATCTACCTCATCTATTTTTTTCTTAATTCAGTCATACAACTGCCACCTCTAGGGTTTGCTGTAGTTTGACTAATGCCCATATATGTGATCACTGGAATTTCTGCTGATGAATGTTCTTCACTAATATGGCATACTATGTGGGACAATCGATCATTATTCCTCAATGAACGCATGTGTTCCTGTATTCTCTCTTTTAGGGCCCAAATTGTACTGCCTCCACACATTTTGCTACATTCACATAATAAAAGATGAACTACATATCTTGTATTGCAGTTTATGAAGGTTTCCATTTTATATGTTTTACTGCAGTTGAAACAGAAGTTAAAGGTTCTGTGCAGTGCCATGCTGCACATGTTGCAACAACTACATTTATTGAATCCGCATGAACTCTTGGATAACCAAGTTTCAATATGTTCCTTTATAGGGGGCAGATAGCTGTTACAAACCGAATCCCTGATTGTTCTTCCTCTTTTGTGGATCATCTTTGGTTTGGAAGGTATTATGTGCGATAATGTATTTTCTATGCACAAGACATTCCAGTATCTTCGTAGTATTTTATGGATATCATCACTGGTTCCACTGAAAGGTGTACAAAAAGTTACACAATTCTGTGAAGGTGTCTTTCTGGGCTTTCTCTGTTTGTTTCATATGGACATTCTACATATTTTATTGATATTCTTTCTAAATTCCAACAAAGTTTCCCTAGTATATCCCCTTTGTAAGAACCTGTTTTCTAAACGATCTAACTCTATTTCACATGAATCTACTTCACTACAATTTCTTTTTATCCTGAACATCTCACCAAAAGTAATAACTGACAGCTGAGTTTTAGAATGAGAACTATCTGCATGTAACAGCGCATTTTCAGCTGTGGGTTTACGGTAGATCTTTGTTTGAACCGCATAGTCTTTGATAAAAAGTTGTACAACCAGGAAACAAATGGAATTCTTGCTATATTCAAAGATCATTTGTATATTGAAATCATTTGTACTGAGATGGGTGCAGAACTCCAACAATAGTGATTCAGGTCTTGTTCAAATCAGTAAGATATCATCAATGTATCTGCCCCAGAAAAATATGTGTTCTGTCAGATGTGAGGGACCTCTTTGCCAGATGTGTATTCGCTCAAAGAAGCCCATATAAAGATTTGCGTATGATGGTGAAAATCGAGAGCCCATAGCTACTCCCTGGGCTTGTTGAAACCATTCTCCCTCATGGATAAATACATTGTTGACCAATATAAACTCAATCATTTTGATCAGCATATCCGCATGTTGTAAGTGTCAAACTGATCAATTTGAGAGAAAGTAACAAACCACTTCCAGACCTTTGGCTTTATGTATGCAAGTATATAATGAACTAACATCCAACGTCACCTGTGTCATATCTGATGTCCATAGTATGTCTCCCAATTCAGTAAGGACATCCTTTGTGTCCTGCAGAAATGAGGGTAAGTTTGTAACAATTGGCTGTAAGTAACTATCGATATACTGATATAATGGGTCTCCCTGGGGGGGAGATGTGATTCTTGTGTATCTTTGGTAGTGTGTATATACAGGGAGCCGTGGAATGTGTGTTCAATATGTACCTGTATTCTTATTCAGAGATCAACACTGTTCCTGCCACATTTGTAATTGTTCATTCAATCTGAGGAAAATTTGATTTATCAGATTCTCTTTTCGTTTTGTTTACGATACCATATCTGCCAATTGTCAATTGATTTCCTGAATATAATCAAGTCTTTTAAGAATGACTATATTGCCACTCTTATCAGCTTCCTTAATGACCACCATCTTATTCTCACTTAGATCTTTTAAGGCTTGCTTTTCCTTTTAAGTTAAATTATGTGATATATGCGACTTGCCTTCTCTGATTTTCTTTTCTAATCCCTATAGATCCTCCTTCACTAATTTGCCAAATTTATCTATAACATTACCCATTGGCAAAACAGGCATAAAGATAGATTTCAGTTTTAATCCACTCTCCAAAGATAAGTCCTGCCTGATCCTTAAATCCTCTAATATTTGTTGTCTATCCAATTCACTATCATCTGTATTGTCAAGAAAAAGCAGAATCTGAATATCGTCAATATCTCTTATTGTGTATTCACTAGGTGGTGAATTTATTGTGTGTATTTGGTATCTGTTGGTTTTCTCAGAAAAATAATTCTTAAGTTTTAGTTGTCTCAAAAATGTAAAGACATCTTTTGTGGACTTGTGTCATATTACAATGATTTGACGGACAAAATCCCAATCCTTTGTTTTTCGTTCTGGACTTGGCCACCTTGGTTTGTACCCCTGTTGCTCCCATTCCTTCTAGTTCTCCTTTTGAAACAGGCCTGCCCAAACTGCCAGGCCAGGTTGTCCCTTAACTAGAACACAAGCAGCCCTACTTGGGGCTCTTCAGCCAAATGTAGCTTTGTTTAAGTAGCATAATGAGCCCGGAACCCATGTCTGGGCATACCCAGCACACTTAGGGCTTCAGATGCAGAAAACAAGGTGTTGGATGGAATACTTGAATGAATCACAGCCACTGGCAATTGCTCAGGTCGCATCCTAATCCATTGTTTTTCATCAATCATGCCACCTTGGACCCAGCCATATGCATATCAGTGTTGACCTGCTCCTCATGAGAACAGTCCAGCCCCAACAGCCAGGCCCACCCTGAACCAAAATACAAGCAACCTAGGACCAGTTGTTCCCTAGTTAGGGGTCTTTGGCCAGGTATATCTTGGTTTCAGTGATACAGTGAGCCTGGGGCCCCCATGTGTCCCATGGACACTGGGTCAATGAAACAAAAAAATATCCAGCCGGGGAGCCCATAACTAAGGCAAACCCAATCCTGGGTTGCTTGTGTTCAGATTCAGGGATGACCTGGCGTGGCAGTTCAGGCTGTACTGTTACCACTGGAGCAGGATCAAGAGTGATTTGCACATTGCTGGTGCAAATTGCGATGACATGATGTACAAATTAAAAGTGGTCTGTGTAATTACCATTGGCTGAGATTAATTCCCTAAGTGGGATGGACATGATCAGATGTGGGTCCTGAGCACACTGTGTCACTGGAACCAAGCTGCACCAGGTGGATGAGCCCATACCTAGGTTAAAACCAGTCTTGGGCTGCTTGTGTTCTTGTTGAGGAAGGGTCTGGCTTGATAGTGTAGGTTTGACTGTCCTGATTGGAGCAGGATCAAGACTAATTTGTATATAGCTGGGTCCAAACTGAGGTGACATAGTGTGCATTCAAGCATTCCACCCATCACTATTTTGTATACTTTACTGTGTCACCGTAAGTGAAACGAGTATGTCCCATGTGTGTCCGGTGCACACTGTGTACTGGAACCAAGCTGTACCCTGGTGATGAGCCCATAACTAGGGCAAAACTGGTCCTGGGTTGTTTGTGTTCTGGCTCAGGGAGGACCCAGGTTGGCAGTTCCGCCTTGACTGTTCCGATTGGAGCAGGGTCAAAACTGATTTGCATATAGCTGGGTCAATAATGAAATGAGATGCTGTGCAACATAACAATGGATTAGAATGCGGACCCAAATAACTACCAGTGGCTGAGATGAATTCAAACTTTCCATCCATAACTTTTTTTAATACTTTGATTGAGAGAGTGAGCAGGAGCTGGGGACCTTGAAGAAGAGAAGATGTGCAAATTGTATCTCACAGTTGGCAGTGAGTCTGGGAGATGATGGACACAGAAACTGTCACGGAGGAGGATAAGTGTCACTTGGTCATGGAAGGGAAAAGATAGTGATCTAATTGGAGACTATGGACAGTGGGAAATTCATAGAAGGGTTAGTGGGCAACCTGTTGATGGAGGGGGCGAACTTGAACTTGACTGCAAAAATGTCAGTGGGTACTTCACAGGGAATGTCTACTTGAAATATTCAGGGAGAAGGAGAACACTAAGGCCCTGATTCTGACCTTGGCGGACGGCGGAGGCCGTCCGCCAAGGTACCGCCGCCAAATGACCGCACCGCGGTCAGAAGACCGCGGCGGCCATTCAGACATTTCCTCTGGGCCGGCGGGCGCTCTCCAAAAGAGCGCCCGCCGGCCCAGAGGAAATGCCCCTGCAACGAGGACGCCGGCTCAGAATTGAGCCGGTGTAGTTGCAGGGGTGCGACGGGTGCAGTTGCACCCGTCGCGTATTGCAAGGCAGACACTGAAATACTTTGCGGGGCCCTCTTACGGGGGCCCCTGCAGTGCCCATGCCATGGGCCCCGCGGCACCCCCTACCGCCATCCTGTTCATGGCGGGTCTCCCGCCATGAACAGGATGGCGGTAGGGGGTGTCTGAATCCCCATGGCGGCGGAGCGCGCTCCGCCGCCATGGAGGATTCCCCCAAGCAGCGGAAAGTCGGCAGGAGACCGCCGACTTTCCGCTTCTGACCGCGGCTGAACCGCCGCGGTCAGAATGCTCGTGGGAGCACCGCCAGCCTGTTGGCGGTGCTCCCGTGGTCGGTCAGAATGACCCCCTAAATATCAGACCTGTTTGAAATAAAGTATTTTTTGGCATCCTTGCTTTTTAATTTGTATATTTCAGATCTGCCCTAATCCATTTTTGAGTCTGGTTCTTCTATTTTAAGCAGACCCATCTAAAGGTGTCTTTTGATACCTATGGTTGATATAGTGGGTCTGATTCAACAAAAGCAAATATATATGTGTATATTGACTCACATGTATACTTGCTACTACAACTAGGTGTAACTCCCCACTTTCTTCTTATCCACCATTTCAGAGTAGATTAGAACTAGTTATCGACTTACATGTCTCCTCCACACCAGAGAGTGGTTGGAGGCAACTATGATGGTATTTACAACCATAAAGTTACTGCAAGTAACTTTCTGCCCATATTTTGCATACCTCTGCATACCGCTGCACCGCTCCTCGGTCCTCACTCACTGCAGGCATAGGCTTCCAGCCTGTGCTGCCACCAATTCTAACGCTGCTCTCATGCCGCTGGCAGCATGAGAGCAGCGTAAGGATTGGCCTGAGCGCCCTGGCTTGGTGCTGCCAGGCAGACTTGGAGTCTGTGCTTGCCCTCTCCAACTCACCAACATAGTGCCAGATTGGAGAGAGCTCAGTGCATATGTGTGTTTGGCCATCCTGAGACGGCTTGCCAAACACACATGCATAGGGCAGTGCACACCTCTCCCGCTTCGTGCTCGCCATCCCCATGGCCCAGCCCCTTTGAAAAATGATACTAAACATTACTTATTATTGTTTATACTTTTAAATTTGCAGCTGCTGGTGTGGGGTTGGGGGTGATGCTCCTACGCCATGATGGAGGAGCCGCTGCTGCTTCTGAGCGCCTATTGGTGAAGAGGGAGTGGAACTCCGGGAATCTGTCGAAGTAGGAACTCTTGGTGACTTATTCCATGAGAGGGCTCTCATTCTGTTTGACCAGCTGAGAGAACAAAGAGGTCTCCCAGTGAGCCAATTTCTGACATACAGACATCTAGCTGGAGAGCTAGAAGATTGTGGGGCATTACAGACATGAATCCTGTTCCACAACCCCTGACACGCACACTCCACACAATGGGCAATAGAGGGACTTTGGTTGCCTGGCATACTAAAGCCATCTCCCATAAAATTCATGATCCACTTGTGCCCCTCCAGGAGATTTGGCAATGCAACATTGGCTGCACACTGATCCAGAAGGAATGGGACCGGCTGTTGGTGTACTCACAGAAACTATCTCAAAACATCTGATTTAAGTAAATACAGCACAACATCCTGCACAAGGCCTACCTCACTCTTGTCATATTACACACAATCTATCCTACAGCATTATCTCTCCCCGCTGTTGTGACCCTGATATGGACATGGTGCACATTTTTTACGAGCTCCCAGGCTGCTTGAGCTCTCTGGAGAGAGGTCTGCATGGCCTTCCCCTGAGCCACGGGGAAGCTTGTGGATTGCAGAAGCGCCCCATTGCATCGGCATTGGACAAGTTTCTCTTCGCCCTCTAGAGTGCACCACACAGAGAGAGTAGCTCAGACTAACCTGGCATGCCATGCACTCTCACTGACCAAACACCCTTTGACACTGATGCGCTCTCTCCTTTCTCCCCTAAACCCCCTTCACAATCAGCCACAACACAATGTGGGTATCACAGTGCTCTCCATTGAATTCAACTACACACATCAGTAGTACCATAGTCCTCCACCACTGGTGGTTTGCAGGAATTACTGACCTCTGCTTGCACTGACTGCACAAGCTTTGGATTTCTAGGCTCACAGTTTTGTTTATGTTATTGTATTGCTATAGTTTGTGCTGCCACGCACAGTGAACACGGGCTATGAAGGATGTAGGCCATACTGCGGAAACTGCAGCAATGCATATGTCTTTCCTTTAAATCTTGTTGAACTTGCAGTAACATACTATGTAAAATCTCAAAAAGATGATTAAATAATGGTTGGTGAACGATTTACTCTAAAACCCTCCTGCGAGCAACAATTGTCTCTTTTTTGAGCCTGGTGAACTATATTTGAAAATTACTTTCACACTGCTCTTCAGTTACTTGATTGCTGTTCTTAATGGCTTCATTAAATTCACTTCTTTTTAGCAGATGGAGTGGATTGCTAGGGTGGATGGAGGTAGGGTGGAATTTGGCGTATGGGCAGCCACAGTTTGACGGTAGGCCCAGATGGCAAGGTGAGGATGCATTCCCAGGTCAATCAGGCTGGGCCCCACAGCCAGAAGAATTACAGAGGGTCATCACAGACACAGCTCTGAAGCTAATGATTGCCAGCTCCTTACTCTCAATTCAATTAAATAATTGTTATTTGGCACATGCCAATATGACCATTAAAGGACGTAGCATATCATTATGTTGAATGCATAAATAAAAAATTGTCGTAATTACATAATTTAGGAAGCTAAAATAGAGATAAAATACATTAAAAATAAGTGCATTAATATAAAAGAGACACAGCAAGTTTAAAACAGGGCAAGAGAGGCCAGTAATATACGTCCTGATCAGTACTGCCCCCAGTTGTCAGGTTAACCTAAGTGCTTTCCTTGTTTCAATTACATAAACTAGGAAAGACAATAAGGTATTACAGGTCTTTATATTGTTCATTTCCATCAGATAATGGTAAGCTGTTTTAAATGTAAAAAGCCTACACTAAGAAAAAGGGGCCTTAGGTACTTTTTTCTGCTGTCAAGATAACATTTGCAGAAAATGGTTGCGTGTAAGGTGGATTGAGAAGTTTCATTATCACAGGAACATTTAATATCTTTATGTGCCCACATGTATTGTATTGCCCACATCTATTGTATGTGCATATGTGTGTGTATTCATGTGTGTGTGTGTGTATATGTATGTATGTGTATATGTTGTTTCTGTGCTTGGCATGTTCGTGGATCATTGCATGGCTCCTGGGTGGGTTGTTATACTAGATATCTATGAATTCCTGCTCTCATCTTATCACACTTATCTACTCATCATCATATGTCATGTCTCTATCAAACTATCCTCCATTCTCACTCTGACTCATCCCAAATCCCTTCTACTACTTTCATCTCCTAAATAACTCTGCCTAAGCTCTTCCCTCCGCTTCCACCTCTAACTCACCAAACCTCACTCTAATACTGTGACCTTCCACACAACCCTACTAAATTCTCATGAATTTATCTCGCCCTGCTACTATGCTCTCCCTAACCCTTCCACATACTCTTCCCTCCTCCACCCCCCTTTACTCATCCCAAGCCTTTGGGTTGAGTAAATGAAGAATATACTCCCAATTAACACTTCTGGATTTCTTTCCTCCTCCACCCCTCCATTACTCCAGTCAGTCTAACTAACAAACTCTCATATCCGCGGCTCAAATTAACTCATAATAATACTAAAACTGTACTCATTATTTCCCGATACTAATCCATCACTAATTCTTGTTGGGTTCCAGAGTAGCGTGCTACTCATCGAAAAGCGATTCGACGCCTCGTCAGGGGTAGTAAGTGCTATATACATACGATTACAATACAACACAATACACTTGGTGCTTGTTCAAAATGCTACCAAGTGATGGAAAATGGAGAGGTATAATCTAGGTAAAATAAATCTATGATGGGAGCTATGGACCCAGCCAAGATAGCCTAGCAGTCTCTGGTGGGTGCAATGGATTAAATACATTTCAACCGTTGGGCTTGTCGCCTCCCCAGTACTAGTTACTGGGAAGCGGCCTTAACCACGACTCCCTAACAACAAAGTTGCGGACCACGAAAGCAGAACAACGCTTTCGTTAACCACAACTTCTTTGTTTGGTGCCTTAACCACGCATGTGCTGAACCATGCACATGCGTGGTTAAGGCACAGAAGAAGGAAGTTGGCTGAGGAGGACGACGTGATCAGGTAAGTGGGGCTGTTTTAGGGGTGGGCGGGGTAGTTTTAGTTTTAGGGGCAGGAGTGGGGGTATTTTTTGTTTTAAGGGTGGGGGTCTGGGTAGTTTAGGGGTGGGTGGGGGAGGGGGGTTTCAGGGTATTTTTAGTTTTAGGGGCAGTTTAGGTTTAGGGGTGGGGAGAGGGGGCGGGTATTTTTTGTTTTAGAGGTGGGGTGGGGGGTCAGGGAATTTTTTTTGGGTGGTCGGGTGGTTTAGGTTTGTGGGAAGGGGGTCGGAGCATTTTTAGTTTTAGGGGCGGGGTCAGGGGTAAAAGTGGTTTAGGTTTTAAGGGCAGGGGTGGGGGTCACGGTAATTTTAGAGGCAGTGGTGGGGGTTGGGGTGGTTTTTGGTTTTAGGGGTGGGGCTGCGGTAATTTTAGGGGTCGTGGTGGGGGGTTGGGGTGGTTATCGTTTTTAGGGGCTGGGTGGGGGGTCAGGGTAATTTTGGGGGCAGGGGTAGGTTGTTGGGGTAGTTTTATGTTTTAGGGGCAGGTGAGGAGTTGGGGTAGTTTTAGGGGTGGGGGTGGGGGGTTGGGTTGGTTTTAGGTTTTAGGGGTGGGGTGGGGTGGGGGTCGAGGTAATTTTAGGGACAGGGGTGGGGGTTTGGGGTGGTTTTGGGGGGGTGAGGGTCGCATTAATTTTCAGGGCAGGGTGGGGTTGTGGTAGTTTTAGTGGTGGGGGAGTTGGGGTGGTTTTAGGTTTTAGGGGTGGGGTTGGAGGGGTCACAGTAATTTTTAGGGGCGGGTGGAGGGCCAGGGGGATGCATGCTGGAACCATGCATGTCGTTCACTAATGCCTTTACCAAGAATGCCTTTACAACGAAAAATCGTTGTTAAGGCATTTGTGGTAAAGACATTAGTGGTAACAATGCAGGCGTTGTTCCGACCGCGTTGTTCAGGCATGTGTTGTTCCAGCATGCGTTGTTCTGACATACGTTCCTAGGTACTTGTCCACATTGTTCCTCAACCAATTGCTTCAGTACTTTTTGGGGAAACCATGCTATATCAACCAGGGACTCCCACAAATGCATATCATCGTCTCCAATAAACACCAGTGACTTCCTAATCTTGGAGAGCCACAGAATTTTATGCATACGGTCCAACAACATGCAGTCCTGATGATGCCTTGGGTTAATTTGGGTTAATTGTTTGACCAGATAGAATGCCAGAGTAACATATGTCCTGTTTCTAAAATCTTCGGTATGGGACATAAAACTAACTCATGTTTTAAATGGTGCTTACTGTTGATTTGGGACCACTATCACACTTTTCAGGAATTTATCTTCTTGCTTTTGCAAGATTTTAATGTCTCCCGAGCCCATATACCAGCCCCATATGTTGCGGCAAAAACTGTCTTAGCATTAGATAGTTTTATTATTTCTGGTATATGTTTAGACCCCAGCTTGGTGGCAAATCTAAAAATACCCTCATTATTCCTTTACAAATTCACTGCACAGGTTTCTCTGTATTCTTCCCACTCCCCATTTCCTATGAATCTGAGACATAAGTAATTAAAGTGCTTAGTGCTAGCGATTATACTGCCCTTTAGATAAAACAAATAAGATCTTAGTTCAACATAACATTGTAAAAGTATTGCCCTGATTTATCTTAAGATCAATGTCTTCCATAAAATCACAAAAAAATTGTTGAGAGCTTGTAGATTCACTGGAGTTAATGCTAGAAGGACAGCATCTTCTGCGTATAGTTGAATATGTACCGATCTGGCTGCTACCTTGGGAGCGTCTGTGCCAAGTCATTGGAGTTATTCATCAACAGCAATAATGTAGATTGAAAAGAGAAAAAGGGCTAAAATGCACCCTTGTCTTATCCCCTGTGTGTTAAAGGGGTTGGTTTCTTCACCCTGTCTACTATACCAAACCTTTGCTGTGAGCTTGCTGTACATGTAAGCAGGTAGGGCCCCCAGCACATACATACATCTCCATACCTTGTTATGGTTTATGAGGTCAAGGCATTGTTTCACGGTTCATAGGCCCCTTCTGAAGCCTTACTGTGCACTCAAAAGTATATCACTGACCTCAGCCTAGTACTCTAGTCTCTCCGATAATACTCTACCCAATAATTTAGCTAAGGAATCCAGTAATGAAATGGGTCTGTAACATTTTAGATCCTGTCTGGCACCTTTTTTATATATTGGTATTATTATAGATTTGAACCAAGGAGAAGGAATACAACTGTTTCCCACTGCATTATGTACCTGTGTGAGCAGGGTCACCCATAAGTCCAATTGGTACTTATATATATCAATTGGAACTCCATCTGGGCTGGGAGAATTCCCCTGGACAACTTAGCTAAAGCTCTCTGGACCTCTTCAATCTGAAAATTAATCTCAAATTGGGTTGTATTATGGGGGCATGGGGTGCATTTTCAGCATTTGGCTCAGATGTGGGGAGCAAAGATTGTCGTAAAGTGGTTCACCTAGGTGCCTGCCCTTATAGAATTTGATAACTTTGGGCTGGTATTATCATTAAGAAAGGGGGCATTAACTGTCCTCCAAAATAGGTTGTTATCCTTTGTGTCAGCAGCCTGTAGCAGACTAGCCCAATCTCAGTCCTGCAAACTGTTCTTTCTCTGTTTGACTGCCTGTTTATATTGCTTTATACTGTTTGCAATGCTGACCTGCTCCCTTGGGAACTCATGTAGGTGTCTAATTAATTCCCTGCGTGCTCTGGTGTAGAGGCTATCAAACCACCCCTTGGGCCTTTTGGTGTTGGCCCTAAACTCTTTACTCAATTGTTGATTTATAGATTTAGAGATTCAAGTGTGTGCATTAATGACAATGGAAGCTTTGGCATTATTCCCTAAACAAGAATAAAAATGCTCTACATTAGCCCTCAAAAGCTCACCCATGAATTGATCAGGACCAATACTCACCCATTTGATCCATACAGATTTCTGACCCACTAGGTAATTGAGATCAATAACTACCTTGTTTGTATTTATGGGTGAGGGGGGCGTAAATGACACCATTAGAGGATTGCAGTCAGTGATGCAGTTTTTACCTAACACCATTTTAGATGGGGTCACTCTTCGATTTCTAGAAACCAGTATGTGGTCAATATTACTCCATCCCCTGGGTCCTGTGAAGGTATATTACCTACAAGCTTCTCCCTTGGAATTTGGAACCCTAAAAATCAGGTTGTATCTGAGTGCTAGGTTATTGAGCTGGGTACCATAAAAACAGTGAGTAAAATAGTCAGTACCTTCCTCATATCATTCGTCAATACTGCATACCTTATCCACTGTTAAGGTGAATTTGGACAAGTTAATGTCTCCTGCCCATATTGTGAACAAATCCTTATCTCTATCTACTATACAATCCTCAAGAGCATGTTCCAAATATGTTATAAGCTGTGCCCTATATTTATAAAATACATTATTATAATAATTTATGATCAGGAAGTCCAGATTTCTGGTGATTCTTAGCAAGACGAACTGGTAGAAAGGTGAAGCGGAATACCTTTTAATCAGCCTAAGTGGGGCCACTGTAGAGATCAAAGGACCTGATTTAGAGTTTGGCAGACGGGTTACTTCATCACCAACTTGACGGATATCCTTTCTGCAGTATTAAGATTCCCATAGGATATATGGGATTGTAATACGGCGGACAGGATATCTGCCACGTTTGTGACAGGGTAACCCCATGCTTCAACTCTAAATCAGGACCAAAGTCATCAAGATTCCCTTTGCTCTTCCCATGCTGGGTGTAGAAGCTGTTTGCAGACTGTTGTGAAACCATCTATTGCCATATCCATAGTGGAGCATGTCTCTTGAAAGCAAACAATCTCAGACCTCATAGCAAATGTTTCCCAGTCTTTTTTTGCTAGTTTATTAGCCAGATCGCTATATTCCAGGAAACAAACCCCAAGGTTTTAGGTCGGCTCAGTTCCAGATTTGTGGGGCTACAATGATCTGTACATTCTATGGTCAGATCATCTGTTTCGTTGGGGGCTACATAGCATTCTAATTGGCTTTTCACTCCAGAAACAACACAAGAATTGATGCGTCATCGGAGTCAATCAATGTCCTCCAGATGGGATAGAAGGGAAAAGTGGTAGCTCAGTGAGATCACTGCCCACATTAATGTACAAACTATTTAGATACCGCTCATCTTTTGTGAGAGAAAATGTTGTGCTGGGGAATAAACAATGCCCAGAGGAACAGCTTAGATGTTATCCCTACAGTTCGAAAATTTGAGGTTTGCTAGCATTTCTTCCACCATGTATTGATGTCTGGAATTAATCATTAACCAGTCTCTGTCATATGACTTCCACATGTGCCAGTTCCAGCTGACTCTTCTGACCATTAATATATCACTGTATAATGAATTAACCGTAGAGGTTCTGTACGCTAGCCAGTTGACCACTTTGTTCATCAGTTCTTGCACTGATTCAAGTTTGACTGAACTCAGAGATGGTAAGCCTATTAGGACTACAACATAAGGCAGGGATTCAGGGGAAGATGAAAGACATTGCCTTTTGATGGCAGTGCCAGACTATTATTAGGCATATACTTTTGCATGCTGTCTCTCCAGCGCAAGTTTGCAGTTTTGCTGGTGACACTCAACTGGTTTTGGCTACTCCCTGCACCTTGCCCATACCTTTTTTTATGGGGCTCTTTCTTTTCCATTGTTGGTGGTGAGTGCAGTGATGAAATAGTGACTTAATCTGATCTTGAGGTGAGATTATCACACAGGGGTTAGAGGAACACCTATTTAAGATATTAGGGCAAAGGGGTGTAGCTAACAGTAATTAGGAGTTGGGTGGCGTACCTACTGATCTGGGAAGAAAGTTCTTAACCACGCGCTGAGTAGCATCCAGCCTTTCCTCTATGTTCCCTATTTCTTTAATAATGTTGTTTATCGCCCCGGTCAGAAAGTTTGTGATGGGGCAGACAGTTGAAATGTCTTTAGGTAGCAGGCTTCTCCGTGCCTTCCTTTTGCCCATTTTGAGTGTATGATATGAGTAGGAGAAACAAAACAGGGATAAGGGTGCAGGTTCAGACAAATATAACAAAATAGTGAACATGGACGTTTAGAGGAGACATGTACTCACACGACTTGCGGTGCCCTCATGGAAAGTTGAAAAGGGGTGGCGCAGCCCAGCGTCATCCAGCCACAGATGGGTGCAGATGTTAGCGCGTCTGACCTTAATAAGTAAACTTACAAGGGGACGCGAATAGTTCGATGAAACTTTTGACTTGCAATTAATATGTTCCCACCATAACTCCAGTACATGCAGATCAATAATCAGTAATTAATCAATATCATCATTGATCAATGATAATCAATAGCATTAATAATCAATTGGAGTCAGTAATTGTAACACACCATGACTCTTCAGTCATAAATAACCACACCTTTTAGTAAAAGTTAGAATATTTATTTCCCTATATTAACAATGTTAAAGTCACGTAAATTAATCTCAAAATCAAATGATAAACATACAGAAACAATACTGGCTGTCCAAAGCGATGGAAGAAACGCAATCTAATCAAAGCTTGAACTATTACACATTCTAAGGTTACAGTGCAAAGAAATAATAAGAATGTTTGTGCAAATGCTATCACATACATTTAGATACAGCAAAAAAAATACATCAACGTTATTCTCCCCGTGACGGAATTTAGATACTCTGCTGGATGAGATTGTGCACTTTGGTACCTTTTTTGGTATCGTGATTAATTGGTCCAAGTCAGTGGTGCTGCCTCTGTCCCCGGGTCTGGCGAAGTTCTCCTCCCAGTACCCTATAGCATGGGCGGAGGGCCCAGTTCGTTATCTGGGAATCCAGTTGAGTTGCGACGTTGAAACTCTTTGGTTGGCCAATTATGGTGTGGCAGTTTTGTGGTTGGAGGAGAAAGTCGAGGCTTGGCGTGCCTTGCCGCTTTCGCTGATTGGGCGTATTGCCATCGTGAAGATGGTGGTTCTCCCAAAATTTTTGTACCTGTTGGTTAACTTCCCGCTCCCACTCTCGAGGAATTTTTGCGGCGTCTCCGCTCTGTTCTACTACGCTTGGTTTGGGCGGGCAGCCAACCTCGTATCTCCTTGGAGAAGCTGATGCTGCCTTTTGAGCTGTGTGGGTTTGCTGCCCCTGATTTGGAGCTGTATTCTAATTGTGCGCAAGCGCACTTTGCATATTACTGGTTGCTCCCGATTCGGTATCTGCCGCATTTGGCGCCTGAAAGTGCCGCGGTCTGGCCGGACGGCTTGGTACGCATGCTTGGGCATCCGTCTCAGCCTTGTTCGCGGGGCGTCGATACAGTGACATGTACGGCCAGGGCGTGGATGCCGTTGATGCGGGTTACGGGAGCGGACACTCCTTTTGCTCCCTCGTTGCCTGACGCCCAGATGTTCCGTGATCGGGGGATACGTAAATTTCTTCGGGATGCCAGCTTAACTGAGCTGGGCGATTGGTTTGCAGATGGCCGTTTAATACCTCCTAGTGAGGCTCTTGGCTGTGAACGTGTCACTGTGTTACAGCGGATGTATGTGCTGAGGGTCTGTGCTATGCTGCGAGCTCGGCTCCCTGGTCTTCCGGAGGTCCCGCCGGAGTGCCGTGCTTTGGAGGTGTTGTGTCGCGCGCAGTCACCACGCAAACTAGTTACAAAATTATACAACTGCATGCAGGAACAGCGGGGTGCAGTTGGGGAGTCCTCCAGGGCTCGATGGGAGATGGATGTGGGAGAACCCATCACAGAGGAGACGTGGCGGAGTTGTTGTGTGCATATGAGAGCGCTGTCCGCGAACTATAGGCTGCGGCTGCTGCATTTCAAGTTCTTACACCGCCTATATTACACGCCTAGTGGGCTCTGCTCTATTGGTCTGCGAGCGGATGCGCACTGCGAGCGTTGTCGTGCCCCGGACGCTGTTTTTTTGCATCTTGCGTGGGAATGCGCTGAGGTTCATGCTTTCTGGGTGGAATTCCTGGGCATAATCACTGAGGTGACGGGATCGGAGATACTTGTTTCCCCCAAAGTTGCGCTGCTTGGGTGTGTGAATGAGATCAGTGGGACTCACAGAAGGCTGGTAGGTTTGCTTCTTTTACTGGCTAAGCACAGAGTTGCTATGTGCTGGGGCAGAGGACGTGCTCCTCGTGGATCTGAATGGTCACGGGACGGTGCCTTTTGCCTTCGTCAGCAGGACATCAGTTCAGTCAGCAAGGCATCAGTATTCAGCATCAAAGTTCAGAAAAGGCAAAGACTTTGAGCAATAAAGTTAGCACGTCCATCACCAAGACACACAAGAAAGTATTGACGGTGGCAAGAGGGAAAAGCGCATTGCCGGTTTCTGCTCAGTGCAGTCCTGTTCATTTAAATTACCTAAAAAGAATTCCCAATTCCCTATTGGTCAAGGGATCACATGTTCACACTTTGTCCAATAAAACTAGAACTTCAAATTTATGAATTCTACCACTACTCTGTTCCCATGTCACTGATTGGCTTCTCTTGTAATGTCCTCATCATCCGGCTCATCAGGTAACAATATTGATGCAACTTATACTCCAGTCAGTGTCTTCATTGTTCTCCTCCTGAGAAAGTCATTCTTACACATATTACACTCATAATGTTACAATTAGCAAGAACAGCATCTTCTAGCAATTGGTTCTCATGAGAAAGACGTTTAGCTACGAGCACATTTAAACAGTACAGTGGAAATCACAGTTTAACAATCTGAACAGCCATTGTATTAACCGTTAAGAAATACAGCTTGACATGAGGCCAGGCAACTAGGCCAGGACCTCCGCTAAGTTAAGCCCTACCATTAATAAAGCTAATACATATTAGAACATTGGAATGTTTGGGGCTCCATTGCAGACAATGGAGTGCTCTAGGCTTTTACTCACTGGTGAAAAGCCTGGAGCATCAACATTCCAATGTTCTTTGTTCACAGCATAAACTGTGAACAAAGCCTCACTGAGCCTGAGGGGATTTTAATCGAGCTTTGTGAGGAATTTGTTTTATTTGATAGAATATTCTGCCCTCTAGTGGCAGAATGTTCTAACAAACTTAGAACCCGCCATAGCGGGCTCTACCGGCCATTAAAGGCCCTTTCCCTTGTTAGAGGCCCTCGCCTTCAGCTCGCGCCTTTAACGCGGGAGCGGGCCTTTAATGGCCGGTACAGCCCGCTACGGTGGGTTCTAAGGCTATATTAGAACATTGGAATGTTGGGATCTCCATTGCAGACAATGGAGTTCTCTGGGCTTTTACTGGCTGGTAAAAGCCGGAGCGTCAACATTCCAATGTTCTTTGTTCACAGCAAGAGCTGTGAACAAAGCCTCACAGAGCCCAAGGGGATTATAATCCCCTTGGGAGTCCTGTGGAATTTGTTTTATTTGATAGAACATTCTGCACCCTAGTGGCAGAATGTTCTAATAGCCTTAGAACCCGCCATAGCGGGCTCTACCCGCCACCGGCTCGGGCCTTTAATATGGGAGCAGGCCTTTAATGGCCGGTAGAGCCCGCTACAGCGGATTCTAAGGCTATAATATATAACCCTTAATATGACATATTACTACATTAATGTAACATATGCTCAACATTTCATATTAATAACCTATTAATAAGTATCCATTGTGAACATTGGCGGTCACTCATTGTGATCACATTTTCAAATGTGTGCATTATTTTTCTATGTTGTTACATTTTCTACACAAATTCATTACTCATAGTACAAGAATACTCATTAATATTTTTACTAAAACACCCGCGCTAGCACAGACACCAGCTACTTGGTCTCAACTTGTTCCTCTTCCTTCGTGACAGCCCTATGCCTGGGGTGGAGACACTGAGTAGGGCTCTTACAGCCCACTATAGTGAAAGGACACTGAAGTATACCAGTGCCTGAGCGGTGCAATGTCTTATGTGGGACAGGTGGGCCCAGGCATGGGTCCGTGCACACTGTGCCACTGGAACCAAGCTATACCGAAGTGAAGAACCCTAATATGTGCGAAATTGGTCTTGGGTTGCTTGTATTCCAGTTCAGTGGGGATCTGGACTGGCATATTGGGCTGGACTGTTCCTATTGGGGCTGTGTAAAACTGATCTGTATACGTTAGATCCAAAACGAGATAGCATGCTGTGCAAAATAAAGGTGGACTGGAATGCAACCCTGAGTAATTACCAGTGGAGATTATTTTGAGTATTCCATCCATCATTTTTTTTGTATACTTCGTAAGAAAAAGATAAGCAGACTGCATGCGCGTACAGGGCTACAGTAGTTGGCACACGGATAACTTACTAAGTGCCACCCAGGCCACGCATCATGCAAAGAAATTCATGGGCATGTATAGGAAACAGGCCTGATTGACAGGCATACCACGCATTGTCCTGGCACCTAAAACATTTGTCTAGGACGCAGTATGTTTCTATTTAATGGGTTCAGAGGCAGGGCAGACCTGTCTCCAGCGGGTTAGGAAACAAAAGAGACGCACTACCCCAAAATGACTGCAAACAGCAATGAGAAAGGGTAGAATAACTTTAAATCCCAAATACATGTGCGACATTCTATGGCAGATTAGATGAAGTTGTACACACTATAAGGAGCACATCTCATAACTGAACCATGAAGACGGTTATAAGAAGGTTGCAGCTGTAACTGAAGGGACGCAAATTCACCTCGACAAAGCACTATATTGCGGGACCTACACTGAGAACATGATAGAGATATGAAGTGAACAGGTTGCAGGAAACAAAAAAATAGGCCTTAAAGAGGCACTCCATTACAAAACAATAAAATTAGTCACAGAGAAAATAAAACTGTAAAGTCCTTTAGAAAATACAGCAGTCTTGAGCTACACATAATTTCATTTGGCAACTGGTATATGGTACTTGCTACACAGATTTAAATGAGGTATCAAAAAGTAACATCCTTAATTTATTCAAAGAAGAGGTTGAGCCCTAGTGTTCCTAGACAGTCCTGCTCACACAGCATGTGGCAAAAAAATAACTTTATGAAGCTCTAACTGCAATTTGTTATTCAGGTACATTTTAGATACATTTGAAGGATCTTGTCTTCATTATTTAACAAAACGTATTTATTTTCATGTATGTATTAATTTGCTTTAATGCACAATTGATTAAACGTATTACATATTATATGTAATAAATAACAGATGGCCGTGTATCTAAAAACAGAACTAAAAGTGCTTTAGTGACACGGGCATGACGACGAGATACCAAATTGAAACAAAATGCATAGTTTGACAAGGTATCAATAGAAGTAAAAGAGCTTACGTTGATTGGCACAGTAACTTCACACCCTGATCCATATAGTTTAAAAAATATCCAGTTAATGTAGTGATATTTTCTTTCATAAAAATATATATATATATAAAAAGAGGTTTTAAAACGCATACTTAGCTGTGGCAAAATGGGCAAACCAGTTCATTTCTCTTTATACTTCCAGAATCAACCTCTTTTTTTGTTATTCAAGTATTTCTAGCTGCCACAACAGTCTTTCAGTGGAAACAGGAGAAAGCGAAGAAGGTTTAGTGTACACTTCCGTACTCAGGTGACCGAGGTGTCTAAATATTCTTGAGGATGGCCTATTGTTTAGGTGGAAGTTATAATCCAAGCATGCTTCTTCACAGCAATCCTTTCAATGTGTTCTTCAAATTAGATGTCTTTACCAAGGCCCTCACCAACTTTTCAAAATGGAATGGCGATAACAAACTATCCAAGGCGTCATTTAATTGCAGATGTTGCAGAGCTTTCCCTGAGTATACGGAGGAAGGGGCGTTCTGTGGCAGCAAGACACCAACTAGCTGTACAGAGGACTACTGGTGGACCCCCACCTCCTCCCCCACAACTAACAACATCTGAGGAGCAAGTCTTGGCAATCATGCATCCTGAGGGCCTAGCAGGAGTAGAAGGAGGACTCGACTCTGGTAAGTCAAATCTCTATTACTATCTACCCCCTGCCTGCATGCCATCACATACCCCTACCCTTACCCTCACTCCCATCACTCCACCACCTCCCACACACCCCACTATCACAACCCACCCATCCCAATACCAAGCAATGCATGCAACACCAATGCATGGACATCCATCACAGACCTGCATGGACACCTATCACTAAAGCATGCACACTAGAAGGAAACAGGGAACCCACCAAATAACAACTCACACAAGGCAAATCTGGCAGGGCAAAAACAACCTTAGAGGGCAACACACCCATGTACAAGATGTCACACGCAGAAACAATAACACTGCATTTACATCCCCACAGGTCCACCAGCCAACGTCACTGGAGATGAGGTGCCAGCAACATTCAGTTCCCCCACCCCCAGAAGAGGCCCACAGCGATGACAGCAGCTCTGGACACCTGGATCTGGATGACCAAACTGGCCCATCAGGGATCTCCGGACAGTTGATTACCCAGGCACAGTCCCATACCACCACAGAGCCTCCCCCCTCAGGAAACACCAGCACAGTACCCACCCAGTGGGCCCATACCTCTGTCCCCAGGACGCGTCAATCAGCAGTGTGTCCACCACTACAAGGACCTCAGACCACCCCACAAACACAGGACGATCAGGGGCCTGGGGTCAGCGGCAGTGGGCACACGGTTCAGGGGACAGAGGCACAGGACAATAGGGAAGCTGGGAAGACTGCTGTGCAACAGGGGGAGCACAGGCCCAGGGAACCGACTCTCCAGGAGGCACTCACCAACATCCTGGGAGCGTACGACCATTCCCAGGAGACGATGGGCCAGATACTGGACAAAATGCAGGAGAACCAGCGGCCGCAGGAGGGACAGTACCTGGGGATCAGGGAGGACTTGAAGGACATGAACACCACCCTGGTCACCATTGCAGGGGTGCTGGCAGACATGGCCAACACTATTAGGGAGGCAGTGGCACACCACCGGGCCCCTACCACTAGCCAAACCGATGAACAGCTCTCCACCTCCGCTCCCACAAGTGGACAGGAGGCCCCGCAACAGGACCAACAGGCCACCAGCACCCCTCCCCCTGCAGAAGGAGAACCACCCCGCAAACGTTCCCTGTAATCCAGGCAGAAGATAGAGACTATTGCCAAGACCCCCGCCAGGAAATAAGACTCTCCTGAATGTCACCCTTGTGTCCCACCCTGTCACCCTGTCCACCTTGAATTGCCATTGCTCCCCTTCCTATGCCCCCTTGGACAATGAACCTGTGATCCACATAGAATGGACTCTATCCTGGACTTTCCTCCACCATCAACCTAGCCCATTGCACATCCCCCTCTTCTTATTAGCAGTTAAATAAACACTGTTTGAAAAAAATACAAGTATGGAGTATGTCAAATAATTTAACTATGTATTCGTTTAACAAGGTAACACTCCAATACAACTGTACAGTAATGTATAGATAGGAATGACCTGTAGGTGGCTGCAGTCAACACACAAGGAGCGATAGTGGGGCACAAATGTCTGCAAATAGAGGTGCCAAAGGGTACAGTGAGTGGCCAGAGAAGTGGGAAAATCAGCCTGTCAGTGACAATGTCAAACACAAAACTGTCAATTAAAAGTGAACTTACACTGTCTTACATATGTGTCATTGGAAGTATTGACAAATTATTGCACTTCTGTTGTCCTCATCCTCATCCTCTGCCTCCTCATCTTCACTATCCACAGGGTCCACTGCTGCCACATGCCATCTCCAGCCTCATCCTCCTGCAGAAAAGGCACCTGGCGACGTAAGGCAAGGTTGAGCAACATACAGCATGCCACGATGATCTGGCAGACCTTCTTGGGTGAGTAGCACATGGAACCACCTGTGAGATGAAGGCAACGAAACCTAGCCTTCAGGAGGCGGAATCCTCTCTATAATTCTTCTTGTTCGCCCATGTTCCTCATTGTAGCATTCCTCTGCCCTTGTCCTGGGATTCCACACAGGGGTCAGTAGCCATGAGAGGTTGGGGTAACCAGAGTCACCTGCAAATATTGAGGGACAACTGTTAGACACACACTAACCCTTAGGGCCCACACCATACCCATACACCAACATCCACTGGTTGCGAACCAGGACTCACCTTTTAGCCACACCCGGTGCCTTTGGTGTTGAGCCATCACAAATGGGATGCTGCTATTCCTCAGAATAAAGGCATCATGCACATACCCAGGATACTTTGCATTGATATGGGAGATGTACTGGTCCGCCAGGCACAATATTTGCACATTCATTGAGTGAAAGCTCTTCCAATTTCTGAACAGCTGTTCATTTCTCCGGTGGGGGGATAAATGCAATATGTGTCCCATCAATTGCCCCAATAATGTTGGGAATATGTCCCATTGCATAAAAATCAGCTTTCACTGTGGCCAAATCCTCCACCTGGGGGAAAACGATATAGCTGCGCACGTGTTTAATCAGGGCAGACAACACTCTGGTCAGCACTATTGAGAACATTGGCTGTGACATTCCTGCTGCCAAGCCCACTCTCACTTGGAAGGAGCCAGTTGCCAGGAAATGGAGCACAGATAGGACTTGCACAAGAGGGGGGATCCCGGTGGGGTGACGGATAGCAGATATCAGGTCAGGGTCCAATTGGGCACACAGCTCTGTGATTGTGGCCCTGTCCAGTCTATAGGTGAGGATAATATGCCTGTCCTCCATTGTTGCCAAGTCCACCAGGGTTCTGTACACTGGGGGATGTCTCCAACTCCTATTCACCCGCAGCGGTTGCAATCTATGGGGCAAAACGGTGGGCAGCTGGTCAGTATCTCATATTTCCAAACACTACACTTCATTGCATGTTATGACTGTAACAGTATGTTGTTGGATAGGTCAAAATGGTGCTTATGTGTACTGTGACACAGTTAGGTGCCATGGCCTGCCCCCCCTGAAATGGCGTCCGCCTGTCCTGTATGGAGGGACATGTGGAAATGAGGTAATTCCGCTGACGTTGTGCGCCGTTGAGGGAGGCGGTCGAGAGCCGCTGTGCAACTCTTCATTGGTGACGGTATGCACCGTTGCGGACGTGACCAGCATTTTCTATTTATTCACTCACTTGCTACCTGACCTTCAACAGGAGAGGACCTACACTGCATGTGCTGCTGTGACCTGTGTCTGAAACCGACCATGGCTTGTGTCACTGGGGAAAGGGCCCCTGCCTTCACGGCGGCAGAGTTGGAGAGACTGGTGGATGGGGTCATACCCCAGCACCGAATGCTGTATGGGCCTCCAGACCAACAGGTGAGTACACTGTGAGCACGATGCATGGGGCATGAATGCATGGAATGCTGTCTGTGAAGGCCTCGTGTAGGGGGGGTTGGTGAAGGGCCCTAGGCAGCGTGCTGCATGTATGTGTGGCCATGTCTGTGCGTAAGGAGATGTGAGGGGCTATGGTGGCCCATGAGTGTAATAGGCAGGACGGTTAGACTAATATCTTTCCCTGTGTCCATTTCCCTGCAGGTCAGCACCCATCAGAAAAAGGGTATATGGCGTGCCATCGCCAATGACGTACGGACCCTGGGGGTTTACGGCAGGCAGAGCACCCACTGTCGCAACTGGTGGGAGGACCTGAGACGCTGGGCACGGAAGATGGCAGAGGCCCAGCTGGGTATGGCCTCCCAACGAGGAAGGGGGGCCTGTCGAACGCTGACCCCCCTGATGGCCCACATACTGGCGGTGGCCTATCCGGAGCTAGATGGGTGCTTGGGGGCATCACAGCAGCCACAAGGGGGTGAGTACAGTGCCCTAATTTACAACTTGCGCGTGGTGGGGTGATATCCGGGTGGGGGATGTGGGCCTGTGGGTGCCCCCAGGCCAGGCTGGACATTGCAGGGTAGGTCCCATGTTGGGCAGGGTCTGATGTAAACTTCTTCCAACCAAGCTAGTAGGCATCCACTACTGGGCAGGGGTCTGTGGGTCTCAGTTATGCTGCAATTGGCGTTAGGTGTCCATGTCTATGGGCTGGTGACTAGAATTGTGACTGGTAGTGCATTGCCTACTGTAGAGGACTGTTCCCTATGTGTGTGTGTCGTGTACGCCAATGGTGGTGTTGTTGGGGCCATTGACCAAGTGTACCCTTTGTCTCTTCTCCCCTTTTTGTTTTGTCACCCTGTCCTTATGTGCATTAGCATCATCTGGTGGAGGAACAGAGTCACCAGTGACGGAGGGAGTTGCATCCCACAGGGCCCAGGAGGCCGAATCCACAGCCGGTGAGGGCACCAGTGGGACGGAGGGCAAGGGGAGCACCACAGTGGAGACAGGAGTGAACAGTACTGACACTGATTCCTCCTCCGATGGAAGCTCCCTGGTGGTGGCGGACACCTCTGTGCCCACCCCAACTACAGGTACACCCGCCACACCCTTTACCAGCACCACCCTCCCAGCAGCCCCTCAGCAAGTTTCCCGTGCCCGCCCACCCAGGAGCGTGGGCATATCCTTCACCCCAGGCACCTCAGGCCCTGCCCCAGTTAGCCCTGCTGCCCTGGGTGAGGAGGCTATTGACCTCCTGCGATCCATCTCTGTTGGGCAGTGAACCATTGTGAATGCCATCCAGGGGCTGGCAGCCCAAATGCAACAGACCAATGCATTCCTGGAGGGCATTCACACTGGCATGGCGGCCCTACAGAGATCAATCCAGGTTCTGGCCTCCTCTCTGATGGCAGCCATTGTCCCTGTTTCTAGCCTCTCCCCTCCAACTTCCTCTACCCAATCCCATTCCCCTCAACCCCAACCTATCCCAAGTACACAGGCAGACCAGTGTGCACGCAAGACAACACACAGGAGTGGTTCAGGCAAACACAAGCACCACACATTCTCCCACAGGCACTCAAACAAAAACCATCCAGATGCAGACATACCAACATCCACTGCCTCCACTGTGACCCCCTCTTCCTCCTCGTCCACCTTCCTCCCAGTTGCGTCTACACTCACACCTGCATGCACTACATCCTCATCCACTTCCACCATCACCACCACTCCTATCACTACACGCCCATCACTGGCAGTCACCACCCCCACATCCATGCACACGTACCCTGTGTCCTCTACCACTGTGTCTGTGCCCCCTCCTCCCGAAGTACACAAATGCAAGCACTCAGACACCCAACAGCCATCCACCTCACAACAGCATCCTCCAGCCCATGCACCTGCACCCAAAATCATCAGACAGACACCTCCTACAACCATTTCCTCTTCCTCCACTCCCAAACCTTCACCCTCTTCCCGCCCCAATGTCCCTAAGAAGCTTTTCCTCTCCACCGTTGACCTCTTCCCTACCACTTACAGGCAGGAAGGACAGGAGGCCTGGTGCTGGGACTCAATCGGAGCCCCTACCACCAACCATGGTGGTTCAGCCATCCGAAAGGGGAAGAGCTGGAGCCATCCCCCACCACTGGCAGCACCGCCACCAGCACAACCACTAGCACCACTGCCAGCAGCTGCAGCCCCAGTGGGCAGCCATCCCAGGCTGCAGGGAAAGGGCTAGAGCATACCCCCACCACCGCCAGCCCCAGCACCGCCACTAGCACCACTGCCACCTCTGAGCAGCCATGACCCCTGGCGAATAGTGTGTAGTCCTGCATCCACGGGCTGTTGTGGGGCCTGGCCCCTGCAAATCCTGTGGGTCTGACACCCAGTTGAGAGACTGTGACCTTGCACTCCCCAAGATCTGTATCACAGGGCACAATACCCCCTCCAGAACCAGTGGAAGAAGCCATCCACTAACCCCATCCTCCACAGGATGAAGCTCACTGGGCACAATGCCCAATCCAGAACTAGTGGAAGAAGCCATCCACTCACCCCATCCTCCACAGGATGAAGCTCACTGGGCACAATGCCCCCACCAGAACCAGTGGAAGTAGCCATCCACTAGAGAGACTGTGGCCTTGCACTCCCCAGGACCAAGCAGTGGGCACACCACCTACTTGAGAGACTGTGGCCTTGCACTCCCCAGGACCAAGCAGTGGGCAACCACCCATTTGAGTTACTGTGGCCTTGCACTCCCCAGGACCAAGCAGTGGGCAAACCACCCACTTGAGAGACTGTGGCCTTGCATTCCCCAGGACCAAGCAGTTGGCAAACCACCCATTTGAGAGACTCTGGCCTTGTACTCCCCAGGCCCAGGACCAAGCAGTGGGCAAACCACCCACTTGAGAGACTGTGGCCTTGCACTCCACAGGACAGCACACAGGGCATGTTACCCCCTCCAGGACCAGTGGTGTTGTGCCATCTTCCGGCTGAGGTGCCCCCCCATTCCCCGGCCCTCTGAGGTGCCTGTGTATTTTCGACCTGATGCCACTGCAGTGTTCTCTCCGTGTTGTTGCAGGAGTAAGGTGAGGCCTTGGCCTATGTGTTGTGGCCCTGTGGCCCACGGACATTGAGGACTTGGCAGTACCCCTACATTTGTAAGTATGTATATACATTTGGATTTTGATGCACTCATTCATCGTATTACACTCACTTTCTTCAAATCATTTTCTCCTTGCATTATTCCTGAGGGGTACGGGGTAGATATGTTATGTTGCTGCTTCTGGTTGTGTGTATGGTGTTGGGGGTGGGGGTGGGTGGGGGTGTGTTGCGTGTATGTGTCACTCTCGTTTTCCTCCCCCTCGCTTGTGTGCTAGGCGGAAGTACTCACCGTGGCCGTCTTCGCCGGCATTGGTGTTCATAATGTAGCAGAAGGTAGACGAGCAGGGGGAAAATTTACAACTCGGGCTCCATGGCGTAGTGGTTGTTTCCTCGGACTCCACAGGTCAGTCCTTTGACTTCTGAGATCTGTTTGTGCCAGGCTTTTGATGTCATTGATACCGCCCCAGAAAAGGTGGCGGATAGGCCAGTCATAATAGAGTGGGCGGTACATTGTCTTCCGCCTGGCTATTGGCGGTTACCGCCGTGGTGCTTGTTGATTCCGCCCTGGTGGTCGGTGTGTTAAAGTGGCTGTCTGCCTGAGCGGTTTCCGCCCTGGTCATGATTCCATTTTTGTTACCGCCGGCCTGTTGCCGGTATTACCGCCGCTTTATCACCGACCGCCAGGGTTGTAATGAGGGCCTTAGTTTTTTAGTGAGGACAAATGCAACTGTTATAACCCCCTTACTTCAAACTAAATTCCTAGGGATTTGTATGCGACTACTCAATTTAATCTCAGCTGATCTAAATGCAAATGACCAATTTACTTAAATTTGCATGCAAAAACAATAATCTTTGTATCTTTGATATTAATTGCAAGTTTATTCAAAGTGTTACTGCCTTCTGAAAGCCAATCACCATCTATCCAATAGGACGCTGGCATCAGGACATTGTAAGATTGCCAACTGGTGATTAGCTAGTTTCGTTGGAACTGTGTTAGCTTTGCTTATGCAAGTGCCAAGGAAAGCTATGTAAGAAGCTGAAAAGCTGGGGCGCCACCCCACAATCTGTAAATTAGAAGCAATGGGGGTTTTCTAAAGAAAAATGTCAAAGTCATGTCTGTGCAATTAAAAACATGAATGGTGCAGGGTGTGGCTTGGAGCACAAGCAGGATGGTCACCTAAACTTCATACTCTGAAGACTTGAATGCAATCGATTGGCATTCTACCCGAAAGAGGCAGATAAGTGTTCCGGATTATCCCCAGAGTCTAAATCAACATTCTAGCTTTTATTTTGCCCCTTCTAAGCCATCCTCCGAACTCATTGTAGGCCTGGCAGACTGTGAATATGGCACCAGCGGCACGAGGAACCACTAAAACGCTGCTATACACCCCCCAAAGGTCAGCCGACCAAACCTCCGATTGAAGCTCAGCTGCTATAAGGTAAAGCGCTCACCTCTCTCATTTCTTTCCTCCCCAACAATAATCTCCATGTGCAGCGTCCCGATGTGCGATAATCACCCAAGTGAGAACATCAACATGGTGCTGCAGTAAATGCACCCATGATCACCCACTGCCTTTTTGAACCCCAACTAGCACTGCTTCGGGAATACAACAAATCTTATTCCCATGGTGTGTGCTTTTAATGATCCAGCGACTCGAAGCCCCCCCCAACAACATGCTCAGTTAATGTGAAGACCAGGGAAAGGACTCCGACCGGCCTATCTCACACACCTACAGCCTCTCATACAAATTACATGCATGCACTGTTACAAGGCACCACTGCGGCCCTCTGTTCATTCCATCACCTCTGCATTCTTGCATGACTTTGACAATTTCAGCAACTAGGCATCCAAGTCCATTGTGCCTCCACATGTGGCTCATTTAGTGAGGGCAGACAAGAGGACTCAGGCACCCACATCAATCTAAGGTCCACACACACAGTCACAATGGATTGCCCTTTGCAAGCCTGAGATAACTACGGGCATGCATGAAAAACAACTAAACAGTGCTCCTGTCACAAACACCATTGCATCCTGTATATCGCTAAAGCAGGCACCATCATAAATCTGTGAAATGGTAGTGCCTTCACTGGTGTCAGTATTATAGTCAGCACTCTCAAGCAGTCAACCTGAAAGTGTACACTCCTAGAGAAGTACCTTGCTGTCATTATACTCCTGGAATTCTGACCCGTGCTCTGGGGGATGTTACTGTAATTGAGGGGATGCAACTCCATATATAACGCTACACATGGCAGTGCCACGTGGCCCGACTGAACATAATACAACCTACAACCCGTGAAAGCTTACAAGGGATGAGCAAGACAGGCGAAAGACTGGCAAGAGCCAATGCCGCTTTGACAAACCAACCCCAACCGCAGAATACCTGAAGGCAAAGTGAATGACTCACCTAGCTATAGATGTCAATACTGGGCTCAAATCTACTGCAACTCACTATGGCCCTCATTACAACTCTGGCGGTCGGTGGTAAAGCGGCGGTAAGACCGCCAACAGGTCGGCAGAAAAAAAATGGAATCACGACCATGGCGGAAATCGCTAACATAGACAGCCACTTTAACACTCCGACCGCCATGGCGGTACAAACAAATAGCATGTCGGTCACCGCCAACAGACAGGCGGAAGACAATGTACCGCCCACACCATTATGAGAGGCCAATCCACCACCTTTTCCAGGGCGGATTCAACGCGACAAAAACACAGCAGAAACAGGACTTGGAAGGGAAAACCCTCACCTCTACACACCCCGCGAGGAACCAGGACGCCATGGAGCCGGAACTCCAAGTTCTACCTGCCATTCTCTTTCTGCTCCTCTACCAGGAGCACGACCGACGGCGGCGACCACCACGGTGCGTACTGCACCTACGACACAGTGGAGGGGGGAGGGAAAAGAGAGTTACACACACACGCAACACGCAACACCCCCACCCTCACCCACAACAACATACACACAAATACATGTTAAAACATTACATTTACACCCTCCTACCCCCTCTGGAACAATACAAGGACAAAAGGAAATGATTTGAACGATTGTAATCAGGAAAAATCAATTAGTCAAAAATATATACACACTATTAACAAATATGTACACCAAGATTTCAAGTCCATTTACTGCACCTACATAGTCCGTGGACCACTCCGTGGACCACTGGTCCCAAAATGCATGTGCGAGGCCCACACTCAATACCCGATCCAAATGGAGAGAACACTGCTGGGGCATCAGATCAAAATAAAACAGGCACCTCAGGGGGAAGGGGGGGCACCTCAGCCGGATGAGTGCACGACGCCAGATCCACGAGGGGGCTCAATGCTCATTGATGTATCCTGGGGAGTGCAAAGCCACAGTCTCTCAAGTCTCTCCAGTGGGTGGTTTGCCCACTGCAGTGCAAAGCCACAGTCTCTCAAGTCTCACCAGTGGGTGGGTTGCCCACTGCTTTATCCTGGGGAGTGCAAAGCCACAGTCTCTCAAGTCTCTCCAGTGGGTGGGTTGCCCACTGCTTTATCCTGGGGAGTGCAAAGCCACAGTCTCTCAAGTCTCTCCAGTGGGTGGTTTGCCCACTGCTTTATCCTGGGGAGTGCAAAGCCACAGTCTCTCAAGTGGATAACAGTTTCCACTGGTTCTGGAGGGGGCTTTGTACCCAGAGTGCTTCATCCTGCCATGGACTGAGGTAGTGGATGTGATACTCCACTGACGGTGGGCCCCTGGAATTGACCACCAGCCACGTACGCCTGACAACTGGGGATGGCAGCCATGTCTGCAGTGGTGCCACTGGCACAAGATGTGGCATGGCCTCTGGCGGTGCTGGCGGCGGCTTCAGTAGCGGCGGTGCTTGCGGCGCTCATTGGGCAGCGGTGCTGGTGGGTGGCTCAGTGAGCATGCTGCTGGCGGCAGTGTCCTGGGCAACGGTGCTGGTGGGTGGCTCAGTGAGCGTGCTGCTGGCGGTGGTGTCCTGGGCAGCGGTGCTTGTGGCGGCGGTGCATATGGCAGTGTCGGTGGCGGTCTTGTCCGCCGTGCAGGTTGTGGGCGACTTCCCTTTCTTTTTCTGGCCCTTCCTCACCTTGGACGGTGGCGCAGCTGTCTTGCCACTCACAACTGTAGTCCTGGGAGAGCCCTTGGTGGAAGGTGTTTTGGCCTTCTCCCTCTGGGCTGTGGCCAACTTCTTGAGTTTTTGAGGTGGGGGAATGTCCTCTTCCTGGCCCTTGGCACACTGGCTGTCCTGCTGCTTGGCGCACTCCAGAAGCCGGTTACTGCTGGCACCACTGTTCCCGGTGATGTGATGGCTGAGGTGCTGGGTTGGGACCTGGAAAGGCGGGCCCTAGGGGATGGAAGGGGTGAGGCAGGTGTAGGGAAGAGGTCAAGGTTTGACAGGAAAAGTTTTTTAGACACACTGGGACGGGTAGATGGAGGGGGTTTGAGAGTGGAGGAAGAGGTAGTGGTTGTAGGAGGTGTTCGTTTGCTGACTTTGGGTGAAGGTGCATGGGCTGGAGGCTGTCGTGAGGTGGATGGCTGTTGGGTGGGTGTGTGACTGCGTTTGTGTAGTTTGGGAGGTAGGCTCACAGACACACTGGGAGAGGACACAGGGGATGTGTGAATGGTAGGGGGGTGGGGAGTGCACGTGAGCGGTGTGTGGTGATGGGCGTGCTAGTGATGGACGTAGTGGCTGAAGGTGTAGTGCATCCAGGTGTGAGTGGAGACGTGACAGGGAGGGAGGAGGGGGACACAGTGGAGTATGTCTGCTTGGGTATGATGCTTGTGTGAGTGCCTGTGGGATGTGTGGTGCTTATGTTTGCCAGAGCTACCCTTGTGTGTTGAGGTGTATGCATGCTGGTCTGATGGTGTGCTTGTGATAGGCTGAGGTACTGGGGATTGGGTCTGGCTGGAGGAAGTTGGAGGGGGGAGGCTGGACACAGGGACAATGGCTGCCATCAGTGCTGAGGCCAGAGTCTGAAAAGCTCGCTGTTGGGCTGCCTGACCAGAATGAATGCCCTCCAGGTATGCATTTGTCTCTTGCAACTGCCTCTCTACACCCTGGATGGCGTTCAGAATGGTAGACTGCTCAACAGTGAGGGATCTGAGGAGGTCAATGGCCTCCTCACTGAGGGCAGCAGGGCTGACAGGGGCAGGGGCTGAGGTGCCTGGGGCGAAGGAGATGCCCACCCTCCTGGGTGAGCGGCCACGGGACACACGCTGAGGGGCTGCTGGGAGGGTGGTGGCGGCTGTACCTGTAGATGCGGTGGGCACAGAGGGGCCCACCACCGCAAGGGAGCTCCCATCAGAGGAGGAGTCGGTGTCGCTGCTCTCAGCTCCTGTCCCCACCATGGAGCTCCCCTCCGTCCCACTGGTGAATTTGGAGTCTATAGTCTTGCCCTTCATGGCCATGTGGGATGCAGCTCCCTCCTGCTCCGGTGGCACTGCTCTTCCGCGTGATGATGCTAATGCACACAAGAACAGGGAGACCACAAAAAGGGGCGGAAAGAAAGTAGAAAGACATGTTCAGTGCATGCAATACCGCTACCGTTGGCGGACACTACAGACACAGCAGCCCTCTGCACTACGCCATGCACTTAGAATTCCCTATTTAATCACAGGGACATGGGTTGCATGGCCTATGCCAATTGCTGCACACATGGAAGTCACAGGAGCCTTACTAGGGGTAGATGGCTCTTAACACTGGTGGGCTGGGGTGCCACATAGCCTGCCTCACGAAGGGACCTTGCCTGCAAAACTAGCCCTGGCCTAGGGTAACCCACTGCCCACCTCCCCCACCCAGACACGTCCCATGAGTGCTAAATCAGCTGAATGAGAGTGTACTCACCCCCTTGTGGCTGCTGTGATGCCCTCAAGCGCCCATCCAACTCCGGATACGCCACCGCCAGGATCCGGAACATCAGGGGGGTCATGGTGCGACGGACACCCCTCCCATGTTGGGAGGCCATCCCCAGCTGGGCCTCCGCCGTCTTCTTGCTCCAGCGGCGAATGTCCTCCCATCTTTTACAGCAGTGGGTGCTCCATCTGTGGTGGACCCCCAGGGTCCGGACTTCCTTGGCGATGGCACGCCAAATGTCCTTCTTCTGGTGGGTGCCGACCTACAGGAGTAGTACAGGGGAAAAGGAGAAAATATAACCGTCCAGACTGTCACAGTCATTGGCCCACGTTCCCACCCTTGCCCTGACGCACATACGCTCACTGTTGTTTCATGCACGCCTCATTTCCCCCCCCATCTCCCATCCACACCACTCCAAACAGGCATTGCCCATACAGCATACTCACAGTGTACTCACCTGTTTGTCTGGAGGACCGTAGAGTAGCGTGTACTGGTGGAGGACCCCATCCACTAGTTTGTCCAACTCCTCCGATGTGAAGGCGGGGGCCCATTCCCCAGACACTGTAGCCATTGTCGCTTCCAGACTGAGGTCACAGCAGCACTTGCAGTGTAGGTCCTCTCCTGTCGAAGATCAGGTATCAAGTGAGTGAACAGACAGAAAATGGCGGTCACGTCCACGGCGGTGCGGACCGTCACCACCAGCGTACATCGTCATTGGCTCCTGGGACCTATATGGTCCAATGTTAACCAATGGAGGATTGCGCCGCGGTCTTCGACCGCCTACCACGACGGTGTACAATGCCAACGCAGTTACCTCATATCCCATTGTCCCACCTAACAGGTCAGGTAGCCGCCATTTCGGGGGGCCACATGGCATTAATTTTAAATGCGTCACACATATCTAGGCCTTGCATACACACTAAGACAGGCACATAGCGGATTGACAAATGTGTGCAATAAAGTTGTGTTTTCGTACCTCAGTGTTGGCTGACCCTCTGCTCGCTATTCTCATCCATAGGGCATGTCCGCTGGGGCAGGTGAGGAGATGGCGGCATCCTCCGGTGTACAGACCGCTGGTGGACCTGTCGACAATGGAAGAGCGACATGTAATAGTCACTTACAGACTTGATCATGCCACAATCCATGAACTGTGTGCCCAGTTGGAGCCAGACCTGATATCAGCTATCCGCCATCCCACAGGTATCCCCACTCTAGTGCAGATGCTGTCAGTACTCCATTTCCTGGCAAGTGGGTCTTTTCAAACTACAGTGGCCATAGCATCAGGGATGTCCCAGCCAATGTTCTCCAATGTGTTGTCCAGAGTGTTGTCTGCCCTGCTGAAACACATGTGCAGCTACATCGTGTTCCCTCAGGTGGGGGATTTGCCTACAGTGAAAGTTGACTTCTATGCTATGGGACATATCCCCAACATCATAGGTGCCATTGATGGGACACATGTGGCCTTGGTCCCCCCGCAGGAGTGAACAGGTGTACAGAAACCGGAAGAGTTACCATTCTATGAATATGCAGATGGTGTGTTTGGCCGACCAGTACATCTCCCATGTGAATGCCAAGTTTCCTAGCTCAGTGCATGACGCTTACATTCTGAGGAATAGCAGCATCCCTTATGTGATGGGGCAACTCCAGAGGCACCGTGTGTGGCTATTAGGTGAGTGTAGGAAAGTACCATCTTGCCTGGCATGTTACCCCCATTTTTCACTGTATATATGTTGTTTTAGTTGTATGTGTCACTGGGACCCTGGTAACCCAGGGCCCCAGTGCTCATAAGTGTGCCTGAATGTGTTACCTGTGTAGTGACTAATTGTCTCACTGAGGCTCTGCTAATCAGAACCTCAGTGGTTATGCTCTCTCATTTCTTTCCAAATTGTCACTGACAGGCTAGTGACCATTTTTACCAATTTACATTGGCTTACTGGAACACCCTTATAATTCCCTAGTATATGGTACTGAGGTACCCAGGGTATTGGGGTTCCAGGAGATCCCTATGGGCTGCAGCATTTCTTTTGCCACCCATAGGGAGCTCTGACAATTCTTACACAGGCCTGCCACTGCAGCCTGAGTGAAATAACGTCCACGTTATTTCACAGCCATTTTACACTGCACTTAAGTAACTTATAAGTCACCTATATGTCTAACCTTTACCATTGTAAAGGTTAGGTGCAAAGTTACTTAGTGTGAGGGCACCCTGGCACTAGCCAAGGTGCCCCCACATTGTTCAGAGCCAATTCCCTGAACTTTGTGAGTGCGGGGACACCATCACACGCGTGCACTACATATAGGTCACTACCTATATGTAGCTTCACCATGGTAACTCCGAATATGGCCATGTAACATGTCTATGATCATGGAATTGCCCCCTCTATACCATCCTGGCATAGTTGGCACAATCCCATGATCCCAGTGGTCTGTAGCACAGACCCTGGTACTGCCAAACTGCCCTTCCTGGGGTTTCACTGCAGCTGCTGCCAACCCCTCAGACAGGCAGCTGCCCTCCTGGGGTCCAGCCAGGCCTGGCCCTGGATGGCAGAACAAAGAACTTCCTCTGAGAGAGGGTGTGACACCCTCTCCCTTTGGAAAATGGTGTGAAGGCAGGGGAGGAGTAGCCTCCCCCAGCCTCTGGAAATGCTTTGTTGGGCACAGATGTGCCCAATTCTGCATAAGCCAGTCTACACCGGTTCAGGGACCCCTTAGCCCCTGCTCTGGCGCGAAACTGGACAAAGGAAAGGGGAGTGACCACTCCCCTGACCTGCACCTCCCCTGGGAGGTGTCCAGAGCTCCTCCAGTGTGCTCCAGACCTCTGCCATCTTGGAAACAGAGGTGCTGCTGGCACACTGGACTGCTCTGAGTGGCCAGTGCCACCAGGTGACGTCAGAGACTCCTTGTGATAGGCTCCTTCAGGTGTTGCTAGCCTATCCTCTCTCCTAGGTAGCCAAACCCTCTTTTCTGGCTATTTAGGGTCTCTGTCTCTGGGGAAACTTTAGATAACGAATGCAAGAGCTCATCCGAGTTCCTCTGCATCTCCCTCTTCACCTTCTGATAAGGAAACGACCGCTGACCGCGCTGGAAGCCTGCAAACCTGCAACATAGTAGCAAAGACGACTACTGCAACTCTGTAACGCTGATCCTGCCGCCTTCTCGACTGTTTTCCTGCTTGTGCATGCTGTGGGGGTAGCCTGCCTCCTCTCTGCACCAGAAGCTCAGAAGAAATCTCCCGTGGGTCGACGGAATCTTCCCCCTGCAACCGCAGGCACCAAAAATCTGCATCACCGGTCCCTTGGGTCTCCTCTCAGCACGACGAGCGAGGTCCCTCGAATCCAGCGACTCTGTCCAAGTGACCCCCACAGTCCAGTGACTCTTCAGCCCAAGTTTGGTGGAGGTAAGTCCTTGCCTCACCTCGCTGGGCTGCATTGCTGGGAACCGCGACTTTGCATCTACTCCGGCCCCTGTGCACTTCCGGCGGAAATCCTTTGTGCACAGCCAAGCCTGGGTCCACGGCACTCTAACCTGCATTGCACGACTTTCTAAGTTGGTCTCCGGCGACGTGGGACTCCTTTGTGCAACTTCGGCAAGCACCGTTTCACGCATCCTTGTAGTGCCTGTTTCTGGCACTTCTCCGTGTGCTACCTGCTTCAGTTAGGGCTCTTTGTCTTGCTCGAAATCCCCTCTCTCTTCAGGTCCAATTTGCGACCTCCTGGTCCCTCCTGGGCCCCAGCAGCGTCCAAAAACGCCAAATGCACGATTTGCGCCTAGCAAGGCTTGTTGGCATCCTTCTGGCGGGAAAACACTTCTGCACAACTCTCCAAGGCAAGGGGGATCCGTCCACTAAAGGGGAAGTCTCTAGCCCTTTTCGTTCCTGCAGAAACCGCAGCTTCTTCTGTCCAGTCGAAGCTTCTTTGCACCCGCAGCTGGCATTTCCTGGGCATCTGCCCATCTCTGACTTACTTGTGACTTTTGGACTTGGTCCCCTTGTTCCACAGGTACCCTAGATTGGAAATCCACAGTTGTTGCATTGCTGGTTTGTGTCTTTCCTGCATTATTCCTCTAACACGACTATTTTGTCCTTAGGGGAACTTTAGTGCACTTTGCACTCACTTTTCAGGGTCTTGGGGAGGGTTATTTTTCTAACTCTCACTATTTTCTAATAGTCCCAGCGACCCTCTACAAGGTCACATAGGTTTGGGGTCCATTCGTGGTTCGCATTCCACTTTTGGAGTATATGGTTTGTGTTGCCCCTATCCCTATGTTTCCCCATTGCATCCTATTGTAACTATACATTGTTTGCACTGTTTTCTAAGACTATACTGCATATTTTTGCTATTGTGTATATATATCTTGTGTATATTTCCTATACTCTCACTGAGGGTACACTCTAAGATACTTTGGCATATTGTCATAAAAATAAAGTACCTTTATTTTTAGTATAACTGTGTATTGTGTTTTCTTATGATATTGTGCATATGACACTAAGTGGTACTGTAGTAGCTTCACACGTCTCCTAGTTCAGCCTAAGCTGCTCTGCTAAGCTACCATTATCTATCAGCCTAAGCTGCTAGACACCCTATACACTAATAAGGGATAACTGGGCCTGGTGCAAGGTGCAAGTACCCCCTGGTACTCACTACAAGCCAGTCCAGCCTCCTACAGTGAGGACATGGACCCTATACAGTGTGAATAGTTGTCTGGGCCTGGGGTTGTCCCTAAGGGTTAGTATGTGTCTAACAGTTGTCCCTCGACATTTGCAGGTGACTCTGGCTACCCCAACCTATCATGGCTACTGACCCCAGTGAGGAATCCCAGGACAAGTGCAGAGGAACATACAATGAGGCACATGAGCGAACTAGGAGGGTTATAGAGAGGACCTTCGGCCTCCTGAATGCCAGGTTCAGGTGCATCCATATGACAGGTGGTTCCCTATACTACTCACCAAAGAAAGTGTGCCAGATCATCGTGACCTGCTGTATGCTGCACAACTTGGCTTTGCGATGACAGGTGCCTTTTCTGCAGGAGGATGGTCCTGAAGGAGGTGCTGTGGCAGCTGTGGAGCCTGTGGGCAGTGAAGAAGAGGAGGCAGAAGAAGAGGACATGGACAACAGAAACACCGTGATCCATCAATACTTCCAGTGAGACACAGGTAAGAAGACATCACTGCCTCCTACATCTGATACACTTGTTCTACCTCTCATCTGTCTGTCACTTTCACCCAGTGTAAGGACCCTGATTTGTCACTTTCCCTTTCGATTTCTCAGATGTGGATCCCACTGTGTGACCTCTTCTATGTTTCCTCATGGACTAGAGCTATGTGACATAGGTATGTTGACAATAGAATGGACATTGCTATTTCCCTCAGTTATTGCAAATACACATTGGTGAAAGCACAGACTGACTCCAGATTGTTTTGTGATTTAAAGGTGTTTATTTAAGTGCTAAATAGTGGACGGTGTTGTAAAATGGTCAGGGGTCATGGTGGAGGAATGTCCATGGCAGAGTCCAGTATATTAGTTTCACAGGTGCATTGTCCAAAGGGGCATAGGAAGTGGAGCTGGGGCAGTTTAAGGATGGACAGGGTGACAAAGTGGGACAGAAGGATGACAATCAGGGTGGTCTCATTTCTTGGCAGGGGTCTTAGCATTGTTCTCTGTCTTTGTCCTGGATCTCAGGGACCGCTTGCGGGTGGTTCTCCATCTGCAGGGGGTGGGGTGCTGGTGTTGTGGTCCTGTGGCGGTGCCTCCTGTCCACTAGCGGCGGGGGAGTTGGTGGGCAGTTCATCGTCCAGGCTAGTGTCAGGGGCCCCTTGTTGTGCCACAGTGTCCCTCCTGGTGTTCACGAGTTCCTTCAGCACCCCTACAGTGGTGCCCAGGGTGGTATTGATGGATTTGAGTTCCTCCCTGAACCCCAAATACTGTTCCTCCTGCAGCCGCTGGGTCTCCTGAAACTTGGCCAGTACCGTTGCCATCATCTCCTGGGAATGATGGTAGGCTCCCATGATGTTGGAGAGGGCCTCGTGGAGAGTGGGTTCCCTGGGCCTGTCCTCCCCCTGTCGCACAGCAGCCCTCCCAGTTCCCCGGTTTTCCTGGGCTTCTGTCCCATGAACCGTGTGCCCACTACAACTGTCCCCAGGTCCCTGCTGTTCTAGGGGTGGTGCGTTAGCTTGGGTTCCCTGTAGTGGTGGACACACTGCTGCTTGACGTGTCCTGGGGACAGAGGTATGGGCCCGCTGGGTGGGTGCTGTGCTGGTGTTTCCTGGGGCGGGAGGCTCTGTGGTGGCCTGTGCCAGTGTGAGGGGAACCGACTGTCCCGAGGTTCCAGATGGGCCGGGCTGGTTATCTAGATCCAGTTGGACAGAGCTGATGTCATCACTGTGGGTCTCTTCTGTGGGTGGAGTGGACATGTCTGGAACCTCCTGTCCAATGACATTGGGTAGGGGTCCTGCAGGGGTGTAAAGGCATGATTATTGCATCTTTGTGTGCCATGGTGTGCAATGGGTGGGTGACCCTGTACCCCAGTGCTTCCATTCATGTGTAGGACCTTGTGTGATGATTGTTTAGGGGTCTGTATGGGTATGTGTAATGGCCATGGATTGGTGATGGGTGTCCATGCTTTGTTGTTGCATGCAGGGCCTGGTGTTGGGATATGTGCTTTGTGATAGTTGGACATCTGTGAGGAGTTGGAGTGATGGGGGTGAGGGCGAGGGTGGGGGTATGTGATAGCATGCAGGTATGGTGGGGGATGTAATAGTTACGATTTGACTTACCAGAGTCCATCCTCCAGCTACTTCTGCAAGGCCCTCCGGATGCAGTATAGCCAAGACCTGCTCCTCCCATGTTGTTAGTTGTGGGGGAGGAGGTGGGGGTCCTCCGCCAGTCCTCTGAACCACGATGTGGTGTCTTGGGACCACGGAATGTACCTTCCCCCGTAGGTCGTTCCACCTCTTCCTGATGTCATCCCATGTTCTTGGATGCTGTCCCACTGCGTTGACCCTGTCCACGATTCTGCGCCATAGCTCCATCTTCCTAGCTATGGTGGTGTGCTGCACCTGTGATCCGAATAGCTGTGGCTCTACCCGGATGATTTCCTCCACCATGACCCTGAGCTCCTCCTCAGAAAATCTGGGGTGTCTTTGTGGTGCCATGGGGTGGTGTGGGTGATGTGTGAGGTGGTGTGTGTTGTGATGTGTGGGGTGATGTTTAGGGGTGTGTGGTGTTTTGTGCGTAGATGTGTATGTGTGATGGTGCTGTGTGCCTCTTTATGCTGGTGTTGTCTTTGCTGTGCTGTCTCTCTGGCCTTCGTCAAAATGTTTGTAGGAAGGGTTTGTGGGTAATGTGGGTGTCTGTTTTATATTGAATTGGGTGTGTGAGAGTGGTGTGTGTATGTGTATCAGGTGTGTGTATTTCGAATTGTCCAATGTGGTTGTGTTTTGTAAGAGTGTGTGTATTTTGAGCGCGGTGGTGTGTACCGCCAATGGAATACCGCGGTTGAAAGACCGCTGCATGGATTCGTGTGTCATGATAGTATGGGCATATTCCTGTTGGCGTGACGATGTCGGTTTTGTTATCGCCAGTTTATCACAGACCTTTGGTGTGGCGGACTTGTGTGGGTGTCTAGATTTTGGCGGATTCCGAGCTGTGGGTCGTACTACCTGTGGCGGAATTCCACGACCGCAGCGGTGTGTTGGCGGTCTTCTGCACGGCGGTAAGCGGCATTTACCGCCAATGTTTTAATGAGGGCCTATGTGTTCCACCCATCAACTGCACAGGGCAATGAGCTAACTTAGCCCAACTGTGATCAGGCTATTGATAACAAAATGTTGTGCAAATACAGAGAAGTGGAACTGTACATGGTGACTCTGCAACAGCATCACCACTGTGTTGTCTTCCAAACATCTCTCCTGGAGAGCAAGTTCTGTAACTTCAACAAAGTGCTTGCAACATGTGTCTGGTCCTATTTACGGAAGCACCGCTACATCCAGAATGACAGACAAAAAAGACTCCAAAGAAAAAGAGATGAAAGACCATTAGGAGGGCAAAGAATAAAAAGCCTCCTTCAAAAGGGCCTAACTAGACTTCCGTGCAATTGAATCACCTGTCAGATCAAAACAAGCCCTAGATGCCAATGACAAAATAGACTTAGGGGGTCATTACAACCCTGGCGGACGGTGTTAAAGCGGCGGTAAGACCGCAAACAGGCCGGTGGAAAAAAAAAAGGGAATTATGACCGTGGCGGAAACCGCCAACAAAGACAGCCACTTTAACACTCCGACCGCCACGGCGGTACAGACAACAGCGCAACGGTCACCGCCAACAGACAGGCGGGAGACAAAGTACCGCCCACAGTATCACAACCCACCAATCCGCCACCTTTTCCGGGGCGGATTCACCGTGGATAAAAACACGGCGGAAACAGCCATTTCAAAGGGAAAATGCTCACCTCAAACACTCCACGAGGACGAAGGGAACCATGGAGCCGGAACTCCAAATACTCCCTGTGATAGTCTTCCTGCTCCTGTACGATAATCAGCAACGCCGGCGCCGAAGACAACGGTGAGTACTCCACCTACGACATAGGGGAGGGGGAGGCAAAAGTCAGGGACACACACACGCAACACCCCCACCCCCACCCCGACCCTCACCCACTGCAACACACACACCAATGCATATCCAAACATCACAGTAACAACCCCCAAACCCCCCGGAAGAATGCAAAGACAAAAAGAAATGAGTGCAACCATTGTAATGTATAAAAATATAGTAAGCTAATATATACAGATATATATATACATTCAACAAAATATACATCACGATTAGTAGTGCAGGTATGCACCATTCAATGTCCGTGGACCACTGGGCCCAAAATGCATGGGCGAGGCCCACACACGATACCTGAGCAAAACGGAGAGAACACTGCAGGGGCATCAGATAGAAATACAACAGGCACCTCAGGGGGAAGGGAAGGGGGGCTCCTCAGCTGGATGACAGCACCATGCCAGATCCACGAGGGGGCTCCATGCCCATTGATGTATCCTAGGGAGTGCAAAGCCACAGTCTCACAAGTCTCTCCGGTGGGTGGCTTGCCCACTGTACCATCCTGGGGAGTGCAAAGCCACAGTCTCACAAGTCTCTCCGGTGGGTGGTTTGCCCACTGTACCATCCTGGGGAGTGTAAAGCCACAGTCTCACAAGTCTCTCCAGTGGATGGTTTGCCCACTGTACCATCCTGGGGAGTGCAAAGACACAGTCTTACAAGTCTCTACAGTAGGTGGTTTGCCCACTGTACCATCCTGGGGAGTGTAAAGCCACAGTCTCACAAGTCTCTCCTCACAAGTCTCTCCAGTGGGTGGTGTGCCCATTGTACCATCCTGGGGAGTGTAAAGCCACAGTCTCACAAGTCTCTCCAGTGGGTGGTTTGCCCACTGTACCATCCTGGGGAGTGCAAAGCCACAGTCTCACAAGTCTCTCCGGTGGGTGGTTTGCCCACTGTACCATCCTGGGGAGTGCAAAGCCACAGTCTCACAAGTCTCTCCGGTGGGTGGTTTGCCCACTGTACCATCCTGGGGAGTGCAAAGCCACAGTCTCACAAGTCTCTCCGGTGGGTGGTTTGCCCACTGTACCATCCTGGGGAGTGCAAAGCCACAGTCTCACAAGTCTCTCCAGTGGGTGGTTTGCCCACTGTACCATCCTGGGGAGTGCAAAGACACAGTCTTACAAGTCTCTACAGTAGGTGGTTTGCCCACTGTACCATCCTGGGGAGTGTAAAGCCACAGTCTCACAAGTCTCTCCTCACAAGTCTCTCCAGTGGGTGGTTTGCCCACTGTACCATCCTGGGGAGTGTAAAGCCACAGTCTCACAAGTCTTTCCAGTGGGTGGTTTGCCCACTGTACCATCCTGGGGAGTGTAAAGCCACAGTCTCACAAGTCTCTCCAGTGGGTGGTTTTCCCACTGTACCATCCTGGGGAGTGTACAGCCACAGTCTCACAAGTCTCTACAGTGGGTGGTTTGCCCACTGTACCATCCTGGGGAGTGCAAAGTCACAGTCTCACAAGTCTTTTCAGTGGGTGGTTTGCCCACTGCTTTATCCTGGGGAGTGCAAAGCCACAGTCTCTCAAGTGGATGACAGTCTCCACTGGTTCTGGAGGGGGACAGGTGCCCAGAGTGCTTCATCCTGTTAAGGACTGAGGTAGTGGATGCTGTTCTCCACTGGTTCTGGAGGGGGACTGGTGCCCAGAGTGCTTCATCCTGTTAAGGACTGAGGTAGTGGATGCTGTTCTCCACTGGTTCTGGAGGGGGACTGGTGCCCAGAGTGCTTCATCCTGTTAAGGACTGAGGTAGTAGATGCTGTTCTCCGCTGGTTCTGGAGGGGAACTGGTGCCCAGAGTGCATCACTCTCCCCGTGACGGTCCCAGTTCCGTCACTGCCCCTGCCGCACATAGGCTACAGGTGCTTTGCATGGCGGTCTTTGCCCTATTCAGCGGTGCTTGCCCTTTTCAGCGGTGCTTGACTTTGCTGTCTCTGACCTGTTCAGCGGTGCTTGCCATGGCGGTCTTTGCCCTGTTCAGCGGTGCTTGCCCTGTTCAGCGGTGCTTGACTTTGCAGTTTCTGACCTGTTCAGCGGTGCTTGCCATGGCGGTCTTTGCCCTGTTCAGCGGTCCTTGCCCTGTTCAGCGGTGCTTGCCCTGTTCAGCGGTGCTTGCCCTGTTCAGTGGTCCTTGACTTTGCAGTTTCTGACCTGTTCAGCGGTGCTTGCCATGGCGGTCTTTGCCCTGTTCAGCGGTGCTTGCCCTGTTCAGCGGTGCTTGACTTTGCAGTTTCTGACCTGTTCAGCGGTGCTTGCCATGGCGGTCTTTGCCCTGTTCAGCGGTCCTTGCCCTGTTCAGCGGTGCTTGACTTTGCAGTTTCTGACCTGTTCAGCGGTGCTTGCCATGGCGGTCTTTGCCCTGTTCAGCGGTGCTTGCCCAGTTCAGCGGTGCTTGACTTTGCTGTCTCTGACCTGTTCAGTGGTGCTTGTTATGGCGGTATTTGCCCTGTTCAGCGGTGCTTGCCCTGTTCAGCGGTGTTTGACTTTGCTGTCTCAGACCTGTGCAGCGGTGTTTGCCATGGCGGTCCCTCATTGCCCAGCGGGGCTGTGGCTGCCGGGGCCCTGCTGGGGACTGACTCTGGCGGTGGTCTCCTGACCAGTGACGATGGGACTGCCCTCCTGGGCACTGACTCTGGCGGTGGCCTCCTGGCCAGTGACGATGGGACTGCCCTCCTGGGCACTGACTCTGGCGGTGGCGTCCTGGCCAGTGAAGATCGGGCTGGCGGAGGCCTCCTGGGCAGCGGGGATGATGGCGGCCTTCTCCGCCGTGCTGCTCTTCCCAGACTTTGGCGCTTTCTTCTGCCCCTTCACCACCTTGGGAGGAGTCACAGCTGAGTCGACACTCCCCCGTGACCCTTGTGAGTGGCTTTGCCGGCTGGAGTCTTCCCCCTATCCCGTCCGCACTGTCCAACTTCTGGTGCTTCGGCTCCGTGTAACACTGGCTGCCCTGGTGCCCGGTGCACTCCACATACCTCTAAAAGGCACCACTGGTACCGGCGATTTTTTGGCTGAGGTGCTAGTACGGGACCTATGAATTGGAGGGGGGGGTGGTGGGAAAGAGGTCAACGTTGCTCAGGAAAAGTTTCTGACGAACACTGGGACGGGTAGCTGGAGGGGGTCTGGGAGTGGAGGAAGAGGAGGTGGTTGTAGGAGGTGTAACTTTAGATGATTTGGGTGCAGGTGCATGTTCTGGAGGCTGTCGTGAGGTGGATGGATGTTGGGTGTGTGTGTGCCTGCGTTTGTGTACTTTGGGAGGGGGCGTCACAGACACACTGGGAGAGGACACAGGGGACGTGTAAATGGTAGTGGGGGTGGTGAGTGCAGGTGAGCGGGGTGTGCTGGTGGGTGTGCTGGTGCGAGTCCTAGTGGCTGTAGTAGTAGTGCATGCAGTTGAGAGTGTAGACGACACTGGGAGGGAGAAGGGAAACGATGAGGAGGGGGACACAGTGGAGGCAGTGGATGTTGCTGTGTCTGTATGTGGGTGATGCTTGTGTGAGTGCCTGTGGGATGTGTGGTGCCTATTTTTGCCTGAGCTTCCCTTGTGTGTTGACGTGTGTGCAGGCTGGTCTGATGGTGTGCTTGGGATAGGCAGAGGTACAGGGGATTGGGTCTGGGTGGAGGAAGTTGGAGGGGGGAGGCAAGGCACAGGGACAATGGCTGCCATCAGTGCTGAGGCCAGAGATTGCAGGGTTCAATGATGGGCAGCCTGACCAGAATGAATGCCTTCCAGGAATGCATTAGTGTGTTGCAACTCCCTTTCTACACCCTGGATGGCATTCACAATGGTAGACTGCCCAACAGTGAGTGACCTGAGGAGGTCAATGGCCTCCTCACTGAGGGCAGCAGAGGTGACAGGGGCAGGGGCTGAGGTGCCTGGGGCGAAGGTGATGCCCACCCTCCTGGGTGAGCGGGCACGGGGCGAAGGCTGAGGGGCTGCTGAGAGGGCGGTGCTGGTAGGGGGGGTGGCGGCTGTACCTGTAGAAGTGGGGGGCACAGATGTTGCCGCCACCACAAGGGGGCTCCCATCGGAGGACGAGTCTGTGTCGCTGGTTGCTGATCCGGTGCCCGCCGTGAAGCGCCCCTCGCCCTCCGTCCCACTGGTGTATTCTGAGTCCGTGGTGTGGCCCTCCATGGCCATGTGGGATGCAGCCCCCTCGTGCTCCGGTGCCACTGTACCTCTGCCTGATGATGCTGATGCACAAAAGAACAGGGAGAGCACAAAAAGCGGGGGGACGACAGAAGAAAGACAGGTTGAGTGCATGGCTTATCGCTACCGTTGGCGGACAATATAGAGACAGCAGCCCCCTGCACTACGCCGCGCTGTTGGGCTCTACAAATGAAGGTCCTGGGATATGGCCTACATGGCTATGGTGGACATCTGCACACATAGATGACACAGGGGCATGTATACCTGTACTTGGCCCTCTACAGAGGTGGGGTGGAGTGGCACATGGCCTGCATTACGGAGGGGCCTAGCCTACGGAACTCGTCCTGGCCTAGGGAAACCCACAGCCCTCCTCCCCCACCCAGACCCCCCTCCACTGCGCGCAAAGTCAGCTGAATGAGAGTGTACCCACCCCCTTGTGTCTGCTGTGATTCCCTCCAGCGCCCATCTAACTCAGGGTAGGCCACCGCCAGGATCCGGAACATCAGGGGGGTCATGGTGCGACGGGCACCCCTCTCACGTTGGGAGGCCATCCCCAGCTGAGCCTCCCCTGTATTCTTGCTCCAGCGGTGAATGTCCTCCCATCTTTTACGGCAGTGGGTGCTCCGTCTCTGGTGGACCCCCAGGGCCCGGACGTCCTTGGCGATGGCACGCCAAATATCCTTCTTCTGGTGGGCGCTGACCTACATGACATGTACAGGGGAAGAAGAGAAGTCATTACCAACTGCACCGTCGAAGTGAGTGGCCCACATCCCTGCCCTTGCCATGTGGCACATGCATTCACAGTCCTTCATGCTCACAGAACTCTGCCCCCTTCCTTCTTACAACCAGCCCTCTCCACCCAGGCATAGCCCATACAACTTGCACCCTATGTACTCACCTGTTGGTCTGGAGGACCGTAGAGTAGCGTGTACTAGGGGAGGACCCCGTCCACGAGCTTCTTCAACTCCTGTGCAGTGAAGGCAGGGGCCCTTTCCCCAGACGCAAGTGCCATTGTCTCTTCCAGACCAAGGTCACAGCAGCACTTGCAGTATAGGTCCTCTCCTGTCGAAGATCAGGTATCGAGTGATTCAACAGATAGAAAATGACGGTCACGTCCGTGGCGGTGACGTCCACGGCGGTGCGTATCATCACCGCCGGCGCACTTCGTCATTGGCTCCTGGGACCCATAGGGTCCAATGTTAACCAATGCAGCTTTGCGCAGCGGTCTTCGACCGCCTACCGCGACGGTGTACAATGCCAGCGCAGTTACCTCACATCCCATTGTCCCAGTTTAGAGGTCAGGTAGCCGCCATTTCAGGGGCCCACATGGCTTCATTTTCAACTGCGTCACACATACCTAGGCCTGGACTCAACACTCTTACAGACAACTTTTTGGATTATGTTTCGTGTTCTGTGTAGCTGTGGGTACATACCTCTGAGTTGCTTGACTATGTGGTCGCTTTTGTCCTTCCTAGGCACCGTCAGGTGGGACATGTGAGGAAATGGCGGAATCCTCCGGTGTACCGACCGCTGGTGGACCTGTTGACAATGGAGGAGCGATATTTAATCATCACCTACAGGTTTGACCGTGCCACAATCCAGGAACTGTGTACCCAGTTGGAGCCAGACCTGATGTCAGCAATCCGCCATCCCACAGGAATCCCCCCTCAAGTGCAGGTGCTATCAGTGCTCCATTTCCTTGCAAGTGGGTCATTTCAAACAACAGTGGCCATGGCATCAGGGATGTCCCAGCCTATGTTTTCCAACGTGTTGTCCAGAGTGTTGTCAGCCCTGCTGAAACACATGAGGAGCTACATCGTTTTCCCTCAGATGGAGGATTTGGCTACTGTTAAAGGTGACTTCTATGCCCTTGGACATATCCCTAACATCATAGGTGCCATTGATGGGACCCATGTAGCTCTGGTCCCCCCCCCATAGGAGTGAACAGGTGTACAGGAACCGGAAGAGTTATCATTCCATGAATGTACAGATGATATGTTTGGCAGACCAGTACATCTCCCAGGTAAATGCTATGTTCCCTGGCTCAGTGCATGATGCCTACATCCTGCGAAATAGCAGCATCCCTTATGTGATGGGTCAACTCCAGAGGCACCGGGTGTGGCTATTAGGGGACTCTGGTTACCCCAACCTGTCATGGCTACTGACCCCAGTGAGGAATCCCAGGACCAGGGCAGAGGAACGCTACAATGAGGCCCATGGGCTGACTAGGAGGGTGATCGAACGCACCTTTGGCCTCCTGAAGGCCAGGTTTAGGTGCCTCCATATGACAGGTGGTTCCCTATTCTACTCACCAAGGAAGGTGTGCCAGATCATCATCGCCTGCTGTATGCTTCACAATCTTGCTTTGCGATGCCAGGTGCCTTTTCTGCAGGAGGATGGTCCAGATGACGGTGTTGTGGCAGCTGTGGAGCCTGTGGACAGTGATGAGGAGGAAGCAGAGGAAGAAGACATTGACAACAGGGACTCAGTCATACAATATTTCCAGTGACACACAGGTGAGAACACTTTCTTGACTACTACAAGTACTTTCACACTTCTACCTCTATCCTGTCTGTCACTTTCAACCAGTATTTGGTAACTGAGTTGTACATTTCCATTACGGTTTCACAGGTGTGGTTACCAACGTGTGTCATCTGCTTGCATCCTTCATGGACTTGTGATGTGTGACATAGGTATGTTGACCTTACTATTGAGAACGGATTTTGTCACTGTCATAGCTAATACACATTTTCTAAATCACAGACTGACTCCAGATTGTTTTGTGGTTCAAGGTTGTTTATTGAAGTGCTAATTATTGGAGGGGGTGGTAAAATGATGAGGGGGGATGGTGGAGGAATGTCCATGGCAGAGTCCAGTCTATTAGTCTCACAGGTGCACTCCCCATATGGGCATAGGAAGTGGAGCTGGGGCAGTTCCAATATGGACAGGTTTACAAAGTGGGACAGTGGGATGACAATCAGAGTGGTCTCATTTCTTGGCGGGGGTCTTGCCATCGTGCTCTGTCCTTTCCCTGGATCCCAGGGAGCGCTTGCGGGGTGGTTCTCCATCTGCAGGGGTGGGGTGCTGGTGTGGTGGTCCTGTGGCGGGGCGTCCTGTCCACTAGCGCCGGCGGAGGTGGTGGGCAGTTCATCGTCCATGCTAGTGTCAGGGGCCCCTTGGAGTGCCACGGTGTCCCTCATGGTGTTCTGTATGTCCTTCAGCACCCCTACGATGGTGCCCAGGGCGGAGCTGATGGTTCTGAGTTCCTCCCTGAAGCCCAAATACTGTTCCTCCTGCAGGCGCTGGGTCTCCTGAAACTTGGCCAGGACCGTAGCCATCGTCTCCTGGGAGTGGTGGTATGCTCCCATGATGGAGGAGAGGGCCTCGTGGAGAGTGGGTTCCCTTGGCCTGTCTGCCCCCTGTCGCACGGCAGCCCTCCCAGTTCCCCTGTGTTCCTGGGCCTCCGTCACCTGGACCGTGTGCCCACTACCACTGTCCCCAGGTCCCTGTTGTTGTTGGGGTGGTGGGTTATCCTGGGTTCCCTGTAGTGGTGGACACACAGCTGATTGACGTGTCCTGGGTTCGGAGGTAAGGGCCCGCTGGGTGGGTGCTGTGCTGGTGTTACCAGAGGGTGGAAGGTCTGTGGTGGGCTGTGCCTGTGTGAGGGGAACCGACTGTCCCGAGGCCCACGATGGTCCGGGCTGGTCATCTGGATCCAGTTGGCCAGAGCTGCTGTCATCACTGTGGGCCTCTTCTGTGGGTGGGGTAGAGATGTCTGGACCCTCCTGTCTGGTGACGTTAGGTAGTGGTCCTGCAGGAGTGTAAAAGTATGATTATTGCATGTGTGTGTGTCATGGTGTGCAATGGGTGGGTGAGCGTGTACCCCAGTGCTAGCATTCCTGTGTGGGGGCTTGTGTGATGATGGTTGGGGGGTGTTATGGGTATGTGCAGTGGGCATGCTTTAGTGAGGGGTGTCCATGCTTTGTTGTGTCATGCAGGGCTTGGTGTTGGGATGGGTGTTTTTTGTTATTAGTACATTAGTGAGAAGTTGGAGTGATAGGGGAGGGGGTGAGGGTGGGGGTGTGTGATAGCATGCAGGTAGGGTGGGGGATATGATAGTTAAGATTTGACTTACCAGTGTCCATTCCTCCACCGACTCCTCCGAGGCCCTCAGGATGCATAATGGTCAAGACCTGCTCCTCCCATGTTGTTAGTTGTGGGGGAGGAGGTGGGGGTCCGCCGCCAGTCCGCTGTACCGCGATGTTGTGCCTGGAGACCACGGAACGCACCTTCCCCCGTAGGTCGTTCCACCTCTTCCTGATGTCGTCCCGATTTCTTGGGTGCTGTCCCACTGTGTTGACCCTGTCGACTATTCTTCGCCATAGCTCCATCTTCCTAGCTATGGAGGTGTGCTGCACCTGTGATCCAAATAGCTGTGGCTCTACCCGTACGATTTCCTCCACCATGACCCTGAGCTCCTCCTCGGAGAACCTGGGGTGTCTTTGCCATGCCATGGGGTGGTGTAGGTGATGTGTGGGGTGGGGTGGTGTATGTGGTGATGAGTGTGGTGATGTGTAGTGGTGTGTGGTGTTTTGTGCATGGATGTTGTGTTGGTGATGGTGTTGTGTGCCTCTGTGTGGTGGGGTTGTCTATTCTGTGCTCTCTCTCTGTCCTTCGTCAATCAGTTTTGGTTGTAGGGGTTTGTGGGTGATGTGGGTGTGTGTTTTATATTGTATTGAGTGTGTGGGAGTGGTGTTTGTATGTGTATCAGGTGTGTGTAATTCAAATTGTCCAATGTGGCGGTGTTTTGGAGATGTGTGTGTATTTTGATCGCGGCGGTGTGTACCGCCAATGGAATACCGCGGTTGAAAGACCACCGCGCGGATTCGTGGGTCGTGATAGCATGGGCGTGTTTCTGTTGGTGTGACGGTGGAGGTTTTGTTATCGCCAGTTTATCACTGACCTTTGGTGTGGCGGACTTGTGTGGGTGTCTGAATTTCGGCGGATTCCGAGATGTGGGTCATAATAGCTGTGGCGGATTTCCACGGCCGCGGCGGTGTATTGGCAGTCTTCTGCACTGCGGTAAGCGGCTTTTACCGCCAATGTTGTAATGACCCCCTTAATCCTTTGCAACCTCTCTCCCCTTCAACAATTAGCACAGAGCACAAAAGTGAACACAGTCCTCCCACAAATCGAGATTCCTGGTTTGCAGAATTACTTCAAATCTCGATCTACATGAATAGGGAACGCAGAATCTAGAATTAGTGTCATAGAAGATGAAAATCTTAAGGACAAAAAGATCTCCCAGGCCTCCACCAAACAGGTAAATATCCTCTCCAGAACCATAAAACATATGTTGAACAAAAATAGAAGCGGAAATCTCAAAATCCTTGGACTCCCTGAAGGATCCGAAAAACAAGCCCCCACATGTGTTTCCTTCCTTGAACAATGGATACCACAAACCCTTCGAATCAAATTTGACAGTCCATTCGAAATTGAAAGGACTCTTAGAGTTCCAACCAGACTGATCTCAGGCTCCAAAAATCTTTGTCTTCTCATCTTCGGACCTCTCCAATTCTAGCAATCAAAGACTATATTGGTTTATGTGAGGAAATCCAACTCTCTCACCTTGAATGGCACATATCAGAATATCCCAGGACTACGCAAAAGAGACAGTGCTTCACAGGAAAGGCTTCTTAGTGCTAAGAAACCCTCTAACAGTGCTGAACATCACCCCCCCTTCATCAGTCCTGACAAATTTAAATTCACCACATGGGAAAAACCCTGATCTTTGAACCTGTTAACGCAAATGGCTTAATTATTAGAAAATATTAATGAATGTTTATGTATTTTGAAGAAACAAAATTAGTAAAAAATGATTAACGTAGAAAAATAATGTGCACATTTGAAATTGTGACCTTGAAGAATGGCCACCAGCATTCACGAATTGTACTAAATATGTGATTAATATACATGAAATATTGAATACGTATTGGATTTATGTAGTAATATGTCATATTGAGCATTATAACCTATGTCTTGTAATAATTGTAGGCCTTAACTTAGCAAGTGTCTTGGCCTAGTCTTGCCAGGCCTCATACAGAAGCTGAATTTCTTAACATCTAATGGAAAATGCTGACAAAATGAACTGACCATGAACTGCTCATTGTTTTAATAGAATGCTTAACTGGAGCTACTGTGAGAACCGACAGACAGGAGATGATGTCTCTGGGAATGTAACTAATAATGTGTAACGTGCATGAGATGTACTTTCCCAGGACTTGAACAATGAAGACCCTAACTAGAGAAGAAGATGCAACCTTTTTGATACCTGACGAGCCGGATGATGAGAACATCGTAAAGCTGGCCAATCAACAACATGTAGTGACCAGTGGTTATGGTGGTAGTTTAAGATTGGTTAGTTATTCATTATTGAGATGTGGATTCTATTTTTCGACATGGCAATTGTAGCAAGAATGATGTTCCCTTAAACCCAAAAATGACTTTTCCAGATCCTGGAACCTGCTAGTAGTGTTAGGTACGTTCTCGGCATTTTAGTGATAGTGTGAGAGTGATAGGTTGCACTTGCACAGCTTATGCAAATCGCAGGTGAATTGTGACGTATATGACAAAAGCTAGGGAGTCTGTGTACTCCAATGAAGTTTTAGTAGGAGTGTGGGTACTCCACAGTATGAGAGTAAGGAAGTCGTCTAACTTCACATGTGTGTGGCGCTTTATGCTAAAAAATTGTCCACGTGGTTGTTGTTGTACGGACCCTGCGTGGTCTAAGACTCCGGAGTATATTGACAAATATAGGAGACACTTGGTAATATGTTGTAATCTGCCTAGTTAGTAAGTTGATAGGGCGTGGTCAACAAGTCGGCGTGTATGTAAAGGTGGGCGCGAGAAAAGTTTCAACTGAGATTTGGCGAGTCCTATGTGCACCGGGACAGACACATTGATCAGTTGAGAGTAAAATTTGCAGGTCAAATTTTGCTTGCGAATGTGGGAGACTGAGAAAGAGGAATAGCTGTATGAGCGAAAGTGCCATCATAAACCAGCAGATTTGTTTTTGGTTATTGGTTTTTGGTTAGTGCTCGCAATAATTTGCATTAGTTTTGTGTGAATTGGAGTTTAGGAGGATGAGCTGCAAGACTTTGGTGGTCATTACAACCCTGGCGGTCGGTGTTAAAGCGGCGGTAAGACCGCCAACAGGTCGGCGGTAAAAAATTAGCAATTACGACCGTAGCGGAAACCGCCAGCAAAGACAGCCAATTTAACACTCAGACCACCACGTCGGTACAAACAAACAGCGCGGCGGTCACCGGCAACAGACAGGCGGGAGACAATGTACCGCCCACACTATTATGACAGGCCAATCTGCCACCTTTTCCGGGGCGGATTCACCGCGGATAAAAACACGGCGGAAACAGGAATCCCGAAGGGAAAATGCTCACCTCTACACACCCCACGAGGAACGAGGACGCCATGGACCCGGAACTCCAAATTCTACCAGCAATAGTCTTCCTTCTCCTCTACCAGGAACACGAACGCCGGTGGCGAAGACCACGGTGAGTACTGCACCTATGACACAGGGGAGGGGGGAGGCAAAAAACAGGGACACACACATGCAACACTCCCACCCTCACCCACTACAACACCCCCACTAATGCATATCAATACATCACAGTTACACTCCCCGAACCCCCTGGAAGAATGCAAAGACAATAGAAAATGAGTGTAACCATTGTAATACATTAAAAGCAAGTAGGCAGAAATATATATATATACACCATGTACATAATATATACCAAGCATGGTAGTCCAGGTAGTGCTCTAAGAAAGTCCGTGGAACACTGGGACCACACAGTATGGGCGAGGCCCACACAAGATCCCCGACCAACACGGAGAGAATACTGCAGGGGCATCAGACAGCAACTAAACAGGCACCTCAGGGGGAGGGAAAGGGGGGGCACCTCAGCCGGATGAGTGCACGACGCCAAATCCACGAGGGGGCGCCATGCCCACTGTTCCATCCTGGGGAGTGCAAAGCCACAGTCTCTCAAGTCTCTACAGTGGTGGGTTGCCCACTGTTCAATCCTGGGGAGTGCAAAGCCACAGTCTCTCAAGTCTATACAGTGGGTGGGTTGCCCACTGCTTCATCCTGGGGAGTGCAAAGCCACAGTCTCTCAAGTCTATACAGTGGGTGGGTTGCCCACTGCTTCATCCTGGGAAATGCAAAGCCACAGTCTCTCAAGTCTATACAGTGGGTGGGTTGCCCACTGCCATATCCTGGGGAGTGCAAAGCCTCAGTCTCTCAAGTCTCTACAGTAGGTGGGTTGCCCACTGTCATATCCTGGGGAGTGCAAAGCCACAGTCTCACAAGTGGATAACAGTCTCCACTGGTTCTGGAGGGGCCATGGTGCCCAGAGTGCTTCATCCTGCTAAGGACAGAGGTAGTGGATGGATCTCTCCACTGGTTCTGGAGGGGGAATTGTACCCAGAGTGCTTCATCCTGCCAAGGATTGGGGTAGTGGATGCTTTTCTCCACTGGTTCTGGAGGGGGCATGGTGCCCAGAGTGCTTCATCCTGCCAAGGATTGGGGTAGTGGATGCTTTTCTCCACTGGTTCTGGAGGGGGCATGGTGCCCAGAGTGCTTCATCCTGCTAAGGACAGAGGTAGTGGATGACAGTCTCCACTGGTTCATTCACCCGTGACGGACTCAGTTGCGTCAGTGCCCTTGCCGCTCATGGGCCAGCGGTGCTTGAGACGGCAGTGCCCTGTTCAGCGGTGCTTGAGTTGGCGGTGCCCTGTGCAGCGGTGCTTGAGTTGGCGGTGCCCTGTTCAGCGGTGCTTGAGATGGTGGTGCCCTGTTCGGCGGTGCTTGAGTTGGCGGTGCCCTGTTCAGCGGTGCTTGAGTTGGCGGTGCCCTGTTCAGCGGTGCTTGAGTTGGCAGTGCCCTGTTCAGCGGTGCTTGAGACGGCAGTGCCCTGTTCAGCGGTGCTTGAGTTGGCGGTGCCCTGTTCAGCGGTGCTTGAGTTGGCGGTGCCCTGTTCAGCGGTGCTTGAGTTGGCGTGCCCTGTTCAGCGGTGCTTGAGATGGCGGTGCCCTGTTCAGCGGTGCTTGAGTTGGCGGTGCCCTGTTCCGCGGTGCTTGAGTTGGCGATGCCCTGTTCAGCGGTGCTTGAGATGGCGGTCTCCATTGCAGGGTCTCAGCTGCTGGCGGTCTTTCATGGCCCAGCGGGGCTTGTGCTGGCTGTCCTTCATGGCCCAGTGGGGCTTTTGCTGGCGGTCCTTTATGGCCCAGCTGTGCTTTTGCTGGCAGTCATTCATGGCCCAGCTGGGCTGGTGCTGGTGGTGGCCTCCTGGGCAGGTGGGCTGGTGCTGGCGGTGGCCTCCTGGGCAGCTGGGCTGGTGCTGGCCTCCTGGGCAGGTGGGCTGGTGCTGGCGGGCCCCTCCTGGACAGGTGGGCTAGTGCTGGCGGTCCTGTCCTGGGCAGCTGGGCTTGTGCTGGAGGTGGGCTCCTGGGCATCGGGGATGATGGCAGTCTTCTCCACCGTGCTGCTCTTCCCAGACTTGCCGGGTTTCTTGTGGCCCTTCCCCACCTTGGAAGGTGTCACAGCTGACTCCACACTCCCACCGGGACCCCTGGGAGTAGCTTTGGTGGCTGGAGTCTTCCCCCTCTCCCGCCGGGCACTGGCCAACTTCTGATGCTTCACAGGTGGGGGACTGTCTGTGCTGTGGCTCCGTACCACACTGGCTGCCCTGGTGGCTGGTGCACTCCAGATTCCGGTGACTACAGGCACCACTGGTCCCGGAGATGTTGTGGCTGAGGTGCTAGTTCGGGACCTAGGAGACGAACGGGGTGGGGGAGGTGTGGGAAAGAGGCCAAGGTTGGACAGGAAAAGGTTTTTGGACACACTGAGACGGGTAGCTGGAGGGGGTTTGGGAGTGGAGGAAGAGGTGGTGGTTGTAGGAGGTGTACGTTTGGTGACTTTGGGTGAAGGTGCATGGACTGGAGGCTGTCGTGAGGTGGATGGCTGTTGGGTGGGTGTGTGCCCACATTTGTGTATCTTGGGAGGGGGCGTCACAGACACACTGGGCGAGGACACAGGGGACGTGTGAATGGTAGTGGGGGTGGTGACTGCATGTGAGCGGGGTGTGGTGGTGGGTGTGCTGGAGAGGGAAGTAGCGGCTGTAGAGGTAGTGCATGCAGGTGTGAGTGTAGACGAGACTGGGAGGGAGGAGGGAGACGAGGAGGAGGGGGACACAGTGGAGGCAGTGGATGTTGGTGTGTCTGCATGTGTGTGATGCTTGCGTGAGTGCCTGTGGGATGTGTGGTGCTTATGTTTGCCAGAGCTTCCCTTGTGTGTTGAGGTGTGTGCATGCTGGTCTGTAGGTGTGCTTGGGATAGGCTGAGGTACAGGGGATTGGGTCTGGGTGGAGGAAGTTGGAGGGGGGAGGCTAGAGACGGGGACAATGGCTGCCATCTGTGCTGAGGCCAGAGTCTGAAAAGCTCGCTGAAGGGCCGCCTGACCAGAATGAATGCCCTCCAGGAATGCATTGGTCTGTTGCAACTGCCTCTCTACACTATGGATGGCATTCAAAATGGTAGACTGCCCAACAGTGAGGGACCTGAGGAGGTCAATGGCCTCCTCACTGAGGGCAGCAGGGGTGACTGGGGCGAAGGTGATGCCCACCCTCCTGGGTGAGCGGGCACAGGGCAAAGGCTGAGGGGCTGCCGGGAGGGCGGTGCTGGTAGGGGGGGTGGCGGCTGTACCTGTAGATGCGGAGGGCACAGATGTTGCCGCCACCACAAGGGAGCTCCCATCAGAGGACGAGTCCGTGTCGCTGGTGTCAGCTCCTGTCCCTGCCGTGGACCTCCCCTCACCCTCCGGTCCCACTGGTGAACTCTGAGTCCGTAGTCTCGCCCTCCAGGGCCATGTGGGATGCAGCTCCCTCTTGCTCCGGTGCCAATGCTCCTCCGCCTGATGATGCTAATGCACACAAGAACAGGGAGACCACAAAAATGGGGGGACAACAGAAGAAAGACATGTTGAGTGCATGCATTACCGCTACCGTTGGCGGACACAACAGACACAGAAGCCCCCTGCACTGCGCAGCGCTCCTGGGCTCCACTGTTCAATTCCTGGAAAATGGCCTACAAGGCTATGGACGACATCTGCACACATAGATGACACAGGGGCATGACTAGGTGTACTTGGCACACTACAGAGGTGGGATGGGGTGCCACATGGCCTGTCTTATGGAGGGGCCTTGCCTACGGAACTCGCCCTGGCCTAGGGAAACCCACAGCCCACCTCCCCCACCCAGACACCTCCACTGCGCGCAAAGTCAGCAGAATAAGAGTGTACTCACCCCCTTGTGTCTGCTGTGATGCCCTCAAGCGCCCATCCAACTCCGGGTAGGCCACCGCCAGGATCCTGAACATCAGGGGGGTCATGGTGCGACGGGCACCCCTCCCACGTTGGGAGGCCATCCCCAGCTGAGCCTCTGCCGTCTTCTGGCTCCAGCGGCGAATGTCCTCCCATCTTTTCCGGCAGTGGGTGCTCCGTCTGTGGTAGACCCTCAGGGTCCGGACGCCCTTGGCAATGGCACGCCAAATATCTTTTTTCTGGTGGGCGCTGACCTACATAAAATGTACATGGGAAAAAGAGAAGTTATTACCAACTGCACCGTCAAACAGATTGGCCCCCATCCCTACCCTTGCCATGTGGCACATGCATTCACCGTCTTTCATGCACGCAGCACTCTCTCCCCTTCCTTCTTACATCCAGCCCTCTCCACATAGGCATAGCCCATACAACATGCCCCCTGTGTACTTACCTGTTTGTCTGGAGGACCGTAGAGTAGCGTGTAATGGGGGAGGACCCCATCCACGATTTTCTCCAACTCCTCCGATATGAAGGCAGGGGCCCTTTCCCCAGACACTCGAGTCATTGTCTCTTCCAGACCGAGGTCACAGCAGCACTTGCAGTGTAGGTCCTCTCCTGTCGAAGGTCAGGTATCGAGTGATTGAACAGATAGAAAATGGCGGTCACGTCCGCGGCGGTGCATACCGTCACCGCCGGCGTACATCTTCATTGGCTCCTGGGACCCGTAGGGTCCAATGTTAACCAATGCAGCATTGCGCTGCGGTCTTCGACCGCCTACCTCGACGGTGTACAACGCCAGCGCAGTTACCTCACATCCCATTGTCCCACTTTAGAGGTCAGGCAGCCGCCATTTCAAGGGCCCACATGGCTTAATTTTTAACTGTGTCACACATAGCTAGGCCTAGCCTCAACACACATATAGGCCACTTTTCGGATTCTGATTCGTGTACTGTGTAAGCTGTGTGTACGTACCTCTAAGTTGTTTGACTCTGTGCTCGCTGTTGTCCTTCATAGGCACCATCTGCTGGGACATGTGAGGAGATGGCGGCATCCTCCGGTGTACCGACCGTTGGTGGACCTGTCGACAATGGAGGAGCGACATGTGATTATCACATACAGGCTTGACCGTGCCACAATCCATGAACTGTGTACCCAGGTGGAGCCAGACCTGATGTCAGCAATCCACCATTCCACAGGAATCCCCCCTCAAGTGCAGGTGCTGTCAGTGCTCCATTTTCTTGCAAGTGGGTCTTTTCAAACAACAGTGGCCATAGCATCAGGGATATCCCAGCCTATGTTTTCCAAAGTATTGTTCAGAGTGTTGTCTGCCCTTCTGAAACACATGCGGAGCTACATCATTTTTCCTCAGGTGGAGGATTTGCCTACAGTGAAAGGTGATTTCTATGCCCTGGGACACATCCCCAACATCATAGGTGCCATTGATGGGACCCATGTGGCTTTGGTCCCCCCCCCACAGGAGTGAACAGGTGTACAGAAACGGAAGAGTTATCATTCCATGAATGTACAGATGGTATGTTTGGCAGTCCAGTACATCTGCCATGTGAATGCCATGTTCCCTGGCTCAGTGCATGACGCCTCCATCCTGCGGAATAGCAGCATCCCTTATGTGATGGGTCAACTCCAGAGGCACCGCGTGTAGCTATTAGGTGAGCACCTGGAAGCAAGACAGTGGGAATGGTTGTCTGGGTCTGGGGATATCCCTACAGGTTAGTGCGTGTCTAACAGTTGTCCCTCACCATTTGCAGGTGACTCTGGTTACCCCAACTTGTCATGGCTACTGACCCTAGTGAGGAATTCCAGGACAAGGGGAGAGGACCGCTACAATGAGGCCCATGGGCGAACTAGGAGGGTGATCGAGCGGACCTTCGGCCTCCTGAAGGCCAGGTTCCGGTGCCTCCCTATGACAGGTGGATCCCTATTCTACTCACCAAAGAAGGTGTGCCAGATCATTGTGGCCTGCTGTATGACTTACAACTTGGCTTTGCAACAACAGGTGCCTTTTCTGCAGGAGGATGGTCCAGATGGCGGTGCTGTGGCAGCTGTGGAGCCTGTGGACAGTGAAGAGGAGGAAGCAGAGGAAGATGACATGAACAACAGGGACTCAGTGATCCAGCAATATTTCCAGTGAGACACAGGTAAGAGTACAGACCTGCCTACTACATGTACTTTAACACTACTACCTCTCTACTGTCTGTCGTTTTCACCCAGTGTATGGTCACTGAGTTGTCACTTTCCCTTACGATTTCACAGATGTGGGTCAGACTGTGTGACATCTGCTTAGATTCCTCATGGACTAGAGCTGTGTGACATAGGTATGTTGACATTACAATTGGAAGAGCATTTTGTCACTGTAATTGCTAATACACTATTTCGAAATCACAGACAGACTCCAGATTGTTTTGTGCTTTAAGTGTGTTTATTTAAGTGCTCAATATTGGAGGGGTCAGTAAAATGGTGAGGGGTGATGGCGGAGGAATGTCCATGGCAGAGTCCAGTCTATTAGTCTTACAGGTGCATTGCCCATATGGGCATAGGAAGTGGAGCTGGGGCAGCTTAAGTATGGACAGGGTGAAAAAGTGGAACAGTAGGATGACAATCAGGGTGGTCTCATTTCTTGGCGGGGTCTTGGCATTGTGCTCTGTCTTTGTCCTGGATCTCAGGGACCGTTTGCAGGGTGGTTCTCCCTCTGCAGGGGGTGGGGTGCAGGTGGGGTGGTCCTGTGGCGGGGCATCCTGTCCACTAGCGCCGGCGGAGGTGGTGGGCAGTTCATCATCCATGCTAGTGTCAGGGACTCCTTGTAGTGCCACAGTGTCCCTCCTGGTGTTGAGTACTTCCTTCAGCACCCCTACGATGGTGCCCAGGGTGGAGCTGATGGTTCTGAGTTCCTCCCTGAAGCCCATATACTGTTCCTCCTGCAGGCGCTGGGTCTCCTGAAACGTGGCCAGCACCGTTGCCATCGTCTCCTGGGAGTGGTGGTAGGCTCCCCTGATGGAGGACAGGGCCTCGTGGAGAGTGGGTTCCCTTGGCCTGTCCGCCCCCTGTCGCACAGCAGCCCTCCCAGTTCCCCTGTGTTCCTGGGCCTCCGTCCCCTGGACCGTGTGCCCACTGCCACTGCCCCAGGTCCCTGTTGTTGTTGGGGTGGTGGGTTATCCTGGGTTCCCTGTAGTGGTGGACACACAGCTGATTGACGTGTCCTGGGGACAGAGGTATGGGCCCGCTGGGTGGGTGCTGTGCTGGTGTTTCCAGAGGGGGGAAGGTCTGTGGTGGCCTGTGACTGGGTGAGGGGAACCGACTGTCCCGAGGTCCCCAATGGGCCGGGCTGGTCATCTAGATCCAGTTGGTCAGAGCTGCTGTCATCACTGTGGGCCTCTTCTGTTGGTGGTGTGCACATGTGTGGACCCTCCTGTCCGGTGACGTTGGGTAGGGGTCCTGCAGGGATATAAAAGGATGATTATTACATCTGTGTGTGGCATGGTGTGCAATGGGTGGGTGACCGTGTACCCCAGTGCTTGCATTCCTGTGTGATGATGGTTTAGGGGGTTGTATGGGTATGTGCAGTGGGCATGCTTTAGTGATGGGTGTCCATGCTTTGTTGTTGCATGCAGGGCTTGGTGTTGGGATGTGTGGTTTGTGATGCTGGGAGATATGTGAGGAGTTGGCGTGCTGGGGGTGAGGGTGGGGGTATGTGCTGGCATGCAGGTAGGGTTGGGGATGTAATAATTAAGATTTGTTTTACCAGAGTCCATTCCTCCACCTCCTCCTGCAAGGCCCTCAGGATGCAGAATCGCCAAGACCTGCTCCTCCCATGTTGTTAGTTGTGGGGGAGGAGGTGGGGGTCCGCCGCTAGTCCGGTGAACCGCCTGGTGGTGTCTTGAGACCACGGAACGCACCTTCCCCCGTAGGTCGTTCCACCTCTTCCTGATGTCCTCCCGATTTTTTGGGTGCTGTCCCACTGCTTTGACCCTGTCCATTATTCTTCACCATAGCTCCATCTTCCTTGCTATTGAAGTGTGCTGCACCTGTGCTATGAATAGCTGTGGCTCTACCCGGACGATTTCCTCCACCATGACCCTGAGCTCGTCTTCCGAGAACCTGGGGTGTCTTTGCCGTGCCATGGGGTGGTGTAGGTGATGTGTGGGGTGGAGTGTGTGGTGAACAGTGTGCTGATATGTAGTGGTGTGTTGTGTGAGGTGCGTTGAAGTTCTGTGGGTGATGGTGTTGTGTGGCTGTGGATGCTGTTGTTCTTGCTGGTGCTGTCTCTCTCTGGCCTTCTTTCTGAATTTTTGGTCGAAGGGGTTTGTGGGTGATATGGGTGTGTGTTTTATATTGTAATGGGTGTGTGGGAGTGGTGTGTGTATGTGTATCAGGTGTGTGTATTTGGAATTGTTCAATGTGGCTGTGTTTTGTATGAGTGTGTGTATTTTGAGCGCGGCGGTGTGTACCACCAATGGAATACCGCGGTTGAAAGACCGCCGCGTGGATTCGTGTGTCGTGATAGTGTGGGCATTTTTCTGTTGGCGTGACAGTGGCGGTTTTGTTTTCGCCAGTTTATCACTTACCTTTGGTGTGGCGGACTTGTGTGGGTGTCTGAATATTGGTGGATTCCGAAATGTGGGTCATAATAGCTGTGGCGGAATTCCACGGCGGTGTGTTGGCGGTCTTCTGCACGGCGGTAAGCAGCTTTTACCGCCAGTGTTGTAATGACCGCCTTTGTCAGCCGCAGTACGCGAGGGTGTGGCGTCATTGGAGCCGCACTGGGATAGGTTGGTTAGTGAGAAGGGTCGCGCACGGATTGGCTGCCGCCCATGAGAGAAAATTGGTTGAGAACGTGGGTAAAAGGAATCTTGGGAGTAAAAGTCATTTCCTAATTTGATTCAAATATCCAAAGGTCGAAAAGATAACGTTTTTCAAAGCATTTAAGAGCTCCCTGAAGGGAGATACATACATTAAGGTGGCTACTCAGCCGGAAAATTCTCTGGCTTACATTGTGACAAAGGAGCGAGGTGTTGCACCATGTCTTTGGTTAAAGCAATGGTGCAAATTGGCAGAGAAAGAAGGAGCTTTAGCATTTCCTGAGCATGGAACGTTTAACTTGAGAATTTTGGATCAGTTGCGGATGGCGTTGTATGAAACAAGGCCCCTTCCAAGACCGGCACAGTTTGAGGAGATAGCAGTTTGGGAACTGATAGCGAGACATCAGCAAGAAATAAAGTTCCAAAAGAGAATAAGAAAAGTAGAGAAGTCTCTAGCGGAAGCGAGATGGGATTGGGAACAGAAGAAGTGGAGAACAGTGACATTACAGCATGTTAAGTTGTTTCTTGCTATCACAGAGGAAGATGAGACAGATGGAAAAGGGAGACTATCAAAAGTGATAAGAGTTTGTCTGGGAGTAAGGAGGCGAAAAAGGCTTCCATAGCAGAAGAAGACTCAGATGATGAAGATCTTAGTACTCAGATACTGAGGGACTGACCTACACCATATCCGGTACATGAGGGTAGTCCAAGTACTAGTTCTGTTCCAACTGCCCCACACAGGCAATGGGGACAGTGAGTCCAGTACAGGTTGATAATAGACAGGTACAAGGTGTGGTGCAGAGTACTCCTAACATGTTGACTGCTTCTGTAGTCCAGGCACAGATGCATCTGCCACCGATACAGAGAAGTTATCCTGAAGTGCTGATTCTTGAGACAACTTCAAACTTAGTGGTGCCTATGGAACAAGTGGTTTCAAGACCATTGTTGGTCCAGACTGAGTTAACTCCTATATTGATGCCCCAGGCACAGCCACAGGGTATGCCGAAGTTTACACCATTGACAGGGACACAGTCAGATTTGACTCCGGTAATGAATCAGTGTATGGGAGTAACTCAGAATGCAGGCGCTAGAGCAGCCCCAGATGCAATATCGCTGCTGATTAATGTTGGTCCAGCGGTACCCATTGTTTGCGCAGAAGAAATCATTCACAGGAGAACAAGGTGAGATGTCACAAAACCTTATGAGCAGGGGGGTGAGAGTGCATGTGCAGGTAGTCTCTTCCATGGGTCAGACCTTTGATGGATCGAAGTCACTAATGGATCTCAGTCCACTAGTCGCACTTCCCAATGCTGTAAATGGCCCGAGTTTAAGTCAGAGCTTGAAGCTCTTGACACCGCAACCTCCATGTGCAGTGGTGCAGCAGGTGCCATCACCAAATGCGAGTAACATTATGTTACAGGGATTGACAGCACAGCAGCTGAATGAGTGGTTAGACAGCCTGAACACTCCACAGAATATGTCTAAAAGTGAGGAGCTGATTGATCGTATCAGGTTGAGTACAGGAATAACTCAATTAGTTGAAGGATCAATGGGGGTGAATAGGTTAGAATCCTATACGGAAGAAGAGCTGAGATACTTATGTCAGAGAATCACAAAAGAGGTAGGTAATCTACATCAGAGATTGGGAGACTTAGCAGAAAAACATGATATAGAAATTGGGACAAGAATACATTTGAAAAGGAGCTACAGGTTACATTTAGAGGCAAAGGATTTTGAACACCTTGGGTCAGCCAGAATGAAAGCGCATCTTAAAGAATTATTGCAGAGTGCTCAGTTTTGGAGAGCATTAGAAAAGTGGGAAGGCAGAAGGGCAAAGAAGAAGGATAAGAGGAAACGAGATTCACAAGAAGGGTCCGAAAGTGTACAGAAAGATAAGGATCCGGTAAACATTCACCAATGAGGGAGATTCCAGGAGGGCAGTTTGTTCACGTTCCTTGGCACAGGAGTGATATTCTGTCATTCACAAATGATTATCCAAAATTGAGGGAGAAACCGGTCAAATGGTACCAGCAGACAGATAGGTTTGTGAAGCTTTCAAAATGTCTGTGGGAAGACCTAAATACTTTATTGGAGATACTGGTTCCAGCGGATTTGTGGGTTAAATGCAAGAGAGCTGTAGACTGGCCGACAAGTGAACCAGAAAGGGATAGAACTACAGGTGCACCATCACCTGAAGTAATGAAGCATTATTATAAGGTGATTGAGTTCCTGAAGATGAGAATTTCCCCTAAAAATATTGATTGGCAAAGGATTGACAGGACAGTGCAGGAGGTAAAGGAGTCGATACATGCGTACTATGAGAGATTGTTGAAGGTGTTCAAGGAGTACAGTGGCAAGGAAGCAATCGAGATAAAAGACATGTTGCATTTTGTGTTCAGGTTTGTGGAAGGACTGAGACCTGAAATGGGCCAGATGATTAAGAGTCACTTGATTTCCTGGCAAGCAAAGCCAATTGATGTGGTGTTGCAGTATGCGAAATACTGTAGTGATGAAATTGAGTTGAAGCAGAAAAAGTTGAAGGAGAAAGCAATGGTGATGCACATTAAGGCAGCTCGAACAGGAGTGCAAGAAACTTTTGTTCAACAGATACCACAGCAGCAGGGAACTGTCATGTTCCAACCTCAGGTGAGAGGTGGGGGTCGTGGGGTCAATATAAATCGTGGTCCGGATCTGAGTACTGTAGTGGTTCAGAATGATGTGCAAGGGATGAAGAAGATGTTACCATGTCACATTTACGGAGCTGTGGGACATTGGAAGCGGGAGTGTCTGACAATGGTGCAGGAAGGTGTTGTTTAGCAAAGCGGTGATGTCAATACATTTCGAAATGCAAGAGTACCAAGAATGAGAGGTCCTAATCCTAATTTTCAGAATAACATGAATCAGATGCAAAATTTTCAACCCATGCAGCAGGTACAGATGCCTCGTGCACAGTTGACACAGTTACAACCAGTGCAGCAGCAGGTTCCTATGGTACCTAGAGAGCAAATGCAAATACCTCAAGCTCCGATGGAGCAGCAATAGATGGTGCTTACTCAACAGGTCATGGGTCAGAGGCAAGACAGAAGTAGTGACATAGTGCACCAATTGCGATTACACAGTGAGAATGAAATAAATGGTGAATGGATGAGTGATAGCTCAGATAAGGAGCCATGTATGCTTGCAGCCTCCTTAGAGGTAGATCAGAGAGAACCCTTTGTGAAAGAGGAGGTGATGGGTCATAAGGTTTCATTTTTGGTGGATACAGGAGCTTCGTGCTCTACAGTGAGGAGTGCATTTACCTCTTTCAGTAAGTACAGTCAGGTTATGGGGGTAGCGAATGAGCATTTCACAAATCCGATCACAGATCCAGTACGAGTCGAGATTGGCAACTTCCAGGGACTGCATAAGTTTGTAGTCTGTGATTCAAGTCCAGTATCCCTATTGGGAAGGGACTTATTGTGCAAGACCAAATGTTCAATTGCTTGTTCAACTACTGGAATAGAAATTCAGACAAATAGTGACGATGAAGAAGAACTAACTCCAGAAACTGAGAGTGAAACTACCAATGAAGAGTATCCATTGATTGAGTTTTTCCCCATGTTTACAGTAAAAGAGCTTCATTCAGATTTGCAGGGAACAGTACAGGAAAACGTGTGGGATCTAACAGTTAATGAAGTGGGTTTGATTAAAGGAGTGGAGCCGATTAAGGTTACTTGGAAGCTGAATGTAGTGTTTCTGCAGCTTCCACAATACAATATGGCACAAGATGCCCTGATGAAAGTAGCACGGATAATTGGAGATTTTGTGAAGCAGGGAGTCTTGAAAGAAGTGCTGAGCAGTCCATGTAATTCACTGATATTGGGTTTGAAGAGGCCTTGTGGGAAGGTGTGAATTGTGCGGGATTTGAGAAAAGTAAATGACATGGTGGTTAAATGTTGTCCTGTGGTGCCAAATCCAGCAGTGGTAATGTTCCAGATTCCATGTGATGCAGAATGGTTCACATTGGTTGATTTGTCACAAGCTTTCTTTTCTGTGCTTCTTCATGAGGATAGTCAGTTGGTGCAGACTTCCTCAAAGGTACACAGAGTCACTGTCCTTGTTTAACCAGATCTTGAAAAAGAACCTGGAGTCATTGGAATTGCTGTTTCAATCAACTGTGGTACAATACATTGATGATTTGCTGATTGCATCCAAAATAAGGGAGGAGTGTAAATACAACTTGATTGCCCTATTAAATAATTTGGGAAAATGTGGTCATAAAGTGTCACCATTGAAATTGCAGTACTGCCAGAAGGTAGTGATATATGTGGGTCACCAAATTGAGAAAGGGTCAAGGAGAATTTCCAGAGAAAGGATTACATTGATATTGCAGTGAAGTCCCCCGACTTTACAGAGGGGTGTCAGGATGTTTCTGGGAATGGTGGGTTATTGTCGTCAGTGGATTACAAATTTTGCTGAGATTTCAAAGCCATTGCAGAAATTGACACTTAAGGATGTCACTGATCCCATAACATTAGTCCAGGAACAGATTAAAGTATTCACTGAGTTGAGTGCAGAGCTTCAGCACTGGGTATGCCCGATTACATGAAACCATTCACACTGTTTTGTCATGAACGTGATGCATGCTCTTTGTCTGTTCTAACACAGGTCTATGGAGGTGCTTATCGCCAAGTGGCTTACTTTCTTTTCAACTACCTTGGACCCAGTTGCAGGAGCCTTACCAGGTTGTTTGCGTGCATTTGCCGCAGTTGGTCAAAGTCTTTCACAGTGTGAGAGTAGTGATGGGATATCCCCTGACGGTAATGGTCCCTCACTCAGGTAAGATTTTACTGACAAGGACGAAAACTCAGTGTTTGACACATGCCAGACTGACAAGGTATCAGAGATACTCGATTGGAAGAAAATGACCAAATTGTCTTTGTTGATGGTTCATGTCTCAGAGATGGTACAGGAACATTGAGAGCAGGCTATGCTGTGTGCACAATTACAGGTACTTTAGAAGCTTCTTGGCTTTGAGGATTATATTCTGCACAAGTATCAGAATTGGTTGCTCTTACTTGAGCGTGCCATGTGCCTGCTAGACTGAGAGTCACTATCTATACGGATAGCCAATACGGATTTGGAATTGTTCATGATTTTGGTTAATTGTGGTCTCGAAAAGGTTTCCTGACCTCTACTGGTTCACCTGTGAGAAATGGCAAAAGAATAAAAGAATTACTGAATGCAATACAATTGCCTGAAGAAATTGCTGTGGTGAAATGTTGTGCACATCTAAGATCACAAGATGTTGTGTCACTGGGATATGGATATGTGGATCAAGTCGCAAGGTTTTGCATATTGAACTGTATATAGTTCAAAGAAAAGTGGGAATTTATGTCTGAAGAAGACACTACATGTACAAGTTTCGCATTAAAAGTGATTGACACAATGGAAGAATTAAGAACTTTGTAAAGCAATGTTGACAAGGAGGAAAAAAGGTCATGGCTTAAGATGAAGTGTGTGCAGAGACAGGATGAGCTATGGGTATCAGAAGAGGGTCAAATGGTTTTGCCAAATAGTTTGCTGTCACAAATGGCAATGTACTATCATGGTCAGGGACACATTGGGAGGGATGCCATGGTTTGTTTGTTTAAAATTGATTGGATGAACCCCAAGTTTAGACAAGCAGCAGAAGCAGTATGCCATCGCTGTGTTATTGGTCAGCAATTAAATGCAGAGAAAGGGACCGTAATGAACTTGAGCCACATCGGAAGAGCAGGAGGTCCATTCAGCAGAATGCAATCTGATTTCATTGAAATGTCTGCGTGTGGAGGTTTGAAATACGTTTTGGTGATTGTGTGCATTTTTAGTCACTGGATTGAAGCTTACCCTACAAGAAGGAATGATAGCCTCACAGTAGCAAAGCTGTTGCTTAGGGCGTTGATACCACATTTTGGATTTCCGATCTCTTTAGAATCATATAGGGGAACACACTTCAATAACTAGGTGATTAAACCTTTGTGTGCAGCACTAAACACTGAGCAGAAGTTGCATTGTAGTTACCGCCCTGAAGCAACAGGACTAGTGGAGCAAATGAATGGTACTTTGAAATCAAGAATTGCCAAAATGTGTGCAGCTATGAATTTGAGATGGCCAGATGCATTGCATTTGGTGTTGATGTCAATGAGAAATACACCTGACAGGAAGACAGGACTGTCGCCCCACGAGATTCGTATTGGCAGAGCAATGAGGTTGCCAGCAGTTCCAGCCAATGCACATTTTAATATTATAGATGATGTGGTGTTGGACTACTGCAAGGGTCTGGCTGATGTGGTTCGCTCTTTCTCTCAGCAGGTGGAGGCCACCACACTGCCCCCAATTCACAATCCTGGGCACAACCTGAGAGCCAGCGACTGGGTTGTTGTCCAAAAACATGTTTCCAAGACGTGTTTGGAGCCACGTTGGAGAGGACCTTACCAAGTGATCTTGACAACTACGACAGCTGTTAAGTGTGCAGGAATCCCGAACTGGATTCCCGCAAGCCACACGAAGAAAGTAGCATGTCCACTGGATCATGAAGAAGCGTTGTTGAGAGCACCAACAACTGTAAAGCAGGTTGCAGCACCTGAACCAGAAAAGGAACAAAGAGAACCCGAAATCGAACAAGAGTTTGTGGAAGATGGTTCTATCACCCCTGTAAGAGACGAAAGTGAAGAATTACAGAAAGGTACTGGAGAATCAATCTTGACGGATGCAGCAGGAGAGCCTAGCACAGCAGGGGTTCTCCCGAGAGCGGACGATTCTGAAAAGCAAACAGAGCAAGTGCCAGACCAAGAAGGGGAAGGAGTAGAGCTGGATCGAAGTCAAAGTGATCTGACTCCTCGAGAGTCTGTTGCAGGTCCATCAAGAGAAAACACCATAGAAAAAGAGAAAGAGACAAATCCAATCCTGATGAAAGTATTGACAGAAGGCTCAAGAAAAGGAGATAATTGGCCTAAGTCACAAGTAGAGAAAAGGAATTAAGTGGTTGTCGACCAAACAATAGAGGAAGAAATAGATGCTACGAGAAAAGAAGAATTAAGTAAAGGAGAGTTGAGTGGTGATCGAAAGTTGAAGAGAAAGAGAATAGCAAGTCGAAGATACCCAGGTCCTGAATGGGCATATGCAACTACAAACGAATAGCAACACAAGTTTATGTCTTTTTGTTTTGATTGGGAAGTTACAAGTCAATATTTTTATGTAACCTGAAGATGAACAAGGAGCTGAACTGTCAAAAGTAATCTGAGAATGATTTTAAATAAATAGACTGTCGAAGGTAAACTGGAAAAGACATTCATAACCTGATCTGGCATTTGAAAACCGGATGTGACAAGCTGCTAATCAATTTTGACAAGGAGAAGGGTTCCTGGATGCGAAACTGAACTGCTGAAAGAAGAATTGTCTATTTTTGATTTTTACTGCACTTTTCTGAGTTATTTCTACTCTCTGATTCTTTACAGATCATGGCTGAGTTCAATAACCAGGTTAGAGATGCTAAGCGCTGTAAATATTTGAGCATTGGGTTGGCAATTATGTGGGGGATTTTGTTTATAGTTGTGATTGTAGGAATGTATGCTCTTGATGCGAAAGGAGCCAACCATACTTCTGTTTCTGAGACTACTACACTAACGGCTTTGGAGAAGTTTAAGTTAGATGAGAAACATTTGCATGATTATACTAATTTTCAAGGAGAATTTTCTTCTAACGTCTTCTATCACTTGTTGAGTGAATATTTTGAGACGGTGGATGCAAGGGATTGTCTTGTATTTACGTAAATTCCTTTGTCAGTTGAGGAAGGAGTTACGTACCATAGTCTTCCATTAACTTACAGGATAAGTTGTAGTCTGCTACTAACAACATTTTATGACCAGGAATATATTCAATATTTTTACTCAAATCACGATGTAGTATTTTCATTTGTTCCTATTATTAAGTATTTGAGTAGAATAGCTAAGGATCATGACATAGTATTGGTTAGAGGATTCTTTGAACCTACACTAACGCTTGGGACGGCTTATGCTCATAAAAACAATCTAACATGTTTGCTTACACCTTTAGAGAAGAGCTTCTTAGGCCATACTGACGATGGGGGAAAATCATTAAAAGAGAAATTTGAAAAAGGCTTAGAGAGAAGGACTTACAAGAATGATTATGCTTACACTGCAATTAAGACACAAGGGAAATGAGCTTTAGATGCATTACACAGAGGGAAACTTTGTATATATAGACCAAAATCATGCACTGACACTTATTTTAGGGGTACGAGTGAATGTAGGCATGTGTTTCTGTTTCAGAGTAAATTTACTTTTATGCTGAATGGTCAGGACCCTTCAAATCCGGGTATCTACTATATTTGTGGAATTAATGTAATTCAGTACAATGAAATTGAATGAATTACATCATAAGCGACAGAGGAGAGAATCTTCTTCTGCGATACAGGGAGATATATTTGGTGCAGTGATTCCTTCACTGAGAGTCATCCTGAACTCGATCAAGATACTAAAGTTGTCGACTATTGTGGATAACATGCTGACAAATGTTACAGGGGCAATACTCCTGATAGGTACTGAATTGGCTGCGGATAGAGCTGTGACTCTTCAAAGTCGTCTTGCTTTAGACATCCTTCTAGCGAAGGACGGCAGAGTCTGTAAAATGATTAACTCAAGGCATTGTTGTCCGTATATTCCTAACAATAGTATGGAGATAAGAGACTTACTTACTAACCTGACAAACTCAAGTAGTGATTTGAAGGAATTGAAGGAACCAGGTGTTTGAGAAAAGGTAGGAAAAGGATTTGCTTCAGTGGGAAATTGGCTTAGTAATATTTGGAATGGAGTACTACTAGAAATCATACAGGGGATATTGATTGTAATTGCTTGCATATTAGGAATATGGGGATTATGTAAATTGTGTCAAAAGATTAGATTGAAAAGGTCTCAAAATAATCAGGGGAGGGAAGAACGGAACAGGGAAAGAATCTATAGGGAAGATTTGAGAAGAAGACAAAATGCTGAGGAAATCGAATTATGAAATGGTAAAAGGGAAAAGTAGTGTGATGACACATTTAGTCATCATAGGAGGGACTGATAACAAAAATGACTTAATTAGAAAATATTAATGAATGTTTATGTATTTTGAAGAAACAAAATTAGTAAAAAAATGATTAACGTAGGAAAATAATGTGCACATTTGAAATTGTGACCTCGAAGAATGGCCACAAGTATTTCCAAATTGTACTAAATAATTGATTAATATACATGAAATATTGAACACCAATTAGATTTATGTAGTAATATGTCATATTGAGAGTTATAACCTATGTCTTGCAATAATTGTAGGCCTTAACTTAGCGAGTGTCTTGGCCTAGTCTTGCCAGGCCTCATGCAGAAGCTGAATTTCTTAACGTCTAATGGAAAATGCTGACAAAATGAACTGACCATTAACTGCTCATTGTTTTAATAGAATGCTTAACTGGAGCTTCAAAAAAGAGAGGGATAGGGAGGGGTTATGGTCCAGTGTATGTCCTCCCAACAAAGCTATGACAAATATAATACACTGTTCCAATTAGAAAGAAGGAAACACTCAATGGAGTCCTAAAATTTAGGAGCAAATAACCTCACACATCCAAGAGGATATCATGCTTCATCATCGGTACAGCTCCTCGTCAGACCGGCGCTGCAATGTCTGACGGGCACCACCCCAAATGGGGGGGCTCTTTGCCGGAGATCTTTTACAATGATGGTGCCATGACAAAAGAAGGAGATCAAAACAGAAAGAGATTAAAATTGGCTCTCGAAACCTCCAATGGGTAAATGATTTATTAAACCAAATGGAAGGTAGGGACCAAGATTAAAAAGGTGTAGTCAAAAAAGAGTGAAACAGAAATAATGATCAATCACTCTATAGAAAAATGAGTGGGAGGGAGGTCGGACAATTTTCAAACCAACCCTTTTGATGGGTCAACATGTCTCGCATCCTAGTGGCCCATAAATCGCATATGTTAATCATCTAACAGAGTAAATCAAGATATTCCAAAAAAAGAGTGCAAAAAACGTGAACTCGTGTAACACAGTGTACGTGTTGCCAAGTGAGAGAGTGCGTAGACATATAAACAGACAGTGCTTACCAACCCCAATTAGGGGAGTGCACTCCATAGGACCACGTAGACCAATGGTCAGGTGCAGTTTAGGTCTAAATAAGGAAGCTTAACTGGAGCTACTGGGGGAACCGACAGACAGGAGATGATGTCTCTAGTAATGTAACTAATATTGTGTAACGTGCATGAGATGTACTTTCCCAGAACTCGAACAATGAAGACCCAGACTGGAGAAGAAGATTAAACATTTTTGATACCTGACGAGCCAGATGATGAGAACATCGTAAAGCGGACCAATCAACAACATGTGAACTGTGAAATATTAGAATACATAGATTTGGAATAATACAACTATTGGGCAGAGTCATAACTTGTGATTAATTGGCCATTTGGAAATTGGGGGATAGTCTGGGTAACTTCGATATACGTGACAGAGAAGAGAGTTCAGATGATGTTAGGGGAGCGAGACTGCGAGATCATAGAGGTGATTTGAGATTCTGTCATTCAGCTCATTCTCTGAGAGCCTGATGTGATGCTGATTGACTGATGACCTGAGGACGAAGACTGATTCTGTTGTTGACCCATTCCGTGGATAGGTAGATATGACAATGTGACTGAAATGCATTATTGTGCCTTTCCTTTCAAGGTACCAACTGCGCTGTCTAATAGTTCCTTAGCTAGAAGTTTTTCTAAAATTCTTGTTCTCCAAATTGTTTTTGCATGAAGTCCCACATGCTGATGCTAATCTGGGTTACATGAGGTTTCCTTACATGATGTTGACAGATTACAGAGATAAATGGTTGATGGATTGATTTGCTGAACTTCATGACCAGGAATGACTGATTGTCTTCGGCTCTTTTATTGACCTGTGTTAATGCTTTAGAATGCACTCTGATGACAGCTTTGATTAGATTATGTTTTTGGCAACTTCGAACAAATTGATGCTGGATTTAATTGAATTGATTTGCGTTTGAATTAATATCATGACTTAGTATTGTAATCAATAGGGAAATAAAATTACTAAAACGTATACTGAGGTGTGGTTATTTCATGGCTGAAGGGTCATGGTGTGATGTTTATTGCTTTTATTGACTATTGATTAATGAATTGACTCATGGTTATTACATTTTATGCAATAATCATTGAGAACAATGGTCACTTCATAGCTAGGATGCTCCATGTAAATCAAAAGGTTCATCGACCTATGCGCGTCCACTTGTAAGTGTACTTATTAAGGACCAGGCGCGCTAACAAACCCTTAGAACTTCAATCCTATATTGGGAACCAGACGCAACAGGAAATGATCTCCTGATCTGATTACTCCACACACCACTCCCAACTACTGTCCATACCATCAGATAAGACTGAGGTCCTCATTACGTGTTTGGCAGACAGTGAACTGCGGCGGTGGAGATGGCGGTTGCACCGCAGTGGGACTGGCGGTATAGACTGCTATATTAGGAGTACTGAGAAGGCACCTGCAGAACACACTCAAGTTTCCATCTGAACCGCCAATGTGGATGGACCGCTGTTGCCGGCAGAAGGTCTCTTCAGGCCGGCGGTTAGACAGTATCCACCGTCCGCATTACGAGTTTGCACACCACCAAGACTTCCAGGGCAGGCTAACCGCCGCGAAAACCATGGCGGAATGAACAACATAAAAGGAAGCACCCACCTTCTGAAACACAGCACGTCCGTAGGCGCCATAGCACGTGAATCGCAAGTCTTTCCTATGCTCCTTGTGGCCGTTGACATCCAGGACCGCCGACATAGAAAGCAGCTGTAAGTACCTCATCCTAGTACACACTGGAGGGAAGGACATTAGTACACACACACATGCACAAACGCACAGTCACAATACATGCATGCGCAGGGAAAGCCAGGACAAGCTATGTAGCATTGACACCAATGGTGCCATTGTAGGTAAATATTATTGGAAATATAAAAAAAGTCATGACAACAACTATATACAAAATGCCACAAGGCCAGTGCTTCATTGTCCAAATGTCCCAAGCACACTGGGCATGTGAGGACTGCCCAACTTGACTCCTGACTGCAATGTGCAGACCTCCACAGGACAGGGGCATCAATGAGGCATGCAGGCACCTCAGGGATAGGGGGTGGGGGTGATTAGGGTTTGGAAGGGGGTCTGTCCTCTTCTTATCAGGCTTCCCTCCCTTACTGTCCTGCTTTCGGGGAGACGCCTTAGCCTTGCCCCTCTTTCTTGTCTTCTTAGGTGGGACTGCGGTGGAGGCCACCACAGCAGCGGACCCAGTTGGAGTGCTACCAGAGCTGGAGGTGTGAGGGGCAGGTGTGCCTGTTGTGGCAGCACTGCAGACTGCTGACTGTGGAGACATGGTGCAGCCCAGAGGAGGACAGGGAGGTGGAAGGTGGGGGTCTGGGAAGGGTAGCAGGGCGTTTGGGGAGAACAGGGACTGGACCAGGAGACGGGAACAAGGAAAACCCAAGCAGGAATCTCTTTTTAGGGGCAGCTGGTTGGTCATGGGTTAGGCATCTGGGAGTGGATGGAGAGGGGATGGTTTGCAGGTGTGTACGTGGATATGGTTTGGGTGCTGGTGCGAGGATGTATGAAATGTGTGTGCTGGGTGTGTGTTGGGTGGATGAGTGTGGGCATAAAGGTGTGCTGGAAGGAGGAGTGGAGGAGACACAGGGAGATGGCAGAGGGATGTGTGAGTGAATGTTGGGGTAGTGTGTGCAGGTAGGGTGGATGTGCTGTATGTGGTTCTTTTGACTGTTCTGGTGTGTGTAGATGTGGTGTATGGGGTGCATGCATGAGGGTCAGCTGTTATGGTGATGGTGGCAGTGACAGGACATGCGTCTGGACCTGAGACTGATGATGTGGTGTCTGCATGTTTGAGTGGTATTGTGACTGTTAAGGGGAGGAGAGTCAGGGTAGGAAGTGGATGTTGGTGTGTGTGCGTCTGAATGATGAGTGTGTTCTTGGCGGTGGTGGCGTTTGTGGTGCATGTGAATGTCCTTGCGCTCTGGGTCTGTTGGTGGGTATGCATGCTGGTATGAAAGTGTGCTTTGGATGGGAAATGGGAGTGGGATGTGGGAGTGGGAACAGGTAGTTGGTGGGGGGCGACGGAACAAGAAGGAACACTGGCTGCCATCAATGAGGAGGCCAGAGCCTGAAATGATCTCTGAAGGGCAGACAGGGCACCGGGAAAGCCTTCCAGGAATGCATTTGACTGTTGCATCTGGGATGTCAGTCCCTGGATGGCATTCATAATGGTTGTCTGCCCAACAGAGATGGACCTCAGGAAGTCAATAGCCTCCTCCTTGAGGGCAGCAGGGATGACTGTGGCAGGGGCAGAGGTGACTGCAGTGAAGGAAATTCCCACCCTCCTGAGGGAGTGGGCACAGGCAACTGGGTGGGGAGCTACAGGGTGGGCGATGCTGATAAGTGGGGTGGCGGACAAGGATGGTGAAGGCATAGGGCCTGAAGGTTCCGCCACCACCAGGGAGTCCCCATCGGAGGAAGAATCTGATGATGGTGTAGTTGTTCCTGTCTCCACCGTGGTGCTCCACTCGCCCTCCTTCCCACTCGTCCCCTCGGCTCAGCTGGTATCAGCACTCTGGGTCTCGTGGGATGCAGCTTCCCCACCTGCTGGTGCCCCTTCTCCTTTACCAGATGATGCTGTTGCACACAAAGACAGAGGAGCAGAGGGAGGGAGGGTGGGATAGTGACAGACAGGGTGGGAGAAAGAGAAACAGGGAGCAAGTGGTCAATGCCAGCACAATAGTCACATACAAGTCACTACAACATACTCCAGTGCCATGTCATTACATGCCATGCCTTCACACACACATGCCACTGCAATGACAGCCCATGCGTGTCACCTCATTCATGCACGTGAGTTTCACACATGCTGACACACATTCAATTCTGTACAGAATGAAAGCCATACCCTCAGCACATGTCTGACCCACCCCATTGGCTCATGGCTCTATAGATCACTAGACCCAAACTTTATACTCTGCAAGCATTCGGATGCATACTTTCACAGCCACATAACCTAAGCACAAATATCTGTATGATGTCAAACCTCAGACTTCGGAAGCTACACATACACTGCATGCCAAAAGATAGGGATATGGCCCCAGCAACACTGAATGGAGAGTTGGGAGTACAATTTGTGTGAAATCCAGAAGCAGGAACCCTGTTCACATCTAAGACTCTGCTCATGTACTACACAGTTGCCCTATCATTGATGCCACTTAGCAGTAAATTCAGCCTCAACTCACATCCTGCACGGCATATGAACACATGTATGTAGCACATCCAGCATCAATGTGTCCCAAGCCTAGTCATACAGTTGCCACGTAGCACACATTTCATAGCCTTCACACACTGCACAGGCTGCACCTCTCACTTACCACATAACCTAAGTATGAATGTGAACTCATTCCCTTGTGGCTGCTCTGCTGCCCTTAAGCGCCCATCCATCTCAGGGTACGCCACTGCCAAAATGAGGGACATAAGGAGGGTCAGGGTCCGAAGGCATCCCATCCATTGGGAGGACGTCCCCAGCTGGGCCTCTCCGGTCTTCCTCACCCAGCGTCGCAGGTCCTCCCACCGCTTCCTGCAGGGAGTGCTCCACAGGGCATGGACCCCCAGGGTCTGCACTTGCTTGGCGATGGCACGCCAGATCCCCTTCTTTGATCGGCGCTCACCTGCATGGATAGCACAGAGAAAAGGAGACAGTCATGTAGCGTGGCATCTTAGGGACTGCATTGGACACAACACATCCCCTGAACATACACACATTTCAACATTCCAGTTGTCCTCACAGCCCTCAGCCAGGTCCTTCCACCAGTCACTCCTCCTCGTCCCAAGGCCCCCATCCACATTTGTACCACTCACAATCATAGTGGACTTACCTGCTGACCTGGTGCCCCATAGAACTGGGCATACAGGGGTAGGACACCCTCCACAAGCTTTTCAAGTTCCTCCTTTGATAAGGCTGGGGCCCTATCCCCTGCGCACATGGCATCTTGGCTACCAGTGGCAGAACACAGCAGCACACGCAGTAGAGGTAAACTCAGCACAAGTGCCAGGAGTCAAGTGAACATGAGCACATGAAATGGCAGTCACGGCCGACGCAGACATCACCGTCACCACCGGCGGTGATCAACATTGGCTCCTGTCTCCCATAGACAACCATGTTAACCAATGAGGAGTTGTACTGCAGTTGCGACTGACTACCACCATGACGTCTTACGCCAGTGGAATTCGCTCACTTCCATCTGTCCTGTGCATGCAGGATAGGCGGCTGTCATTTTACTTCTACAATGTGTACAGAGGGGGTTTATAAGATGCGTCATGGATGTTTATTAATGACCTGTGCACAGCTCCGTTGCGGCCACACAGTCCTTTATGCACATAATGATTGCCACTCCCTCCTATGCCCAGGTACAGTGGAAGAATGATGTTGAGGAATGCTCCTGTCTACAGGTCCCTGGTCGATCTTGCAACCCTTGAATAGAGGCACATCATCCAGTGGTATCGGCTCAACCGTCAGACTATCATGGATTTTGTGAGGCTGTTGGATCCAAGTCTGCGACCTGGTATTCGACATCCCAATGCCATCATACCCACGTTACAGGTGTTGGCAGTCCTCCACTTCCTTGCCTCAGGGTCCTTCCAAATAACAGTGTGCTGGGCTGCTGGAACGTCCCACCACATGTTCAATAAAGTCTTCAAGGGGGTCCTATGTGCCCTACTGAAACATGTTGGCAGATATATCAGGTTCTCCCAACGTGACGATCGGCCCACTGTGAAAGCAGCCTTCTACTCTGTGGCACATGTGCCACATGTGATCGGGGCTATTGATGGGTCCCACATTGCCTGGTGCCACCCAGGAGGAGTGAACAGGTGTTTAGGAAACGTAAAAACTTCTCCTCAACCAATGTTCAGATGGTATGTCTCACAGACCTCTACATCACTCAAGTGACTGCCCGGTTCCCCGGGTCAGTGCATGATGCCTACATACTGCAGAACAGCAGTATCCAACACCTGATGGCACCACTGCCAAGGGATCGTGCCTGGCTCATCAGTATGTATCGTGTCATATGTGTGCCTCTGTATTCTGCACACACTACATCACCTTCCAGATTTACCTACAGTTTTCAATATGCCTATTACCTCTGTGCACAAGGATGACTCTGGTTATCCCAGTCTGCCATGGCTACTGACACCTCTCAGGATTCCGACAACAGCAGCAGAAAACAGTTTCAATGAGGCCCATGGTAGGACCCGACGGGTAATCAAACGCACCTTTGGAGTGCTGAAAGCCAGATTCCAGTGCCTGCACCTTACTGCAGGGGCCCCACTGTACAGACCAGCAAAAGTGTGCTCGATCATTGTAGCGTGCTGCATGTTGCACAATTTGGCTATCAGATGTCACGTCACACATTACTGGATGCTAGGGAGGATGCAGGTGTGCCAGTGGCTGATGAAGGGGACATGGGGAGTGATGAGGAGGATGATGACGAGGATGAAGCTGATTCCAGAGCAAAGCTGATACAATAATACTTCCACTGACATACAGGTATGTGTCAGAGCCATGCTATGTAAGCAATGCATGCCATGTGCACGGCTGTTACCAGGGTTGTGCATTCAGTGTGGATGTAGTGTGAACACATTACCTTAGATGTGGTGCTGTTAACTGTTTTACAAAACTTGTAAATAATTGCTCCCTCTTCTGGCACTGTCACATAAATTGGTAGGTCAACGGTCTTCCTGTTACATATGTGATGGTGGTGTATAATGTACTTATGTACTTATGGTAGATAAAGACATGAACAGAAACGGTGCTCAAAGGTGTTTATTTTGATAATACAAGTGCAAGGGCTGGTGAGTGGGGTCATGGCAACTGGGGTCATCAGAGTACTTAGCCTACCTGTGGGGAGTCGTTGACAAGTATGATGGCCATGTGAAAAAGGTGTTATGACAGTGGACAGTCAACAGGGTGTCTCTGTGACACACAAGGGGGTATGTTCTGAAGTGGCTCACTTCCTGGCGGTGGTCTTGGTTTTGGCATCAGTGGAGGCTGGATGTCTGGTTGGACGTCCTCGCTTGCATGGGGGCTCCTCAGCTACAGGGGAAGGGGTGCTGGTGTCCTGCGTGTCCTGTGGCAGGGCCTCCATTCCACTGGTTGTGGCTGACAGGGAGGGCTCAGATGTGATCTGGCTAACGGTAGGGGCCTGCTGGCGGGAGGTGGACTGACCCTGGATGGTGGCAAGTTCCGTGAACACTGTTGCTATGGTGACGATGGTGGTATTGTGGGTCTGCCACTGCTGCATGGCCTCCTGATGGTTCTCCCTCTGTAGCCTCTGGGTCTCTTGCAGGGTAGTGTGTATCTGGGTCTTGGTGTCCTGGGATTGGTGGTATGCACCGAGGACCTGGTTGAGGGCCTCCAGCCAGTCTGATTTTGTTACTGCCCCCTCCCTTGGACCACAGATCCCCTCCCACTAGCCCTGGTCACCTGTGCCTGTGCCTACTCCCAGTAGCACCAGGGCCTTCATTGTCTGGGCGGGTGCCCTTGACTCAGGCCTCTGTACTGTGGGGCACATCTCTAATTGAAAGGTCCCTGAGACACAGGTTTGGGGAAGAGGGGATAGCTGTGGTGTTGTAGCCACATGGGAGGGTGAGTCTGGGGTGTCTAGGTTGGAGCTGCTGGAGGTGGACTGGACAGTCACCCCAGATGGCCCAGGCATTTTGTTGTCCTCCAGACATCCATTCGGGCCTTCATCCTGGGGAGGGCTGTCTGACCCTGGCATCCTCTTCTGGATGGCAGTAGCAGGGTTAGCTGTGGATGGAAAAGGTGAGAGTTATTACTTGGAAATGTTGTTGTGGTGTCATGGTGAGCCGCTTGCAGTGGGTGGAATCGTTACCCATGCATGGCAATGACATTTGCAGCAATGCTGACACTGCATGGTGAATGGCCTTTGGGCCATCCTTGTCATATCAATTGTATTTGTGGGTTTGCTGTTTGAAATTGCTGTAGTTGGCATTGGTAGTGAGGTGGTGTTGGCTAGCAGTCTGGGTGGGCTGTGAGATGAATGTCCATGCAGGTGCACAATTGTGAGTTGTGAGTGTGACTCGGATCCGGCATTCCTAGTGATGGATTGTGGGAGTGGTAGTTGGGAGATAGCGAAGGTTTAGTGTGCATTGTGCGGGGTGGGCATGTGGATGGTGGGAGAGGGTGTAGCATGCAGAGTCGGAAGGTGGGGTGATAGTATGGGGTGCATTCTTATGGTTTGTGATAAGATGGGGACTGGTAGGTGCTTGGGAGGCATGCAGGACTGGAGTTGTCAGTGCTCGGGGATGTAGGTTCCTTACCAGTATCAATCCCTACAATGAAGCCTGTCAGGTCCTCAGGATGCATGATGTCCAAGGCCTTCTCCTTCCAGGTTGTCAAGTCAAGCAGAGGAGGTGGGGGTCCACCACCAGTCTTGTTGAGGGCGATGTTGTGCCTGGACACCATGGAACAGATCTTCCCCCTGAAGTCGTTCCACCTCTTTCTGATGTCCTCCCTTGTGCGTGGGTAGCTGCCGACTGCGTTCACCCTGTCGAACAATCCTCTGCCATAGCTCGGTTTTCCTGGCCATTGATGTTTGCTGGACTTGTGCTCCCATCAGTTGTGGCTCGAGTCTGACAATCTCGTCCACCATGACCCGCAGCTCATTGTCAGTGAAGCGTGGGTGCTTGTGGCGTGACATGTTGTTGGGGTGCATGCAACGTGTGAATTATTGCTCAATGTGCAGTGGTTCGCGGGTCGTTTATCTCGGGCTCGTGGTGATATTTGCAAGGGTTTGTGGGGTCGGTGAGGGGGTATGTATTATAGTGCAGTGAACAGGTTTGTATGGTGTCTGTATATGTTTCAGGTGTAGGGTATTCGGGCTGTCCAATCTGGTGTTGCCTTTTATTGGTGGTGATTTTCTAGCCCGCAAACAGTGCACACCGCCAATGGTTTACCGACTTGCATGTTCCGCTGTGCTGAATTGTAACTCATAATTTGCCGGCTGGAATGGTGTCGGCATGGCGGGCCTGGCGGACGGACAGTCGCTCTTTCACCGCCAGTGCCACTGGCAGTGCTGTATTTCTGGCTGTGTTTCGTCGACTTGGTGGTTGTGACTCGTAATACGGCGGACACTGTACCACCAACACTGGCGGGATGGTGGCAGGATTTTGCATGGTGGTCTTGCCCGAAGACCGCCAAACTCATAATGGGGGCCTGAGTTCTATTTAGTCCAACCTCCCTCTATGTGATGTTGTTCATAAACTGCTTGGAACATGTACATTATGTTGTACTAGAAAAATACACTGTTCAAAATGTATATACATACCAGTATGTCCTACTGACCTCATATGCAAACCCAGAGGTATCCCAGCCTTGACCACTGCAAGCCACTTTCTGCACTCGGGCCACACTTCATTTACCTCCATACTCATCAAGATACAGCTTGTGTAGACTGACATCCCTTTATGTCTCCAGTTAGCTCTTCAACAATCTCAGATGTGCTCCTTTGGTGCATCAGATGCTTCACTTATCGTCTCTTATCCAGATAACCACCCTACCACACTCACACCATCATGCTGCCTTCCCACTCACAATGTCACACATGCATCATGCACTACTACTTCACCCTACATCCACACCTACAGTCCCACATATGTACTCATCTAATAAATGACCATACAAACACACACATGCCTTCCCAATTACAGAAAGGGCTATTTCTGCTAAAAAAGAATGGCTGGATCACACCTCAATCCAACACAACCTCTGACACAATCTCAGTTGCATCAGACAAAAAACCATTCCTTGAGTCAACTAAATTGATAGGTGTTCTTGGCACAATCTAAGAAATTTGTTAGGTTTTATCATATAGCTTGTATGATGCTGTGCTGATCGCAATTATTGTATTTGATCTTACTGAAAGGCTTGCCAACAGTAATGATACCTAAATTCCTATGAGGTCACATGAAAATTCGGAAACATCATGCCTGGAAGGTAAATTTATAATCTCATCAGTCTGACTCTACATTTCTTGTGCATTGATGGCAATTTGATAAATCAGAGCCCTAACGAACACTTGGAACCGAAATCCTATGTCTTAACGTGACTTTGGATTGAGCATCAACGCTATTTTACCCAGTCATAACCCTGTTGTACACACTAACTGCTTGAAATGTAGTTGAAAAGTTGATCTAACCTCAGACAATTATTGTCTTCTAACTCAAATGCTCCCTTCCAAATCAGTAGCTTAAGAACAACGAAGCTGCTCCAATGCTCGTCAGCTAATCTCAATTGAATTGCATTACAGGCTAGCCCCCAACCACCAAACCTTCCCCCTCTTCTGGTTTCCTCCATCCCCTCACTACTACCCCCTTCATGTAGTTCTCATAAGGTGGCTCCAGATCTGTGACTACCACTGCCCCACTTTCCATCTTGGGATGGGCAACTGGGTATTTTGTGTTCTATCTTCTCTTTTATCTCTTTTTCTCTCATGCTCCATATTCTCTCTCCCACCCACAACTTCCTCATTCCACCTGGGGATATCCCAAGCCTAATTTGGAAAGCTTATTCTACCCTACATCCCAGACACTGTATTGCAAACTAATCTATTCCCACAGCATCTCACAACACCTCATTCCATATCAACACCTACATACACTATGCTTAACAGCATTCATGAGATCTTCTTGTTAAACACAAAAGAACTCAACCATCCTGTCTAAAAGTGGAAAATCATTGAATACTTACACAAACTAAAAGGCAATAGTCTCTTACTCCAATAAACCATAATTGACAATGAGATCGCCAACAAACCCCTCAATAACTGGTTATCAGGCCTTGCATGCTCTCCCGACTCTGATAAGAAGAATGGTGTTGTCACGGTCTTTGCCAGATCTGCAGCCATCAAAGACATTAAGAATACACATGACACAGAAGGCAGATGGGTCATTTCACAAATATCCAGATACAATTATTAAATCATTTTTAGAATTGTTATCATAAATATTTGCGCTCCCACCTCTGATTGCCCCTTATTCTGGGTCAAACTACACAAAATATATTACGTGAAATTCTTAGTCGCTCCACTATTGTACTAGGAGGAGACTTTGGCCTACCTATGGACCTTCTGCTAGACAGACTCTCCCCCTGCAAACTTAGTCAAGGGAAATCATACAAACAAATGAACAATTTGTATTCAGCACACAACCTAGCTGACGCTTGGCAGCTAGCTATTCAACCCCCATGCAGCGAGTTCATCTTCTACTCGCAGCCACAGAACTCCAACTCACAGATCAACTACATCCTGACTAACCAGAAAGTTACCTCTTCCTGCACTTATCCCTATGATTGAACCCATTATCATCTTGGACCATGCCTGCATCTCACCATACATTTCAATATCCAACACCAAAAACCCTGATAGAATATGGCATCTCAATGAGACGCTGCCAGGTGACCAATCCAGCAAAGAAGAAATACGAGCAGCAATAACTAACTTCTTTAATGATAACTCCTCCCAGAAACCTCTCCAGAAACACTCTGGGAAGCCATGAAAGCAACAATCAGTGGCAGCATGATCAGTATTATGACCAACAAAAATAAGATTGCCAACAAAAAACTTGAAGAACTAGAACCCACAGTTAAACAACCGGTGTGCCTACTAACCTCCAAACACTCCATTGAAATGATCACTAAACTGAAAACCCTAAAATATCAGTACAACAAACTTATAAGCGAGAGAACTCACATATGACTAAGTACCTATAAGGCAAAAAACCCATGTGAATTCAACAAAGTAGGGAAATATTTAGCTAACTACCTTAAGTTTAATAACCAGCACTCCTTAATTATCGCAATGCAGAACAAATTAGGGATAACTGAAACTGAGAATAGAAACATTGCTAGCAGGTTTGCACAATACTACAAAGAATTATATAGTCCAGATGAACACCCAGATATCATGGATTGTGAAAAATACCTCCCAAAATAATATCCCATCACTCAAAGAAGCAGATCACTCTGATAAACCTTTCGAAGAGCAAGAAATAGATAAAGCCATCAAATCAATCAAATTAAATGAAGCACCAGGCCAGACGGCTTCGCGGGCAGTTTCTATAAAACATTCTAGTCACAACTTATGCCGCACCTCAAATTCCTCTTTGACCTTTATTCATCTAGTGGCAAAACAAACTCGAACTTCACAGAAGCTGTAATGACAGTTATCCACAAAGACCTACTGGAAACCAAACACTATAAGCTGATATCCCTCCTCAATGCTGATTGTAAAATCTATGCAAAAAGACTTTTGCACATGTCCTAGAAAAAGCCCCTTCCCACAATCCCCAGCAATGGCCCTTGACACAGAAAAGGCTTTCAAAAAAGTAGCATGGCCTTTCCTAAGATCAGTAATCCGAAAATTAAATCTAGGCCTACCTTTGGAATGCATGGTATTCATACTATATGACAACCCATCAGCCGGAGTCAGAGTAAACTGTTCCCTATCTGAAAGATTCAAACTTTCCTTAGACACCAGACAAGGATGCCCCCTCTCGCCCTTACTCTTTGTCTCTGCTATTGAACCCCTCCTGCCTGAACTATGACACACCATCACCATAAAAGGCATCCTATTGAACTATAAAACCTACAAAGTGGGAACATGTGAAGACAATGTCCTCATCTTCTCTGAGGATGCAAACACATCCACACCTGAAATAGTAAACCTAATTAATGCCTATGCCAAAACGTTGGGCTACTCTCTGAACAAAGAGAAAACAGAGGTCTTCCCCCTAAACCTGCTCTGCACCATACAATTCTTGCTAATACTAACCTCAAATGGCACAATCATCACCTCAAATACTTGGGTCTCCAACTGTGTAAATTGCTGACCAATTCTTGCACTCATATTGAAAATAACCTACTTAAAAAAATACAAGGCCTTATCGAGACATGGTCTCCTAAACACATGACCTTGTGGGGAAGACTAGAGTGTACCAAAATACTAATGGCACCGCAAGTAAATTTGATAAGTATGATTCCCCTACAACCTTCTGAAACTTTCTTCAAACACTTCAACAAATTGATCAGTCAATTCCTTTGGCGTAGTAAAAGCCCCAGAATCTCAACCAAAGTCCTATCATTGACAAAGAGAAAGGAGGAGTCAGTCTCTCCAACTTTAGAAGACTTCAGATCGCATTACTACGCAAGCAAGCAATACAGTGGAATCATCCAAAGCCTCTGCACCCCCCCAACATTCGGGCAGAGATCAAGTTAGTGCCCTTCTCCCTATTTACACTCATAGGTGCCTTCTCCTTGAAGCATTTCAAACATCAAAACATCTCAAGCATAATCAGGCACACAATTCTGACAATAAAGCACTTGGGCAGCAAATGTATGGTCAACCTCAAGCACTGTTCCTATTCCTTAATTTGGCACAATCAGATTCCCTTCTGTCTCCTAAAGACCTCATACAACATTCCTGACATGGAATTTTATAACTTCCTCAAACTCAAAGTTGCCATTAACCGCAATAAACCTTTCCCAAAAACCCACAACCTCCAAGCATCCTTAGGAACCTAGCCTTGATTGCAACGCAGGACCACCAACCCTCTAATCTAATTAAAATTATCCATGAACACACACCTAACTTTATACAAAAAAATCTAAAACAAATGGTCAGTCTCCTGCCTCAAAGAAGTCTTCTGTCATCCTTCTGAGAAGAGATGGTCTCAAATATGGAACCATGTTACAAAGCTCAAACTCTCCCTGTCATCACACAATGTAAATATAGGCCACTACATGGATCTTTTGGGACCCCAACAAACTTTTCAGACTGGGCCTCCTAAACTTGGACAAGTGTTGGAAATGTTCCAATGAGGCTAGTGACCTCAAACATCTGCTATTCTCAACAATATCATAAACAACATCTTCCATCGTAAAATAACCACAGACCCTACCCTATACTCGCTTATGCCCCTGGTCTCTTCCAGATCCTCTCTCCCCTCACTAAGCAAGACAGAATTCCTACTACTTGATCTGCTACTCATACTAGAGGTCAAAACAATCCTTTACGACTGGAAAGACTTCAAATTTAGGTCCTAACACACTTGATGGGCCTAGGTATGCTTCCTCAGAAGCACAGACAATACTATGCTGAGCCATAATTTTAACCAAAACAAATCTAGTTTGTGTTGGTTACCCTTAGACGCTTACACACGGATCACCATACCCTCAGATAAGGGACTTGAGCCGAGTTCTACCCAGCAACCCTCAACTCATACCTAGGTTCTTAGAATATCCCTTCCCACCTCCTCACCCTCTCCTCTTACACTTTCCTCTCCACTCTTCTCCCATTTCACACAAGAAGTTCACTGCCACCACCCAGCTGCGAGAGACTTCCAGGACTACTGCTGCCACAATACCGAATAATAACGCTTTTGCTGTTCTTATTGCTCCAATTAATTTCTTTATCAATTCGATCTTCAATATCTTCACATTACCAGATATGAAATCCACAATGTATTTTATCAATGTATTGTATCATCTATTGGCCTATCATGTAACTTTTGAAACAATGTTGTACTTCTCGTCTGCCTTCTTTGTTTTTGATGGTATGAAAATGTTAATAAAATATTAAAACTGCACTGGGCTCCACAATTATACTCACTGTTCCTACAACTTACGACAACAAAAACTTCAATCTTATTCTTGCTCCAGTGCTCTGAGCCTACAATCTCTACAATTCCACAACCTACTTCTACTGCATTCTTTAAACTATGGCCATGTCAAGAGGCACTACCAGTGGCTGTATTCTCAGGATGCCCCATGTATTTATTCATCTGGCCTCACCTATATCCCCCCCTGTACTTCAAATGCAAAAGCTATCTTCATGCAAAAGCACACTAACACCACCTAAACCCTGCTAGGTGACTGGTTCATTCCATTCATTCTAGCAACAAACACACTTCCTTCAGAAATTTCCACAACCCAATGTATTAACATGCATAAATCACTTTCCCCCTTCAGTAAATACAAAACCAGCTTTATCAGGGGAACCTCACTCTCAGCTGATATCACCAGCTCATGCTTCCGGCATTTAAAATAGAACTTTAGTAATTGTCAGAGTCACCAGATCCTCGGGGTCTGTGCACGTTCCCAACATGTCCACCACTGAACAGCTCCAAGACTCTGATAGATAAATCACAGAGACTGAGAGAGTTCAAGAGGGGAAGAGGGGATTAGGAAGGGAACAGCTGGGAAGGAGACCTGTAGTAAGAAAAAGGTTAGAACACACAATATGAAAATTATATCTCCTGAAATCAATACTAGACTATGATTCTAAGCCTAGTCACTCTGAAAACATGAACAATCTAAGAGTTAAGTTTAAAATGAATAAGTTTCAAGATGGCCGGATACCTGTAGGGGAATCAAGATGAATTAAATGAAAACTTTCTTATTCAAGTACTTTCCTTTACATGAGAATCAGAAAAAACATTCTGTCTAAATTTTAAACCAGTCATATAAATCCTGTTGTGAGAATGTATACTAGGACCATACAATATTGCATTTGGAAACTCTGGCCTTCTGTGTACTCTGTTTAAACACAAATTGCACATATTGCAGATATATATATATATATATATATATATATAGTAAACACCATAAAAGTATTGTGCACCATGAATAACACAATATGGATTCAGGAAACAAATCACATAACTTGTCAACTCGAATATTACATAATAAATAGCTTAGAATATTGGCATACAATAAACAACATGAAATAAACTCGAGGAGAGAATCGTGCGTCTTTCCGATTCGAGTGTCACCATGTAAAATACCAAGAAATGGTAGCACGCAATGAATATCAAAGTCAAATCATCATTAATCGAATCGCGCGTCTTTCCGATTCGTAAAACATGATGTAAATGTCAAGAAATAACAGCTCACAATAGATAACAAGATCAAAGTACAATTAAACAAATCGCGCTTCTTTTGCCGATTCTTAAGCCACCATGTAAATGTCAAGAAATGGTAGCGCGCAATGAACAACAAAGTTAAATCCTCATGAAACGAGTTGCATGTCTTGCCAATTCGTAAAACATCATGTAAATGTCAAGAAATTGTAGCGCGCAATGGACAACAAGGTTTAAACACCATAAAACGAATTGCGCGTCTTGCCGATTCTTAAGCCACCATGCCAATGTCAAGAAATGGTAGCACGCAATGAATAACAAAGTCAAACCTTTATGAAACAAATCGCGCGTCTTGCCTATTTGTAAACTAACATAGAAATGTCAAGGAATGGTAGCGCGCATGTAATCTGTTACTCATTTAAGAATTAAACCAAGAATATGAAAATTCTCAATAACGGTGTCGGAACAGTCCAACCACCGTCTTACCGCCTGGAACAATGATCACCAATGAAGGATGAATGGCAGAAGACTGGAAGATCCAAATAGGCCGCCGGGACAGGAGCTCAGGAAGAAGCTGCTGCTCTGCACCGGGACCTCTGAATAGTGAGCACTGGGAGTTGGGCAGGCTCTCTTTTATAGAGTATTGGCCCAGCCCAGAACCACGCCCAGGCATGTTACAGGGAAAGTCTCTGGAAGGCCCTGGAAAGGGGCCACACCCTAACACACTCTGAAAACCTGCAGCAATACATTGCAAAGGAACGGTATTTGTAAGCATATTAAAAATAAGTTTTCAGGATTGAACTCTGCAATGCAAAAGGTTAAACCACAACATATCAGCACAATGCATAAATTACGTTGTTTTGAGAGTGCTGGGTTTTTGCATTTTTGTCGCCAATAGAGCGCGTACTGCTCTGGTGTTGACAGTAATGTTGTATTAGCAGGTGCCACTCAACCCTCACCCGCACCCATCACATATACATTCGACATCCAAACTCATATCTTACACAAAAAATGATAATTTCTTCCCAATTTTAAACCATCTTTATTAGCTAATCCTTAGTGTACGAAGCAGGAATCAAATTCAGGATTTACTGTCAACTATAGAAAGCTCTTAGTCTAAATAAACAGTCCTACCTTGCTACTTTAGTTACCATTTCAGAAGGCCCAAGAGGTATAAGAAGCATTACCTCATTATACCTCGAAGTGCTGATATTCAAAATCTGCCAAACTGCAAACTTAAATTTTACATGGACTGCAATAGCCTCATGTGTTTCACTTCCGGTCAACTTAAGGATCCATCTCTTTTATTCTCTTCTTCAGAAATCAGTAAAGACTGTTTTTACCTTAAACTGAAACAAGAGTTGTTTCAATGAAGATAATGGCCTAGCCCTTCCCTACCTTTGCAGCTTTCATGGTCACCTCTAGATTACTCAAAATATATGACTCTCTGTTAGCTGTAATGTCCGCTAACGCCTTTGTGGTGCAGGAGAAGGTCCACAAATTGGTAAAAAAACTAAATCCAATAACATAATGACCATATGCATTCAAACATGAATGGAATTCAATTGATGGTCAATAACCAATAGTTTTATGAATGTTTATCAACACTTAAAAAACATTAACATAGTTGTAGCAACATTTTAATTCAGTAATGTGTTTACAAAAGTATAAAACACTCCATAACCCTTTATGTTGCAATTTCACAATTCTTCAACATTCCTTCCAATGACATTAATCAGCTTCATTATGTTGACTAAAAACGAGCTCATGTACAAAATATAAACAACAATTCCTTTAATGTTGAATTTTAATCCCCGTTCTGTTCTATCCCTGACCAGAACTAATTTTTGGACTCGAAGTAATAGATACTTGACCACTTTAATACAGTTACAATGGGATCTAAGATTGAGTAAAAAGTCAAAGCTCACATTCCAGTTCCCCCTCTGGATGTCAGTCCACAGTTATTCAAAAGCAGGAATGTTAGAAATGGGGTCTCTAGTTGGCAGAGGTATTCACCTTTGTCCAAATAGGGACCACATTCCTAGTCAGGATAAGTCACACACAATCCAAATTATCCTGTGTCAACCCTCTGTTAGCTTGGCACTAAGCAGTCAGGCTTAACATAGAAGGCAATGTGTAAAGTATTTGTGCAATAAATCATACAGTAGCACAGTGAAAACACCACAAAAATACACCACACAGGTTTAGAAACATATATGGGGGCATATTTATACTCCGTTTGCGCCGAATTTGCGTCGTTTTTTTCGACGCAAATTCGACGCAAAACTAACTCCATATTTATACTTTGGCGTTAGACGCGTCTAGCGCCAAAGTTCATGGAGTTAGCGTCATTTTTTTGCGTGAACACCTTCCTTGTATTAATGATATGCAAGGTAGGCGTTCCCGTCTTAAAAAATGACTCCGATGCATATGCGTCGTATTTATACTCCCGGGCAAAAATGACGCCCGGGAGTGGGCGGGTCTAAAAAACCCGCATTAGCGCCGGATTTTAGCGCCTGGGTCAGGGCAGGCGTTAAGGGACCTGTGGGCTCAGAATGAGCCTAGAGGTGCCCTCCCCTGCCCCCAGGGACACCCCCTGCCACCCTTGCCCACCCCAGGAGGACACCCAAGGATGGAGGGACCCACCCCAGGGACATTAAGGTAAGTCCAGGTAAGTATTATTATTATTTTTTTTGTGGCATAGGGGGGCCTGATTTGTGCCCCCCTACATGCCACTATGCCCAATGACTATGCCCAGGGGACAGAAGTCCCCTGGGCATGGCCATTGGGCAAGGGGGCATGACTCCTGTCTTTGCTAAGACAGGAGTCATTTCAATGGGGGATGGGCGTCGTAAAAAAATGGCGCAAATCGGGTTGTGGCGATTTTTTTGCCTCAGCCTGACTTGCACCATTTGTGGACGCCCATACGCCATTTTCCCCCTACGCCGGCGCTGGCTGGTGTACGTCGTTTTTTTCAACGCACACCAGACAGCGGCAGCGGCGGCTAACGCCGGCTAACGTCATTGAATAAATACGGTGCCCGCATGGTGCTTCAGAATGGCGTTAGCCGGCGCTAATTTTTTGGGCGCAAAACTGCGTTGGCGCAGTTTTGCGTCAAAAAGTATAAATATGGCCCATGATATTTATCTGGTTAAATTAAGGTCAAAACTATAAAGATTCAATAAGCACAAGTTGATATCACTTTTTCAAGGATAAAAAGAGTCTTAAATCTTAGAAATCAACAGTTGTCACTTGTTTGCACAAAGTACCTGGTTTGCGTAAAAAAATAACACGCACGGAGACCTCAGAGGAGGAGATGCATGGGAAAATAGGGTGGGCATTGGATTTTACGATGAGGCACAGACGATGTGTTGTTTCTTTCCATGCTGCCAGGGGCTTAGCATAAAGTTCAGGCGCAGTCTTGGTTCCTCACTGCGATGCAGGGATCTTTTTGACACCCAGGGACGATGCGTGGAAATCCTGGGCATGGGGGATGAAGTCACAGGCGTCGATCCGGTATAACGTTGCGCCGCATTTTCTGTCACACAGCAGGCGCTGCATTGATTCTTCAATCAGGAAGTCGAGCTGCATCGTTCTAGTTCGGTTCTGCATCGATCCAGCAGGGCTGTGCATCAAATTTCCAGCCGCAAGACAGGCGGTGCATCAATTCTTCACTTGGGAGGTCGGGCTGCCTTGTTCTGCTTCGGCTGTGTTGTGATTTCTCGGTCGCACTATGGCTGTGCATGGTTTCCGGCAGGCTGTGCGTTGATTTTCGGTGCACAAGGAGTTTCTTGAAGAGATGAAGTCTTTTTGGCCCTGAGACTTCAGAAAACAGGATGCAAGGCTTGCCCTTGGAGACCACTTATCAGCGAAGTCAGAGGGCAGCAGGGCAGCAGCAGCACAGCAGTCCTTCTCAGCAAAGCAGTCCAGATGGGTCCTTTGGGCAGCCAGGCAGTTACTCTTGACAGGTTGCAGGTTCAGGTTCAGAAGTGTCTGACTTGGTGGGGTAAGGGACCCAGTTTATATACCTGAAAATGCCTTTGAAGTGGGGGAGACTTTGAATAGTGGTTTTGAAGTGCACAAGGTCCCCTTTCAATACAGGTCTGTCTTCCAGGGTCCTAGTAGGGTGTTTGACAGTCGATTGTGTGAGGTCAGGCCACTAGTGTCGGGCCCTCCACATTTCCATCCCAGAAAGATCCATTCAGTATGCAGATGAGTGCAGGTGTCGACTGAGTATCCTGTGTTTGTGGTGATCTGGGTGAAATGCACAAGGAAGCTGTCAATCAGCCCAGCCCAGACATTGATTGAAGACAGGCTGTAAGGCACAGATGGATTTTAAGAGCAGAGAAATGCTCACTTTCTAAAAGTGGCATTTCTAGAAAAGTAATATAAAATACAACCTTACCAATAAGCAGGATTTTCTATTACCATTCTGGCCACACTAAATATGACCTGATTACCCCTTTCTGATCAGAATCTCCCACTCAAACAGTTTATGAGGGTAGCTCTAATGCTATCCTATGAATTGAGCAGGCCTCACAGTAGTGGAAAACGAATGTAAGAGTTTTCCACTACCAGGAAATATAAAACACACAGGTACGTGTCCTGCCTTTTACCTACATAGCACCCTGCCCTGTGGGTTACCTAGGGCCTACCATAGGGGTGGCTTATATTTAGAAAAAGGGGAGTTTAAGGCTTGGCAAGTACTCTTAAAGGCCAAGTCAAAGTGGCAGTGCAACTGCACACTCAGGCCTTGCAATGGCAGGCCTGAGACATTGTTACGGGGCTACTTATGCGGGTGGCACAATCAGTGCTGCAGGCCCATACTAGCATTTAATTTACAGACTCTGGGCATTTGCAGTACATTTTACTGGGGACTTACAAGTAAATTAAATATGCCAATTGGGTGTCAGCCTATGTTACCATGTTTTTAGGGAGAGAACACATGCACTTTAGCACTGGTTAGCAGTGGTAAAGTGTCCAGAGTCCTAAAGTCAGCAAAAATTAGGTCAGAAAAAGAAGAGGAAGGCAAAAAGGTTGGGGGTGACCATGCAGAGAGACCATTTCCAACAAGGAAGATTACCTCATCCCTAAAAAATTTTAAGAAGGCCCATTCTGTGACAATGTAATAAATTGACTCCTCCCTTTCTAGTTACAACCTATAAGACCTTCTACTCCAGTCAATGTCAATCCAAGGACCAATAATGTCAAAAAGGAACATGTTTCATACAGAACAAATGACTGTCCTTTTTAGGTCTGACTGGATAATGCAGTTGCTGCAAGACCTTATGCCAGCCTAAACAAGCACTTGCAATGCAATCGGTCTCGCATTTGCTTGAGTTAGAGCTATTAGAATTGTAACCTCATTATTGGACTTTTCTTGCCACAGAAATTGAAACAAGGCTCAACTGTTAGAAAAACCTACATTTGAACATGAAGCATGGCGCTGACCTGCGTGGAGAAAGGCTTGCGGCTGGGATTAAAGGCAAATCCGAATACAGACAGGAGGAGGAACCATCACACACTGCAACAGGAGGGAGCGTGACGTAGTGTGATGGCCAACAAAAATGTTCTCTTAGTGAAATCCCCTGGCACTTAGGCGTCTCTCTCAATGTTTGTGTCTTATTATCAGTAAAAATCTTCCTGTTTCAGACATTAATGTACTGGGTTCAACCATTCTGAAGTCCTCCAGATGCTGAGATGGAATGTCGCTCAGTTTCATTTATAGATAATTACAGCTGTTGCAGATTTTTTTGAGTCTATGTACAGTGCCGATATTTACCTTTTTGATTGGAAAACCTCCTATGATTACAGATGGAAATGAGAACTTGGGATGAGGTGGTACTGTCTAGTTTACTTACAGGTAATGTTCATAACAACCAATCTACTCTCCCTCGTTACAGTGCTTGTAAGTCTTCATCTAGCATGTTTGATTGCTTCACTAGAAAAATGTTGGCAGGTTTGGCATTTAGCTCAGCAAACTGTGTTTCTAATCTTATAGGCCAGAGAGTTGAAAAAGAGAGATTGAAAATGGTGGTAGAGAAGCAGGAAATAAATAAATAAGGATCTACCTGTCTTTGTGCCCTGGTCCAGAGGGACAGTGTAACGGGAGTGCCGCCGAACGCAGCTCCCAAACACCTGTCGGGGGAGGAACACAATGGCCCGGGGGCACGAGAGAAAACCTCCCTGCCATGACGTATGACGCTGAGGGCGTCATAAACATCAGAAGAGAAGACGGACGAGGGAGATCGGGAGAAAAGAAGGAGGAGCCGAGAACGCGGGGAAGCCGGAGTGAGGAGATCGCCATCGGAGCATCGGAAGAAGAGAAAGAGACCGCCGTGACCGGAGAGCCGACAACGGAAAGGGAAACCGCCATCACCAGGGGGCCGGAGGAAGAGAAGGACACCGTCGAGGTCGGAGAGTCGGTTGCAGCGAAGGGAAGCACCGCCATCCGAGTGCCCAGGACGGAGGAAGAGACCCAGAAGTCAGGACGCCTCGAAGGAAGGAGGAACCACTGGGCAACTCCCGGCCCAGACGAAGAGAAATCGGGAGATCACCCACGTGCCGGCCGCGCCCCGGGAGGGACGTGGCCCTCCCAGGTACGTCTATACCCTGCCTGGCAGACTCTGTCAGGCTGGCTGACAGGGAAAAGAGGGAGGGGGGGGGAAAGAAAGGGAGGACGGGAAGACCTCGTGAAAGAAGGGGACTTACTAAAAAAGGAGAGGGGGACCTAAACTGTTTTAACCCACGGACAGGGACACCACCCGAAAAACCCTAAGAAGAGGAAGAGAAAGGGGTTTTTTTTTTTTGGAGTAAAAAGGAAATAAGGGCACAATAACCACAGAGTGATACCCACCACCAGCACCAGCCCTACCTAGTCCACACCACCCTACTAACCCTGTTTGAACCCTTGTCTTACCCCTACTTTATTCACTTACCTGATTACTTTTATTTTTCTTTTTCTTTTGGGAATACGGGAAATCGGAGGACGGAAAAACCAGACCGCCTCAAGACGGAACCAAGACACCACCAGAGACTGTAAAATCCAAGCAGGGTTTTGGGGAAATAGAAAAGAGGGCTAATCTTGTGGAAAGAAACAAGAGAGAATTGGCCAACTTTAAATAAAACAGTTATTATTCCCTCAAATAGTGGTGCCAGTCGCATTCTTCCAATATCTTACATCATTCCGATAACGAACCCATTTACAGTGGTGTCAGAAGTGGGATATTGGAACAGGCGACAGGAGAACCCTAGAAAATGGAGGGGGTGCCCACAATGGCGGATATGATGCAGCAACTAGCTGAGGGGCAACGCCATCTGCAAATTGTATGGGAGGAGCAACAGAAGGCAGCCAAGGTGGAAAGGGAGGCTCTGCAAAACGCGCTTAAAAGTCAGGCTACTATCATGGCCAACAATCAGTTGGTACATGACAACGCGATAAAGACTTTGACGGATACCATTGCAGCAACTCGGGTACATCCAAATGTACCTAGTTCCGTTTTGCAGAGATATCAGGAAGGCGAAGACCCCGACGCCTTCTTTACTAACTTTGAACGCGTCGCCATTTCAGCCACCTGGCCGCAGGACAGATGGGGTCAATATATCGCTCCCTTATTAACCGGGACCCTCCAAGCAGCATATCAAGCGGTTAACCCGGGTGGGACAACACCCTATCCGGACATCAAGAAGAGCATCCTAGAAAGGGTCGGCTTTGATACAGAACACTATCGGGTTCGCTTCAGGAAGGCCAGGTGGGGCCCCTCTGAGAACCCTCGAGCTTTATATTTTAGGGTCAAAGATTTAGGTCTCAAATGGCTTGGACCCATAGGGACGAATAGGGAAGATGTTATTGAGGCCGTTCTCCTAGAACAATATCTAGACGCCCTACCCGCCAATACTCGTCATTGGATCAAGCAACACCCGAACCCCGACTCGAATACTACCATTGAGCTGGCCTGTGCTTTCCACCGCTCCCTCGAATTCAAAACACCCCTTCCGCGGTTGTTACCTCAACCAGTTAGGCAAAACACGGGACAATCCGCAGCCTCGGGGAAAAGGCCGATAGAGGAACCGGGAAGGTTACGAGGGATAGAGAAGCCCTCTGGACAGCAGCCCCAGTGTTTTAGTTGTGGGGAATGGGGACACATTGCCCGATTTTGCCCGCTGAAGTCCGGCAAACCCGAACCCATGGAAATAGGGGTTACGAGAGGCCGGGTTTTCTACACCGGGGGGAAAGATACCCAATACAAAAAGATACTGTCCATTAATGGGAGGGACACACTAGCGCTCATCGACTCCGGATGTAGTCAGTCCGTTATCAGAGCGGATCTGATTGCCGAGCATACACTTGACCCAGGTTTCACAGTATCCATATGTTGTATTCACGGGGAAACAAGAGAATATCCCCTAATATGGACTACCCTTTTTTGGGAAGGAACAAATACCCCCATACGGCTGGGGGTAGTTGAACGGTTGGTGGAAGAGGCCATCATAGGAACAGACTTTAAAGACTTTCCGATCCTTTTGGACAGCACACAGAGCAAGAAAGACCTGGATGCCTGGTTGGGAAGCGCCCCTTTTTCTGAATTACCCATAACAGCCCCGGTGACCCGCTATAAACCCACTAAAAGAGAAAAACGAGAAGCCAGGAAGTCCTATAGAAGAGAGGATACAAACCACGACAGAGATAACGCACAGGTATTCGCCCTCGTTGGTCTTCCGCCCTTCCGATGTAGTCAAAGGGACGATCCCAGTTTGATCCACGCCTGGAGAAGTGCCAAACCTCGAACCATAGATGATAAGGGTCCCTCCTTTGTGATCAATAAAAATCTGTTATATCGAATCACCAGTAACGAGAGAGGGGAAAAGAAACAGTTACTGATTCCCGAACCCTATGGGCAGCAGGTGTTGCATCTAGCCCATAATCAGCCGGGGGGGGGTCATTACGGGAGAGAAAAAACAGAGGAATACCTATTAAGGAAATTCTACTGGCCTGGGGTTTTTTCCCATATCAGAAAGTTCTGTCAGCAATGTCCTAGATGTCAGTTGATAGATCCCGGACCCAGGAAAAAAGCCCCCCTACATCCTCTTCCCATTATTGACGTACCGTTCTCTAGAGTAGGAATGGATCTAGTCGGGCCCCTCCTACCGTCTTCCAAGGGATACCGTTACATTCTAGTATTGGTCGATTACGCCTCTAGGTATCCGGAAGCTATCCCCCTAACTAGTATTAGCACTAAAAGTGTCGCCAACGCCATGATAGGTTTCTTCTCACGAATAGGGTTTCCCCGAGAAATATTGACGGACCAAGGGACCCAGTTTATGTCCAACTTGATGGCTCAGATTTGTCAATTATTAGGGATACGACAGATAAGGACAGCGGTTTATCATCCCCAGACAGACGGACTAGTAGAAAGGTATAATCGCACCCTGAAAACCCTTCTGAGGAAAGCGATCTCCGAGTCAGGTAAAGATTGGGACAAGAAACTTCCCCTAGTGTTATATGCCGTCAGAACCCATGAACAAGCATCTACAGGACATAGTCCATTCGAACTGCTGTTTGGGCGACAGCCTAGGACCCTATTAGACATGGCAGCCGAGTTATGGGAGGAAGACGAAAGCGGGGAAAAACCTCTCCTAGAGTACACCAGTGAGTTAAAGTCCCGACTACAAACGATATGGGAAGATGTGAGAGGGCACATGGAAAAAGCTCAGGAGAAACAAAAGCGTTATTACGATAGGAACACTCAAATGAGATCTTTTGTAGAGGGAGACCAAGTATTAGTGCTTTTACCCAGTTCAGACAATAAACTTTTGGCAAAATGGCAAGGCCCATATAAAATAATAAAAGCAGTAACTCCGGTTACCTATAAACTACAACTCGCGACTAATCCCAACCGATTTCAAATCTTTCATGTTAACTTACTAAAAAGATGGGAGGAATCTCAAGTAGACCAAAATATAAACTGTTTAGTTAACACAGTAAAAGAGCTAGAAATAGGGTGGTGCCCCACAGACCCCCCCTCAAAGGGCGATATACCCCTCCGAAATGCGGAGTTAACAGTGCAACAGAACCAACAACTAAACCAACTCCTTAATGCGCACCCCCACGTGTTTTCCCCTGTTCCAGGTAAAACAGAGCTAATCCACCACCAGATTATAACCCAACCGGGTAAAATAATCCGGTTACGTCCCTATCGCATTCCCGAAGCGAGGAAGGTCATAGTTGAAGAGGAGGTAAAAAGGATGTTAGATTTGGATATTATAGAGCCGTCCCAAAGCCCCTGGTGCTCCCCGGTGGTGTTAGTGCCAAAACCGGACGGATCCATACGCTTTTGTATCGACTTTAGACAAATCAATGCCGTGTCCCAATTTGATACGTATCCTCTTCCCAGGGTAGACGAACTTATAGAACGGCTCGGTAAAGCCAAATACATGTCTACCCTAGACCTAACAAAAGGATACTGGCAGATTCCTTTAGCTAAAGCCGATAAAGAAAAAACGGCGTTCTCCACCTCTTCCGGTCTATATCACTTTAAGGTACTCCCTTTTGGACTGCATGGAGCCCCCGCCACTTTTCAGAGACTCATCGATACTATATTACGACCACATACCAGATACGCGGCCGCCTATCTGGATGACATCGTTATTCATAGCGAAACCTGGGAAGACCATTTAAACCATGTAGGACAGATCTTTAAAGCACTGTCGGCGGCCGGATTGACCGCCAATCCTTCCAAGAGCCGACTGGCTTTCAATGAAATTCCCTATCTGGGTTATCATATTGGGAAGGGGAATATCAGGCCCCAAATGAGTAAAATAGAAGCCATTTTACGTATAAGCGCACCCACCACAAAGAAAGAGATCCGATCCTTCCTCGGACTAGTGGGGTATTATCGAAGATTCATACCCCACTACTCTACAGTGGCCGCCCCCCTCACTGACCTCTTGAGGAAGGGACAACCCAAGAACATCACAAGTCTAACCATTCCACAATCACATAGCTACCGTACCTTGCAACGGTGCCTAACCACGCAACCCGTATTAAAATGCCCTGAATTCAGTCGTCCCTTCCATCTCCAAACGGATGCCTCGGACGTAGGCCTGGGTGCAGTGCTGTTCCAAAAAGATGAAAATGAGATAAGCCATCCGGTGGTCTTCATTAGTCGTAAGCTATTTCCACGGGAACAGAACTATCCCATAATAGAGCGTGAGTGCCTGGCCATTAAATGGGCTGTTGAAAGCCTTCAATATTATCTCCTAGGGAGGTCCTTCCTTTTATATACCGACCACGCCCCTCTTACCTGGCTCTCGAGGTATAAGGACACCAACGTTCGCATTTTAAGATGGTTTATGGAGCTACAACCTTTCTCCTTCCAGGTTTGCCATCTCCCTGGAGACCTTATGGGACAAGCAGACTATTTGTCTCGATTTCCGGGACCTGGGGGGCTCGAACAGCCCCATCCAAGGGAGGGGATGTGTAACGGGAGTGCCGCCGAACGCAGCTCCCAAACACCTGTCGGGGGAGGAACACAATGGCCCGGGGGCACGAGAGAAAACCTCCCTGCCATGACGTATGACGCTGAGGGCGTCATAAACATCAGAAGAGAAGACGGACGAGGGAGATCGGGAGAAAAGAAGGAGGAGCCGAGAACGCGGGGAAGCCGGAGTGAGGAGATCGCCATCGGAGCATCGGAAGAAGAGAAAGAGACCGCCGTGACCGGAGAGCCGACAACGGAAAGGGAAACCGCCATCACCAGGGGGCCGGAGGAAGAGAAGGACACCGTCGAGGTCGGAGAGTCGGTTGCAGCGAAGGGAAGCACCGCCATCCGAGTGCCCAGGACGGAGGAAGAGACCCAGAAGTCAGGACGCCTCGAAGGAAGGAGGAACCACTGGGCAACTCCCGGCCCAGACGAAGAGAAATCGGGAGATCACCCACGTGCCGGCCGCGCCCCGGGAGGGACGTGGCCCTCCCAGGTACGTCTATACCCTGCCTGGCAGACTCTGTCAGGCTGGCTGACAGGGAAAAGAGGGAGGGGGGGGAAAGAAAGGGAGGACGGGAAGACCTCGTGAAAGAAGGGGACTTACTAAAAAAGGAGAGGGGGACCTAAACTGTTTTAACCCACGGACAGGGACACCACCCGAAAAACCCTAAGAAGAGGAAGAGAAAGGGGTTTTTTTTTTTTGGAGTAAAAAGGAAATAAGGGCACAATAACCACAGAGTGATACCCACCACCAGCACCAGCCCTACCTAGTCCACACCACCCTACTAACCCTGTTTGAACCCTTGTCTTACCCCTACTTTATTCACTTACCTGATTACTTTTATTTTTCTTTTTCTTTTGGGAATACGGGAAATCGGAGGACGGAAAAACCAGACCGCCTCAAGACGGAACCAAGACACCACCAGAGACTGTAAAATCCAAGCAGGGTTTTGGGGAAATAGAAAAGAGGGCTAATCTTGTGGAAAGAAACAAGAGAGAATTGGCCAACTTTAAATAAAACAGTTATTATTCCCTCAAATAGTGGTGCCAGTCGCATTCTTCCAATATCTTACATCATTCCGATAACGAACCCATTTACAGACAGCAAGCGTAAGTATTGTAGTAAGGGAGAAAGATCTCAGAGTAATGATGAGTACCAGTAAGCAATCGGGCACAAATAGTTTAATGTTGCAATATTATATTATCATCCTTTGATGAATGGGCTTTAAGGACCTTCTGAGGGAAGCAAAAGGACCTGCAAAGGCTTGGGCATTCTTCTGTTCTGTTGTCTTGAAAAAAACACATTCCACATTCATAGCTTATCGCTCTGTTTGTAAAGTTGGAGGGCTGGATTACAAAGAATCTTGGGTTGCTGTTAATTAAGGTCCTACTTGCTCAAACATGCGTGATGCAAATAGGTTACCTTCGTACAATTAAAGTAGATTTGTTGTGGTGGAAATATGTGACCAGAATATCTATTCTTATTTCTTTTGTTGCATTTTGTGGAGGTAATGTGTTGCATTGCATTTGTTTTTGTCTTCTATTATTTCACTGAGCTATAGCTGTGTTGTACTGTGGATGTTATGTTGCATTTGTTTTGCCTGTTTTGTTGTGCCCTGTATTGTTTAGTAGTATGTTTATTTTGTTGTTAATTTCTTTGCGCTGTGTTCAATTGTGCCAAATATTTACTTTAAATATGTTTGCAAATGCTGCTATATTTCTGAAAACAGCATGTCATTTTTTTAAAGTTCCAAGGGTAGAAAATCTGTCTGTGGTGTTAAAAACAGTGCTAACTATTATGGACATCACAGCTCAAAACTCACTTCATTCTCATGGCCATGAATGTTATCTTCTGAATCCCATTCAACAATCGGGCTTTATGGGCACTACCACTGACACAGCTTTCATACATTGCTGCTTCAGATATACACCACCAATAAGGATTATAAATTGTAAAGATTACTTTAGGAAGATATACTTTCTAAAATAAAGTGTATGGGAAGCCATTCACGTCAAAATTACAGCTCCCCGTACAGGATACCTCCTGAAATGCATAGCGTTTTGCAAAATGAATATGACACACACCAGAATGAATGTACTATGTGTCAACATAAATTTGATATCTGGCAGAGTGAATCCGAGTTGAACCAAAACAAATATGAAACCTGGCAGAGTGAATATGCTACTTAGTGATTAATATGAATAACTCACACTCTGAATTGAATAAGAGATATACTGAAATATAGATCAATCATACTGAAATAAATATGGCCCCCACTGTAAACAATGAAGCAATCACTGTAACAAATACATTATTCATCAAAAAGAATGCGACATTTGTTGAAACGACTGACATATGCCAAGAGAAATGGGACATACATTGGAATGAATATGACAGATTGAAAAGAATATAGGGCCTGATTACAACTTTGGCGGAGAGGGTTAATCTGTCCCAAATGTGACGGATATCCCGCCCACCCTATTACGAGTCCATTATATCCTATGGAACTCGTAAGACGGCGGGTGAGATAGCCGTCACATTTGGGACGGATTAACCCCCTTCGCCAAGATTGTAATCAGGCCCATAAGGTACAGAAATGAAAATTTATTATTCTGAAAAGAATACAATGTGCAATGAACATTGCATTTAGCAAAATGAATATGGTTTGCATTGAAAGTAATATGATACACATTGACATGATTATTTTTTGTTTTGCAATGGATGTGATTCATGTTAAAATGAATAGGATGTGTTAATATGCATGAGACATCTATTAAAAGGAATATGACACATGCTAAGGTGAATATGACATGCATCGAAATGAATATGAGCCCTTTTGAAATTAATTCAACATGCCTTAAACTGAATATGACCAATGCTAGAATTAAAATGAAACTTGTCAAAATGATTATGTGATTCTTTGAAATTAATATGATAGATATCAAAATAAATATTGACCTATGTTGAAATGGATATGACCCATGTTAAAATTATGATGTCAGGTGTTAAGGTGAGTATGACACATGTTAAGATGAATATGAACCACTTTGAAATAAATATGGCATCTGGTGAAGTTAATATGTCCCACATCAAAATTAATATGACATTCATTAAAATGTATATGACACTTTTTGAAATGAATATGGAACTATGTGAGATAAATGTAGCATGCTATCAGATGAATAAAACACATATCGAAATGAACACACGCCATGTTTAAATGAATATGACCCCTGTTAAAATGTCTATAACTTGCATTGACCTGATGTTGATTTGCTTTAAAATTAACATTACATATTATTACATATTCTGAAAGGATATAATATGAACAAAAATGAATTAGCTAAAATGAATATATGTTTTTGGCCATGTGCTGCATTTAGTTTTTGCAGGCTTTAGGACTCATGGCACCTTCCCACCGCTGACCAATGCTGGAGGGCAAGTGCTCTCTGTCTTAATTGTCTTGATGATTGGTTTATCCATGATTGGCATAACGGATTAACAGGTAAGTCCCTAGTATAGTGTACCATGTGTGCCCACGTCTTGTAAATCAAATGCTACTAGTAGGCTTGCAGCACTGATTGTTCCACCCACATCAATAGCCCTGTAAACAAGTCTCAGACCTGCTACTGCAGTGTCTGTGTGGGTAGTTTTAAATTCCCAGATCGACCTGGCAAGTGAACCAGCTTGCCAGGCCCAAACCTTCCCTCTTACTACATATAAGTCACCCCTTAGGTGGGCCCAAGGTAGCCCCAGGTACGGTACAGCATATTTAAAAGGAAGGACATGTACTGGTGTGTTTTACATGCCCTGATAGGGAAATACTGCTAACTTTGTTTTTCACTGTTGCAAGGTGAATCAAAGGCAGAAATAGGTATAAGTACTGGACCTCTGACCCCACAAATTTAGGCCCGTATTTATACTTTTTGACGCTAAACTGCGCTAACGCAGTTTAGCGTCAAAAAATTTTGCGCCGGCTAACGCCATTCTGAAGCACCATGCGGGCGCCATATTTATTGAATGGCGTTAGCCGGCGCAAGCAGACCGGCGCTGCCTGGTGTGCGTGGAAAAAAACCACGTACACCAGGCAGCGCCGGCGTTGGGAAAAGTGGCGCTAGGGCGTCTTAAAAATGGTGCAAGTCAGGTTGACGCAAAAAATCGCCTCCACCCGATTTGCGCCATTTTTAACGATGCCCAGACGCCATTTACATGACTCCTGTCTTAGTAAAGACAGGAGTCATGCCCCCTTGCCCAATGGCCATGCCCAGGGGACTTATGTCCCCTGGGCATGGTCATTGGGCATAGTGGCATGTAGGGGGGCACAAATAAGGCCCCCCTATGCCACCCAAAAAAAAAAAAAATGTATACTTACCTGAACTTACCTGAATGTCCCTGGGATGGGTCCCTCCATCCTTGGGTGTCCTCCTGGGGTGGGCAAGGGTGGCAGGGGGGGTCCCTGGGGGCAGGGGAGGGCACCTGTGGGCTCATTTTGAGCCCACAGGCCCCTTAACGCCTACCCTGACCCAGGCGTTAAAAAGTGGCGCAAATGCGGGGTTTTTTGACCCGACCACTCCCGGGCGTGATTTTTGCCCGGGAGTATAAATACGACGCATTTGCGTCGCCGTCATTTTTTTAGACGGGAACGCCTTCCTTGCATCTCATTAACGCAAGAAAGGCGTTCACGCAAAAAAATGACTCTATTTGCCGATACTTTGGCGCTAGACGCGTCTAACGCCAAAGTATAAATATGGCGTTAGTTTTGCGCCGAATTTGCGTTGAAAAAAACGACGCTAATTCGGCGCAAACGGAGTATAAATATGCCCCTTAGGCCCGTATTTATACTTTTTGACGCTAAACTGCGCTAACGCAGTTTAGCGTCAAAAATTTTTGCGCCGGCTAACGCCATTCTGAAGCACCATGCGGGCGCCGTATTTATTGAATGGCGTTAGCCGGCACAAGCAGACCGGCGCTGCCTGGTGTGCGTGGAAAAAAAACACGTACACCAGGCAGCGCCGGCGTTGGGAAAAGTGGCGCTAGGGCGTCTTAAAAATGGTGCAAGTCAGGTTGACGCAAAAAATCGCCTCCACCCGATTTGCGCCATTTTTAACGACGCCCAGACGCCATTTACATGACTCCTGTCTTAGCAAAGACAGGAGTCATGCCCCCTTGCCCAATGGCCATGCCCAGGGGACTTATGTCCCCTGGGCATGGTCATTGGGCATAGTGGCATGTAGGGGGGCACAAATAAGGCCCCCCTATGCCACCCAAAAAAAAAAAAAAAAAAAAATGTATACTTACCTGAACTTACCTGAATGTCCCTGGGATGGGTCCCTCCATCCTTGGGTGTCCTCCTGGGGTGGGCAAGGGTGGCAGGGGGGGTCCCTGGGGGCAGGGGAGGGCACCTGTGGGCTCATTTTGAGCCCACAGGCCCCTTAACGCCTACCCTGACCCAGGCGTTAAAAAGTGGCGCAAATGCGGGGTTTTTTGACCCGACCACTCCCGGGCGTGATTTTTGCCCGGGAGTATAAATACGACGCATTTGCGTCGCCGTCATTTTTTTAGACGGGAACGCCTTCCTTGCATCTCATTAACGCAAGGAAGGCGTTCACGCAAAAAAATGACGCTATTTGCCCATACTTTGGCGCTAGACGCGTCTAACGCCAAAGTATAAATATGGCGTTAGTTTTGCGCCGAATTTGCGTCGAAAAAAACGACGCTAATTCGGCGCAAACGGAGTATAAATATGCCCCTTAGAATCTTTCTGGACTGAGAACATTATGGCAAGAAGAAGAGCTGGATGCTGTGGGAGGGACTGCCACTCTGCTTGCTGCTTTGCTGTGCAAGACTGCTGCTTGCTGCTTCTGTCCTGGGAGTAAAAGAACTGGACTTTGCTTTCTACACACTGCTTCCAAAGGTTCTATAAGGGCTTGGACTGAGCTTGCCTCCTGTTATGAAGTCTCACAGATGTAAGACTTCATCTGCCAGCACCAGGGCTCTCTTGCTGAGAGTCCTGAATTCTGAAGTGGTGCCAAATCCAGTTCCTGGGCCCTTGGGAGTGAGTTCTGGTGCAACCAAGAAGAAACCTTGTATATCAACTCCAGAGCGACTTCGCGATAGGCATGGTTGTCCAACTCCTTGCAGCTGCCTAGACCCGAGCCGTGGTTCCCACTGAGTACAACAACAAAAGCCCGATGCCGCAGGCCCAACACCGCCGCAGCACCTGCGAAGTCCCATCACAGCATGAGTCCTAAGTGCAGTATCACTGATGCCTGTAAAACCCAACTCTGACTCCACCACAGCACCTGTGGCCCCATGGTGTGCTTGCAAAACCCTGAAGTTGACGCCTTGTGTCTTGACCTGCTGGATTCATTGACCACACCTTGTCGAAAGGAACAAACACCTCGCCACCGATGCCGCATTATCTCTCCTGCAACCATAAGGAACCAAAGTCACACCTCCCCTGCCTAGCAGTAAGGAACCAATGCCTCCCTTTAGAAGGAAAATTCTTCTCTCTCTAATTCTAGTGCAATAAATCTAAACATTCAAGAATCAAAAAACTAAAATATCAAATCACAAAAACAAATTATTAACACATTTTTATTCATAATAATATTGAAAAAATCTAAATATACTCCACATCGGACATGGAAAAACAAAACAAACTAAAATCACACAGACAAGACTCAAGACAAAACACATATACAAGACAGATGAAACAAATTGAAATAACTACTAATATTTACTTCCTATATCACAAATATATCACACTTACAAACATACACAATGTATCAAATAAAGAAATATAATTTCTCAAATCATCCATCAGATATAAAGCAATCTAAATCTTCCTTTTTGTCCACTGATTTTATTCTTCACAGTCTTTAAATAGTCCTTCACTTCATTAAAATCTTTGATTCCAATGTGCTTCCATAGTCTTCAATCAGATATATATCAATAGGTTTTTTATATTCTAAAATCTTCAACCTTGTTGACCAATGAACATGGATAGCAATCTTCTACCAGCCAACGTATTCCTTGCCGACGCGCGTTTCGGTGGATTCCAACAACTGCTAATAATTTAAGCCACCTTCCTCAGGGCTGTACACAAAGGTGCACGTATAGGCTGGAATATTATCTACAAGCGAATACATGTAATCCAATAAATTGTATGTTACTTAAATATTATATTTAACCATATCCTGCTCATATTTTTTCAAACAAAATTGTGCATGCCACCAAGTGGTCAAAGCTTTTGATGTGCTGGAGGTGTCTTTCAAAAGTTAAAATCAAAATAGAATGCTGTCACCAAACAGAAATAACAACATAAACAACATAGACAACCAAACATCTCAAAGAAACCCTCATCCTAAACACCATATCAGTGCTCAACTTCGTTCCTCAACCTTAAAATTCACCTGTGTGTGACCTTGGCCTCTTAAATAAACCACTTTTACCTCTCTTTTAATCGTTTTTCATCGTTGTCACAAATCCGATGAGAATTTCGAATATAGATGCTCAATATCGAACAATCTGGACTGAAAGCAGAACATTCCAAATTAAAAGTGTTTTTCCCAACATAATCACTAATCCGTCTGTATTTATCAAAGGAACCTGAATATCAAGCTCATCGTGTGTGCCCAAAGCAATTACACAACAGGGATATTACTGATAGATACACCACACACTGTAACTCAAACCTAACTGCATTAAGGCACACAAAACCTACACCCATAACCTTCCTTGGCTTCTAAAAAAAGCCTGCCTTTTAACCAAAATGTTAATTCACTTACTGTTAGTCTTATCCATGCAGTACATAATGCTACGATGTTACCCGTCGCTTGCAATATCAGATGTGCCGACTTACCGAACTCTTCTCGGCGCGGCTCTTTTACATTGCATTTCCTTAGACAGTATTGTCTATTGCAATAGAAGACGGACTAAGCTGAAAAACCTGAGCCCGACTGCCTCGTTAGTGGCGTCCATCTGAAACATGTCTCTCGAGGGAAAAAAAACAATTTCTACTTCTTAGTCTCCAAACCCATTTCTTAAAACAACATCAGGTTACAAAGTAGGACACTAACTTGCAGTGTATGGATTGTATCTAGTCTAGTTAGTATGGTTTGCTCAACACACTTTTGGAGCCTAACAATTACTTAATACACAGAAGTGTAGTCGCACTTCAAATATATAATTCAACATGCTAGACAGGCCTAGCTGATTCCGTGCAAAGTCTTTGTTTCCTCATTTTCCAATGTACTGTACCAGGAGTCTGTGTGACTCTGTGACCAGTCCACACTCCCACGCAAGTTGCGTCAGACTATTGGGAATGACTCCATCAAGATGTTGTGATACCCACAGTTGGAGCTATTGTGTTTCTAAGTGCTATACTAAGATTTAGGGCCTGATTATGAGTTTGGGGGCGGGCTGCCTGACTGCCATGTTAGTGGTCCCATAAAGACTGCCATGCTGGTGGGCCGCATACCTCTGTATTAAGATTCATATAGGCAGGAGAGCCTTCCACTAAGCAAAAAATGCAGACGGCCAGCGGGCCCGTGGCTTGGATTTAGGCAGTCTGACCTCCAGTGCTGTCAGCGCTGTGGCCAAACACCAAGCCTTTAATAAACACACAGTTGTCGTGGCAGACCCCGTGCAGTGGTCAGCCAATGGCGGTCGACCATCGCGGTCCACGTACAGCAAACTAACAGACAAGTGCACACTGGATGAATTAAAAAAACAACACAGCTGACACACATTGGCCAAGTGGACACACCTGCAAAGGACATATAAAACACATCCTTTCACAGACTGCAATCCTTTGTATTTCCAAAGCAGCACAGAAAGAGAAGACCAAACGTCTTTTCTTCCATTTTTTGTCATTGAGCAGCCCTTTTTTCCCCATCCCATTTTACACCTTTAACACACACCGTCCCCATATTAATTTGTCCTGTTTAGTTAGTCACTGTCACCCCCTTTAGTTTCCAGGCATGTCACGGGCCAAAAAGCAACGATTTTCAGAGGATGAGTTGAGAGTCAGGGTGGATGAAATCATTAGAGTAGAGCCACAATTGTTTGTAGTCCAGTACACGCCTCTCAGTAGGAAAATGGAAATGTAGGACAGGATAGGCAACAGAGTGAATGCTGTAGACACCACCCTGTACACAAAGGAGGACATTAGGAAGCGGTGGAATGACCTCAGGGGCATGGTTCGTTCCCTGGTCTCCAGGCAGCACCGGGAGGCCAAGAAGACTGTCAGTGGCCCTCCCAGTTAAACTCTTTACCTGGGAGGAGAAGGTCTTGGCCATCCTCCGGACTTGACAAGAATAACTGGGGGAGTGGAGTCTGGTAAGTCACAACACAAATAATGTCACAAAACTGCAATGTTATGCATTCTCATAGCTTAGAGGTTGCCACTGTCTTGTTCATGTACCTAACAAAATTCAGTTCTGAGAGTATCTGAGTTGTAACACTGTCAATCTGTGTAATTGGATCCAACGTCACAGCTACTCTCCTTTATGAACTCTTGATTGAAGTTTACTCACCTGGGAGGATACAATTTGTCAAGTATGGGAGTGACCGGACTGCAACTTCCAGGAGGCACAGTTTCAGTAACTGCAAACACAAGTCCAGTGGTCCCTTGTCCAAATACCCTTGTTTGCAAACTCTCAGTTAAACTGTACTTACCTGGAGGGATGCCATTTGTATAGTGTGTTTAGTGTAGAGAGTGATCTGACTGCAGAACACAATTGGCCCTCTTCCAGTAACTGCAAACACCAGCCTAGTGTTCACTTGGCCAAATTCCCTTGTTTGTTTGAGAACTCTCAATTAAAGTGTACTCACCTGGTAGGATAACACTTGTCAAGTGTGCATAGTAGGGGGAGTGACCGGACGGCAACTCCCAGTATCCACTATTTCAGTAACTCCAAACACCAGCACGGTGGTTACTTGTCCAAATACCTCTGTTTGTGAACTTTCAATTGAAGTATACTCATCTGGGATAATACTATTTGTCAAATGTGTGGAGCAAAGGGAGTGACCTGACTGCAACTCCCGGGAGGCACTGTTTCAGTAACTCCAAACACCAGCCCAGTGGTCCAAATACCCTTGTTCGTGAAAATCTCAATTGAAATGTACTCACCTGGGGAGAAGATGTAGGAGGCTGGCCTCGTTTGTAGTGGGTACCTAAGGTACTTACACCTTAGACCAGGTCTAGTTATCCCTTATTAGTGAAATTTAGGCAGTGTTCTAGCAGCTTAGGCTGTCTAGAGGTAGCTGTACCAGAGCAGCTTAGGCTGAACTAGGAAACATGCAAAGCTCCTGCAATACCAATATAGTTACACACTACTTATACACAATAAAATACAATACTCAGTGTTACCAAAAATAAAGGTACTTTATTTAGGTGATACAAGGCCAAAAATATCTTAAAGACAATACCCCTTCTGGAGGTAAGTATTATACACAATATATACACTAGTAACCAAAATCAGGTAAGTAAACAGTCATAGAATAGTGCAAACAGTGGAAAATACAATAGATTGCAATGGTCTAGGGGCAACACAAACCATATACTAAAATAGTGGAATGCAAATCACGAATTTCCCCCTAGACAAGTGTAGTGTGTAGAGGGGTGCTGGGAGTGTAAGAAAACACCAAAGGTAAGTAAAGTACCCCACACAGAGCCCAGGAAAACAGAAGTAAAGTACAACAAGTTTCCCCAGGACACACTACAAGTCGTGATAAGAGATTTTGCAAGAATCAAGCAAGACTGCAATCAACAAATTATGGATTCCTGCCAACCTAGAAGATGGTGCAAAAGTGGATTCTCCAGTAAGAAGAAGAGTACAGAAGAGCACCAAAGAAGATGGCTGAGGGTTCCTGCTTGGTGCAGGTGATGTCCCACGTCGAGTTGTTGGATGCAGGCTGATTCCGCCAACAAGCCTTGGTTCACGCAAGCATGCGGTTTGCGTCAAAATGGAACTGCCTGGACCCAGGAGGGACCTGGGGGTCTCATATTGGACTGAGGAGACAGAAGGGGCTCTCAGCACTTCAGAGAGCCCACAGAAGACCAGGCAACTCCCATGGGGGTCCCAGAACACGGGGACAAAGAAGGTGCAAAGTGTGGTTGTCACAGCACTACAAAGGAAGGTCCCAAGCACCCGGAGAACAACTCAGCGAGTTGTGCGTCACAGGATGGAAAGTGCTGGGGACCTGGGCTACTCTGTGCATGAAGGATTCTTGGAAGAAGTTCACAGAAGCCCAAGAATCTGTAGAAGACGCGGTGCACAGGGGCACTGTCGCAGTATGGGGAGGCAAGCTCTTACCTCCACTAAATTTGGACAGCTGGACCTTAGGACAGTCTGGGTCACGTCGGCCCTCCACCTGTATTCTAGAGAGCATGCTCATCATCAGGAGAGGAGTCCCAGAGTACTGATCGTCGTCGCAGAAGGTTGCCTGCACAAGCCAGGAAGTGACTCAGTCACTCCATGGGAGATCCCTTTGGTTCTTCTGGGTCAGGATGAAGACAGGCAGTCCTCAGACCATGCACACCTTGGAAACTGTTGCAAATGCTGGCTGGAACTGAATTTGCAGGTCACAGAAGTTATCCTGGATGCTTTCTTGCAGTTACAGCGGTCCCTGGAGCAGTCTGCGGTTGATCCGACGGTCAGAAGCTGAAGCAGAGGATGCAGAGGATTTCTGGAGGAGTCTTGCAAGCTGAATCTGAGGAAACACCCAGAAGACATACCCTAAATAGACCTGAGAGGGGGATTGGCTACCTACCCAGGTATGCACCTATCAGGAAGGGTCTCTGAAGTCACCTGCTGGCACTGGCCACTCAGAGGTCTCCAGAGTGTCCCCACACCTTGAAATCTAAGATGGCTAACACCAGGGGCACACTCGAGGAGCTCTGGGCACCACCCCTGGGGTGGTGATGGATAGGGGAGTGGTCACTCCCCTTTCCTTTGTCCAGTTTCATACCAGAGCAGGGACTGGGGGTCCCTGAACTGGTGGAGACTAGCTTATGCAAGGAGGGCACCATTTGTGCCCTTCAAAGGATTTCCAGAGGCTCTGGAAGGATACCCCTCCCATGCCTGTAACACCTATTTCCAAAGGGAGAGAGTGTAACACCCCTGTCCCAAAGAAAATGCTTTGTTCTGCCTTCCTGGGAATGGGCTGCCCAAGCCCCAGGAGGGCAGAAGCCTGTCTGTGAGGTGGCAGCAGCTGGTGCTGCAGTAGACATCTCAGAGAGCTGGTTTGGCAGACCTGGGTGTCAGTGGTGGAACCCCCAGGATGCATGGAATTGCCCCCCCCCATACCAGAATCAGATTGGGGGTAGAATTTCTTAATCCTAGACACCTTACATGACCATATTCAGTGTTACCATTGTGAAGCTACATATATGTATTGACCTATATGTAGTGCACACTTCTAATGGTGTCCCCGCACTCACAAAGTCTGGAAAATTGGTCCTGGACGACATGAGGGAACCTCTGCTAGTGCAGGGGTGCCCTCACACACACAGTAACTTTGCACCTAGCCTTCCGGAACTGAAGGTTAGACGTATAAGTGACTTATAAGTTACCTGGTTTCAGTGAAAATGGCTGTGAAATAGTGCTTGAACTATTTCAATTATGCTGCAATGGCAGTCCTGAAGATGTGTTTGTATGAGCTCCTTATGGGTGGCAAAAGAAAGGCTGCAGTCCATAAGGATCTCATGGAACCCCAATGCCCTGGATACTTAGGTACCATATACTAGGGATTTATAATGGGGGTCCAGTATGCCAATCTGGAGTGGAATATGGAGTCACTAGACTATAGTGACAAATTTAGAAACAGAGAGAGCATGAGCACTGGAGTTCTGGTTAGCAGGGCTCCAGTGACACAGTCAAGGATACTGACATCACAGTAAAATATACTGACATATAGGCCACAAACTATAAACACTGGGGTCCTGACTAGCAGGATCCAAGTGAGACAGTAAAAACACACTGACAAATAGGCAGAAATCGGGGGTCACCTGCCAAGAAAGATGGTACTTTCCTATACATCCAATGACTTTTCTTTGTTTATGATGGTTGCAAATGTTAGACAATATGTATGTGCATGACAGCATGAGCTGTGCTTTCATCTTGTCTGTCATTGAGGATATTGTAAGTAATGTGTATTGTGCCACAGATCTTTCACCCCACTTCTGGTCTTGCCAAACTGTTGTCTGGAATGCATATCATGACTTACTGTGCCCTTCAGCTTTCCCCACAAGCCACATTGCTGATGGCCACATGATGCACTTTCATGCATGGAAGTGATGGAAATGTGAATGTCATGTAGGTTCTGTATGCTCGGCCTGCACAGATCAGGGCCTGTCAAATGTATCTCCCAGTATGGGACATAGTCCCGGCTGTGGGAGAGTCACTGTGGCTATGCAGCTGTAGCACTGTGCCCACTTCCTGTAGAACTACATATCCTGACAGGTGGCCAATATGAGGGTCTAGTGACAAAAACTGCCCTGAATGCTTCAGTCCAATGGCTGTATTAGGAACAGGTACTGAGGTAAACCCATGTCAATGTGTGTCCTTGACTAATGACAGGTCCCTTACCCCCACACCTCTGTTGTCACTTTCACAGAAGTCATACTTGTCCTGCACAGGCTTATTGCACAAATGACAGACCGACAGCACAGACAGTGTGTGGATCCCTGGGAGGCCATGGCATGTGTCTCAGCAGCTTGGTTACATAGCAGAAATTGTACAATGCACACCTTTGTATATTGGATGCCATCTCTCTAGGCTAGAAACATATGTTCAAAGGAGTTTTCAGTGGTACAGGTACACACCACCGAATAAATACCACCGAAACCCTCCCTGAAGTGACATGAGCCTGCATTTGGCAGGCCACATGTCCGCACATGCACAGGGAAGACACTTTCGGTACCTACCATGCCAGCCCTTTCATTGTCACTCAAGTGTAAGGGTGAAGTCTGTACTATGGTAGTTGTCTGTTGGGATGGTATGCATTGAGTCAATGTTGCAGAGTGTAAATGTGGTTATCCAGGCAGGACTAAGGAATTTACCCTTCAAAAACCACAATGAAGAGTAGTGTTTCATTATGGCTCACATCACAGTACATGTTGCTGGCACATGGGCTACCTCATGTCAGTAGGTTTGCTTAGTCAGTGTAGGCCTTGAGCAGGGTAGTGGGTTAGTCAGTAGATGAATCCAAAAGTGTGTAGTAATGTCCCTGTATCTATTGGCATGTATGCTTCACACTTGTGGTATGTTGAAAAATTGCCCATTTTGTGCTTGGTGTTTCTGACATCTGTGACACAACCATTTAGGCAAAACCTGTGTTTGTAATTGCTTGATTTGTCTCTTCCATCCATACAGGTAAACACCCATCAGAAGAAGGAGATTAGAAGAGCCATCACCCGGAAGGCGCAGACCCTTTGGGTCCATAGCAGGCGGAGTGCCCACTGTTGCTAGAGGAGGGAGGACCTGAGACGCTGGGCCTGGAAGATTGTGGAGGTCCAGCTGGGGTGCACATCAGAGCATGACCTACCTAATGGCCCACATTCTGGCAGTGGCATACCCAGACCTTGATGGGCCTTTGAGGGGAGCATCGCAGCCACAAGGGTGTGAGTACAGGGCATATTCCTACATGTCAGATAGTCAAGTTAATGTGTTAGGTTCTGACATCTCCTCCTGACGATTGGGGATGGGCCATGTGTGACCCACAAGATGAGTAACTGTTTGTGTAGATATGTAATTTGGTGCATACTGATGTGCATTGCCTATTAGCACAGGAACCTAGGACACAACTGGGTGCAATCCACAAAATAATTGCTCTACAGGGACAACACATGGCTGTGTATGGTTATCAATCAAGTAATGTTTGTTGTTGTAGTGGGTCTAGATTCTAAGCAACAGGCCCCTACTCCTCAGTGTTACAGCCTAAAGAAAAGAAGTGATGGATCACTGTCCTCACCCATGTGTTTGGTCAAGTGATTAAATTGACATCTGCTCCCCAAAGGCCACTTGTCTTCAGTGTGTGACGATTGCTGGTTCCTCACTACTGTCTGTCATGTTAAGATGGCCTTCATACATGTGACAAAGCATACATTCTTCTTTGAATGCAGATACAGATCACAACTTTCCCTTGTAAGTGGGAAATGTCCATTGACATGATGTATGGCTCTTCATTGTTGCCAACATTCCTTGCGCTGACATGTTACCATGTGTCCCGTTCTCTTTTGACAAATTGTGTACACTGCTGTTTCATGCATCGTCTACCTGTATTCATGGGATGATTTCTGTGTTCCCTCATATATTTGCATGCTAACCTATCTTTGGAAATGGACATATGTAATGGGGCTACATTAATTGTTGGTTCACACATACCCTCAACCATCATTGCATGTCATTTGGCATGTACAACTGCAGTAGTAATAAGGGACATGACAGGAAGGACTAGAGTTTTACACACAATGTGCATTTCCATGCCATTGATGTAGCATCACGTGGCAAAAAGCACTGCACACGTCAAATGGGGAAAATGTGTTAACTGATTGTTGGCATGCATCATGGAATGACTTGTAGTTATGTTGGAATCACATGTGGTTGGGTACAACCATATATCCATGGACCTTTGGTTTTACAGGACCAAAAAAGAGACAGTAATTTAGCTTCCCATTGAGGAGCATGTTGAGGGCCTTCTACAAGTACTTGCAAATCCATGGGCCTCTCCAACATACAAAGGGCTTATGGCTTCTAGTGATGCTTCTACTGATGCAATCAGAGTATGTCATTGTGCCATACAGCAGTGCTGATTTCCCTGGGGCTAGTTCATTTATTGTGTTGTGGATTTTAGAGACATATCACCCTGGCAATTTGCACATTTTGTCTACAGTGTACATTTCCATGCTAAATATGTAGTATATGTAGTATATCTAAACAACATTAGTACCTCCTTCATGACTCCATTATGACACTTTATTCACTGTGAAGTGTGCAATGTTGATATGTTTCCAGTGTGACATGAGTATTTCCATGTTACCTTCTTCAGGATACTGTTCAGCTGTCAAGAATATGTCAGGACTTTGGGGCTTTGTTTCTTACTGTTGTGTTATTGTGTATGTGACAAATAGATGTCTGCATGACCTTGTGTGGGATCTGTGGGAATGAACTTGGCATTGGCCTACTGTTGTATGACAACATGTAACTGAGGTATGCTCCATGAGGCAAAGCATTGACAGTGATACGATCTCCTGCTTATTCAATGGTTACTGTGATCACACAACTTCACCCATGCAATTGACGTTGTCTGAGATCCTGTTTTCCTGTGGCAACAGCTGACAGTTCATGTGTGTAGGAAAGTACCATCTTTCTTGGCATGTTACCCTCAATTTTACATGTATGTCAGTATGTTTTTGCCTGTCTCACTGGGATCCTGCTAGCCAGGACCCCAGTGCTCATAGTTTGTGGCCTAAATGTGTATGCCTGTGCAGTGCCTAACAGTGTCACCGTGGCTCTGCTAATCAGAACCTGCCTTTAAATGTGTCACTATAGGCTAGTGACTACATTTAACAATTTCAATTGGCATACTGGAACACCCTTAAATTCCCTAGTATATGGTACCTAGGTAACCAGGGTATTGGGGTTCCAGGAGATCCATATGGGCTGCAACATTTCTTTTGTCACCCATAGGGAGCTCAGACAAACCTTCACACAGAACTGCCATTGCTGCCTGAATGAAATAACGAACACGTTATTTCACAGCCATTTTCACTGCACTTAAGTTACTTATAAGTCACCTATATGTCTAACCTTTACTTGCTGAAGGTTAGGTGCAAAGTTACTAAGTATGAAGGCACCCCTGCACTAGCAAAGGTGCCCTCACATAGTTCAGGGCCATTTCGCCGGACTTTGTGAGTGCGGGGCCACCATTACCTATGGTAGCTCCAAATATGGCCATTAACATGTCTAAGATCATGGAATTGTCCCCCATTCCAAATCTGGTATTGGGGAGCCAATTCCATGCATCCGGGGGGCTCCACTATGGACCCCCAGTACTGCCAAACCAGCTCTCTGGGGTTTTCTCTACAGCTACAGCTGCTGCCACCCCACAGACAGCGTTCTGCCCTCCTGGGGTCTGGGCAGCCCAGTCCCAGAAAGGCAGAACAAAGCATTTGGTCCTACAGGTTGTTACACCTTCTCTCTTTGGAAATAGGTGTTAAAGGCTGGGGAGGGGTAGCCTCTCCAAACCTCTGGAAATGCTTTGAAGGGCACAGATTGTGCCCTCCTTGCATAAGCCAGTCTACACCTGTTTAGGGAACCCCCAGTCCCTGCTCTGGCACGAAACTGGACAAAGGAAAGGGGAGTGACCACTCCACTGTCCATCACCACCCCAGGGGTGGTGCCCAGAGTTCCTCCAGTGTGTCTCAGACCTCTGCCATCTTGTTTTCAGAGGTGTGGGGGGCAGTCTGGAGGCATCTGAGTGGCCAGTGCCAGCAGGTGATGTCAGAGACCCCTCCTGATAGGTGCATACCTGACTAGGTGGCCAATCCTCCTCTGAGGGCTATTTAGGGTCTCTCCAGTGGGCTTTTCCTCAGATTACGACTTGCAAGAATTCATCAGGGTTCCTCTGCACTTCTCTCTACGACTTCTGCCAAGGATCGACTGCTGACTGCTCCAGGACACCTGCAAAACTGGAACAAAGTAGCCAGAAGACTACCAGTGACATTGTAGCACCTAATCCTGCCGTCTTTCACGACTGTTTCCTGGTGGTGCATGCTCTGGGGCCTGCCTGCCTTCACCCCGCACTGAAGGCACGAAGAAATCTCCTGTGGGTCAACGGAATCTTCCCCCTGCTCCAGCAGGCACCAAACTTCAGCTTCACCGGTACTCTGGGTCCCCTCTCATCCTGACAAGCGTGGCCCCTGGAACACAGGTGGTGGACCCAAGTGACCCAGACTGTCCAGTGGTCCAACTGTCCAACTTTGGTGGAAGTTAGTCCTTGCCTCCCCTCCCCAGACATTAATCCTGTGCACCATGTAATCTGCAGCTACAAGGGCTTCTGTGCACATTTCCAAGAAATCTTGCATGACAGCTGAGCGTAGGTCCCCAGCACTCCATCCTGCGATGCTCAGCTCCCTGAGTTGATCTCCGGTGTCGTGGGACCTTTCTTTGCAGTGTTGAGATGACTGCCATGTTCAGACATCTTGAACCTGTGTTCAAGGACTTCTGTGGGTGCTTCCTTCTTGTCCGTGGGCTCTCTGAGTTGCTGAGGGCCCCCTCTGTTTCCTCTCCCAAGTAGCGACATTCTGGTCCTTCCTGGGCCCGGGCGTCACCCTTTTTCTCCAACTGTGACTCTTGCAGGTAGCAAGGCTTGTTTCAGTATTTTGCCAAGATAACAACTCTGCATCCTCCAGCGCACCGTGGGACATCTTGTGCATGAAGAAGAACTTCCCACCTCTTTTCATCGTTGCAAAGCCTGCAGCTTCTTCCAACCGGAGGCAGCCATTTTGCACCTTCATCTGGGGTTTAGTGGCCCATGCCTCCCTGGACACTTTAGCGACTCTTGGACTCCTTCTTTTACAGGTCTTCAGGTCCAGGAATCCCTCTTCAGTGCTTTGCAGTCTGTTGTGGCACTTGCAAAATCCTTTATCACGACTTTAGTGTGTTTTTGGAGAAATAGCAGTACTTTACTCCTACTTTTCAGGGTCTTGGGGTGGGGTCTCCTTTACACCCTTAGGGCCATATTTATACTTTTTAACGCAAAACTGCGCCGCCGCAGTTTTGTGTAAAAAAAATTACCGCCGGCTAACGCCATTTCGTAGCACCGTGCGGGCGTCAAATTTATACTTTGACGCACGGCGGCGCAATCAACAGGTGGGAGTCATTATTTTTGACGCACACCGCGGCGTCAAGTCGTAAAGGAAAACAATGTTAATGCGGCGGAAATGACTGTGGGTCGATTTACGACACCGCAACCCGGATATGTGCCGTTTTTTGACACAATAGCGTAAAAAAAAAAACGCGAACACTCCAAGTGCACCAGAGGAGAGCCAAAATGGATCCCAGATGCCACTACAGACCCCAGGAAGATGACAGCAGACCAGGAACCAGCCAGGACGATCCATACAAGAACCAGGACATTTATAGAAAGAAAAGAAAGTGTCGCTTCAGTGCAGAGGAGCAGGAAATCCTGGTTAAAGAGGTGACGGAACACCAGCACCAACTGTTTATCACCTCAAAGTTGCCAATCAGTAGGAGAGAGGCCATATGGCAACAAATTGTTGACAAAATTAACAGTGTGGCTGAAGTACGCAGGACAGTCACCGAGTGTAAGAAACGCTGGCATGACTGCAAACGCAGGACCAAGGAAAAGATGGCCAGGAACAGGAAGGCAGCACTGCAGACTGGAGGTGGGAGCCCAGCACACCAAGAGGCCCTGGACCACATGGAGGAGATGGTCGCAGTCGGCATCCCTGAGGAGATCGTCACAGGGATTCAAGGACAGGACAGCGCAGACTACCACGAGACAACACACATGCAGGGTAAGTCGCATGGGGAATTAAAATACAATAATGTTGACTGTAAGCAGGGGGGGAAATACCTACTACACATTGCATGTAAGTCATCATATACATGGAGTGGCATGGGTAAAGGGGTACTGCAGGGGGGCATGGCCTGCACAAACATAAGCTGGGGCACAACATTACACTACACCAACAACAGTCCCATGGGGGCATGCTGTCATGCCAACAATGGAGCAAAGGGAAAGCCTCGACAGGAGGGAAGGCCACTACGTCAAACTTACATCCTGGCACTTGTCAGCCAACATATCTCCTACAGTAACTAGGGCCCTATTAGCAATCCTCTAAGCAAAACAACAACTGCAATGTAACTGCAACAACAGTTGCCACTACCACCTCTGATCTGTGTGCAGCTCAAGTAGCCAATGGCAGTAACCTCCCCATGGAACATACATACCTAAATTAGGGGGTGAGGATGACATCTGCAACTATCTCCTGCAACAAGACAAAGGCCCCAGTACACTCAAATGTCAATGCCCATAGGTGTCACAAACATCAGCCAATGTAAACAACAATAGGAGTGATACAGCACTAAGGACTCACCCATGCTGCATATGTCAGGGTCCATCCCGTGCCTGGCAAACAAGGCAACATCACAAATGTCATACTGCTCAGACAACAGCATTGAGGAGGGGACACATGGAACTGGTCAATGAAATACACCTGCACAGTCAGAGGACGAAATAGGACACTGATACGATTATCAGGGCAATCCAATGTAACACACATTACCCAACATCAGCAGGACACATTAACAATATCAACATCCATATCACACCATAACATTGCCATGCATAGGATATGCTACATGTCGATTACAATTAAGTCAATGTGAACGCTCAGGGATTGGGGCAGGTCCTGAGAGTCAAGTGTGCTGCCAGGACCATCAGAACACCCACAGCCAGTGAAAGGTCTCACCATGTGAATGGATATACACGGAGGGTCGAGTAGGACAAAAAGCTGGCTATTCTCTATGTGGCATAAAGCAACACCTAGAGGCGATGAGGCTGACAAGTCTGATAACTCAATAACATACATGTGACACACAGGTGGGCCATAGGCCTGAAACAATGCCCATCTGAATGACAGCAGATATCAACACAAAACAAGATCACAAAGTGAATTCATCAAAAGGCAGGCACGTCACGTCAAAATTGTCACAACACAGACACACTAATTGTTCCCTATTTCATTGCAGAGGAAGATGGATCACCTGCCGATATGCCTGTCCCAGATTTCCCTGATGACATGGATGACGAGCCCATAAACATTCCCCAGGAGACCATCCAAAAGGTCCTTGAAACCCTCCAGACCCCACCTTCAGTCACAAGGAGGAGCACAGAACAAGCAGCCATCGCAGAGGAACCACCCACCACCCCAATTGCAAGACCTGCCAGCTCCAATACAGCTGAGGACTCAGACGACACTGGCACCAGCTTTGAAAGAACTGTAGTTGGCGTACAGCGGGAGCTGGCCAAGGAGGTGCGGGTGGGGATGCAAACTATGGCAGCCAGCCTTGAGGGGGTGCGTTCGTGCATGATGTCATCTGCAGATCAGGCAGAAGCTATGCAAGCCCTAACATCCATACTGCAAGGACTACAAGAAACTGTCAAGGAATTCACCACTGCAGTAAGGGAGTTGCCACAACACCTCGCACTCCAAACATTCCACTGCATGCACGAATGTAATCATGACTCCCTCAGGGCCGACCTGGCTGCCTACCATCGTGATGTGGCTGCTATTCTGAAAAACCAGCAGACCCTCCTTGCTGCAGTACTGCCCTTAAGACCTTCACAGGGAGCAGCGACCGGGATGTCTGACTCCACGTCTTCTAACACTGTGTTGCCCCTTCACAACCAACAACAACAAGGACGAAGCAGGCAACACACACATCAGAAGAAGAAGACATGGAACAGATCACATTCACACGGAAGAGTACCCGGAAGCACTAGTTCCTGCACCATGGCCTACTTTTACCAAGGTCCTACGTTTTGTCAAATGCCAGTCTTACAACAACTATACTCAATGACTGTTCTGCTAACCACTGTATAACTTGTCAGCATGCCCAGTTAATGTCTCTCTCCTACTATTCGGCAAATCCTGTCCCTCTGCACTGTCTGTAACATCCCCCCAGCATGTCAGTAGCATTACCTACACCCCTTCTGTAGGATCACCATGTAAGATTTCACTAGAACGGACTCAGCAAACATGGGCAATGTACATATTGCACTACAGCACCTATCAATAAATAGCACTTGCACACCAAAAATGTCTCTGTGTAATTTGACACATCAACTGTGCAGTAGATAACACAAATGTGCCTGTGTGACAATCATGTAGCTTGTCAATACAACTGTCCTGACATCATGTAGTCAGATACATCTGTGCAGTGGCCAGGATTGCATCAAAGCCTGTTCATCCTGAGGAGAATAACTGATGAAGTGAGAAACCACACACCATCATGCTGTGTTGGACAGAATAATGCTTCATCAAGAGATATCAAAGTCAACTCATAGGGACTGATAAATGTTGTCACCATGCAATACTAAAACATTGAACTGTGCAGTCTAATCTTGCAAACACTACAAAACACAGCATAAATCAACCTTTCTGAGTAAACACCCTAATAGGTAATCATGCTGAATTTTTGCACAAATGATCTATGTCAGTTATGAAGACAAGAAGACAAGAGTGTTAACAAGAATTCATCTTCAAAGATGTCCCTGAACATCACACTGCAGTCCGACCTAAAAATGTCCCCACAATACCAAGTCTGGAAGCACACATTGTGACATAGAAAACATACTCGTTGACAAAAATCCTTTATGATCCATGTCAACACCGATTGGTGGTTCTAACAAATGGTGGATACTTACCAAGGTAGCACTGGGGTAGCTGCCATTTTACACCTCAGTTTGTATTTGTTTGTAGCATAGGACACAAATGTCATAGAACAACAATCATCTACACTGATGCCAAGGCCATGATCAAGTAGCAGTTAACACATAATGCAAAGGGTTATCTATATATTTATTCAAAACTAATCACACCAGAGGCAACTAAGGGAAAATTAATACCTACCTTAATATAACCTGACTACTCATTACCCACAACTGTCCCTAACTAACCTAAGCTAACTTACTCTTCACATATAACGAATCAATCTAAACATCAACCCCCACCCACCATTATGAGGCAGAACACATGCAGGACAACACATACTAACCTACACACATACTATACTATCCTAAACAATCATATATATATATATTTTTTTGTTATTTTTTTTTTTAAACACACAGGAACCCCAACATTGACCCCCACCCACCCACCCACACACTTAATAAGGAAAAGTAGAAAGAATCAGGACCCCCCACCCTCCTCCCTCACACTAACTAAACTAACAACCTATACTAACCTAACACTAATCCCCCAAAGCCCACTAATCATGATAACAAGGAAAGAGGAGGGAGGGGAGGGAATTATGTCCATTGAATACATCATTCCTAGAGGTTGGCCCTCCAGAGGGTCCGCCTGATAGACCTGAACCGCTTCTTGATGTAGCCGACATCCTGGCTAAGATTGTTCACCTTCCTTATAACTTTGTCCATTTTACGTTCCAAAGCCAGGAATGCCGCAGGGTCGATTGGTGGTGCTGCTGCTGTTTGTGTCCCGGCAGAGGTGCTCTGTGGGCGTGTTGAGCCTAGCCCACTGGACTGTCCTGCAGCTGTCACACTGCTGGGGCCTGGGTGTGCTGCAGAGGCAGGGACAACTGTTCCCGCTGTGGCTGGGGCCACCTGGGGAGAACCGGTGGTTGTGGTGGTTGTGGCTGTAGTGGGCAACCTTGGGCCACCCTGTGGTGAAGCCCACCATTCTCCGGAGGCCCGATCCCACTGGTATTTACGGGCCATCCTTCTGAACCCCGACTGCACCTGCAGGGTGTGTCGGTACCTCATGGCCCACCTCTCAAATTCATGCTTCTGTCATGTTTGCAGCTGTGAAGACAAAGGGCAACTATTTACCATAGGAACTGCATTGTGTGGAATAGCACAAGTGGTCAATCTGACAATACATCTACTGTACTTGTAACAGCTCATATCACCATACAGATCATTGAAAGTCTCAGAGGAAGTACATGGAAAGCCTGCCTACAAAGGTCATCTCACACATAGCACATACAAAATCTACATGATGGGTAACAACTGGCAATAACTTGTCATCAAAGTACTGACAGTTGCAGCTAACAATCATGCTGCACCTCCTCCGCCTATTGCCTGGACTACATATGTCAGTGTATGTGATAACAATCACAAACTTCAAGGTCTGCAATTTGTAATGGGATTTGCTAGTATAGTACTCATGTGCCATAACGGAGTGTGAACACTAGGTTCAAAACCATATTTCATATAATCACAAGTATGTGTAACATACTGGTTGCTTCAGTCCTAGGTACCCTATTCACAAACCCATGCCTGTGTTTGAGGGGGGGGGGAGAACAACAAACAATCCCAAAATAGATGCACACCCAGGAGTGTATAGAAAGCTCAACATGTTTTTGGCTCCACACACACACCACCAGTAAGGGCTATCAACAAATTGGAGTCAGCTAAACCTTGTCCTATCCAAGGTCCACACATGTCAATATGTACTGGCTTAGGGCAACATCACATACTTCCAGTGAGGCATAATTTTCAACAGACACAGAGGAGCAAGAACACCCATGATCATGAATAGCATGCACACCTAGGCCGTTGCACTCTAGTCCCACACACTTCTAGTACAACTTGTGGAAGTACATGCTCCCAGAAGATACAACCTACAGTGTACTCAGTACATCGGTTAATAGGGAAGCAGCAGTCTTCAGACAAGCCATTTGCAGAAGCTATCTGGGAGAATGTCAGTCTGACATGCAGACTCAGTCCGAGACGAGTCACAGTGCAACTCTTATTATAACTAGTGTATTCCACATGACTCACCCCAGTTCCCATAGCGGGCCCTACAGGAATGGCCTACAAACCCAAGATCAGACAAATGGATAAGCATTGGTCAACTCAAAATAATGTGATAACTGAAATCCCACTAATGGAACAAGACTAATGATTGGGCAGCGCATCACACCTTGCAATGTGTTCAACACACAGGAGTCCATCACTCATCACCAGCAAACACAAAACATAACACACATGTCAACACTCACTGTAGGTGTCGGGGTCCTCAAAACGAGCCACCTCTCCCACTGTGTACGGTGCAGGTCCACCTGTAAAGCATGGAAGGAAGAATATGCTCAGAATCCGTGCACTGACAAACAATTTAAAATACAAATACAATGTGATAAGCTGACATGAGTAATGAAACACTTTCAGACATGCTCATACTGCATGGAATAATTCCTGGGCAACATTTACATAGGATGGTTCTCCTGCTACAGTTACACACTTCTACACACATGCAGTGGCCCTGACTGTCATGTGGTGGCAAACATGCACCTCCATTAGTGTGCAGCAACAATATAGGTGTGTATTCATCTCATCATGTGCATCCAAGAGAGACATCCAAAAGCTGGTTACTTGAGGACTGCATGACCTGTCAAACAGCCTATGTGGTCATGACACATTTGTGACAGTTAGGTACATGGTACAGAGGGCCAGGTACTTTGGCAATACCTCATGTTGTTACAGTTTCATAAATTGATGTGTCCAAACAATGGTGATTGGCACCAAACATAGATGTTTGCACCCTAGTCCATACCTTTGGACTGCCATCCCTAATCGGATTTTGGCACAAGTAACAAAAAATACCTGTGTAAGATGTTAGCTGAGGGCACCTGACTCCTTTACAAATATGGTTCATGTTCAGATCTGGCATGTATCAATAAAATATGAAGGAGCACATTTATCCCGAACAGGCATAGCACTTCCGTGAACACTTTCCCTACACACTCACCAGACACACATGAGACATATGTCTGGGCCACATTGCTATCATCAATTGACGTGAAGGCAGCACTCATTTTCAGCATCATGTAGAGTTTCCAATGTCAGTCTAGCTATAGCGTCAACATATGTAGGTATGATGTTACTACATCCATACTTCACTGGCAATTGTGACCTGTAGAGTCCTGATTGCGTCATTAATGTTTCGCTTGTCTGACACAAAGGCGGCACTACATTACATTCAGCAACAAGCAAACTGTGTGGAAAACATGAGCTGTCTGACTGCTAGCATTTGTCATCCTTCACATAGTGCATCAATTACCCTGTATGTTTCCCTAGCATTACACACAGTCAGCTACTTATCTGGCAGATTGGGTACCAATCATCTCATGTCACTACACAGCTTTTAATTGTGCACATTTACATGATCTGTACTCACCAACATGGCCACCAATCATGATTCCCAGGTGGTCCAGTAGATCTTGCTCCCTGGAGATCAAGTCAGCCCAGCGGTGCTTCAATTGATGCTCATTCCGTTGGCTCCCATACAGACGCACCAAGTGATGGCGCACCTTCCCCCACCGGACTTTTCGGGTCTCCGTGTGATACCCTTGTATCACCATACCCCCAGCCTCCAGCATCAGTGGGAGGAAATGGCAAACCAGCCATATGAACCCCCCCAAATCCTCCTCACCCATCCTGGAAAGACGTGGCCTACCAGACATTTAGGCACAGTAAAAGGGGAAAAAGTAGTAGTAAAAAAAAAAAAAAGGGGGGAAATGGGGAAAGTTTGAGTGAGGAAATACAAAGAAAACTTAACAAATAGAAGAGCCCAACTATCCCCTATATAACAGTACCCACAACAGACTCCCACAGACAATAAATACAACACTGGACTGGACAAATTTATACAACACACACTCAGACAGTATTCTACAACAATATACTGATGACAAAACAACAAGTAAGATGGCACTCTGGACACAAAAACACAAATTTACAGGACAACACTTTTGCAGATAGCCACACAGTCTAGAATAATCAGAAACTGCAAAGTGAAAGTGAAAGTACACCCACTGTACAGATTCTGTAAACAGGATATCCTATTACATCACATCCTGCATAACATGGCCGCCGGTTTTTTCCATTATGCGTCATATTTTCACGCATACAGGTTGTGCGTCATATTTTTTGACGCACAGGAGTGCAAATAATGCAGAGTCAAAATATTTTTAATAATTGGTAAATAATATTTGTTTGCGGCATGATTTACAGTTCGAGAGGTGAATATTAAGCCGCAGCCAAATATTATTTCTATTTATTAAAAAAAAAATTGACTCTGCATTATTTGCACTCCTGTGCGTCAAAAATTATGACACACAAGCTGTATGCGTGAAAATATGAGGCATAATGACAAATATGTATTTCATTTGTTCAAATGAGTAATGGAATTTTGCATGACCAAACGGTGCTAAGTGATAAACACTGGGGTTAGCTAAAGCAAATGTCCCTTATAGGATGTATAGAAGGTATTCACAGTGTAATAGTAATGATTGGCCATAATGGATATTACTCATAATTGCGCACACATGTAGTTAATTGCTGATTGCAACTTTCAAAATATGAAAGAGCTAACAGGATGTCTTCATTAGCTAATTTGTGAGCACATGTATCAAGCTATTCCAAATTGCAAAATGGCCATTTAGGTAATGCAATTGTCGCCTAAACCTTTTTTGGGGGTAACCATGTGCTAATTACGAGTTAATGTAGCTAAAATATGTTTCACTATTGACATGTAGGGCACACATGCCCCTTATGCATGTGTGTGCTTCACATGTCCGTAAAAAATGTCTAATTGGGGTGCAGCAGAGGGGGACTTAGGCCCCCTGCACCCTGGGGTTTGCTGTTCCTGACTTGCAAATTTATCAAAGGTTTTCCCAAATTCAGTAATGCTAAACCATTGGCAGCAGGCCCATAGATGCAAATTGAGTATGATTCTCTTTTTGCAAATCTGTAATACCATTTGCCCATTTGAAGTTCGCCCTATTACTTTAGAGAATTCTGACATACCATTTAGCATTGATTTAATAGCAAATTCTCAACGTTCCTTATGTCATGATAGCAAATATGTTTTTGATGTATGTGGCCCTTTATGCATTACCAGGTTTAGTGGCATGTTTCAATCTTCCTGCTAGGTTACAACTGGGACACTACTGTGATAGGCTGCTTGCAACCATTTTGTTGATTGGATGGTACATGTACATGTGTGTGGTCCAATGTTGATCCAGTATCAACTGTTAAGGTGTATGTTGTCACTGTAACGTCCAGGTCTCATCATGAGTTATTGGCAGCTAATCGTGTATCTAATGAGTATCGTTTGTAGCTAAATGTGACTAAAGTCATTGAGGACATGGTAACCTACACGTGGATGGTCCCACCCTGTCACTGAAGACGTGTAATGAGACTTTCAACTGGGCAACCGTGGTGTGCTGAGTGGGAGAATGTCTCAGGTGTCTGGATCCGGCATGTGTCATTGCAACAATTGTACTCAAGTTGGCCTCTGTGGATGGAAATGCATCAGGAAACATCATAGCCTCTGTGCAGAATTAAATGGCTGGTATTCACCACACACAAGCCATCTCTATTATTTGAACAATGTTACTCAGCGTGTGAACTGTCAGGGTCCTTATATGTGTCGACTTTTCATGGACATTATCTGAGGTTGCTGGTTCTGCTGGAGGCCACGTACACCATCAAAGACTATGGCCCAGGTACACTGTCACACTTTGTAGTTTAGGCATAAATGAGGCCCAGACAATGGATGGGGCATGAATTCGCCATTCAAGGGCACTGTAACAATTATGATACAAATAAAAGTCAGATGATGCAATACAATGTATTTGAGTATACATTGATGAGGCAAATGACAAATTAGCCTCTGAGGAAAGAGAGGTTTTGGACAGCAAGTGTGGTCCATATGTGGCCACCGGGTACCTTTAGGGTGACCCACGGACAGATGCCAGTCAGGCTGACAGGATGCTGGGTCAATCAGGAGCCAGCTCTTTGACAAATGACATGATCAGTGGTCTGACTAGGACTGGTCAGAGGGAGCAGTAGACAGTTGACATGTCACACTGTGTATGTCCTGTGTTGTTTTGAAGGTGACACATGAACCCTGATAAAGTGTTACACGGCAACATTAGTAGCAATGCTTAATGGTGTAATTGCCCAAATGACAACATCTATGCTGTAGGAGGCATCAGCAGGGACGGGGCATGTAAATTTGGGTGGTGTGCATGGAGGGGATCACTGGTGTGGCCTCCATCAGTGTCTCACAAGTCCTGTTGGATGAGATTTGCTTTAAAATGGCCTAAAGTACCTTTCACACGGGAAGCAATCAACAGGTGATACCAGGCCTTAAAAACTCCAAGCCAGTGCATTATTTGAGCTGACTTCCATGCAATGAGATGGTACTATGACAATGGTAGGCCTTTAGAAAGGGTGTGGCACACTGGATGACTCTTGTGAGTGTGTGTGTGTAGATGAGGGGATCTCAGGGTACACATATCCTCATTCCAGGGACCTCTTCAGACAGGTGGGGTGTGACCAGGCGCATGGGTGTGTAAGGTTTTTAGAAAAGGGCTGACATGTAGATGGGATGTGATGTGCTGGATGCTTGTCATATGTGTGGCACGTGTGCTGTGTATATTCTGCTTATGTGTAACTCTAGTGACAGATAGTCATTGCAAAGATTGTATGTAGTTGGAATTACTGCTGCCAAGAGTCTGGTCATACATTCCTGTTCCTGAAGCAAAAGCATGTCAACTGCCTGATGTATGAGGCCTGTTTTCCCCTAGTTTAGTGATGATGTTTTAGTTGTGTGCCATATGCTGCGATGAACCATGTTTCCAACATGTATGTGTGTAATAGGTGTTGTCCTCAGCTATTGCCCTTCCAAGGTGAACTGTACAGGATGTCAGTCATTTACATTGTGTGTGTATGTGACCGTTGTATGATAGGCATCACATTTGTAGTGTATTTTTCTGTGTCCTGATTGTTATATCATTAATGCTCCATGAGGCGACACTCTTCTTCTGATATTTAGAGCTAAAGGTGTGCCGAAATGAATAGCCAGACCATGATGTGGTGTTTGTTATCAGTGTTTATTTACAATAGTTCTTTAAGTGGTGATGGTGATAATATAAAAAAAAAAATGTTCACAATGTGTTGGCACCTACGCACTCCAGCAGCCGTGTTTGGTTGTTCCCCCTCCTGTTGCAGGGCAGCATCCTCCTCTTCCTCGTCTTCAGGCATGTATGGGTCTGGTTTCAGGAGGGGAATGTTCCTTTTGACACAAATGTTGTGCAATATTGCACATGTGAGGATGATCCTACAGACCATCTCGGGGGAATATAGGAGGCTACCACCAGTGATGTTGAGGCAGCGGAACCTTGACTTGAGGATGCCGAAGGTCCGCTCGACTTATGGGCCTCGTTGTATGCACGCTCTGCAGCAGTACTCGGGTTGCCAAATGGTGTCATAATCCATGGCTGGATGTCATACCCCTGATCAGCTGAAAGAGAAAAAGAATGGGATCATGTTGATGTAGCTGGCCCTATTGAAAAGACCTTTCATGGCAGTAGTTGTCTTGTGTTGTCTTTGACTCTTTTGTGTACTGATGTGACATCCTATACTTGTAGGCCATACCATCTGCATTGTGTTGGTTCCTTGGCTGAGCAAGTGTTTGTCTGCTAACCGTTTGTCATCAGTATGTTTTGGGATTTTCAGTGCAGTGTGCCCTCCCTAGCATTGTGACTTGTCATACAGGTGTCCTTGTGTCTTCACTTGGGGTGAGTTGATAGTTCAATGTAGAGTTTAAATTGTAAGTGTTGTTAACACGTCCATATCAAAGTACCCTGGACATCCCATACCTTTAGGCTTATGCAATGTATTATTGTAAAGGTCATTGGGACACTTACAATTTGCAAGGTGACATTTCGGCAACCACACTCATTAATGTCTTCACATTAGGCTGTACAGTAAAATCCAATGTCTGACAGGTTCAATGGTGACTTAAGAAACATGGCTAGTGCTGTAAGGACCTCAGTGTGTTCCTGTGTAGATGTTGCTGTTGTGGTGTATGTGTTGTTTGTCCTAGAGGGTTGCTGTGCAGTGTGTATATAAGTAGGTTTTTGTACTTACCAACAAGTAGTCCATTGCCATACCGTCCATCCTGGAAGTGTTGGTTGATGAATGAGTCATGGACACTCCCAGGATATTTAGCCACGATGTTGGTGATCAATCCCTGGTGATCGACTATGGCCTGCAAGTTGATTGAATGTGTGTGCTTCCTGTTGCGGTAAAGGTGTTCAGTTGCAGCAGGTGGCACAAGGCGTACATGTGTGCAGTCGATTGCACCAAGGACGTGTGGGAAGCCACTGATTGCGTAGAATCCCTGTTTAGTTTCCTGCTGCTTCTGCAGTGTGTTAGGGAAGCAGATGTGGTGGGCTGTCAGACGAATGATGGCATCCAGTACTTTGGGCAGAAATGCGGAGAATGATGGTTGTGATATTCCGCCTACCAGTGCACCAGTTGTTTGAAAAGAGCCACTTGCCAGCATGTGGAGTACGGCAAGCAGCTTTGTTTCTGTTGGTATGGTGTGGGGTGTCACCAAAGTGGGGGCCAACTGCTGTTCAATGTTTCGCAGCAGCTGCTGAATGGCCTGCCAGTTCAACCGGTACCTCTGTATGATGTCGTGTTCACGGAGGCCCTGAAGGGTTGTTCTTGGGCGGAATATCCTCTCCTGCCTTCTGCGCTGCCTTTGGGCTCCCTGCTGGTGTTGTTGTAGCTTCTGCTGCTGCTGCTGGGCTCTGCGTCTGCGTGCACGCTGGATTAGAATGACCTCCATGGCTCCCTGTTGCTGCTCTGCTGTTTGTTCTGTGTGTTCTGATTAAATACAGGTGTTTGCCCCATTTTAACGCCTGCCCTAACCCAGGTGTTAATTTTTGACGCAAATCGGGCTGTGCGTCATTTTCTGGCTCCGCCTCCCGACTGTGCGTCATTTTTGCCCGAAAGCATAAATACGACGCACGGCCGTTTAAGCCATTTTTTGGACGGGAACGCCTACCTTGCATATCATTAACGCAGGGCGGGTTGCCGCATCTAAAAAATGACGCACACAGCGGAATTTTGCCGTCCGCGGGCTCGGGCATCAAAGTTTAAATACGGGGCAACGTTTGCGCTGATTGTGCGTCAAATTTTTTGACGCACAATCGGCGCAAACGGAGTATAAATATGCCCCTTAGTGTTTTCTCACACGCCCACCGACCCTCTACACACTACCCTTGCCTAGGGGTCCATTCGTAGTTCGCATTCCACTTTCTTAGTGTATGGTTTGTGTTGCCCCTAGGCCTATTGCATCCTATTGTGTTTTACAGTGTCTGAACTACTTTCTGACTGTTTTACTTACCTGATTTGGTTAGTTGTGTATATTTTGTGTATGTTACTTACCCCCTAAGGGAGTATATCCTCTGAGATATTTTTGGCACATTGTCACTAAAATAAAGTACCTTTATTTTCAGTAACTATGAGTATTGTCTTTCGTATGATATAGGGGGTGATTCTAAGCTTGGCGGGCGGGAACCGCCAGAAGACCGCAGCGGTCATTCTGGGTTTCCAACTGGGCTGGCGGGCGACCGCCGAAAGTCCGCCCGCCAGCCTAGCGGGAAACACCCTTCCCACGAGGACGCCGGCTCAGAATGGAGCCGGCGGAGTGGGAAGGTGCGACGGGTGCAGTCCCGTCGCGAATTTCAGTGTCTGCAAAGCAGACACTGAAATTCTTTGTGGGGCCCTCTACGGGGGTCCCTGCAGTGCCCATGCCATTGGCATGGGCACTGCAGGGGCCGCCAGGAACAGGATGGCGGTAGGGGGTGTCAGAATCCCCATGGCGGCGGAGCACGCTCCGCCGCCATGGAGGATTCTCAAGGGCAGCGGGAAGTCGGCAGTACACCGCCGACTTTCCGTTTCTGGCCGCGGCTGAACCGCCGCGGTCAGAATGCCCAGCGGTGCACCGCCAGCCTGTTGACGGTGCTACCGCCGACCTCCGCCATGGCGGTAATTACAGCCAGGGTCAGAATGACCCCCATAGTCTCTATATGATATAAGTGGTATTGCATGAGCTTTGCATGTCTCCTAGTTCAGCCTTGGCTGCTCTGATATAGCTACCTTTATCAGCCTAAGCTGCTAGAACACTACTACACTCTACTAATAAGGGATAACTGGACCTGGCATAAGGTGTAAGTACCCTCGGTACCCACTATAAGCCAGCCCAGCCTCCTAAAATGTGGGATGCACGCATATGGTATGGTCCATGTAGGAGACACTTTGATGTAGTTTGCTGCTGGGGCCTAAGTGATGTCATGGTAATTTTTGCTAATCACAGCTGTTGTTCAAGAGTGATCAGGAGCATGTGGTGACTCTTTTCCCCTTTGTAGTTGCAGCATCATCTCAGGAAAGCGAACGAGCCAGGGTGCAACCTAGTGGGGAAGCATCTGGCCACGGTAGCTCCAGTCATGACACCACCAACATGGGGGGGCCCAGTGGCCTGGAGGGTGAGGGGATTACCACAGAGGACACAGGATCAACTTGATCATCTTCAGATTCTACCTTTAGTGGCCACTACCTAGTGGTGGCAGACCCATCATGACCTGCTCCTGTACCATCCTTGTCTGCCAGCCCCATTTCTATCACTACCCTCCCCATTGCTCCCTACCCAGTTGGCCATACCCGCTCACCCAAGAGGGTGGGTGTCTCCTTTGCCCCAGGTACCTCAGCCCCAGCCCCTGTTACCCCTGCTGCCCTGAGTGAGAAGGCTATTGACCTCCTGAGGAGTATCTCTTTGGGGCAGACTGCCATTGTGAATGCCATTCGGGTGTTGGCAAGCCAACTTCAGCAGACAAATGCTTTCCTGGAAAGCATTCATAGTGACATGTCTGGCCTACAGAGATGTTTTCAGGCTCTGGCCTCCTCAATGATGGCAGCCATGCACCCCCCCCATTCCTCCCTCCCACCACCTTCCTCTTCCAAATCCAAATTCCCTATTCCCATACCAGTCCTAAGCCCACAGACACATCCGCATGCACCCACCTCAACACACACAACAGCACACATTAACACAAACACCACAAGGCACACCGGCAAGCAGGCACTCAACACCCACCCACAGTTGCCACATCAGCGACCATTTCAACAGACACCCCACCACCCCCACCAACTCACACACCACATCCACCATATCCACAGACACTGCCCCAACACCCAGTGACACATCCATGATACACACCATACACCCAGACAACAGCTCACAACCCACAGACCCACACACCTCAGACAGTATACCCCCATACACCACCACAACATGCACAGACACATTGACCACATCCACCATACCCGCAGACACCACTCCAACACCCACAGACACATTCACAGACACCGCCCCAACACACAAATACATCCACAATTTCCACCATACCCAGAGACAACACCCCAACAGACACACACACACATTTACCACTCCCACATTACCCAGCACCTCCACCTCCCAGCCCCCCAAGACACGGAAATGCCCACGCTTACACACACAACAGACACCACCCAAATATAAGCATACTGCACACACACACACGCTCCCAAGGTATCTACACCCACAGACAAGCCCACCACTCGCTCAACCTCGAAATTCCCAACCCCTTCTGAGAACCCTAGTCATTTTCCCAAGGAGAGTTTCCTTTTCGACCTTGCCCTTTACCCTGTTAAATCCAAACCCCCTCCTAAACCCAAGAGGCCCCCACCCACATTCAAACCCATCCCCTTCACATCCAAGTCCTCCCCTGTCACACCCACCCCCTCCAAGCACCCACACCCCTCCCAACACAAGAAGAAGCCCACCCTTATGCAGAAAAAGCCCCCCACTCCCAAACCCTCCCATCCCAAGTCTGACCACACCACACCCAAGGATGAACTCTGAGGTGCCTGTTTTCCCCCTTGCTGCTCCTTGCTGTGGAGGTTCCATGGTACGAGTTGGAGTCAAGGTTGGGCACAGTCATGTGCATGGACTCATATGGACTGGCCAATGGCCTTTGCTCTTCAACATTTGAATTGAACAAACCCAAGGTGGTGTTTTATTGGGTACACAATACCCCTGCCATTACTTTTCTACCTTTATGTTGTTCCTGAGTTACTTGTGTTGTATGCCTACAGTGGCGTGTGTTTCATGGATCCATTTGTTTGGAATATGTGACTTTGTGGGCAGTGCTGATGTCACCCAAGACAAGGGTAAATGTTCACTGAATGGATATGTGGGTGTTGATCCAATTAGTGTGTCATTGCATTGTGTTATATTTGCTAGGGTAAGTATTTCATCTTTTTGTTGACCAATGTCAACATGTATGGTGTTAGATTTATCCCCCTGATTTGGATTGTACATTCGTCTCATGCTTCAAGCTTCCTTTGCATTTGACTGACCATGTATCAATTTTGATGTGTGTACCTTACAGCTACTTCATCTAGACGCATGGCCAATGATGTTGCTGTTGTACGTACTTTCTTGGCTTGCATGTATACATTTGGCAGAAAGGCATGTCACTTAGCTCAAATATTGCTTGTCCCTGAGATGTATGAAGGTCCAGTTCCTGTGCAAATGCTGTTTTAGGGGCATGTGCAAAGTGAAATGTGTCCAAGGGCAGCCTCCTTCCATGAAGGCTCCTGATGCCGCCATCCCTAATGTGCAGGTATTGTTGCTTTGTGAGATTTAGATATTTGTTTCACAAACTATTGTACCTCCCATTGACCTTCCATTGTGTTGCAATGTGAGTGCTGTGTGGGTCAATCGATGAACATCACCTGAAGCAGGGCATGTGTGATGGGCTCTATGGTGGTACAAGATGTGTAACACTGTGTGCAGGTCAGTTCCCTCCTTCCTTTATGCTCTCCGTTTCCACCTTGCTTGGATGTGGTGGTTGGACTGTCATGGTCACGCTGGGGGAAGACAACAACAAAACACTGGCTCCATTGGCCTGTTTGGCCTGCCTCACCACTGTGGTGGTCTGCGCTGCCTGGTGGTGTCAGCGGGACAGCAGCAGTCTTTCCTCAATGGGACCACCGGTATCGTAATACGGCGGTCCAACCGCCAAGCAGGTGGTGGTTGGACCGCCGCCACAGCCACCATGTTGAATGCCAAACTCGTAATGAGGCCCTTGATCTTTGAAAATTGGTATCTTTGCTTGTGTAAGTTGGATTTTTTTGTTGGGTGTGTGTGTGCGTGTGTATGTCTGTACAAATACTTGACACATTGCCTCTGAGATAAGCCTGACTGCTCTTGCCAAGCCACCAAGGCAGTGAGCTAGGATTATCTTAGCAGTGTGACTCCCTTTCCCTGACTATAATGAGGGTCCCTACTTGGACAGGGTGCAAACCACTGCCAACTAGAGACCCCATTTCTAACACCCCCCTCTACACATGAATAAAAAAGTGTGTTATTTGCAAAACTACTTACCTGGGTGATAAAGTACTGTGTGACAAATGTAGAAATACGTACCTGAGTTGTAAATGGATGCATGTAATGGATTTGTGGTAAAGGCTGTTTCCTTATTTTATATTCTATTAAATGTTGGGTATATTAATTTTAGTTAATTCATGTTAATTCATATAATTCCCTTTCAGAATATGTAATCTTAATTTCAATATGTAATATTAATTTGAAAGGATATCAATATAAGTTTAGTGCTAGGCATATTCATTTAAACAGCTGTCATATAAATTTAAAAATGGCTTTTGCTAATTCAGATATGCGTTTTATTCATTTCAAAGCATGCTTCATTTATCTCACAGTTTCATGTTGTTAGAAATGGGGTTTTTGGTTGGCAGTCAGGTTACCCCCTGTCCAAACAAAAGCCCTCACTCTAGTCAGGGTAAGTCACACACAATCCAAGATTATCCTGTGCCCACCCTCTGGTAGCTTGGCACGAGCAGTCAGGCTTAATTTAGAAGGCAATGTGTAAAGTATTTGTGCAATAAATCATACAATACCACCATATAGCACCACAAAAATACACCACACAGTGTTTAGAAAAATATATAATATTTATCAGGATAATTGTAGGTCAAAACGAATAAAGTTGCAATGTGAATTTGTAGAGATATCACTGAAAAGGGATATAAAGGGGGTCATTCCGACCCCGGCGGTCCTTGACCGCCGGTGTCGGCGGGAGCACCGCCAACAGGCTGGCGGCGCTCCTGAGGGCAATCTGACCGCGTCAGAACCGGAAAACCGGCGGTTTTCCGCTGCCCTGAGGAATCCCCCATGGCGGCGCAGCTTGCTGCGCCGCCATGGGGGATTCCGACCCCCTCACCGCCATCCTGTTCCTGGCGGTTTCGACCGCCAGGAACAGGATGGCGGTGAGGGGTGTCGTGGGGCCCCTGGGGGCCCCTGCAGTGCCCATGCCAAAGGCATGGGCACTGCAGGGGCCCCCGTAAGAGGGCCCCACTTTGAATTTCAGTGTCTGCTTAGCAGACACTGAAATTCGCGTCGGGTGCTACTGCACCCGTCGCACACCTTCCACTCCGCCGGCTCCATTCGGAGCCGGCTTCCTCGTGGAAGGGTGTTTCCCACTGGGCTGGCGGGCGGCCTTTTGGCGGTCGCCCGCCAGCCCAGTGGGAAACCCAGAATGACCGCCGCGGTCTTTTGACCACGGGGCGGCCTTCTGGTGGTCCCAGCCAGGCCGCCGGTTACCGCCGCCGGCCGGGGTCAGAATGACCCCCAAAGTGTCTTAAGTCTTTAAAAAGCAAACAAAGGGGGTTATTCTAACTTTGGAGGAGTGTTAATCCGTCCCAAAAGTGACGGTAAAGTGACGGATATACCACCAGCCGTATTACGAGTTCCATAGGATATAATGGACTCGTAATACGGCTGGTGGTAAATCCGTCACTTTTCCGTCACTTTTGGGACGGATTAACACCTCCTCCAAAGTTAGAATAACCCCCAAAGTCTCTTTCAAGCACAAAGTACCTGGTTTGGAGTGGAAAATCTCCTCAGAGGGCCACAGAAGAAGAGATACGTGGAAAAAGAGTGTGTGGGTCGATTTCTCCCCAGCACACACGGACTTGCATCATTATTTTTCACGCGGGGAAGTCGTGCGTCATTTTCCGGCGCGCGGACAGTCTCTTTCTGTGGATCGCAGGGATTACCAGATGTCCCGGGTCTGTGCGTGGATTTTCCTGCTTGTTTTCCGGCTGCGCGTCGTTCTGCGGGGCTGCGCGTCGAAAGTTCGATCTCACGCAGGCGTCGCGTCGATTTCTCCTCTGGAGGTCGGGCGGCGTTGTCCTTGTGAAGCTGTGCGTCGAAGTTCCGGTCATCCCGAAGGAGTCACGTCGATCAGCGTCGGTGTGCAGCGTTTTTCTCGCTGCGGAACAAGCTGTGCGTCGAAAATTTCGGCGCAAGGGGCGTCCAAGTGAAAAAGAGAAGTCTTTTTGGTCCTGAGACTTCAAGGAACAGGAGGCAAGCTCTATGCAAGCCCTTGGAGAGCACTTTCACAGCCAGACAAGAGTTCAGCAAGGCAGCAGGCCAACAGCAAGGCAGCAGTCTTTTGTAGAAAGCAGACAGTTGAGTCCTTTGAGCAGCCAGGCAGTTCTTCTTTGCAGGATGTAGTTTCTGGTTCAGGTTTCTTCTCCAGCAAGTGTCTGATGAGGTAGGGCAGAGGCCCTGTTTTATACCCAAATGTACCTTTGAAGTGGGGGAGACTTCAAAGAGTGGCTAAGAAGTGCACCAGGTCCCCTTTCAGTTCAATCCTGTCTGCCAGGGTCCCAATAGGGGGTGTGGCAGTCCTTTGTGTGAGAGCAGGCCCTCCACCCTCCCAGCCCAGGAAGACCCATTCAAAATGCAGATGTATGCAAGTGAGGCTGAGTACCCTGTGTTTGGGGTGTGTCTGAGTGAATGCACAAGGAGCTGTCAACTAAGCCCAGCCAGACATGGATTGTAAGGCACAGAAAGATTTAAGTGCAAAGAAATGCTCACTTTCTAAAAGTGGCATTTCTAGAATAGTAATATTAAATCCAACTTCACCAGTCAGCAGGATTTTATATTACTGTTCTGGCCATACTAAATATGACCTTCCTACTCCTTTCAGATCAGCAGCTACCACTTCAATACTGTATGAGGGCAGCCCCAATGTTAGCCTATGAAGGGAGCAGGCCTCACAGTAGTGCAAAAACAAATTTAGGAGTTATACACTCCTACACAGGTACATGTCCTGCCTTTCACCCACACAGCACCCTGCTCTAGGGGTTACCTAGGGCACACATTAGAGGTGACTTATATGTGGAGAAAGGGGAGGTTGAGGCTTGGCAAGTACTTTTAAATGCCAAGTCGAGGTGACAGTGAAACTGCACACACAGGCCTTGCAATGGCAGGCCTGAAACAAGGGAAAGGGGCTACTTAAGTGGGTGGCACAACCAGTGCTGCAGGCCCACTAGTAGCATTTAATCTACCGGCCCTATGCACATAGAGTGCACATTACTAGGGACTTATAAGTAAATTAATAGTCCAATCAGGTATGATTCAAGGTTACCATGTTTTAAGGGAGAGAGTATATGCACTTTAGCACTGATTAGCAGTGGTAAAGTGCGCAGAGTCTAAAAGCCAGCAAAAACAGTGTCCAAAAAGTGGAGGGAGGCAGGCAAAAAGTTAGGGGTGACCATCCTAAGGCTGTCAGGTCTAACACATGTTAATTTTAAAAATTGTCATATTCATGTTACAGAATGTCATATTAATTTTGATGTGGGCTAAACTAATTTCACTAGGTGTCATAGTCATTTCAATGAGTCTCATATTAATCTTAACATGTGTCACAATCCTTTCAATGAATGTCATTCATTTCAATGGATGTGATGTTCACCTTGACACCTGTCATAATAATTTTAACATGGGTCTTATTCATTTATTCATTTCAACATAGGGCATATTCATTTCAATATATGCAATATTTATTTCACTGTGTAGCATATCAATGTCAATGCATAACATGTTCATTTAGACAAGTTTCATTTAAATTTCAGCTTTGGTCATATTCAGTTTAAGACATATTGCATTCATTTCAGTGATGCTCATATTCAATTCAAAGTATGTCATATTCATCTTTGGACGTGTCATATTCCTTTCAATGGATGCCTCATTCATATTAACACATCTTAATTTTATCATGAATCATTTCCATTGCAACACAAATCAAAATAATGTCAATGTATATCATATAACTTTCAAAACAAGCCGTATTCATTGTGATAAATGTCATGTTCATTTTAACGTTACTCGTATTAATTTTAAAACATGCCAAATCCATTTCAATGAAGGACATATTCATTTCAATGAAGGTCATATTCATTTTAACATGTTTTATATTCCTGTCAAACAATGTTATAATTATGTCAATGGATGTCAAATTCATAATGCCACTTGCCATTTTAATTTTAAGATGCATCTTGTCAATTTTAACATTTATCATATTCATTTGAATATGTGTCACATTAATTTCAAGGCGTGCCATATTTGTTTTAACAAATGACATGAGAATTTCAGCTGTGTTCATACTCATTTGAAGGCACGTCAACTTCATTTCAATGGGGTTACATTAATTTCAACACAAGCCATATTATTTTTCAATCATCTACTATTTTCTTCTATATGTCACATATTCATTGTCACCTGGGTAATGTTTCTTTAAGTGCAATTCAAATTCATTGCAACATGTTTAATGTTCATTTCAGTGTACATTTATTATTTTCAATTAGAATTTTTTTCTTTTCAAAATATTATATATTCAGTTCAGTACCTTATATTCATTTCGCTGTGTCATATTCATTTCAATGTATGTCATATTCCTCTTGGCATATTTCAATCATTTCAAGAAATGCCCCATTCTTTTTGATGAATATTGTATTTATTTGTTTACAGTGAGGGCCTTTTTAATTGCAGTATGATTGATATATTCAGTATATTTCTTATTCAATTTGGTGTGTGTGTTATTTATATTAATCACTAAGAAGCATATTCACTCTGCTAGGTTTCATATTTGTTTTGGTTCAATTCAGATTCACTCTGCCAGGTATCATCATTATTTTGACATGTAGTACATTCTCGTGTATGTCTTATTTATTTTGCAGCAAGCTATGCATTTCAGGAGCTGTCCTATATGGAGAGCTGCAATTTTGACATGAAAGGCTTCCCATAAAAGTGTCTATGAAAATGAGAATATCAATAGTTTTGTACATTTCTGACATATCTAAAAATACACAGTTGAATAAACTGATGGGTATGTTCTAACAAAAAGTCTTTAATGGATAGTAAACGTTGAGTGCACTGGGAAACTGAAGGGCTCACACTATAAAAAGCTGTGATTTGTAACATACAAATAAATTGTAGGCTGTCTACAGCCTGCTTCATAATGGAGTTGCTGTCACGCACTACCCTTGCCACTCATTGCACAGCTGTTGTTAGTTTGACAGTGGCTTTTGCACAATATGATTCCTACAGTAGGCAGTGTAAACGGGCCAATGCCAGTAAAGCTTAGCAACTTCTTGATAATAAATCTAAATTTGGAATTAAAAAGTAAAACAAGCATTTGATATGAAAGCTCATAAGAGACATACCGGAGTGAGTATGAAACCTGGAGACAAGCAGAAACCGGTCAAATGCAGATCATCAGTGTGGTTTTATACCTTTCACACACGTATTCCTGATCCTCGTCTTCAGAGTTTAAAGCTTACACTTCCTTACCTGGTAATTAAGGTTTGCCAGTAATCATAAGGAGAAAGGATTGTGGCTGGGATTGAAGGCAAAATCGAAACGAGGAGGGGCCATGACACCTTGTAACAGGAGGTAGCATGACGTAGTGTGATGTCCAACAAAAATGTTCTCTTGGTGAAATACCTTGGGAGGGAACTTAGCACGCAAAGAGAGGGAGATTTAGCCAAATGAACCAATAAAAATGAGCTATTTAAGACAAGCACAACAAAGAACGAAAGGCAAGATTGGGCGTGGTTAAAAGGCCATATTCAATATGTGTCTTGCAGACAGCACTGTGTACTGCCAAGCTCAACCTAAAAAGGGCTTTTAGGGTTACTACAGAAGGACTTTGCTACTGCCCATGTGTTGGTGGAAAGAGTACATGTTTTAATTGATTAAATGTTGAAGGCTTGTATGAAAAAAGTGCTATCCCACCACACAGCTGTGTTTATTTGGTTTATTTATCCCGCTGCCAATCCAGCAGCAGTAGGGTTTCCTTGACTTTTCAGTGGACACACACATGGCACTGAAATGCAGTTACAGTGTCTCAGATAAGTATAACATTTACACTGTTTTTCTCTGGCAACGTCACAGATAGGAGGAGGGCAATTATGAGGAATGTATTGTTTTCAAGTCCTAGCAACCTCCACTTTCATCTGTAACTTTGGACTTCAGAGTGCAGTTTTGTGTTTTAGAGCAGTATAGGATGCCTAGGACTACACTAATCTACAAGGATTGATAGGTCTGGCTCATCAGTGCAGTTGTTGCCTGACCTTATGTGATCAACAAAAAGATCTTTCAAAGTACTACTGAGACAGGGACTTAGGCTATATCAACATGTTGGTTCTCCTGAGTACAGGATTTGATTACGCCAAATGTGTGTGCTTCACTAAAAAAGAGTGCTTGTATTGCAGTTTTAGCCTGTGGAAAGCTTATACTCAATATCAAAGAATCTAATTCATTATGACAAGCAAGCCAATCATCATGGCTATAAACCTGATCTATTTGTTATGAAATGTTTTGATAAAGGCAGTAGACATGATGTATTTATTGTGAAAAGCATATATGAAATTCAATAGGTGTTCAAGCATGGATTTATTACTCTACAGATAGACGTTTTGTTACATAAAATTTCACAGATCACCGTAGCAGGCACTGGTGTTGGTTTTGGTTATCCCCGTGATAAACCATGTACATAAAAGATTTGCTCTCTGAGAATCCTTGGTAGAAATACTATTTTGCTTTGCCAACTATAATTTTTTATAGGTTCCTAATTTTATGGCTGTGTGGCTGATGAACGCCTTGTGAAAAAGCTTACGATCATAGCAGTAGGCCTGAATTGGTTATGTTGACAAGCTATATGCCTGCTAGGTGTACTGGGAAACAGTATGTCCAATGGCAAAGGTCTGGTCTGCTTATCATGAAACATTATGACAAAGACAGTTGGTCTTGCCTATTTATTGTGAAAAGTATTTGTTAAACCCAGTAAGTCTTTAACAGTTGGTTGGTATCTCACTGTGCTACAGGCTATAGATAGGTATTTTATTATGTGTGATCTTACAGATTACTGCAGGGGGCAAGGGTCTTGGTGTTGGCTACCCTCTCTGACGAAGCCTGGGAGTAGAGGTTTACTGTGATTATTCTTGTTCAGCCATATCAAGGGGGGTTGTATCTCTGTTTTCAAACTATATTTTTCTACGTATTTCCAATTTTATAAATGTGTGCATGATGAAACCCTGTTTATGTGACTTGAATAGGACTGTGTTGGTTAAAATGTAAAGCCAATGGTAACACGAATAGGAGTTATTGGTTCATTCTAGAAAGCTATGCGAGGTTCCATAGGGTTGATATGTTTATTATATGTCAAAGCCAGTACCCACGGCCTTCTTATCATGAAAAGCATATGTTGAAGGCAATAGCCTTATAAGGACGGATTATTATTATACCGTGCTCAAGCCTGTAAGCACGTATTTTGTAAAACAGACTCTCACAGATTACCACAATAGGCGACGGTTTTGATGCTGGTAACCCACCCAAACAAACCATAGGGATAGAAGTTGTGACCTATGATAAATCTTATTGGGCTGTCTTAGAAGAGAGACTATTTTGCAAGCCAACGATAACAGCTGTAGGCTTGATTGATGTGCAGGGAAATGTTATTCTAGATCCATAGGTCTAGTCTGTTTAATATGAAAAGTTATGACAAAGACAGTAGGTCTGGGTAATTAGGATGAAAAGCATTTGTTATAGCCAATAGGTACAAAACAGAGGATTGTCATAACTGTATGTTACAGACTGTAGAGACGTACCTGATTACATGTAATACATGTAATACATGTAATACATGTAATTACAGGTTACCACAGTAGGCAGAGGTTTTCATGATGGTCACCCACTCTGATACATACAGGAAGTAGAATTTCATTTGGAAGATTTTTATTAGACAGTATTGAGAGGGATTGTATATTTTTGCCTTGTATAATTTTGTACATATGTGTAATTTTATACCTGTATGCCTGATAATAGCTGACTTATGCGCCCATCAGTAGCTTATGGTGACAGCCCAATGATAATGACTATAGACGCGATCGCTTGTAATGAACAGTTATAATAAAGGCAGCATGCCTGATGTATTGAATGTGAAAAGCATATATTGAAGTCAATTAGTATATAGAGGTGGGTTGTTATTATTCCATATAGAAAGCCTACAGATATGTATGTTACATGTATTCCCACACAAGGCAAGGGTTTTGGTGCTGGTTACCTCTTTGACAAACCTTGGATATAGAAGATTTGATTGCCAAAACATATGGTTCTCTGGAACCAAGCTATACCAGGCTGATGAGCCCTAATAAGTGCAAAACTGGTCTTTGGTTGCTTGTGTTCCGGTTCTAGGAGGACCTGACCTAGCAATTTGGACTGGACTGTTGTCACTGGGCCCGGTCAAGATTGGTACTCATATGGCTGTGGTGGCAGGGTGTGCAAAATAACAATAGTCTAGGATGTGGCCCAGAGTAATTACCAGTGGCTGAGATTAATGCAAGCCTTACATGCATCACTTTTTTGTATATTTTTGTGGACTACAAGACCTGCACAGGGGTGACTTATTAATATTTCAAAGAGAGGTTTTGACCTGTCAAAAGGGTTTGTTTAACAGAGGCATGCACGAGGCACAGGGTTATGCAAGACAGCAATTGCAGCAGATTGGGAGGGCCTATTGGAAAAATGACACCTGACCCGTAAGGGCTCCTCTGCCCATGAGTGAGATGTCTGGCTGATGGTATTTGGAGTGCCGTCCTTGGAGCCATTGCCTGATCCACCCTCTGCACACACCACCAGCGATTGTTGGGCTGACAGTAAAAATCAGTGAGTGTGGGAATGATGAGGAGGTTGTGATTGAGCTCCCTCTTCGCACAGATCTGTGACTATGGGGGAGGAACACGGGGTTGGTGGCAGTTGCAATGTGAGGGGCTACTTCTTCGGAAGCTGTACTATGAAATGCTGATGTTGTTGTATGGCTTGTTGTTTCACTGTCCAAGTCCATTACTTGTTTTCTTAATGAACCAATGATTCATACTAATTCCTTATGTTACCTGATATCTAAAGTGGGATCGAATTGCAATGATATGTAAATATATATATATACGCAGGTACCTGTATTTTGTTGTAATTAAACTCAAATGGTCAAAAAAAAGCTTTGTTTGACAGGTCAAATTGCAGTTGTTAAACTGTCACAGTCAGGAATAAATGGAAGACTTGAAGTCATGTTTGACAGAGTCACTGTATTGGATGGCACAATAGGTGCTGCAATTCACTAGTGACATGTAAGTTGCAGGCCCTGTGTGCGTTTTATACCATATACTAGAGACCTTTGTGTAAGTTGAATAGACCGTTTATGGATATGTCGATTCAACAATGTTGAAAGGGGGGCACTGACACTTTAACACTGGTTAGCAGGGTTAAAGTGCACATTGGGCTAATGCAAGCAGGAATATAGGGTCCAGCGAAAGGGTCAAAATATGGGGTGACCAGACAGAAAAGACAGATTTCCTACAATCCTCATTAAACTTGATAGTAGATAAATACTGTATTCTTGGTAGTGAGAAGGCGTTTATCTGAAACATTAATTGCCCCTTGTCACAATATCAGCATTAAAGTTCAAAATATTGTAATAATGTGAATTTGACATATAAAGATGATGTGAATCATAATAATGAATAATAATTATTGCTCAATCATTACATCTATTCAGGCTATTCACGTAGTATGCTATTCTAAAAAGGAACAAATACACAGAACACATCATTAATATTTATGATGAACAATGGCGAAAATATAATATATTTGGGTAGCACAAAATAAAGTTCTCAGTATTTTTATTCTTGTCCAGCAGAATTGCCCCCATTTTCCAGCCTTCTTTCACTTTCCTACCGTTTTCTGTATTTTTCTCTTTCTACTGCCTTTGAGCTAAACTTTATTTTTGCTTGTTTTTTTTACCCTACCACTATCCGTTTGTTTTGCTTTCACCTCTCTTTTACCCTAATATAAACTATTTAATTTATATGTAGTCTTATTTGTTTTAACACAATGGCTAAATGGGAGGATGGTATTTTAAACAAGCTTTGGCAAACCCGTTAGGTCTCCCCTTTGCAACCTGCTGGCTGCGCCAGTGGTTTTCTCAAGATGCTAGGTAGAATCGGCAAAAATAGGAGCTTGCAGGTGTGCACCAAAGTTTATAGCGGTCTGGTGTGACGCTGTATGCTCGCTTAAGCATCCCCACGCACGGCCTCAGTTTATGTTTTTTATTTTTTTATTTGCCCTTGTAAAATTTCGAACCCCACATGAAGTGACGCATAAAAAAACAAATGTAAACGTTCACATAAGCGTGTTTTAAAACAGTAGCAGCCTGCCTGTAAATGGGAGCTATCTAGTGCTACATTTTATTTTATTTTACAAAAAATGCTCAAGGAACTTGGGTGGTGAGCAATGGAGGAGTGGGTGGGGGAGAAGTCAACGGGGTAGGATGCACTGGCAAGTAGTTGGGGGAGCAATGGGAACATCCTTCGGAATAAAAATAAAAACAATAGATGAGATTGAAAAACAATGGACAACCTGGCGGGAGGAGGGAGCAAAACGCAGTCTTCTTTGGGGGGTATGTGAGCAGAGCAGCACACGATGGAGAGAGCAAGAAAACACGTGCTCTCATGGAGTTTCGAAAGAAAAAGATAGTACCTTAAATATCAGTGGTGGATGAATACGTGTCATCAAAAGGATGGTAAAGCAGGGATACAAACACAAAAGGAGGAAAGCAAGCCACCCAATAAGAAGCAAGAAAATGAACCTAAACCTCCTGTACGTTTTTGGTATGGTCTACAAGAGGTCTGTAGGTGAGTCCTAAAAAAGGAAATCAGGACTCATTAGTCATCATTGTATCGAACTTATTAGATTCAACAGAACTCTACAGCAGGCTGAGTTACCCCGACCTACTGTTTAGAAATATTACATGTGCATTATCTGCATATCACTCACACTTGTAATTTGCGCACAAGCTTCACCTTGTACTTCTGTTCACAGCCCTATAACATACTTCTCTAGAACTACCTCCTTCCAGCAAGTTCTGTTGTAAATTGCTCCTCTCAGTAAGTTTACGCTCAGAATCAGGAATATTCACTGGAGATTCGAGAGTGCTTGCTTTTCTCACAAACATTTCGCACCTGGCGAATATTCTACCAACTTTTGAGCTTCGGGATTGTCTAGATGATTTATGCAAATCCAGAAACTAACAGAACTCCCAGTGTAGACCTACAAAGATGCGCCCAGGGTTTCCACCTGTCCTGTATGATACAACTGTGCAATATCAATTCGAAAGTAATACCACAAATTGCTAGAGAACATACTGATAGACCTGATGCGCAATGACGTCAGAACAGAGGCGCAGAAACGTTTACATAGTAAAGTAAACCTCATATCTCTGAACAAGAGGTCTTTAAGCAATAACCTGGTAGTTTGTGTAATCTATTTCCGTCTTGCTTCCAATTTAATAAGCATAGGGGAGAGCAAGAGAGAGTGAGTGAGATGATGCACGTCGGTGTGTGCCATGCTGCATATAGGTGATAATAACAAGTTTCAAGCTGTGATGTAAGGGCTCTTTAGAAGGTCCAATTAATTTCCCCGAATAACACCACCACTAGGGTTACCAATAAGGAGGGGTGGGCATCAGTTACTCTCTGTGGGTGATGTTACCAAGGATCAAAAGCAGTGTTTAATTGTAAAAAAAAAAAAAAAAAAGTGCAGGGCCTATTGTATTATTCACTGGTACACTGCAGCTGGTATAACGCACATCACTTTAACGTTCAGTTTTAGAATTCTTATAGCATATATTAAATAGATTAATGCTTAACTAATGAACATTGCTTAAAGATATATCCACAGGGCCACCATATGGTTGCTTCTCATAGATAGGTGTCAGTGTTTACAAATAAGTGCTGGTGCCGAACACCGGAAAACAGGGGCACAAATCTGGTGGAATTGGTAATTTTGATACAGATTCCCCTAGCAATATTTCGTTTTCCCAGGGGATTTCACCAGGAGAAAAAGGATGTCAGCAAACGTTTGGTTTGACAGATTGGTATCTCTTTTTTGTGTAGTAAGTTTCACCAGTGTGGGCGAGCACAAACACTTATTCCAAATGGGAGTATTTTCATGTGTATACAATGGAACACAGGTTTTAAAATTGCTGAAAGACCTACTTTCAGGTGTGTATGAATGCTAATGTTAGTGACAAGCAGGCAAGGCTGATGCATTAATTAACCTTATGTGAGTCATCCAAAGAAGCTGTTCATTTAACTGTCATATTTTCACAGAATATTTGTTTCTTAATAACCAGCTATTTTGTACAGGAACGACCAAAATAACATGTGGCTAGCAGTAACTATAAGAGGTTGCTGTGTTGTGCAGCACATGGCTGGAAAAGTGGCAATTTTGGCAGAGAAAGACTGCTGAAAGACTGTTTAGGATGTAATACTGTGGATGTCCTGGAAATTTCTCTCATCAAAATTACATTTAGAATCCTACACCCACAAAAACAATGGGGTACTGGTCAGAGTTCAGGTGACCATGGGAAATAAAACAGAAAATAAACTGGGAGCTTTATTACAGAAAGTTATCCCAGGGGTGCAATGATGTATTCCCACTTCTTGTGCCCAGGATATTTTATAGTTAGTGAGGGTGCCAATCCATGTGCAGGCCTTTCTAAAATATGGATACATACTGTGCAAAGTTTGTGACAGTATTGCCCAGGAGTGTGGAATTTAATAAAATATCTACTTGACGATGTGACAAGCTGCTTCGTAAATCTACTTATCCTGTAAAAAAATCTACTTGTCCCTTTGGTGCCACGTAGTGAGGAGACAAATCATGGCAGCAATCTCATTATGTATGAGCTCTGATAATAGCATCTCTGATTATACCATGGGTCATACTAGAGTGGCGTTTAAAAACTAGCTATCCACTTATTTTGCTACCTTTCTGCAGGCCTACATACTAGGGCTGGAGGTGGCCATACTGAGAGAGATTGGAAACTTACTCCTGACAAGGGCAGAGGTAAAACGTCTTTCAGGGTTGGAAAAAAAAGGGGTTGGAGGAAAAGTGAACTTGCACCAGAAGAACCAAAGGAATCTCCCGTGGAGTGACGGAGTCACTTCCCTGCTTCAGCAGGCACCACTATGTGACAACGAACGGTACTCTGGGACTCCTCTCCTGTCGAGGAGTGTGATTCCTGGAACACAGGTGGTGGACCGAAGTGATCCTGACTGTCCAAAGGTCCAGCTGTCCAAATTTGGTGGAGGTAAGAGCTTGCCTCCCCATCCCAGACAGTAGCCCTGTGCATTGCACCCTCTGCAGCTCGTTGGGCTTCTGTGCACTTCTTCCAAAAGTTCTTCATGCACAGCGTAGCCCAGGTCCCCAGCACTCCATCCTGCAACGCACAGCTCTCTGAGTTGACCTCCGGCAGCGTGGGATCCTTCTGTGTAGTGCTGCGACAATCGCAATTTGAAACTCCTTTGTCCTCATGTCCTGGGACTCCCATGGGTGCTGCCTGGTCTTCTGAGGGCTCTCTGAAGTGCTGGGATTCCCCTCTGTCTCCTCAGTCTTAGTTGAGACCCCCAGGTCCCTCCTGGGTCTGGGCAGCTCCTTTTTGACGCAAAACGCATTCTTACGTGAACCAAGACTTGTCGGCAGAATCCAGTGATGCAAACAGCCTGCATCCAACAACTCGACATGGGACATCTCTTGCACCAAGCAGGAACCCACAGCAATCTTCTTTGGTGCATTTCTGTACTTTTCTTCCAACCGGAGAATCCATTTTTGCACCTTCTTCCAGGTGAGCAGGGGATCCTGTTCTTCCTGGGCTCTTCATCGACTTCTGGACTTGACCTCCTCTCTCCATAGGTCTTCAGGTCCAGGAATCCATTGTTGGTTGCTTGGTTCTTGCATAATTCTTCATCACAACTTGTAAAGTGTTCTGAAGAAACTTGCTGTATTTTACTCCTGATTTCCTGGGATCTGGGGTGGGGTACTTTATTTACCTTTGGTGTTCTCTTACACTCTCAGCGTCCCTCTACACACTACACTTGCCTAGGGGGGAATCCGACCTTTGCATTCCACTTTTTTAGAATATTGTTTGTGTTGCCCCTAGGCCCATTGCAACCTGTTGTATTTTTCACTGTTTGCACTATTCCTTGACTGTTTACTTACCTGATTTTGGTTACTAGTGTATATATTGTGTATAATACTTAACTCCAGAAGGAGTATTGCCTCTAAGATATTTTTGACCTTGTGTCACTAACATAAAGTACCTTTATTTTTAGTAACACTGAGTATTGTCTTTTATTATGTATAAGTACTATGTGACTATAGTGCTATTGCAAGAGCTTTGCATGCCTCCTAGTTCAGCCTTGGCTGATCTGCTACAGCTACCCCTACACAGCCTAAGCTGCTAGTCACTGCCTACATTTCACTAGTAAGGGATAACTGGACCTGGTATAAGATCCAAGTACCTTAGGTACCCACCATAAACCAGGCCAGCCTCCTACAACAGCTTACCTGGAGTCTCCTCTACAGAACATTCAGAACTTGTCCAGAACACCGCTGCCCTCCCCTTCCCCCGTTTTGCTAGTCAGCCCTCCTCCACCAGTAGAGTCCCTCTGAAGATTATCTAAGTCAGCCGAAATTCTCCAAGAATCTTGTGCCCACTTGATTTGGACTTAGATCTCTAAAGGAGAAATGGGTATCAGGCTAAAGACTATGCTTCACATCCTGGGGATTCCATGCATATGCTCCTATCAACAGGTCTCCATCTGTTTAGCAGTACTCTGTCCTTACAAGACTCTGTGTACTCTCACCTATCTGTGCCTCAGCTTAAGAAGTAAGCTGTGATCAGCTTTCTTCAATTTAAAAACTTCTGGAGAAATTTGCAGGAGAGTCTGATTGTTTTCTTGATTCTGTGACAGCCATCTTAAAGGAATTTTCTAAAGATAACAAAAACAGGAGTCTGAACCAAGGCCCACCAGGGACACAGGCCGTCCCCGTTGCTATTAAATGATCAAGTGATTCCCATGGTGCGCTCTAGAGTGAAGGTGAGCATGCAAGCTAGTAAACCCAACTGTAATGAGACCTTTGATAAAAGGGCACTGTAGGATAGGCCAGTGAATTTAATTCGATATATTTTCGACACCTCCCCGGTTAAGAGTAAACGAAGGGCAAAGCTTGCACAGGAGGTATTCCCAATCTTTAAAATCTTGTCTAACCAAAAAAATCGTCCTACAGAGTCGCCTGATCCCCCGCCAAGAGTAGGAGAGAAAAACAAAAGGAAAAAATCCAAAGGGGTGTAAAGACCAATTTGAAGGATCAACAAGAAATGCAGAAGGAAAGTATGTATGTATGTATATGTATGTATATGGAGATTTATATAGCGCGTTCCGGCCTTAGCAGCGAAGCGCTCGGGGACATGAATAAAGAGGGAACGACCGTGACCAGCAATCTTACTGTGGAAACAGCCATGTTTTCACTCGTTTCCTGAATATCAGGAAGTTGTGTTCTTTCCTGATGTCCAACGGTAAAGCATTCCAATATCTGGCAACCGCCACTGTAAAGGCTTTGTCTCCCCACCTGACTCTACGAGTTCGACAAACCTGAATCAGGTTGGAATTGTCCGATCTTAGGAAGCGCCCTGGACGATACCACCTGAGTCTATCAGCCAGGTGTTCAGCACCATCCCCATAGAGCACTTTAAAGGTTAGGCAAAGGGCTTTAAAAATAATCTTCTTGCCAACTGGAAGCCAATGAAGATACTTTAGACTATGAGAAGCCGAGGCTAAACGTGGAAGGTCCAAAATCATACGAGCTGCATTGTTCTGAATTAGCTGCAGTTTCCTCAAGGAACCCCCATCAATATCCAACAGCAAGGAGTTACAGTAATCCAATCTGGACATAATGAATGCTAAAATAACAGTGACTCTTTCCTACTGCTTCAAAAACGGTAACAAAATTCTCAGGAGTTTCAGTGTCCAATAACTAGATTTGACTATAGCACTAACCTGTGGCTTAAAGCTTAATGAGTCATCAAAGATCACTCCCAAATTTCTGGTAGCCGCGCACAGGAGAAGTGGCTTTCCACATTTATCAGGCCACCATCACGAACGCCACAGCTCCTTACTACAACCATACAAAACAATCTCCGTCTTGTTTGTATTAAGCCTCAGACAGTTCTGTCTCATCCACTTATTAATATCCTGCATGCAATTATTAAACCGATCAGCCCCTTCCTTCCAGTTGCTCCTAGACACCGGGATGCTAAGTTGTGTGTCATCAGCATAAGAGATTGGGATAAAACCATATGATCGGATAAGTCTTGTTAAGGGAGCCACGTAGATATAAAAAAGTTGGGCTCAATGCCGAGCCCTGAGGCACACCACATGGCAGATGAAAAGTCGGTGCTTTAAAGCCCTCCCAGCTTACAGTAATAGATCTATTACTTAAGAAAGACTCCAGGATTTTAAGAGCGGAATGTCTTATTCCAGCATGATGAATGTGTGAAACCAAGATCGCAGGCGAGATACTGTCAAATGCCGCAGAGAGATTCAATAGTACAAGAATAGCGCCTTGACCCTCATCCAGTAATCTCCGGATGGAGTCAGATGTCGTTAGTAGCGCTGATTCCGCACTATGAGCCCTTCTAAACCCATGTTGTGACTGATTGAAGCCGCCAACCTGATTAAGAAATGTGGAAAGTTCATAATTAATGTGTTTTTCAAAAATCTTAGCCAATGTAGGTAGCAGAGAAATAGGTCGCACATTGCTTAAATCAAAGACAGTTTGATCGGGCTTCTTTTTTAAAGGAATAACAGTGTCCTGCTTCCATGTAGAAGGGAAGATCCCTGAAGATAGAACTTCCTGAAAAATAGTAGCTAATTTCAGAACAGGTTCCGAAATCATCTGCAAAATGCCGGGTGAACAAGGATCCATAGGTGAACCTGACTTAATCCCCATTAGAAATCCTTTAATCCTATCCGGCAACAACAGAGGAAAACATGTAAGCAGGGGGTATCCTAACTTGGAGAGTCCAATGGAGCTATCCAAGGTTCCAGAAAACGAAAATCTGCATGCATTTGCCGGATTTTAGTTTTAAAAAAACACTGCAATTTGATTACAAGTTGCCTGAGAATTCAGTGAGCTGGTAGGGGGAACAGGAGGCGTGATTAAAGAGCGAACTACCTTAAATAGTTCTTTTTGGAGCATTAGATGCATCCTTGATTCTTGTAGAAAAAAAGGCTGATTTTGCCTCAAAACAGGCTACCTGATACGCTTTTAGGGTAGTTCTTAATTTCTTATTCTCTATCTCATTAGGACATAACTTCCATCGTCTTTCTTGTTGACGGTACCTCCTCTGAAGCACCTTCAAATCGCTATTAAATCAGGGACAACTAGTTTTCTTAGGCCTCCCCTCTGGCTTTATTGTCACCAGAGCCAACTTATCCATAGCGAGGATTAAGCCTGAATTAAAAACCTCCAAGGCAGACGTATGAAGATTTTCTGCTACCTCCCAGCCTTCCTTTACTACCGGGCCCAGCTGAGTCTCGGTGATTTTGTTCCATAGCCGCAAGGATTTGCTGCCCGATTTTATCTGTTGGTTGGGGAACGTCTCTGGGCGAGCGTGTGGCCCAGGTTGAGGATGGCGAGATCTCTCTGGGCGAGGAGTTAGCGGGCATGCAACAAGAGGTCATACGCCTTTGTGACCAGCAGGAACTCCTCCAGTCTGCGGTTGAAGACTTGGAAAATAGGTCTCGACGGCATAACATTTGCATCCGAGGTGTGCCACTCAGAGCAGAGAAGGAGGATATTAGTGAATTTGTGGTGGCGTTGTTTGACTCTGTGCTTGGCCTGGAGGGTGCCCGGGAGATTAAACTAGATAGGGTCCATCGTGCGGGTCGCAGCGGCGGACCCGGAGAGCATCCGCCTGATATCCTGGCATGTGTTCATCATTATGGGCTTAAAGAAAGCATCTTGCAGAGGGCCCGTAATCTCCCACAGATTCAGTTTCAAGGGCACACCCTCCAATTATTTCAAGACCTCTCGCTGCGGACTCTGCAAAGGCGATGCAAATCACGGTGCACCAGCGGGTGCACTCGTGCCATACTCTTGGGGGCACCCTTTCCGCCTCATCTTTTGTTGGGAAGAACAGCTCCGCCAGGTGAAATCAGTCTCAGAAGCGAGAAAGATTCTTGGTTTGGAGGGAGACACCCAGGAAGAGGGCGCATCTACGGTCATGACGGATGGGGATCGACCGCAATGGCGACGTAAGGAGAGGAAGAGGAAACAGCAGCGACCTACAACATCGGAGCAGGCTCAGGAGCGGCAATCAGTACTTAGTAGCGTGGCCGCTGGAACACATGCTTAATGGCCGGAGGGCTGGGATGGTGGCTGGGGAGTGGGCCGCAACAATTCAGGTCATGTGACTGTTGCAACGGGACCTGGGCGGCAGAGTCAGTGGACGCTATACGACGAGCTTGAGTGACTGTGCTGCCCCTGTTGAGACTTTGCCTTTTAGGAGGTGAGTGATAGAGGACTTTATAGTTATGAGCACCTGTTGTGCGTTATGGTTGTAAGTTGTTGTGCTTCCCCTGGATCTTGTATACAGACTACCTTGGCTGCCGGGCCCCCTGGTTCGGAGCGGCCTTGGGACTGGTCTGGGCGCAGGCTCCCCCGGCGGACCCTCCCCATGAGTGCTTTTGATACTGGGTCATATGTCTCTTAAGTGTCTAAGCTTGAATGTCCGAGGTCTTAACAGTCCGGCTAAGAGATTAGCGATCCTGTCGACGCTCGAGCACTCTGGTAGTCACATTTGCCGTTTACAGGAAACGCATCTGCTGGCTAGGGACACATATGGTATGCGCTCAAAGTGGTTTCCTAGACAGTTCTGGTCCTCGTCCCCCACGAAACATGCCGGGGTGGCAATATTGCTCTCGAAGACCTTCTCTGGGGAAGTGATAGCAAAGATACACGAGGTACAGGGCAGACTCCTGGCCCTTAGACTATGGGTGGGGGCTTTCTGCTTTACCATTGCGTCTCTGTATGCCCCCAATGCGCAGCAAGAATCCTTCCTGAAACAGGCGATTGCTCCGGCGCTTCCGACACCCGATAGTGCTGTTTTAGTGGGAGGTGATTTTAATTTGGTAATGGACAATGAGTTGGACAGATCTGGGCACCGCTTTGGGCAGACGGGTGCGTTGACGACGGCAGAGCGACAGTGGTTGGCTGAGTGTGGACTAGAGGATGTTTGGCGGAGATCACATCCTTCTCTTAGGGACTACTCCTTTTATTCGGCAGCTACCAAGACGTACCCACGGATTGACCTCTTTCTGGCTTCACGAGAATTCGCTTCTCGAGTTCGAGAGACCACAATAGAGCCCAGGGCCCTTACAGATCATGCGCCTATCACGGTGGACGTTGGGGTGGATGTGGGTCGGGTGGGCAGCTCGAGCTGGCGTTTCAGGGACGCGATCTTGCACAATAGAGAAACGGGGGAGTCGCTATGGCGCGTGATTTCGGATTATTTTAACCACAATGATGATGGGACAACCAGTTTGGAGACTCTGTGGGAGGCTCTGAAGGCAGTGGTGCGGGGGGAGGTAATGTTGCTATCAGCAAGAGATAATAGGGCAAGGAGGGAGCAGAGGGCGGCGCTAGAAAAAAGGGTGGCAGCATTGTAGCGATCCCATAGGTCCACGTGTGCACCGAGAACTTGGCGAGAACTGGAGAAAACGAGGCAGCAGCTGAAACCCCTCCATACGGCCCATACCCGCAAATGATAACACTGGAGTTGGTATGTGTTTGGAAATCTTTTGGCCGCAGTTTATTGAACAGTTAGTTTACAGCATGCCCGCCCTGCTTTTATGAGGGCCATAAATCATTCTGTCAAGTTGTTGCGAGCGATACATTGCCATGTTTGTGGTTCAGCTTGGTACATTTGTGTCGTACCTCACTTCGCCTTTCCGCTTAACAATGACTTCTTTGTTACATGCCGTCGTTCCTTTGTTTTCAATCAATCTCCCGTTTGGTCTTTAGCCGTTATTCCTTTTTTTCCAGTAGGAAGGTACTCGTTTCTTTAGGCTTAACTCGCTACCTTTGTTTAGTCCTTGTGTCCCGCTCTCTGGCGGACCCGGGCTGCGAGTGCCGTGTTTTCGAGTACCTCCGCTGGCTTCCTTACCCTGCCGTGAGGCATCCCAAGGTAAGTAGCCCTGCCACCCCGCTGCGTGGGGTGTGGCCTTTGTAGTTCTTGTTTATCTCTCCTTTCTGCCGTATACTGCTACCGTCTGTTGTCCTTATTCCCAGTCTGCGACGCTCTGGGAGCCTGATGTTTAGGTGTGGGTGGGTGGGTGTCTTCTTCTCTCCTGCTGCCCGGTCTCCTGCAACTTTTGTGGGTACTTGGAGCCGGGCAGCCTTTTATCCCCCATTTCTGCCCTCCGGGCCCATGGGGGTGGGGGGGGGTGCGCGATTCAAAAAAATGCTTGCACCCCCATTGGTTTAGTTGTTTTATTTCCTGTCTCCCCTTTCTGTTTCCGCCAGAACGTCCGTTTTGCGTTCTTGGCCGGAAATGGTGGGGTGCTCGCGGGGGGCTTCCGGTACCCCTATTTTCTATTGTGACGTTGCGCACCATTTTTGGCGCTTTGTTTGCTCAGGGCCGCGGTGGGGTTTCCGCTCCGGGCCCTCCTGAGCTCCCTTCGGTCGCGGGCCTTCGCCCAAAACCCCTCCATACGGCCCATACCCGCAAATGATAACACTGGAGTTGGTATGTGTTTGGAAATCTTTTGGCCGCAGTTTATTGAACAGTTAGTTTACAGCATGCCCGCCCTGCTTTTATGAGGGCCATAAATCATTCTGTCAAGTTGTTGCGAGCGATACATTGCCATGTTTGTGGTTCAGCTTGGTACATTTGTGTCGTACCTCACTTCGCCTTTCCGCTTAACAATGACTTCTTTGTTACATGCCGTCGTTCCTTTGTTTTCAATCAATCTCCCGTTTGGTCTTTAGCCGTTATTCCTTTTTTTCCAGTAGGAAGGTACTCGTTTCTTTAGGCTTAACTCGCTACCTTTGTTTAGTCCTTGTGTCCCGCTCTCTGGCGGACCCGGGCTGCGAGTGCCGTGTTTTCGAGTACCTCCGCTGGCTTCCTTACCCTGCCGTGAGGCATCCCAAGGTAAGTAGCCCTGCCACCCCGCTGCGTGGGGTGTGGCCTTTGTAGTTCTTGTTTATCTCTCCTTTCCGCCACGCCGACCCTCGGGTTACCGCTCGAGGGTGGCTCCCCCTATTTCATCTGAGTTTATTTACATCCAGCCAGCTGCAGGGCAGCCCATAAGTTGTCCCAGAACACCTCAGTCCCCTGGCGGGACAGGTGTACCCTGTCTCTCGCAAAGTATTCCGGCCTTTGTAGGTTGATGAGCCCATGCCTGACGCATTCCCATCCATTTTGCATGCAGAATTTTTTGACCGCTATGTTCAATTTTTTTCTTGATCTGTCCAGGGCGCCTGCTGATATGGCTCCTCTCCATTCCCTTCTCGGGATGATTTCTGACCATACCAGGGATACTTCTCCTAAAGTTCTGGCCGCTGACACGAGATTTGCCCTAATACTTGCCAATAGTTCCCTCCTGCCGAGCTGTGCCAGGTCATTGCCCCCCAGGTGGATGATCATTACGTCGGGTTCACGATGTCGTGAGGCCAGTAGCTCTCTTAGCCTGCCTTGGAAGTGTTCCCATTTCATGCCCGGGAAGCCAAACCATTTCACCTCTGTATGACGGGGGCGCTGCTCGTTCGTGGGGTCGCCCGATTCCCACCATGTCTGTGTTCTGCGCACGAAAGAGTGTCCGATTATCCATACCGTTCTGTGTTGACCTGGGTGTATAAGGGGGAAAATTGAGGGTCTGGCTTTGGCTAGTGTTTTCCTTCTTTATGTTGTTCCCTGATGTAGCCCTTGTAAGCGTTGGAGCTCCATCTCCCGATTGCTTTGATGCCGTGTTCTGGTATGCCGTAGCGCGCCGCCGTGGTTGCTGCCCCTATTCTGAATGAGTGGGTGCCAAATTTGTTGGCGGGGAGCCCTATGTTGGTCAGGGCCCTCCTCAGGACTGCCTTGAGCTGGTAAATGCTCAGGAAGTCTCCATTTGCGTGTTTCAGAAGCGCTCTCTGCCCCTCTGTGCTTAGCTTCATGTAATCCCGTGTGCTGCACACTGGGCATGCTTCGTGGTCGTCTAGGCACCTTAAATCAATTCTTTTGCCTTTTCCCAGCTGGTCAGTCTTGGATTTCCGTAGCATGATTTGCATGTCTTTCTCCCTTAACTGCACGTCTTGTCTCTGTATGCATGTATCTGCCCGCCCGCCCTTTGCTGGGGCCACCAGCTCACTTACTCTAAAGGCCCCAAAAAAGGCCAGCGTGAATGCTGCCCTGAATAGGGTATGTTCGAAGCTTTCGCGGCAGATGTGTCTGAGGGCACCGACCAGCAGCTTCAGGGTGCTGAACTCGATTGGGCGCCGTTGGTCCCGGGCCGGCCCCTCCAACCGGCGCCACCCTCTCATTGCGGATTTTATGTAATGGGAGTTTGCCGGGTCTCTGCCTGTTGTCAGTTTGCTGTAGTGGGCCACTGCTGTTACATGTGCTTGAGCCCAGGACTTGGTTTTCTTCTGTGTGTAAGCCCATTGTATGAAATGCTCTATAGCTCTTTGAGATTCCTCGTGGACCTCAAAAGACTGCAGGCCTGTCACTGTTAGCACTCTGTTTGCGTACGTAGCATAGCGTTTTGCTGTCTTGGGTGCTAGGGCGTGCTTTATTAATGCCATTAGGTCCCCTCTACCAGGCCCCATAAACTTGTGGGAAATGGTGTCATCTCTTTCTCCGCGCCTGGGACCAGTGTCCTGAACTTTCCCATCTGGAAACGAGAGAGGGCATCAGCTTTAGTGTTTACTGCGCCCTGCACGTGCCTTGCTCTTATGTCTAGGTTGTTCTCCAGCTGTAGAAACACCATGTATCTCAGCAGTTTTAGGACCACTGCGCACTGGGATGCCCCCCTATTGATGGCGTGCACTACCGCTTGGTTGTCCGACCATAATGTGAGTTTCATATTCTTTAGTTGTTCCCTCCATATGGTCAGGGACACTGCAATGGGAAATAGCTCTAGCAGTGTGATATTTTTTGTGAGGCCTCGGGCAGCCCAAGACTCTGGCCATTTTTGGCACACCACTTGTCCTTTAGCAGGGCCCCGAACCCTACGCTGCCTGCCGCATCAGTGTACAATTCAATCTGTCTGGCAGACACCCAACCCTCTCTCCAGATCAATGTGCCATTGAAGTCTGTCAAAAATGCCCGCCATGTCTGCAGGTCCTGTTTTACCCCTGATGTCAGCCTGACGTGGTGGTGTTTCTTCTCTAAACCCCTAGTTAGCTGTGTTAATCGCCTGGCGAATACCATTCCCACCGGGATGACTCTTGCGGCAAAGTTGAGTTTGCCTAAAAGCTCCTGTATTTCCCCGAGGGTGGCCTTCTGCTTGCCCACTAGCCTTTTGATGTTTCCTTGGAGGTCCTTGACCTTGTCCGGTGGTATGCTGGAAGTGCCTGCTAAGGAATCCAGCTCTATCCCTAGAAAGACTAGCCTGGTGGTTGGGCCCGTGGTTTTATCTCCTGCCAATGGGATGCCCAGTTCGGCTGCCAGAGTTTGGAAGGCATTTAGTAGGTTTTGGCATTCGGGGCCACTGGGTTCCCCTATGAATAGAAAGTCGTCCAGGTAGTGCAGCTTGCCGCCCCTGGGGTGTTGTTTGTGTAGGGCCCACTCCAGGAATGTGCTGAATATCTAGAAATAGGCGCAGGCAATTGAACACCCCATGGGCATCGCTTTGTCAAAGTAGGTATTTCCCTCGAAACTGAACCCTAGTAAGTGATAGCTCTCTGGGTGTACAGGCAGGAGTCTAAAGGCTGCCTCTATGTCGGCCTTTGCCATCAGCGCTCCCCGCCCCTTTGTGCGTACTAAATCGACTGCGTCGTCCACTGAAGTGTAACCCACCGCGCAGTGGTCTGGGTCTATGCCATCGTTAACCGAACTGCCTTCGGGGTAGGATAGGTGATGGATGAGTCTGAATTTGCCTGCCTCTTTTTTGGGAACAATCCCCAGTGGGGAGACTAGGAGTTCGGGTGGGATGGGAGGTGCTAGGGGGCCCTCCGCTCTCTCTAGCTCAATCTCTTTGTTGATTTTTTCTCTTATGATTGAGGGGAACTCACTTGCTGAGCGCAGGTTTTTAGGTGTTGTGCTGTATGGTTGCGCCCGGGACGGAATTTTAAAACCTTGTTCAAAGCCTTCGCATATTAATTTAGCATTTTGTTTGTTGCCGTATTCGTTAGCCAGTTGTCTCAGCTTGGCTGTGTTAATGGGGGAAGCTGCTAATTCCACCTTTCTTCCCAGCCATGGAACCATGCTGGCTTGTCTACTTCTTTTTGCCTTTTTCCCTCTTGACGCTGTCCCCCCCCCCTCTTTTGCATTCTGTTGCGGGGTGACCGCCCCCGCATGTTGAGCACACGTGCCTAAATTTGCATGCTGAGCCCCATGTGCACTCGTCTTTCTCAAATTTGTAGCATACTGCCGTGTTTGCTCTACCTGCCTGCTGCCCTTTCCATTGTGTGAGCTGTTGTTTCTTGTGGTAGGGTTTCGCTCTGTCATACTTGCTTTTTTGGTAGCTCCCGCGAAAGGGCTGCTCGCCTTTGTTTGCCCATGACCTAGCTTCTCTCGCTATCATCATTTTATGCATATACCCTGCCACGTCCTCCTCATCCCATTCCATATCTGGGTGTGCCTGCATTTTTAGCCTAAAGCCTTTGTCGTAGTCTAGCCATGCCTCACCAGCGAATTGCCTCTGTGCCTCGTGTATCTTTGACTCGTATAGCCACAGATCTTTTGCACAGTGTGGGAACTTCTCGACTATTATACAGGCCATGATTCTAAAGGCGTCTAGCCAGTTATCGAAATTCCTTTCCTTTCTGACTCTGTTACGCTCTCTCCTCTCCTCTTCTTTTTTGTCAACTGTGGTTAGGTCAAGGCCCTCTACTTGGATTTCTAGCAGGGTGAAGATGTCTATGAACTCTCTGCGCCATATCCTTTCTTTTACCGCTAGTGGGATCAGGCTTGCTAGCCCTGGCGCCCTTGCTACCATGTACGGTCTCCCCAGGGTTCCCCTTTTGTATGTTTCTGGGGCCCGCCCGCCCGCAGATGGGCTGCGCCGCCTGCGTGTGCTCCTATCCGAGTCCCATGCCTGTGTTGGCTTAGCTGTGGGGTTTAAAGGAGCTGTCTCCTCCTCCCCACTGTCGGGTGATGGGGTACGCTCGCGCGCTGTGTCTGCTCTAGGGGCCCTGGACCCCCTCCCTTTTACTATGCTGGGGCCTGTTTCGATCCTTCTTTCTGTGTCCCCCAGTTCTCTTGCCTCAGGCGCCCCCCCTGCTTTTGCAAATAATAGCGGCGCCATTGATTTCAGACATTCTTGGACAATTATGCTGATCTGCTCACCATTGTTCGCCTTCGCTCTCTTGCTGGGACCCGGGGTGGGTGCTTCGGTGTGGTCTGCCGCTTCCTTCTTGTCCCCCTTTTTCGTGCTCCTGCTCGTGTTGCGCTGTCGCTTCTTTGCCTCCGTCTGCGGTTCCTCGCCTTCCGGTGCTGCGCCACCTGTCGCGTTGTCGTTGCGCTCGTCCTGCGCCATCGCTCCTTCTGTGTTTATTCCTTTTATCTGTTTTAGGATCCAGTCCTTGCTGCGTGTTGTTGCCGCTTCCCTAGCGGCTTTGATGATCTCCTCGATGTCAAGCTCTACCATTGGTCCGTTCTCCATGGTGCCTCGTTGGTCAGTCCACCAACAGGGTCGCGTCACCCCGGCTGGGCTGTCCCCTGCTGTTGTTAGGTGATCAACTCGGGTCGCGTCGCCGCAAGGGCTGTCCCCGGTTGTTGCTGCTGGTGGGGTTGTAGTAGCTGCAGCCAGGTCGCGTCGCCCTTTGGGCTGTCCCTGGCTGCTGTCCTTCTTTGTTTGTTGCTTTGATGCTCTCCTGCTCTGTGTTGGGCCCTTGCTTAGTCCGCTAGGTGAGGGAGGGGCTTGTCTCCCCTCTACAGCTGTTTTAAATGCTCGACCGTTTCCCTTCCTCTGTCTTGTTTTTTTTTTTTTTTTTTTTTGGTACGTCCCGGCTAATCACAACGTTCCGGGTGGCAGCTGGATTCGAACCCCTGTCACGGGGCGGCTTCCGGTGACGGCGGTCTTAAATTCGCCACTGAGCTATGGGCTGTTGATGCCCGAGTGTTTTAGCCGCGGGAGCTTGCGGCACGGAGGCTAGATGTTTGCCGCGCTCGCCTCCCTGTACTCGTAGGGGTCCTTTGCGGGCTGGGTCCTTGCCTCGGGGGCAGCGCGGTGTTTGCCGCCTGCTCGAGTGATCGCTACCGTGGTGTGAGGCACCGTTTCAGAGGAGCCCAGCGCCCAGCTTTCGAGGAGGGTGCAGACGGGCTCACCTCCGACCTTCAGAGGGCAGGGGCGGTGCTTACCGGCGCGGCGAGTTCCGGCCGGATGGATCCCGGTTGTTGGTTTCGGCGCTGCGGGTGAGTGCCTTTGCTTTCTTTGTCTCAGCTGCGCTGTTGTGCTGGCCGCGTGTTTCCCGGTCGGTCCTTCCGCGCTGCTGCTGCTTGAAGCTGGTTGCAGGGCGGTCGCGCTCCGGCCCGCTGGTCTCCTGCGCCGAACCGCGTCTCCGCCGAGCTGTTGGGCTAACTTGCGGCCTCAGGTGCTTGCGTGTCCGCGCTGTGGCTGGCTGCAGGGCGGTCGTGTCCCGGGCTGCCGGTCTCCCGCGCCGATCCGCGTCTCCGCCGAGCTGTTGGGCTGACTTGTGGTTCCTTCCGTGTCTGCCGCTGCTTGTGGTGTCGGGCTGCTTGAAGTGGTCCCGGCGTGCTCCTGTTGTCTTCTTCTCTCCTGCTGCCCGGTCTCCTGCAACTTTTGTGGGTACTTGGAGCCGGGCAGCCTTTTATCCCCCATTTCTGCCCTCCGGGCCCATGGGGGTGGGGGGGGTGCGCGATTCAAAAAAATGCTTGCACCCCCATTGGTTTAGTTGTTTTATTTCCTGTCTCCCCTTTCTGTTTCCGCCAGAACGTCCGTTTTGCGTTCTTGGCCGGAAATGGTGGGGTGCTCGCGGGGGGCTTCCGGTACCCCTATTTTCTATTGTGACGTTGCGCGCCATTTTTGGCGCTTTGTTTGCTCAGGGCCGCGGTGGGGTTTCCGCTCCGGGCCCTCCTGAGCTCCCTTCGGTCGCGGGCCTTCGCCCAAAGCGGTTGGACTGGGACAGGGCGGAGTATGCGATAGCGCGGCTTAAGTATAAATATTACATTGGGAGTAATAAGTGTGGCAGGCTCTTGGCGCATCGGTTGAGAGCACAGCACGCAGCAGCAGCGATAAAAATGGTCCGCTCACCTTCGGGGAGGGAGGCCTGCACAGATGATCATATTGCAGAAGCGTTCGGCGAATATTATCGGGTGTTGTATACGGCTGATGCCCAGAGCGATGCAAACCCATCCGCATTCCTCGCGGGGATAGCAATTACTCCGCTTGGTGAGAGGGAAGCGTCTTCCTTAGATCAGGCTATCAGAGTGGAGAAGGTTATATCGGCAATATCAAGGCTTAAGGTGGGGAAGTCTCCGGGCCCTGATGGCTTTACGGCTCTCTTTTATAAGACTTTCTGCATAGAACTTGCACCGCTTCTGGCACGTCTTTTTAACTCTTTTCAGGAGTCAGGGGCGCTTGTGCCCAGTATGTCTGAAGCTACCATTGCGGTGATACACAAGCAAGGGAAAGATCCCGAGGAGTGTGCTTCGTACAGACCAATCTCGCTTTTGAACATAGACGCTAAGCTCTTTACTGGAATACTGGCCCACCGCCTTAATCTCTATATGCCGGGTCTTATAGATCCGGACCAGGCGGGCTTTATACCCCATCGTCAGTGCAGTGATAACACGAAGCAACTGTTACATTTAATAGCTAAAACTAATAGATCTCGTAGGGAGACGCTGCTCCTCTCTATTGACGCGGAGAAGGCGTTTGATAGGGTCCACTGGCCTTACTTATTCCGGGTCTTGAAGTGTTATGGTTTGGGCCCGGCCTTCAGGAGGTGGGTCCAGTGCATTTATCGCTCACCTAGGGCTGCGGTCCGGGTTAATGGTATAGTCTCTTTGCCGTTCCCGATTGGACGGGGGACTCGGCAGGGGTGCCCTCTTTCCCCCCTTTTATTTGCGCTCTACATCGAGCGCTTCGCTCAGCGTCTACGCGACAGCCCCTTGGTCTCTGGGGTGAAGTTTGGAGGGGATCACCACCTTATCACGCTGTATGCAGATGATGTGATTCTTACCCTGACTGAGCCAGCGACCTCACTGCCTGAACTAATGGCGATAATGGAGGAGTTTAGCCAGATCTCGGGGTTCCGGGTAAATATGTAGAAATCCCAATTCCTTAGTTTGTCTGTGAACCCAGAGCGTGAGCAAGAGTTGAAGACTCGATATCCGTTTCTTTGGTCCTCATCACGACTCCCTTACTTGGGTATTGAACTGGCATCTTCAGTTACGAAGACAGTGAGCTTGAATTATACGACATTGGTCCGGGAGGTGCAGCGCGATTTGGAGAGCTGGGCGAAACATAAACTTTCCTGGCTGGGCAGGGTGGCGGCGGTGAAGATGACCACATTGCCGTGTATATTGTACGTCTTCCAGGCGATGCCTCTGGCTCCCCCGCCTCGTGCGTTAGCGACTCTTCAGTTGGCAATCCTTAAGTTTATCTGAGATGGGCGCCCTGCACGGCTCCCTAGAATACTTTAATATCGCCCTGGAGCAGAGGGGGGGCTGGCGGTCCCCTGCCTTATACGATGTTATCAGGCAGCACAGTTGCGCTTTCTCTTGGAGTGGAGCTGTCCACTTACTGAGAAGCACTGGTGTTTCATGGATCAGGCGGTAGCGGGATCGCACATTTGGAAGGAACCTTGGCTTCGACGTCGACACAGGGTGCGGGGCCTATACTCTTCCCCGATTACAGGGGCGACGTTACGTGTTTGGGACGCCGTGGCATGTCGAGCAGGGCTTACGTCGTTCCCGTCCCCCATGACCCCGATAGGGGCGAACTCTGATTTTGAGCCTGGGCTGTGTCTGGAGGGTCTGCGCCGATGGTATGATGGAGGCTGTAAAAGGGTGGGGAGTCTGTTTGATGCACAGGGAGTAGTATCTTTTGATCAGATGAGGGAAACATATGGCCTGACAGAGTCAGATAGGTTAATGTACCACCAGGTGGGGCATTGGGCTCTTCTGCCAGCGAACAGAGCTCTGATGGATAGGCCACTCACGCCGTTCGAAAAATGGCTGTCGACAAAGAAGGGTGACAGGCGAGTCCTCTCAGAACTGTATAGACTCTTACAAGGAAGGGAACGCCTGGCTAAGTCTAAGGGGCAACTTAGATAGGAGAAAGAGCTGGAGAGGGAGTTCTCTGACGAAGAATGGGACAACATATACTATGGAGCACATCATACAGCTTTCAATGCAGCAGGGACAGAGACGGCGTATAAAGTGGCTTCCTATTGGTATTACACCCCAGCCAGGATACATTCATGGGACCCTACCAAGCCCAGCCTTTGCTGGAGGGGGTGTGGTAATACATGTATGCTGGTACATCTGCTCTGGCACTGCCGCAAACTTCAGAGATATTGGACGAGCATCTTAGACGATATTGATAAAGTGTTCCAGACCGAGCTCCCTAGGTTTCCATCGTATATACTTCTAGGCTTGCCCAACCCCCTCACCTTCCCGCTACGATCCCTGAAAGGGCGACAGATGGCGCTGGCACTCAATGCGGCTGTGCAGTCGATACTAGCCTTATGGGGGACGGACAGGGTACCGACGTATGCGACCTGGCTTCAGAAGCTGTGGTTTATTCTTGCAATGGAGAAGCTTAGTCTCGTTTCGCAGCAGAGAGCGGGTGACATAAATACGTTGTGGAAGCCGTTTCTTAAGATCCTATCAACAGAGTTCACAGAGCTGACATGCTCGGCTTACTAGAGGGTTCTGGGGCTGACAGATGCTTCTTAGAATATGCTTGGCATGTTGGCTGGGGGTGACCTAGCATGATGTTAGCCTGTAAAGATGGGGGGAATCCTGGGGGGGAGGAACGGTATATTCGACAGGGGAGGCACAGTTTTTCTGCTGTTAATTTTTTGTATGTTTTGTTTGCTTATGCACGAAGCACTGAGGTCACATCAGATTGAAATGCTGTATCTAGGTGGTTGACTTGCTGGCGACTCACACAATGTGCTTTGTACTTATATATGTTAAAACCAATAAAAAAAGATTTGATCCAAAAACAGCATAAAAATTCAAACATTTTAAAGTAAAAACACATTTTAATATAGATACAGCCACAGTCGAGGACTCACTAGTATGCCTGGCTGCGTGGCCACATCGTCCAGACAGTTATAGCCCCTTCCCCGGAAAACGCCCCCCCCCGTGGTACAGCCACAGTCGAGGACCCACTATTATGCCTTGCATTTCCCTGGGATGACAGATTCCTCTAAAAAATGTCTAGAGTCACCAAACGTGACCTCTACCCCACCTTGGTGTCACAGCCTGCATCTGGGACTACTAGAGCAATCTCCAGAGAGCACGGAAGGAAGCACAAGAGTGAATCTCCCATCATTCACCCCCCTGGGCCATCTCCAGCGTTGAACCCAACAGCTCCGATATTCTTGCTCCCCAGGCCATTTTGAGACTCTTATGGCCTCCCATCTTTGGATGGCTTCCCTGCAATAGAACTCATTGTGGACACACATATAGTAGACTGATATATTCCAATCTTTGATGTAGATTTAATTTTGAATAGATCTACTTTGTTAAACTTCTTCTCACAGTCTGGCCCATTGAAGTTCATTCAAAGCCATGGTTTTGCCCTTGTTTCTCAATTGCATTCTAATACAGGCCTTAAGTTAAGGATCACCTTTCGCTTTCAGCGCTTTGCGAATTTGGTCCGTCGAAATGCTGATTTTTGCAATGCCAGGGGATTGAGGTGGTCCCCTTCTTAGGTTCAAACCAGGTTGGCGTTAGTGGGGAGAGGGTAGTGGAAAAGAACAAAGATTGATTTCGTATCCAGAGGCCCCCAATTATATTGACCAGGATGAGCTTAGGCCCAGGACAGATTTGCAGGCCCTGAAAGTTTCCCTAGGAGGGAATGATAGGCAAGTGTTACTGCGGGAAACACCCTTCACCCGAGCAAAAAAGCAGTAATGATCTGGATGGGTGGGGTTGGCTCACGCATGTCCTAAATCTGGCGTGGGGTTTAGGTTCCCGTCTCAACCCCTTAACGGGCGTTGGCCTAAAAATTATTTCATGAAATGTAGCAGGGGTAAAACATAGTAGGGAGAAGTTATCCTGTCTTAGTCCTTTGAATCCTGATTTGATCTGCCTCCAGGAGACCTGGTCTGATAGAGATTTACTGTGGGACGACTATTATGTTATTGACTGTAAAGCCCCCCCCCTCTAGAAGGGAGCATGCTAAAGGGGGAGTCACTGGCTTGCTGTCAACTAAACGCAAATGGAATTATGATTGCTAAAAAGATCCCAGCAACCTCTTTATGGCTTTAACACTTCAGGTGCATAATCGGTTTCGGGGCTCTACCTCCTGTTACTGGTTAATGCCTATATTCCCCCCGAAGCGGCCTATGACACCTTGTTACAGTAGGTTTTTGCTTATTTAAAAACGCTATAGACAGCAAGCTCCCTCCTTTTATATTATTATTAGGAGATCTAAATTGCAACATATCTAACCACGCTTTGGGACAAGTCCGCAAATTCCATCTTGTGTTTTACCGTATCCCCAGGTAAGAGCAAATAAGAGAGGGAAACTTCTACTTAATCTTCTTAGAAGAAATGAGTGTATTATTGCTAACAGAAGGTCTCCCTCTGATTCCCCAGCTTCCTTTACACATGTTTCCTCAGGGGGAAAGGCAATATTAAATAACTTGGTGTTGGATTACTCCTCTTTCTCCCAGTTAGATGAGTTAAAGATTATAAATACATCTGTTAGTGACCATAACCCGCTTTTCTTCTCATTAGAAATGAACATGCCAAAGACGGAGACCCGGGAGCTGGGTGGCTCAATCCCAATCTTTGATAAAAAGACAGGGAGGACCCAGTGGGACCTCAGAAGGATTTCAGGTGAGTTAGAGACCCTAGAGATCGCGGTTGACGAGCTGGATAACTGGAAGGGGAATTAATTGCAAAACCATGCAAAACTTATGAATCTGTGTTAATTAACCCTTCTTTCAGAGCGCCCAAAAGTAGACAAAGGGTGATTCCTCACCCACTACTTGACCTGAATAGGGAAATGAATAGTCTGGTTAGGATCCAGTATTTAGATTATTCATCTGAAAGGAACTCCAGGGTGGCCCTGTTAAAAAGGAGAAGGAGGCACTTGAAAGCCCATCTCGCAAGAGACTCTTGGGATAGGCTTTGGATCCACCTCAGGGAAACAGCGGTAAAGAGTCGGGCCAGAAGTTTTTGGGGCATGGGTTGGCGAAGGCTACGAGTCAAGAGTTTGATTGTCCCTCGTAGCCATAGCTGAAGCTCGTGGGTCCGAAATCATCCCCTCCCTGTATGCTTCAAATGGGGTTGAACAGTTTCGGCTCCCTGAAAGTAATGGGTTACGTTCCTTCACCTCCACTTCAGTAAAGGAGATAGAACTGGCCATTCATTCAATGCACCTCTCTGCCGCAATGGGTCCTGACAAACTACCCATTTCAGTGATAAAACAAAATATTTGTTCCTGGAGTAAGATTTTATTTATGGTCTTTAGAAGGTGCTTCCTCCCTCCTGGGTTGGCAGTATTATTGTGCCTTTATGTAAGAAGGGCGATCACCCATCTGGATGCAGCAGGGAAAATCTTTACTAAATTTCTGCCTTCCAGACTTACTGCTTGGGCAGAGGAGAACAATATTATTTCTCTGCAGCAAACGTGGTTTAGGCATAATCATAGAACCATGAATAATATTTCAGCGTTACAAGTTATTACTGAAAAGTATGTGAAACTAGGAGATGGAGTGGTCTGTGCCGCATTTATTGACTTTTTGACGGCTTTTGACAAAGTGGAAAGAGATTTGTTATAAAGAAAGCTGGCTAACCTGGGAATGCCTATTATTCTTCTTGAGCTAGTGATAGCAATTCAATCTTCCACTTGATGTAGAATACTCTTAGGGGGGGACAAAGGCTTATCCCAAGAGATACCCACTCTGGATGGACTAAAGCAAGGATGTCTCTTGGCACCTTTGCTCTTCTCCCTATATATTTCAAATCTTCCGTCTTATCTTTCCCAGAGCAAGGGCTTTCCCCTGCAAATAGGCGGGCACTCTGTTTGTTGTTTATTGTATGCCGACAACATTATTATCTTTGATTTAACCCCCAAAGGCTTGCAGAACCATCTCCAATCCTTGTCACAGTACTCTGAGACCCACTTCGTAAAGGTTAACGCCTCAAAAGGCAAGGTTCTTTAATTTCCAGATTATTACAGATCCAAAACTTGCAATATTGGCTTTGTAGCATTCATGTATTTCATCAGAGACATTCATTTGGTTTTCTGAAGCTGACACCTTACATTATTTGCCTAATTAAATGCCTTTTCTGACCCATACTTGCATAATTTAGATTAGAGGTTTTCTTTATGGAACACACCTTTTGGATTTTGTATCCTTTACGTATTTCTTGCTAATGTTTTATTTATTTCTTACACTGAAAACGGGCTCTTGAATCATTTAACTTCGCAATAATGATGATTAAAATCTGAATTCTTAATGAAGTAATGATCTGAATGTAATTACATTTGTAAATAAATACTTTCAAAGCTTGCTGTAATTCTCTTTGCTCTTTGTTATGAATGCACCATTGGCCTTACATTTTATAGAAAATTATGTATCCTCCTAGAGCTCTCTCCACGTCGATGAGAAAAGGTCCATACGAGCAGTATTACCTGACATTTGAGATTTGAGAATCTCTGCTCCAACAACCATGCTACCTCAGTCAGGGCAAAACCAGTCTAGGGTTTTCATGTGTGCCGGTTCCGAAAGGACCTGGTTTCTAGGGTATACCAAATATTAGATTAGAAGCTTCCAAAATATCAGGTCCTGTACATACCAAAACTGTGTAGGCAGTGATTATTTCAATTACAAGTATCCTTGGATAGTGCTAATTTTTCCTGTCATCAACCGAAGAAAAATGGGAAGTTGATTGTTAAATTTGGAGCCAATGATATCTACTGAGAAGGCACCTATATTTTTAGGAGATATTGAAAAACTGGGCTGTGGCGTATCCATGCCCTGTCATTGTTTAGCTGAAATGAATACCAGTCTGCTACTGTCACAGAAACATGATAAAGGATGCAGAAATCTCAAGACTGTATGGCTAGATTTGCCAGGAAAGAATGATTAGCATGGCCTCCCTAAATGAATGATGTATTTGCCACTATCAAGTGGTCCATCTGTAAAAGGACAGGAAAACAGGTGAAATTTGTGGTGAGCACCTGTCTTTGTAAAGAGCCTACATGAAGCTTTAAATAATTTGAGTGCAGAGAAGATTGCCTCTGTGATTATGCCCTTCTAGTCAAAAAGTACCTACAGTGAACCCTCTATCCAAACATAATAGTGTCTGATTCTAATAAGAAAACCTGGGATGGAAATTAAAGTGGCTCTTCAATTCCAAGCTTGAAGATGTTCCAAAAACAGACTGTTCCCTTCCTTTGTTTCTAAGTCAGAAGGAATTATGTAGGGATAACTGAGACCCCTTGTGATGTGACATGTAGTTAGCATTTGAAGAGCCCTGTAGTGTAGGTGCTTTGAAGAAACTACCAAGATTGAGGGAGCTAGAGACCCATAATTCTCACTAGACCATGAAGAGATGTGTGTACAAGAGCTAAGAGATGTGACAGTCCCTTCTTGATAGTGTCTACTTTGAAATCTGGCAGTTGCAGAGTACAAAAGGAGAATTAATCTAGAAGCAGTGAATCTCTATGGATTGTGACAAAGTTCAAATGTATTTTGCTGGGTTTAAAACAAATCACTTATTGTCCAACAGGGACATCAATGTTTGAAGATGATATATAAGTAGCAACTTGTCTTTAACCATGATTAGACTATTGTGTATATATTTTAAAAGACAAATCCACTGAGATCTCAGGTTTACTCTTCGGTCTGAGTAACTTGGTAAATGAAGCACAAGAAAGACAAAAGGACAATCTCATACCTGAGAGATAGACTCCTCCCAATGGAACAGGAGCTGTGATTGTGACAAATAGGAATAGACAGATATGCGTTTTTCAAGTCTAGCTGAACTAAGCAACCTGGTGGCTGAGGAGAGTCCTAGAAATGTGGAACAGCTGCCATTTGAAATGCCATAAAAGAATACAATTGCTGAAATAATGCAGATTTATTAAAGGCCTGAGGACTTTTGAAGATTTTGGCAGTGTGATACTCTGTCACTAATGTAGTAGACAACCCCTCCATCGTAATACAAGTGCATTACAGTGTAAATGCCCCTGTAATGTGGTGGACATGATATCCATCACATTCTGACAGCGTGCCCTATCTCCCAAACTTTAAATGAGGCCCTTCGTTTTTATTTTTGAGATGTAACTGAACTTTTCTTTGGCCCTTTTTGCAAGCATGTCTTTAATTTCCTGATCAGTCAACAGTGTGTCTGTATGGGATTCAAGAACCTAAGGGTCTTACGAAATTAGTTTCCAATTTTGTTTTAGCAATGCCACAATTCTCAAGCGATAGAACTGCCTGGACACTTACTTTTGTTAATGGTAGATGTTGTGTGACCTCTGCTGGACTAGTGGTGGAACAATTTGCACGTCTGTGTAATAAGGCTGATCTGGAAGTTTGGTAGCTATAGCTTCCTTTGCTGTAGAAGTACTGGAATCTGCTATCAAATTGGAAGAGATTGGCTGAATGTCCCTCTTTTTCCCTAGTTGGGTCAAAAACACACTGGCCCAAAACTTTAGCCATGGAAATTTGTGCCTTGTCTATATGTGTAAAAGTGTTAATGTATTTTAATATGTCCTTAATTAAATTATCTCCACATTATAGGTCTGTTTTCAAGTGCAGAACGAAAAAGCTGATGAAGGCAGAATTAAATGAAGTTTTGATGTTTTTGTCTCTACGTAGCTTAAGAAGTTTGACCAATTAGAAGGGCTATTTTGAAAAATTGGAAATTTACAAAAATGATGACACGCTTTCTGTAAACAACTACAAATCACTCATATAAATCCATGTAAAAAAATTCTGAATAATAGGTGTTACTGGCTAGAAGAATTGTTCAGTCCTGAAGATGACCCACAAATTATTTATGTCTTTACATAGGGTCGAACCGTTGACTATAATGTATGTGGATTAAATATACAAGGTGACTTCGGGACATCTGGAATAAAGGGGTCTCATTGAAGTTTGCTTTTTCTCACGTTTTTTAACCACATTCTGTATATATTGTATATAAACTTTGGCACTTTAAATATCACACTAATCACTTTCACAGCGCTGTTATTTTAGGAGCACCTATTCTTGAAAAGTTGAAGTTAAGTTTTTATAAGTGAAAAAAAAATGTGATAAAAGAAATAAATAAGTGACATGAATTAATCTGAGGCTATTATATTTCAGATACAAGAAGTCTTTAGAACAAATTATTTATAAATGCCACGGACGTCTAGGCATATACTTCCCCAGGCTGACATATTTGTATTTATTATTGTCTATATTTCTACAGTCAGGTTTATCACTGATTTCAGTAATATGGTAGGAATCACATATTACTATATCATAACACATATAACATAACAATTGCTCATTTTTTTAAACTGTAATTTTAAATATTACGCCAGTTTAAAATGAAACATTTTCTACTCAGCAGTACCAAAATAGAAAGAATTTCTTAATGTGCTGTAAGCAAAGAATATAACTCAACCTATTGGCAGAGTAGCTGCTTTACTAGATGCACTTCACACTTGTGCATAACCACTAGCGCCCTGCATCATTAAGCATACAGGGAGTGCAGAATTATTAGGCAAATGAGTATTTTGACCACATCATCCTCTTTATGCATGTTGTCTTACTCCAAGCTGCATAGGCTCGAAAGCCTACTACCAATTAAGCATATTAGGTGATGTGCATCTCTGTAATGAGAAGGGGTGTGGTCTAATGACATCAACACCCTATATCAGGTGTGCATAATTATTAGGCAACTTCCTTTCCTTTGGCAAAATGGGTAAAAAGAAGGACTTGACAGGCTCAGAAAAGTCAAAAATAGTGAGATATCTTGCAGAGGGATGCAGCACTCTTAAAATTGCAAAGCTTCTGAAGCGTGATCATCGAACAATCAAGCGTTTCATTCAAAATAGTCAACAGAGTCGCAAGAAGCGTGTGGAAAAACCAAGGCGCAAAATAACTGCCCATGAACTGAGAAAAGTCAAGCGTGCAGCTGCCACGATGCCACTTGCCACCAGTTTGGCCATATTTCAGAGCTGCAACATCACTGGAGTGCCCAAAAGCACAAGGTGTGCAATACTCAGAGACATGGCCAAGGTAAGAAAGGCTGAAAGACGACCACCACTGAACAAGACACACAAGCTGAAACGTCAAGACTGGGCCAAGAAATATCTCAAGACTGATTTTTCTAAGGTTTTATGGACTGATGAAATGAGAGTGAGTCTTGATGGGCCAGATGGATGGGCCCGTGGCTGGATTGGTAAAGGGCAGAGAGCTCCAGTCCGACTCAGACGCCAGCAAGGTGGAGGTGGAGTACTGGTTTGGGCTGGTATCATCAAAGATGAGCTTGTGGGGCCTTTTCGGGTTGAGGATGGAGTCAAGCTCAACTCCCAGTCCTACTGCCAGTTCCTGGAAGACACCTTCTTCAAGCAGTGGTACAGGAAGAAGTCTGCATCCTTCAAGAAAAACATGATTTTCATGCAGGACAATGCTCCATCACACGCGTCCAAGTACTCCACAGCGTGGCTGGCAAGAAAGGGTATAAAAGAAGGAAATCTAATGACATGGCCTCCTTGTTCACCTGATCTGAACCCCATTGAGAACCTGTGCTCCATCATCAAATGTGAGATTTAGAAGGAGGGAAAACAGTACACCTCTCTGAACAGTGTCTGGGAGGCTGTGGTTGCTGCTGCACGCAATGTTGATGGTGAACAGATCAAAACACTGACAGAATCCATGGATGGCAGGCTTTTGAGTGTCCTTGCAAAGAAAGGTGGCTATATTGGTCACTGATTTGTTTTTGTTTTGTTTTTGAATGTCAGAAATGTATATTTGTGAATGTTGAGATGTTATATTGGTTTCACTGGTAATAATAAATAATTGAAATGGGTATATATTTTTTTTTGTTAAGTTGCCTAATAATTATGCACAGTAATAGTCACCTGCACACACAGATATCCCCCTAACATAGCTAAAACTAAAAACAAACTAAAAACTACTTCCAAATATATTCAGCTTTGATATTAATGAGTTTTTTGGGTTCATTGAGAACATGGTTGTTGTTCAATAATAAAATTAATCCTCAAAAATACAACTTGCCTAATAATTCTGCACTCCCTGTATTTTATAAGAAATGAGGGTGTGGAGCAATGAGGGTTCATCAGCAAAGCCCTGTGTCCATAATACAAGACCAAACAAGCATTTGCAATCGTGTTTGCTCGAGTTAGAGCTATTAGTGTTGTAAATTCCTAACTGGACTTTTCTTGCCACATAAATTGAAAATGAAAAGTAAATCAGTTGACATAAGCAAGCCACTTCAAAGTGCCACGGCCGCCCGGAGCATGAGCGCAAAGGAGAGGCACAAAAGGAAAAAGAAGATTGCTTGCAGTCAAACATTTCGGCAATTGTTTGTTTATCCATGTAACAGGGTCGATGGCCAAGTCCATAACAAAACTGCTCCAAGGAGGGACAAACTTAAAGTATTTACCAATGATTACAAAGAATTTTTGAAGAAGGTGACTTGAACAGTCAAGATGGTGGGCAGGGATTAGCGAGGCTCTGTGGTGAAGCCCTGATAATCCATCTATAATCTGACATCAGACAAGAGGCTGGGCGCTGCAGTGTGGTGAGCAGGCACAGAGGAGCCAGGGGGCCCGGAGGGTGCTGGCTGTGGGGCCTGGGGGCAGAGTGCCGATGCCGGGTGAGGAGACAGTGTTGCCAGAGCCCGCGCGGCTGGAGAGGAGGTCGCCAAGGCTTGAGCCAGGTGGCCTGCGAGTGGCTGCAGCTGGACGGAGCCCTGATTCCGCCCTAGCTGGGTCTCAATGGAGAGGACTGAGGAGGATCGAGGATGGGACGGTGGTGGTGAGTGGGCCGGGGGGGGGGTGGCAACGCATGGCAAATAGCCTGGGGGGGACCTGTGTCCCGAGGCCTAACCAGGACCGGAGAGCACCCCCACCCACAGTTACGGCACAATTTTCGTGCCTCCCCCGGGCCTTACCAGTGGAGAGGTCCCCCAATGGCTGTTCATGTCTTGCACTGGGCTCAGGGCCCAGCCGGATGTGGCGCGATTGGCCGCGCCCTTGGACACTGGAGCCTGACCCTTGTCTTGCCCCCGCTTAGTTGATCCCACAGCAGTGGACCCAGGTGTCGGAGGAGCCTACATTTTTGGAGAGGCCACTGCTTTGAGGCCTCATGGACTGGAGGGAATGCCGAAAGAAATTCAGACACTGGGTTGTGTGTGACCACAAAGGGGGCCTCTCAGGTGGATGCCTGAGTTGAAACCGGACTGGAGTTGTCGCCACTGATGAAGGGGGCTGCTCGTGATGATGCGCTTCCCAGGTGATCATGCTGAGCATGCAAGCGGGCCGCCCATGCCCCTGGCACCCATGCCTAAGTGCCTGAATCTATGCTGGTGTGTACCCAGAATCAGGAGGCTAAGTGAGGGATCACCCACAACCATGGGGAGGCCATTGATTGAAGGGTCGGTACTGGAGGAGTCACCAGGACCCAGATCATAGTGAGCTGAAGGCTGTTACGCTGCATTTCGGATCACTCAGTTCCGTGGGCCTGGATCGTCAAACTCTGCGGCTGCTGAAATGGGCCACCTCTGCTCCGGAACGGGGGCAACCCACAGATACCCTGACCTGAAACCTCTGCCTCAAATAGCTTTAAACTGGACGCAGTGGTGGCAGCAGTGGACCGCATTTGTACATCCCTTAATGAGACACGAACATCGCTGGAAAGCAAAATCAACAAGGTGACTAGCGACTTCACTCTGCTCCATGCAGACCACCGCAAACCTGCAGACAAGACTCACTTGCTGGAGTGTACTTTGAATGACCTCGCCCCCAAGACTAGCCAATTGGACACCTCACTGCAGGCATTACTCGACAGGGTCACGGCATTGGAGCGTCAGGTGGAAGACGTGGAAGGACACACCAGGAGGAACAATATCCCTGTTGTGGACCTTCCAGAAGAATTGGAGGGTACAGACGCTGTTTCTTATGTAGAGAAATGGATTAGTGATCTGGTCCCAGCGGGGGTCAGCTAAACAACTCTTCACAGTTGAGCAAGTCCGTCGTGTTCCAGAGAGACCCCAGCAGACTGGATCGGGCCCGCAACCATTCTTGTTTTGGCTGTTACATTTTGTGGACAGAGATGCCATCTGGCGCATGGTGAAATCGCTCCCGGCCCGGCCCTCCAGGTGGATAATGGCAAAGTAAAGATGTTCCCAGACTACATAATTGCTGTGAAAAGACAGAGGGGCTCCTTCTTATCTGTCAAACACAAGTTGCGAGCCCTTAGTCTGACATACTACCTCCTTTACCCTGCCAGACTGCGAGTTGTAGTCCAGGGAAAGGCACCCTTTTTCGACACCCCGGAGGCTACATGGGAGTGGTTGGAGTCAACAGGACTGTTTAACCAGCAGGAGACGCGGCGGAGCAGAGGGAGTTGTGGGAATCAAAACCCCACAGAAGTAGGAATCGCAGGCATCGCGAAACAAACCCTGTGCAGCTGGGCATGGTCCCGACTTAGAGCAGATCATACAGGAGCAGCGCCATGCTCTGCAGACTATAGCAGCTAACAGAGAGCTGGTAGCTACTTCAGACACTGAAAAATAGCTTAACGACTCTGCTGCCGAAGATGACTATCTTTGTGTAAACCTTTCAGACAATGGGTCCATGACCCTTCCCACTGTGACACCGCAGATGGCGGATGATATGATTTGAACCTGTAATGGTGTTGCATGCTAATTTCTCTGTTCAGCTTCGGCGCCTGGTACCATTGTTATAGATGGCTGCGTGGTCAGGCTGCGGTGTGCACTGTTCACTTACGGTTATACTGAATGTTTTGGTTTGGATTACTTTCCATTCAGTTCATCACTCTGTGATGCCCACCTTCCTTTCTGGCGGCACTACGGCCAACAGGTCTGTTTATGGCCTGTTGGGCAGCTGCAGAGTGCATTATGGTGCGTGCCTGGCTTCTGTCTGTGTATAAGATGTACTAGGGGTGCTTGCCACTGGGATACTTGGTGAAGCAAACCCCCCTCTATTTTCTTGTACATGGGTACCTTCTTTCCCCACACTAGTTACACCGGATAGGTGAGTTAGGCGGTTTGGGCAGACACCTGTTGTCCCTCTGCTCGGATGGTATTCTTCTGTTTTCATTCTGTGGCTATTGTTTGTTTTATGTTACATTTGTTGGTGATTGACTGGAGTCCGGATTCCCACTACTCCCCTCCCCCCAGTGGCTTGTTGGTCTGTTATGTAGCGCTCAGTACCTTAAGAAGCGGGACTTTATGTTCCATCTACTCATACCTTAAGAGACACATGATCCGCATAGCACTTCAGCAGGAAACACACCTCACGCTATCAGAGAACACCAGGCTGCAGCGACGCTGACGAGGAAAACTGTTTGCAACTAATTTCTCCTCATATGCCTGAAGGACTCTTATTTGAATTAGGCCAGGTACCCCGTTTGTGGCAGAAGAATGTTAGACTGAAACTGATGGCCATTGTGTGCTTGTGTGCTTGTGTGCTTGTGCGCGGATGCTTAGATGGGGGCACTGCTTTTGGAGTCCATTTACGTGCCAAACACAGACCAGGCCTCTTTCCTTCAAAGGTTATCTGGCACTCTCTCTCGCTGGAATGGTTTCCCAGGACTTGTGGGAGGTGACTTTCATAGTGTCCTAGACCCAAACCTTTTCCATTGCTTTGCACCATTATCCACTGCACTCACAGTGGCAACTGCACGCATGCTGCGAGAGTGGCTCCAACGCTGGCATCTATTGGACCCATGGTGACACCGCAATGCTGAGGCAAGAGTCTATTCATTTTTTGCAGTCACGCACCAGTTCCGTGTGAGACAAGATAGAATACTTTGTACCGCTAACTTCTGCCCCGCAGTGCTCCAGACTGACTGCTTCAGCCACACTCACTCTGATCATAATCCTCAGTTCCTACAAGTAGGGCGGGACACGTCCACCCCTGCTGTTCCCACTTAGTGGGTATGGCCTGAGATGTTGGAAGATGCACCCTTTAGGGCATCACTAGGCACAGCCATCTATGAATTTCTTTAACACAATGATGGCACTGCATCATCAGAGATTCTCGAGTGGGATGCGTTCAAGGTTTTTATAAGAGGGCACTGTCTGGGTACACAATGGAATATGTGCAAATCCATTGAACGCCGCTTGACCCAGTGGAGAGAACCCTGTTGCAGCACAAACAGTCCACCATCCAGAACGCTCTAGGAGCACGTAGACTTGCAACTAAATGGGCAGAACGTGTCTCTGGTGGAGAGGATGCACTGTCTTAACTATGCAGCCCATTTGGCTCACATGCTACAGCTGACAGGTTGGATAAGCTATTAGCTTGGTTGACTAGCCAAGAGCAGGTGTGCATCCCTATTCTGGAGCTGTGCTCAGCAGCGGGTGGTGTACACCAAGGGCAAGATACATGATGAACTCACACATCACTACACAGCCCTGTATCAATTGAAGACAACAGCGGGACTGGCAGATTATGAGGAATTATTTTCCCTGCTCTCTCTGCCCTGCCTCACAGAGGAGCAGCGGGAGGAACTAGATGAGCCATTTCCTCTATCAGAGATCCAGGACAGCATACGCGCTCTGGCTGCTGGAAAAACCCGAGGTCCTGACGGCCTCACGTTGGAGTTTTATAAAACATACTCCTCTATGATCATGCCTCACCTGCTGTGGCTGTATGAGGAGTCTCTGTTGGCGGCATCCCTCAATGAATCACAGCAGGAGGTGCTACTGATCTCCCTTCCTGAGCCTGGCAAAAATCAAATGGAGCTGTTTACCTATAGATCACTGGAGATGCTTAACACAGATTATAAAATTCTGACTAAACTACTGGCAACACAGCTGGTGACCCTGGGACCTCAGTTGATCCACCCCGATCAGAATGGCTTTGTGCCAGCATGCAGCACTTTCTGGACTCCATTTGTTAGACACAGCAGCAGTGACACAGCCCTGGACAAAGTCTGAGGTATCCCATCTGTTTCACCTATACATGCGGAGGAAGTTACCAAACTCGCTCCTGGTGAATGTGGTGTATCACTGTTAACGTAGGAGCTTGTGTCTCACATACACAGGCACTCCTTATGCACAGCACTGGCCCTACTGGGCACGCTGCGTGGTGGTGCGTGATGCACAACTCTGACGGAGCTGGACACTTGGCATGCTGTTGGGCTGCATACACTGGGAGATCTGTACACTGAGGGCGTGCTAACCCCATTTGCTGCACTGGCAGAAGAGACAGGCCTGTTACAAGGGCAGTTTTTGCTGCATAATTCCTTGATAGCTTCATCATCTCGGCATTGGGGGCACATCTCTGCCGAACTGCCAATGCACCTCTAATAAAATACATGCATGTTCTGGGGCATGGTAGACATTTGATACGTTGGTTCACCGATGCGCTCCGGACACACACAGTTCATACCTGCGCTACAGTGTGGGCGAGTTGGGAGAGCGAACTGGCCAGGCCCTGCGCAGATAAAGAATGGGACTCAGCATTGAAAAGCCACACCAACATTCCACATAATGCTCCATTCAGCCTTATCCAATTCCATTTACTTCATAGAGCCGATCTTACTCCAGCTAAAATCAATCAGAACTTTTATTACACAGATGCAGCCTGCCCCCACTGCGCATTGATGGCGGCAGACTTGCTACACATGTTATGGTCCTGTCCCTCATTATGCTCTTACTGGCACGATGTGTTGGCGCAGCTGCTGGTATGCACGATGCGTCCGGTGTTGGCCACGAGGGAAGCATGTATTTTGGGCCTTTTTCCCAGAGCCAAAAAACACAAGGCTTCCACCAGATTCCTGGACTTGGGCCTTCAGATGGCTAAACGCCTCATTACCAGAAAATGGAAGTCCACGGAACCCCCTTTTTGAGAGGCATGGAGGAGGTCATTTATGGTATGAGGAAGCAGAGAGGGTGGTGCTGTGAAGATAGCTTGGAATTAGGTAAATATCCCCTGGCCTCTAGATGGGATGAGATGCTGTTGGAGCTTCGAGAGCTAGAGCATGGGTCAGATGCAGACACTGCGCATATAGAAACCACGCTGACAGTGGTCTGTTGAACTGGTTATGTGTGGTGGATTAATGCTGTCCCCCTGGCAGCATGTTTAGCCTCTCCCCTCTATGGGGGGGCTTACCGAGGCAAGCTGTGAGGGGTCCAGTTAAGGTTTTGTTTTGTTGTTATACTGTTGTATGCAATGTTAATGCTGGATCTTAACATCTTTACTATGTTGTATGGGATAGCCGCCTAGTAGGAGGATGTTCTGGTATATTATGTACCTCATAATGCTGAACATCCCATAGATTGGAGACATGTAACAGCTCATGGTCCTGATGTACCAAACTAAAAGCTCTGGTTGTACATCCTAACTACCAATAGTTGTAAGGTAAGTTAGCGTGATCACATCAAATCAAATTACCTGTAATTGGAGTTGTGCTCCTGATTTTTCTCAATGCAGTAGAGGTACACAAACTGTGATTGTTTTTCTCCCTGAAAAAAATAAATAAAAAGATTCAAGCAAAAAAAATAACAAAGGATTTTTGAAAGACAAGCCCACGAACGAATGATAGTGATGGGTGTGAGGTAGGCGTGGTTAAAATCCCACAGATAGATTACAACAGGTCACAGCACTTGCATGTTTGACCTAAAAAGGGCCCCATTATCTAGCAGTGTGTGTCTCCTTTAGCATTCCCAGTGAAATCTGCACCTTAATTTACGTGTTGATAGTTAAAGTGATTTGTGCAAAGCAGGAGAAGATTGTAAAAAAAATACAGCAATTGGACGCAAGTAATAGACGCATAAGTTAAGAAGGATTAGCCCAAGGCCCCCATTAAATGTTCCCCATGAATTCATCGGGGAGATATCAAAGCCGGAATTAACAACTGTGGCTGGTACCGCCCCATGAATTAACAAGAATTGTAAATTAAACTCCCCGGAATGGGAAATATTGTGCTAGATATGGAAATTTACATAGGTTTTCTTCAACTGCAGGGAGTTTAATGTAGAATAAGTGGTAAATATCTTTGGATAGGCCAATCCAGATTGGATGTGGGGGATCCTCGGGGGCATCTATGGGATGGCGAGGTTATACACACTCTAAGGAAGCAATGTCTGCTCTCCTGGTACTGGGTCTGTGCCTGATTGGGGGAGTGTTTGTGTGCTTAGGTTCAGGTGTGTGTGGCTGGGCTGTGCTCCCGCCAATGTCCACAACCTCTGTCCTGATAGCGCGTCAGACCCTATTAAGTAAACTTACAAGGGAGACGCGAATAGGCCGATGGACCTTTTAACTGCGCTTCGAGTTTTTCCCACCATGTAATTCCATACCAATACAAATCAATAGCAATAACGATCAATGACATACACAATCAATAAGAGTCAGTAATTTCCACAATACCATGACCTCGCGGCCATGAATAGTTAGAATGTTTATTTCCCTATATTAACAATGCTAATGTCACATAACCTAGTCTCAAAATCAAATGATAAATATACAGAAACAACACTGGCTGACCAAAGCAGCAAAAGAATCTAATCAAAGCTTGAGCCACTACTCATTCTAAGGTTACAGTATAAATTAATAGCAAGAATAACTGCACATACGAAATAACATACATTTAGAATTCAGCAAAGAAAAGACATCAACTGTTATTACATGTAGCGAACTTCATCAGTGAGAACCCTAACTAACATTAGATTAGATGAGCATGTTTGGGCTTCATGCAAAACAATTTAGTCACACAAATTTGGAAAAACATCTAACTATGGCTCTATCAAAATAGTGGTTGGTACCTAGGGACAAAAGCAAATAGACATAACACTCAGTAATATTGTCATATACCTGTCCTCAATATGGATCAGCAAGCTGTGACAGTCTTTTTCAACAGGATATCAGTACAGTCAGCAAGACATCAGGATTCAGCATTAAAGTTCAGAAAAAGTAAAGTTTTGTCAAGCAGTTCAGAAAAGAATAATCTGAAAGTGGGCTCACTCCTCTCTGTGCAGTCTGGCTAAGTTAGATTTTCAAAACTACTTCCCACATCCTAAATGGTCAGAGAATCTCATATTTACATCTAGTCCAATGAAACTAAACCCTCAAGTCTACAATTTCTACTACTACATGGTTCACATGTCGATAATTGGCTCCTCTTCTCCCGCTCCCATCATTCGGCTCATGAGGTATCAATATTGTTGCAGCTTATATTCCAGTCAGTGCATCCATTGTCTTCTCCTGGGAAGGTCAGTCTTACACACATTACATTAAACATTGTTTCCCAGCAAGTACATCATCTTCTAGCAAGCAGTTCTCATGAGAAAGAACTTCAGCTACAAGCACATGGTCAGTACAGTACATTTATAAGTCGATTAAGAAATGCAGCTTCACATGAGACCGTGCAACTAGGCCAAGACCTCGCTAAGTTAAGACCTACGAATAATAAAGCAAATACATAATTCATAATCCTTGATAAAACATATTACTACATTAATCAAACTTAAGCTCAACATTTCATATTAATAAGCCATTAACAAGTACATTTTGTGAATATTGGTGGCCACTCTGGTGGGCGTGCCTTCAAATGCGTGCATTTTTTTTCTCTATGTTAATTCATTTTCTATGCAAATTCAACACTCAGAATACATGAATAATCATTAATAAAACTCATTATTAACTCAGCGTTAACAATCACTCCTCTGATTACTAAATATATCATCACACTAAGGCCCATATTTATACTTTTTTAGCGCCGCATTTGCGCCTCTTTTTCACACAAAAGCGGCGCAAACTCACAAAATACAAATGTATTTAGTAAGTTTGAGCTGCTCTTACGTCAAAAAATGCCGCAAATGCGACGGTAAAAAAGTATAAATATGGGCCTAAATCTTCCTACACAAATTTTTGCATCAGCTAAAATTCTGTCATCTCTACCCCTCATATCTTTGTTCTCTTTTTGAATTTTCTCTAAGCAATTTTCCCTTTTCATTTCTTCCCTCCTCTGATCAATTTTCATTTTCTTCAATTTAATCATTGTACACAATTTACATATTCCCCATGCTCCAATTATGCAAATCACAATAATCAATATCCCTTGTATTGTTTTCAATATTATCCTTTTCCTAATGTTGCTTTGTTTCCCACTGAAACAAATCCTTTGCCAACTTTCTCCCAAACACCTGGTTCTTTCAACTCTTTCAAATCAGCACTCTCATTAGTCGGATTAGTAAGTAAGCTTCTAATTTATTTACTATTGTCAGGAATATATGAGCAGCAATGCTTCGAATTAGGCATTTTGCAAATTCTGCCATCCTTTGCTAAAAGAATGTCTAACGCAAGGCTGTTCGGAAGAGTCATAGCTCTTTCTGCGGCCAATTCTGTGTCTATCAGGATCATGGCTCCTGAAACATTTGTCAGCATGTTATCCACAATAGTAGACAACTTTCAAATCTTTATCGAATTCAGAACAACTCCTACTGAAGGAATCAATGCTCCAAATATATCTCTCATTGTACCAGAAGGAGGCTCTCTCCTTTCCCTAATATGATGTAATTCTGTAATATTCAGTAACATCTTTAAATCATCTAATTGAAATATGTTTGGGAAAACTATCCCCAAATAAAATGTACCATACCATTCTCTTGGAAGACAGTAATAAGCATTAAGTCCACAGATGTAATACATGCCTGGAATCGTTAGATCCTGTCCATTCAACATAAATGTCCATTTACTCTGAAACAAAAACACATGCTTACATTCACTTGTTCCCACAAAGAAAGTGTCACTACTAGATCTAGGCCTATATACACAAAGCTCCCCTATGTGTTGTGCATCTAAATATAATTTCCCTTGTGTTTTATTGTACTACAAGCATAATCATTTCTAAGAGTCCTTTTCTCTAAGCCTTTTTCTAACTTCTCCTTCAATGCCTTTCTCCTGTTAGCTGTATGATCTAAAAAGCTCTTTTCTAAAGGTGTAAGCAAGCATGTCAGGTTATTCCTGTGAACGTAAGCAGTCCCAAAAGTTAATGTAGGCTCGAAGAAACCCCTCACTAGTATTATGTCATTATCCTTGGCTACTCTACTCGGATACCTAATTATGGGGGCAAACAAAAACACCACGTCATGATTGGTTTAGAAATACTAAATGTGCTCCTGTTATAGAATCTTTTTAGTAACAGACTACAACTTATCCCCTAAGTAAGGGGCAAAATATGATAGGTAACTCCTTCTTCGACTGATGAAGGAATCTGTGTTCACACAAAACAATTCTTCGCTTCCATCATCTCAACATACTCACTTAATAAGCGATAAAACACATTAGAAGAAAGTTCCCCTTGAGCGTTAAGTGCAGATACTTCTCATCTAACCTAAACTTCCCTATCGCTGTTAATGCAGTAGTAGTCTCTAAAGATGAAGTATGGTTGGCTTTACTCTTGTCAAGGACAGTCCTACCCACAATCAATATCACACACAATATCATGCACAAAATTGCCAAACCAACACTCATGTATTTACAGCACCTGTTCTTCCTACCCTGCTGGCTAATGTTACTCATGATCTGTAAAAAATCAGAACATAGAAGAGAACATTTAGAAACTATGCAGCAAAAATAAAAAACAAAACAAAAATTTCCTTTCAGCAGTTATTTACAGCTTTCAGTCTCACTTTCAGGAACCTTCTAAAAAATCGATAAGTTTGTCAAATGAGTTTAGTAGCTTGTCAAATCAGGTTATCTTGTCAAATCAGGTCACCAAAGTCTTACCCAGTTACTTTTAACAGTCTCTTTTCTCTTTGTACTTTTTTCTCAATTTGTATTTTTTACAGTTCAGTTCATCAGCTTCCTTCAAGTGCCAAAATATTGACCTGGAATGTCTTGATCAAAACAAAAAGACAAAAATTATCTTTGCCATTCAATTGTTGTTGCGTGCACTCATTCAGGACCTGTGTACCTTCGACTTGCTATTCTCTTTCTTTTCAACTTTCGATCTCCATCCAATTCTCCTCACTTAGATCTTCACTTCTTGTTGTATCTACTTCTTTCTCAATTGTTGTCACAACAACTGCTTCCGTTCTCTTTGCTTGTGATTCCGGTCACTTATCTCCTTTTAGTGGACCCTTGGTCAATTCTCTTTTCAATGTTGAACTTGAAACTTCTTCTTGCTCCGTAGGATTTTCTATTGACTGACCTGCAACTGGTTCAAGAGGAGTCAGATCACATTGGCTTTGATCTGTCTCAACTCCTTCCCCCTCGGGGTCTGGCTTTTGCTCTGTTTGTCTCTCAAATTTGTCTACTTCTGGGAGAACCCTCCTCTGACTAGACTCTCCTGCTGCCTCAATTGAGATTGGCTCACTGTCACCCTCCCAGAGGTCTTCTCCTTTGTCTCTCACAGGAGTTACTGAACTGTGCGCAGCGGGCTCAGATCTGACCTCAGTTTCTCTTTCTCCTCCTTCCGGCTCTGAGGCTTGTCTGGTTGTTGTTGGTACTCTCAACAACTCCTCCTCATCGTCCAAAGGACGTGCCACTTTTCTCGTGTGGCTTGCGCGTACCCAGTTCAAAACTCCAGCACACTTCACAGCTATGGAAGTGGTCAGAAATACCTGGAACGGGCCTTTCCACTGAGGCTCCAAACACGTCCTACTCACGTGTTTCCGGACCACCACCCAGTCACCAGCTCTCAGGGGGTGTCCTTGATCTTGGATCGTGGCAGTGTGGTGGCTTCCACCTGGTGAGAAAAAGAGCGAGCCATATCAGCCAGACCTTTGCAGTAGTCCAACACCATATCATCTGTTATGTTCACAAGAGCATTTGCAGGGACCGCTGGCAACCTCATTGCTCTGCCCATGAAGATTTTGTGCGGTGACAATCCTATCTTCCTGTCAGGTGAGTTTCTCATTGTCATCAGAACTAACAGCAGTGTGTCTGGCCATTTCATATTCATGGATGCACACATTTTCGCCATTCTTGATTTCAAGGTACCATTCATCTGTTCCACTGGTCCTGATGCTTCAGGACTGTAACTACAATGCAGCTTCTGCTCAATGTTTAATGCTGCACACAGTACTTTCACTACTTCATTGTTGAAGTGACTTCCCCTATCTGATTCTAAAGAGATTGGAAACCCGAAACATAGTATCAGTTCCCTAAGCAGTAATTCTGCTACGTTGAGGCTGTCATTTCTCCTTGTAGGGTTCGCTTTAATGTAGTGACTAAAAATGCAGACAATCACCAACACATATCTCAAACCTTTCACACACAGGCATCTCAATGAAAATCAATTTGCATTCTGCTGAATGGACCTCCTGCTTGTCCAATGTGGCTCAAATTGACCACTGTCCCTTTTCCCTCGTTCATTTGCTGACAAATGACACAACAATGGCAAACTGCTTCAGCAACTTGTCTAAACCTTGGGTTCAACCAATTATGCTTGAAAAGGCGAATCATGGCATTCCCCCTCAACATGTGCTTGACCATGTTAATACCCAGTCATTTGAGACTGTTTGGAAAAAACAATTGTCCCTCTTCTGAAACCCACAATTCATCCTGTCACTGTACACATTTCATTTTGCTCCATTAACGTTTTTCCTCCCTGTCAACATTATTCTGCAATGTTTTCAATTCTTCCAGTCTATTACTTGCAATGCAAAACTTGGACAGGTTTCATCTCCTTCAGGTAACAATTCCCACTTATCCTTGAACGATATACAGTTCAATGCAAAAAACCTTATGACTTGATCTGCATATCCATTTCCCATTGACACAAAATCTTGCAAATTCAGATGCGCACTGTATCTCACCACGGCAATCTTTTCATGCATTTGGATAGCTTGCAACAGTTCTCTAATTCTCTCACCATTTTTCATTCGTGAACCAGAAGAGGTCATGAAACCTCTCTGTGACCACAACTGGCCAAAGTCATGGATTATTCCAAATCCATACTGGCTGTCTGTATAGATGGTGACTTTAAGATGAACAGAAACATGTCACCCTCTAGTAAGGGATACCAGTTCCGCTACTTGTGCAGAGTATACTCCTCGAAGCCAGGACACCTCCAGTATACCAGTGATTGTGCACATGGCATATCCTGCTCTCAGTACTCCGTTATTGTCTCTTAGACAATAACCATCAACAAAGATAAATTAGTCATTTCCTCCAATTGGGTGTCGCCTTATGCCAGGTCTCGGTTTTGTGCACAAATCAGTTACTTCAAGACAATCATGCTCAATGTCTTCTACTTTTTCAATTTCAACATTTTCATTTGGAAGCAAGGTTGCTGGGTTCAGCACTGTACATCTTTTCAATTACACATTTGGTGACCCTAGAATACTCGTCTCATAATGAGTCAATCTGGCACCTGTTAGGTACTGGGTTTTTGTTTTTGTAAATAGGATCTCAATGGAGTGAGGGACCATAATAACCAAATGATGTCCCATCACAATGCCTTCACACTGTGTGAGGCTCTGTCTAACCACTGCAACTGCATGCAGACAGCTTGGTAAAGCTGCTGCAAATGGGTCCAACGTAGCTGAAAAATATGCTACTGGGCGGTTTACACCTCCATGGACCTGTGTCAAGACAGACAAGGAACATGCATCACGCTCATAGCAAAACAACATGAAGGACTTAGTGTAGTCAGGCATACCCAAAGCCGGAGCTTTGTACAGACTCTCTCTCAACTCGGAAAATGCTTTCATGCAAGCCTGGTCAAACACTAGGGCATTGGTAACCTCCTTGTGGGTCAGCTTCTGCAAGGGTTTGGAAATGACTGAAAAATTTAGAATCCCTTGTTAGCAGTAGCCTACCATCCCAGGAAACATCCTGACATCTCTTTGTGTGGCTGGGGGACTCATTTGCAGTATGGATGTGACCTTTTCTCTGGATATTTTCCTGGATCCCTTCCCAATCTGGTGAGCCAAGTATTTCACCTCCTTCTGACAGTATTACAATTTAAGTGGTAACACTTTATGCCCATTCTTTCCCAAATGGTTCAGCAAGGTAATCGTGTCATACTTGCACTCTACCTTCATTTTGGACCCAATCAGCAAATCGTCAATGTACTGTACCAAGGTCGAGTGGAAAGCAACTCCAGTGACTCCAAGTTCTTTTTCAAGTTCTGATTGGAAATGGAAGGAGACTCTGAAAACCTTTCAGGAATTCGACACCAGCAATTAACCTGGTCTAACATTTTGAAACAAAAGAGAAATTGGCTATCCTCATGAAGAGGCACAGAAAAGAAGACTTGTGACAAATCTATGACAGTAAACCATTCAGCATCACATGGAATCTGAAACACTATCACAGCTGGATTGGGCACCACAGGACAACATTTGATCACAATGTCATTTATTTTTCTCAAATCTTGGACAATTCGAACTTTCCCACAGGTCTTTTTCAATCCCATTATCAGTGAATTACATGGGCTGTTCAGCACTTCTTTCAAGACTCCTTGTTTTACAAATTCTGCAATTATGTGAGCAACCTTCAGAAGGACATCCTGTTTCATATGATACTGAGGAATCTGAGGAAAAATTGCATTTGGCTTTACAGGAACTTTATCTGGCTCAACTCCCTTTATCAGACCTATTTTTTTCCCTGACAAATCCCACACTTTCTCTTTAACTGTTCCCTGTAAATCAGGAGGAAGCTCCTTCACTGTGAACACTGGAAAGAAAAGAATCAGGGGGTACTCCTCATTTATTTTCTCACACTTGGTCTCTGGAGCTAGGTCATCCTCATCATCACTATTCGTCTGTATCTCTATTCCATTGTTTGAACAAGTAATCGAGCACCTGGTTTTACACTGCAAGTCTCTTCCCAGGCGGGATATCGGACTTGAATCACAGACTACGAATTTGTGCAATCCTTTAAAGTTGCCAATTTTAACCTGAACTGGTTCTGTATTTAGGATGGTCAAATACTGATTCACTACTCCAACAATCTGGACTGTCTTTCCTGAAAGGGTCAAGTTCGGAACTTCTGCAGTTCTCACTGTAGAGCGCGTAGCTCCTGTGTCAACCAAGAATGAAACCTGGTGACCCATTACTTTTCCCTTTACATATGGGCCTTTCTGATCTACCTCTAGAGAAGCCGAAAGCACACATTCCTCTTCATTCGAACTCTCACTCACCCAATCATCATTTATTCCATTCTCACTGTGTAACGGGAATTGATGAACTGTGTTATTACTTTGGTTAGACCTGTAACCTGTTGAGGAAGCATCACCTGCTGCTGTTTCATTGGGGCTTGAGGTATTTGAATTTGCTGTCCAGGTACCATGTGAACCTGCTGTTGTATTGGCTGCAACTGTGTCATCTGTACACGTGGCATTTGCACCTGCTTCATAGGTTGAAAATGTTGCATTTGATTCACATTGTTGTGAAAATTCGGATTATGACCTCTCATTCTTGGCCCTCTCATGTTTTGAAACAAGTTGATGTCACCTGCTTGCTGAATGACACCTTCCTGTACCATCATCGGACAGTCCCGCTTCCAATGTCCGACCTATCCGCAAGCATGACAAGGCAACTGGTTCTGAAACAACACATTTCCTTGCTGCTGCTGTTGCTGCTGTGGAAAATTTCCCTGCATCCCTGTTTGTGCCACTTTAATCTGCATCACCATCACCATCACCTTTTCCTTCAACTTTCTCTGCTTCCACTCAATTTCGTCACTACAGTACTTAGCATACTGTAAAACCTCATCAATTGGCTTTGCTTGCCAGCAAATCAAATGACTCTTAATCATCTGGCTAATTTCAGGACTCTATCCTTCCACAAATCTGAACACAAAGTAAATCATGTCTTTCAACTCAATCCTTTCTGTACTACTGTAATGCTTAAATGCCTGCAACAATCTCTCATCATACACAAATATTGGCTCCTTCGCTTCCTGAGCTGTCCTGTCTATTCTCTGCCAGTCAATGTCCTTGGGCTACATTCTCGTCTTAAAAAATTCAATTACTTTGTAGTATTCTTTTATTACTTCAGGAGATGGCATACCTGTAGCCTGATCTCTCTCTGGTTCTTTTTTTGGCCAATCTATACTCCTCTTACACTACATCCGCAGATCAGCTGGAACTACTATCTCTAATAGAGTTTTCAAGTCTTCCCACAGGCACTTTGCAATTTTCACAAACCTGTCTGTCTGCTGGTACCATTCTACTGGCTTCTCTCTCAATCTGGGGTAGTCATTTGTGAAGGACAGACTGTCACTTCTGATCCAAGGACATGAATAAAAGTTCCTTCCGGAATCTCTCTCATTGGTAAAATTTTCACTGGATCCTTTCCATGCTGCATATTTGTAGTCAGTTCCACAGAATCCCTTTTTCTTTTATCTCTTTTCTTTGCCCATCTGCCTTTCCATTTGTCTAAGGCTCCCCATGTCTAGACACTTTGGAGTAAATCCCTAAGGTTTTCCTTCATTCCTGCAGATCTCATGTGTTCGAAGTCTTTTGTGTCAAAATCTAACCTGTAACTCCTTTTCAAATGCTTCGTTTTCTCTATTTCTATGTCGTACTTCTCTCCCAGGTCTGCTAACTTCTGATGAACATTGTTCACTTCCCTCGTAATTTTCGAGCACATATATTTCAATTCTGCTTCTGTGTAGGACTCTAATCGGTTCACACCCACAGTTCCCTCAATGAGCTCACCCGCTTCTATTCCTAATCTCGTATAGTTCAAGTACTCCTCTTCCCTGGGAGCACTCTGTGGGGTATTCAGCTTGGCTAACCATTCAGTCAATTGTTGGGCAGTCAAACCTTGCAACAAAATATTATTGGCCTGGGCATGTGGCACTTGTTGCACAGCTGTATTTGGGGACTGTGGCATCAGTAATTTCAGGCTTTGACTAACATTTGGCCCTACGACAGTATCCGGAGGAACTCCAAATGGACTAAGGTCTAGCAATGATCTTGATCCATCAAAGGTGTACCCCATAGTAGAGACTATTCGTATATTCTCATTAAATCCTCCCGTCATTGAATTCTGACTCAGGACTCCCTGTCCATCTGCACTGATTTTCTCTTGTGCAAACAAAGGTACAACTGGACCAGTGGTGACAGGTACAGACACAGCATCTGGTCTTGGTCTGATACTCAAACCCTGTGGGTGCACAGTTCCCATATTCTGACTCATCAATACAGACGTCTCTGTCTGGGTCCCTGCTATCGGATTGTACTTTGGCATCGCTTGCGACTGCACTTGGGGCAGTAAAAGTGGAGTTGGCTCTGTCTGAACCAACATCGGTTTTGGAAAAACCTGTCCTGTAGGCACTATTAGATTTGTGTCAGTTTACACTATAGGTATATCAGGGTAAATTCTCTGGACATTTGACTGCAACACCTGATTTTGTGCTATCGGAGTAATATGTACATTAAGACTGCTCTGCATTCGGCTCTGTATCATGCTAGGATTAGTCTGCACTGGACTTGTTGTCCTGTTAACGTTTGTCGGAACTGAAGGATTACACTAGTGCTCGGACCACTCTCTTGTGCTGAATATGGTGGGGGACTATTTCTCAATAACTGCAAGACAAATTCATCATCGTCTGACTCTTTCCCATATGTCAATGATCGCCTAGCCACCCTTAATCTCTGCTTCCTACTCTTGGAAGGGCTTCTGTTTGTCTTTCTAGTGGCTTTCCTTCCTTCTCTCTCATTGTCCTGTGTAATTGCTGGAAACATCTTAATCCCTTGTAAAAGTCTCAGTTCTCCACAACTTCTGACCAACGTCCCATCGAGCTTCCGCTAATGTTTTTTCTGCCTTTCTCATCCTTCTCTCAAATTTATGTTGCTGTTGCTGTCTAGCTACTAATTCACAGATTGCTAAGGCCTCGAACTGTGCTGAACTCAGAGGGGATTTCAGGTCATACAGCACCCTCCTCAGATTCTCTAAACTCCTCAGATTAAATGTTCGGGGGCAGGAAACGCTAATCTCATCCTTCTCTGTCACTTTGCACCATTGTTGCAGCCAAAGACATGGTGCAGCACCCTTTTCTTCTATTACAATGTAAGCTGCTGTACCTTCTGCCGGTTCAATATCCCATGGGAAAGTGGGAGGAAAACGAGAGTGATACACACACACACGACACACACCCAACACACACACACCATACACACAACCAGCTGCACACCTAAACCAATCGCACAAGACACACGGCAGACTAAAACACGGACCATAATGCTGGAGTAACGACAATGTATTAGCATAGCAAAATCCACCACACAAACCAAATATATACAAATATCCGTAAAGGGCCAATGCCGTGTCCAAAGTCATGAGGGCACACAAGGCCACAGGGCACAGTCCAAGGGCCAACATGTTTCCTGACACAGCCGGAGAGAACACTGCAGGGACATCATTTTGCAGGTGGGAAGGCACCTCAGGGTGATGGGGGGCACCTCAGCTAAATATGGGAACAAGCCCAATGGTTCAGGTTTTGGCTCCATGCCCACTGCTTTGTCCTGGGGAGTGCAAGGCTGCAGTCTCTGGAGTGGGTGACTTGCCCACTGGTTCTGGAGGGGGCAACATGCCCATTGCTTTGTCCTTGGGAGTGCATGGCCATAGTCTGTGGAATGGGTGACTTGCCATCTGGTTCTGGAGGGGGCAACATGCCCATTGCATTGTCCTGGGGAGTGCAAGGCCACAGTTTCTGGAGTGGGTGACTTGCCCAAAGGTTCTGGATGGGGCAACATGCCCATTGCTTTGACCTGGGAGTGCAAGGCCACAGTCTCTCGAGTGGGTGACTTGCCCACTGGTTCTGGAGGGGGCATCATGCCCATTGCCTGGTCCTGTGGAGTGCTAGGCCACAGTCTCTAGAGTGGGTGACTTGCCCACTAGTTCTGGAGGAGCCAGCCCGCACAGCATGGCGTCCGCTGGCAGTGACGGCTGCACTGTGGTGGTGTTTGGAGGAGCCTCATAGGCAGCCCCTGCACTTACTGATGGCTGCATTGTGGTGGTGGTTGGAGGGGTCTCCTGGGCAGCCCCTGCACTCACTGATGGCTGCATTGTGTTGGTTGTTTGGAAGAGTCTCCTGGGCAGCCCCTGCACTCACTGATGTCTATAATGTGGTGGTGATTGGAGGTTCTCCTGGGCAGCCCCTGCACTCACTGATGGCTGCACATCCACAGCTGGCGGTGGGGGCCCCGTGACCGCTGGTGGTGGTGGTAGTAGCTTGACAGCTTCTGCTGGCTTAGAGTGCCTCGTCTCCTCCTGTCCATGGGTTGTGGATCTCTTACCCTTCATGGCAGGGGTGGATGGGCTCCTCCCCTCTCTGCCTGGTGGTGCAGGCTCCTTACCCTTCTTCACAGCTGATGCAGGCTCCTCCTTCCCCTTCTTCACAGCTAGTGCAGGTCCCTTCCCCTTCTTCACAGCTGGTGCAGGACTCTTCCCTTTCTTCCCTGGTGGGGCTGGCTCTTTCCCCTTTTGTGTTGTAGGTCTGGTATCCTTACCACCACAAGTAGGTGGTGCTACCACTGTCCCCGTGGACTGTTTGGCTGAGGTGCTGGGCTGTGTACTTGGTACCCTGCCCATACGTGCAGGACGGGGGGAGAGGTATGGAAGAGGTCAAGTTGAGAAAGGAAAAGCTTTTTAGGGACATTGGGGCGGGAGGAGGGATGAGTAATGGGAGTGGAGGATGAGGGAGTGGTTGTTGGAGGTATATGTCTGCTTGATTTGGGTGCAGGTGCATGGGCTGTATGCTGATATGAGGTGGATGGCTGTTGGGTGTCTGAGTGCTTGCATTTGTGTCCTTTAGGAGGGGGGACAGACACGGTGGGAGAGGAAACAGGGGACGCGTGCATGGCTGTTGTGGTGGTGTCTGCCAGTGAAGTGTATGTTCCGCTTGGTGTGGTGATGCTGATCGTGGATGTAGATGTAGTGCATGCAGGTGTGAGTGTGGACGTGACTGGGAGGGAGGTGGAAGAGGAGGAGGAGGGGGGACAGTGGAGGCAGTGGATGTTGTCATGTCTGCAACGGTATGGTGTTTGTGTGAGTGCCTGTGGGATGAAGTGTGGTGCCTGTGTTTGCCTGTGCCACTCTTGTGTGCATGCTCGTCTGTATGTGTGCTTGGGATGGGTTGGGTTGAGAAGAATGGGACTGGGAAGTTGAAGTTGGAGGGGGGACGGTAGAAACAGGGACAATGGCTGCCATCAGAGAGGAGGCCAGAGACTGAATCGATCTCTGTTGGGCCACCAATCCACCATGAATGCCCTCCAGGAATGCATTGCATTGCTGCATCTGGGATGTCAGCCCCTGGATGTCATTCACACTGGTTGACTGCCCTACAGAGATGGATCTCAGGAGGTCAATAGCCTCCTCACTCAGGGAAGCAGGGCTCACTGGTGCAAGGCCTGAGGTGCCTGGGACGAAGGAGATGCCCACCCTCCTGGGTGAGCGGGCACAGGCAACTCGCTGAGGGGCTACTGGGAGGGTGGTGCTGGTAAGGGTGTGGCATCTGTACCGGCAGCTGAGGTGGTCACAGAGGTGTCTGCCACCACCTGGGAGCTCCCATCAGAGGGGTATCAGAGTCTGTGTTGTCCCCTCCAGACTCTGCTGTGGTGCTCCCCTCACCCTCCGTCCCACTGGTTCCCTCGGTGTCGGTGGACTCAGCCTCCAGGGTCATGTGGGATGCAGCTCCCTCTGTCGGCGGTGCCCCTGCTCCTCTGTCTGATGATACTAATGCACACAAGGACAGGATGACAAAACAAGAAAGGGGGGGAGAGAGGCAAAGGATGCACTGGGTCAATGAATGCACCAACACCACCGTTGGCGTACACAGCACCCTCACACACAGGGAACAGGCCTACGCACTATACGTTGCACTACCAGTGAAATGGCTAGTCACCAAGGCATGAGGATGAGCACACACCGCCAACTGCAGCACACCTGGGACCCACACAGCCCTGCCTGGAAGTGACTACTAACAAGCTAGGTCACCTGTATTTGCCATGTAACCATTACCGTTCAGAGGACCCACACCACAATGTCTGGCCTGGCCTCATGGGCATCCACTAATACACAACCACCACCCGCATACTACCCCACCAGCCAAAAGTTGTAATGATACCCACTGTACTCACCCCCTTGTGGCTGCTGTGATTCCCTCCAGCGCCCATCCAGCTCAGGGTAGGTCACCGTCAGTATGTGGGCCATCAGGGCGGTCAGGGCCCGACGGGCACCCCTTCCTCGTTGGGAGGACATCCCCAGCCGGGCCTCCGCGGTCTTCCGTGCCCAGCATCTCAGGTCCTCTTACCGTTTCTGACAATGGGTGCTCCGCCTGCCATAGACCCACAGGGTCCACACCTCCTTGACGATGGCACACCATATTCCCTTCTGTTGATGGGCGGTGACCAGCAGTAGCAATAAAGACAGGAAAACACCATTAAACTAACAGTCTAGGCTGTCACACATATGGTCCACCATACCCGTTTCCATCACCATTGGCACACACATTGCCCAGCGCACTACATGTACACCACCAACAGATAATCATCCCCCTTACACAATGCCTTCACACACATCCCCATGCATCCATGCCACATGCATCGTGCCCACAGTGTACTCACCTGTTGCTCTGGAGGCCCATAAAGCAGTCTGTACTGGGGTAGGACCCCATCCACCAGTCGCTCCAACTCCTCCAAAGCGAAGGCTGGGGCCTTGTCCCCGGTCACACAGGCTATGGTAGGTTCCAGACACAGGTCACAGCAGCACATGCAGTGTAGGTCTGTGGAAGGTGAGGAAACAAGTGAGGAATGATTGAGAAAATGGCGGTCACGTCCGAGGCGGTGTACACCATCACCTCCATCGTACATCCCCATTGGCCACTGTACCCCATAGGGCCCAATATTATCCAATGAGGAATTGCACGGCGGTTCGCGACCGCCTACCGCCACGTCGCCCAGTGTCAGCGGAATTACCTCACCTTCACCTGTCCCTCCACACAAGACAGGTGGTCGCCATTTCAGGGGGGGGGAGCAGGCCTATCGATAATTACTGCATCACAGGATGAATAGGCACAGACTTAGAAAATTACTCTGTCCCAATACATACCTGCACGATGTGGTCTGCTGTTGTGGTATAGTTGTTCAAATTGTGACAGCCTACTCACTCTTGTGCCCCCTAGATACCTACCGCTGCAGATGAATAGGAGATGGAGACATACCCCTGTGTACAGACCCCTGGTGGACTTAGCTACACTGAAGGGCAGGCACATTATACTCACCTATAGACTGGACACAATCGCAGACCTGTGTGCCCAGTTGCAGCCTGACCTGATCTCAGCTATCTGTCATCGGACTGGGATCCCCCTCTTGTGCAGGTTCTATCAGTGCTCCATTTCCTGGCAACAGGTTCTTTCCAAGCAACAGTGGGCTTGGCAGCAGGAATGTCACAGCTAATGTTCTCAATCATGCTGGCAAGAGTGTTGTCTGCCCTGGTAAAACACACGTGCAGCTACATTGCTTTCCCTCAGGTGGAAGATTTGGCCACAGTGAAGGCCTGATTATATGAAATGGGATATATACCCAATATTATTGGTGCGATTGATGGAACACTTATTGCGTTTGTCCCCCCTCCCCCGGCAGAATGAACAGGTGTAAAGGAATTGTAAGAGTTTCCACTCCATGAATGTGCAGATGGTGTGCCTGGCAGACCAGTACATCTCCCATGTCAATGCTAAATATCCTGGGTCGGTGCATGATGCCTTTGTTCTGAGGAATAGCAGCAATCCAAATGTGATGGCCCAACTACAGAAGCACAGGGTGTGGCTTATAGGTGAGCCTTGGTCCCCACCCAGTGTAAGTTAGTATATGTCTCTGCTGTTAACCAAATAGGATAGTGTGTGGCTAACTGTTGCCCCTCAATACTTGCAGGTGACTCTGGCTACCCAAACCTATCATGGCTGATGACCCCTGTGAGAAATGCCAGGACAAGGACTGAAGAACGTTCTAATGAGGCACATGGGCGATCCAGAAGGATCATTGAGAGGACCTTCGGCCTCCTGAAAGCCAGACTCAGGTGCCTCCATCTGACAGGTGGATCCCTGTGCTACTCACCCGAGAAGGTCTGCCATATAGTAGTGGCATGCTGCATGTTGCACAACCTGGCCCTCAGACGGCATGTGCCTTTTCTGCAGGTGGAGGAGACTGGAGATGCCCCTGTGGCAGCAGTGGACCCTGAGGACAGTGAGGATGAGGAGGCAGAGGATGAGGATGTGGACAACAGAACATCAGTGAACCTTCAGTACTTCCAATGGCACACAGGTGAGACAGTGCAACTTCACATATCTATGACTATTGTTGTATTCTGTGTGGCATTGGCATGCTGGCATAAACCACTTGTTACCTCTACTTACTGTCAACTATGGATTATCATTTTACATGATGTTTTGATATGACAACAATGTCCTGATGTGCTCACTACAGCCAGCAACAAGTCATTCATTCTTTGCTCTCACTATGTACAGTTAATTTGCAATGGATGTAGCTGTTTCAATCAATACAAATTTGCAATACAAGAAATACTAGTAGCCAAGTTTTATCCAAGGGTGTTTATTGTAGTGCTAAGAAAAAGAGGGGATGGTGCAATGGAATGGGGTGATGATGGAGGAAAGTCCAGGGTATTGTTCCAGTCTGTTTGTAGCACAGGTGCAGTGTCCATGGGGCCATAGGAAGGGGAGAAATTGCAGTTCAAGGTGGACAAGGTGACTGAGTGGGACATAAGGGGGACAATCAGGAGAGTCTCATTTTCTGGTGGGGGTCTTGGCAAGTGTCTCTGGCTTCTGTCTGGGTCGCAGGGAACGTTTGCAGGGTGGTTCACTTTCTGCACGGAGAGGGATGCTAGTGGACTGTGGGTCCTGTGGTGGGCCTCCTGGCCACTAGCGCCAGCGGAGGTGGAGGGCTGTTCAATTGATTGGCTAGTGGTAGGGGCCCGCTGGTGTGCTGTTGCCTCCCTCATGGTGTTGACCATGTCTGCCAGAACACCTGGTATGGAGATCTGGGTGTTGCTAATGGCCTGCAAGTCCTCCCTGATCCCCTGATACTGTCCCGCCTGTTCTCCTGCATGTTGTCTAGGATCTGGCCCATCATATCCTGGGAATGTTGGTAGGCTCCCAGGATCTCGGAGAGTGCCTCCTGGAGAGTCGTCTCCCTGCTCCTGTCCTCCCCCTGGCACACAGCAGTCCTTCCAGTTTCCCTGTTGGCCTGTGCCCCTGAACGGTGTGCCCACTGACCCCAGATCCCTGATTGTCTTGGGGGTGAGGTGTGGCCTGGGGTCCCTGTGTAGGTGGGCACACTGCTGATTGACTTGTCCTGGGGACAGAGGTTTGAGTACGCTGGGTGGGCGCTGTGGTGTTGGTTCCTGATGGGGGAGGCTTTGTGGTGGTCTGTGAGTGGGCTTGGGTGACCGGCTGTCCAGTGGTCCCTGATGGGTGAGGTAGGTTTTCCAGGTCCAGAATTACTGTCATCACTGGGGGCCTCTTCTGTAGTGGGGCTGGATAGTGGTAGCACCTCCTCTCCACTGACATTGTCTGGGGTACCTGTGGGGATGTAAGTGATGTATTATGCTTCAAGTGTATGACATGTGTACTTCCCTAGCCTCCCCTCTATGGATGGTGTTGCCCTGACAGCTTTTGCTTGTGTATGGTGATGTATTGTGGGATCGTTAGTTTCCCTATCCTGTGTATGCTTTATTGATGGGTGTCCATGCAGGGCTGGGAGGGGTGTCCATGCATTGGTATGGCATGCAGGGCTTGGCATTGGGATTAGTGAGATGAGTAGGTGCAGTGTGTGGGATTGAGTGGAGTGATGGGAGTGAGGGTGTGGGTGTGAGATGGCATGCAGGTATTGTTCGAAAGAGCTGTGGCTCTACCCTGACTATTTCCTCCACCATGACCCTTAACTCCTCAGCGAAACAGGGGTGCCTTTGTGGTGCCATGGGTGTTGTGTGATGTGTGTTGGTGAGTGGGTGTTGGGTGATGTGGCGGGGTGTGTGATGTGGAGTGCGTGAGGGGTATATGGGTGTAAGTGGTGTGTGTGTCTCTAGCTGTCTCTGTGCTCTTCTTCTCAGTCTCCTGGTGGCAATTGTTGTTCGTAAGGGATTGTGGGTAGTGTGGTTGTGTGGGTGTGGAGTGTGTATGGGTGTCAGATATGTGTTTTTGGTATTGGCCAATGTAGTGTTGTTTTGTATGTGGGTGTCCATTCTGAGCACGGCAGTATGTACCGCCAATGGTTTACCGCCGTTGAATGTCCGCTATGGTGATTCGTGGGTCATAAAGTGATGAGCATTGTTTTGTTGGGGTAATGGTATGGGTTTTGAGACCAACACTTTATCACTGACCTGTGGTCTGGCAGATTTGCGTATGTGGCTGTATTCTGTCAGATTAGTATGTGTGTGTCATGATAAGGTGAACGGATATCCGCCACTGCAGTGGTATGTTGGCGGCCGTCAGCGTGGCAGTAAGCGGGATTTACTGCCAGTGTCATAATGAGGGCCCAAGTGTCTCAAACACTTTTCAATATACTCCGGAGTCTTAGACCACGCACGGTCCGTTTACCAACAACCACGTGGACAATTTTTGAGCATAAAGCGTCACACACATGTGAAGTTCGACAACTACCCTACTCTCACACTTCGGAGTACGCACACTCCTTCTACAGTTTCTTTTGGAGTACGCAAACTCCCTAAACCCTCACAAACATCACAATTCACCTGCAAATTGCATAAGCTCTGCAAGCCCAAAACCTACCTCATTCACACTGTCACTAGAATGCCGAGAACATCGTTGGCAAGCTCCAGGATTCTGGGAAAGTCATTTTAGGTACTTAGGGGCACATTTTCTCTCCACTTTGTATCATCGAATCTAGAAAAATTCAAAATTTCTTCCAAATCTGTGACTTATTTTGCTCTTTCTAGAAGACTGACTCTTACTCCACTGTCATCTCTGGGGACACCCGTTATTTCTCGTTTACAATCTCTGGGACCAAACACTATACTGACTATCTCTGAACTGTATGATGGGCTCTCAAGGAGACAAACCATCAATCTCTGCTACTATCTCTGTTAGTGCGTCAGACCTTATTAAGTAAACTTACAACAAAGACGCAAATAGGCCGATGGACATTTTGACTGCGCTTCAAGTTTTTCCCACCATCAATACAAATCGATAGCAATAACAATTAATGACATGCACAATCAGTAAGAGTCAGTATGTTATGTCATGTTATATGGATTTATATAGCGCATAACTGCCAGAATGCCTCTCAGCGCACAAAATTGAAACAATAGCATCCCAGAGAATTAAATTGGAAGTTAAGCTTTAAATAGCTTCAAGGCTTTACGAAAGGCAGGTTTGTGATTCATTGTTTATATGCTGAGGGGTAGGGAGTTCCATAGCTTCACCCCCTGGTATGCCAGTGATCTTCCACCCCATCTAGCTTTCTTCACTTTAGGGATCACTGCCAGATATGGTGAGGAAGATCTGAGTGATTTGTTAGGTGTATAGAAAAAAGCTAAGGACCTTAACATTTCTGGACCTCGATTATGCAATGCTCTGTGCACATGGCATAGTCTCAAATTGTATCCTCTTGGCCACAGGAAGCCAATGTAGTGAGGAGATTCCAGCTTTTATAGATTCTTGCTTAGAGACGTTCAACAGCAAACGTGCAGAGGCATTCTGAACTCTCTGCAGTCTTTTAATCACATAGCCAGGTGAGCCAATGAACAAGGCATTTCCATTGTCGATTCGGGAACCAATCAATGCCTGTACAATTAATCGTTTGGCTATAAAGGGTAGGATAGTAAAAACCCTCCTTAACATCCTAAGAAGGCCAAAGGAGGTGGCAGCTATTTTGTTGGCATGATGGGCCATTGACAGTTGTGGGTCAAGCCAAACCCCAAGACATTTGATGAGTTATTTAGGTGGGGGTAACAAACCCATGCCATCGATCATTGATGGGATCGGAATGGGCTTTGCTTGCTGCCCAAAAAACATCACCTCTGTTGTATTATCATTAAGTTTTAGTTTGCTTCTTGTCATCCAAGCGGCAACCGCCTGGAGACAAGGACCAAGTGCTGCCTCTACCAGTAATTCCAGTAATTCCCACAATACCATGACCTCGTGGCCATAAATAACCACACCTTTGTAAAACTTAGAATGTTTATTTCCCTATATTAACAATGCTAATGTAATGTAATTTAGTCTCAAGATCAAATGATAAACATACAGAAATAACACTGGCTTACCAAAGCAGCGAAAGAATCGCAATCTAATCAAAGCTTGAGCCACTTCACATTCTATGGTTACAGTACAAATGTACAGCAAGAATAACTGCTCAAACGAAATAACATACATTTAGAATTCAGCAAAGAAAAGACACCAACTGTTATTACAAGTAGCAAACTTTATCAGTGAGAACCCGAACTAACATCAGATTAGGATAGCATGTTTGGGCCTCATGCAAAACAAATTAGGCACACAAATTTGGAAAAACATCTAACTATGGCTCTATCAAAATAGCGGTTGGTACCTAGAAACAAAAGCAAATAGACATAACACTCAGTAATATTGTCATATACCTGTCCTCAATATGGATCAGCAAGCTGGGCCAGTCTTAGTCAATAGGACATCAGTTCGGTCAGCAACACATCAGGATTCATCATTAAAGTTCAGAAAAAGTAAAGTCTCTTCAAACAGTTCAGAAAAGAATAATCGGAAAGTGGGCTCACTACTTCTCACATCCTAATTGGTCAAAGAATCGCATGTTTACATCTAGTCCAATTAAACTAAACCCTCAAATCTACAATTTCTAGTACTACTTAGTTCACATGTCGATGATTGGTTCCTCTTCTCCCACTCCCGTCATTCGGCTCGTCAGGTATCAATATTGTTGCAGCTTATACTCCAGTCAGTGCATCCATTGTCTTCTCCTGGGAAGGTCAGCCTTACACACATTACATTAAACATTGTTTCCTAGCTAGTACATCATCTTCTAGCAAGCAGTTCTCATGAGAAAGAACTTCAGCTACAAGCACCTGGTCAGTACAAAGGAAAATCACAATTTAATTCTTTAAACAGCCATTTTATCAGTCGATTAAGAAACGCAGATTGACATGAGACCGTGCAACTAGGCCAAGACCTCGCTAAGTTAAGACCTACGATTAATAAAGCAAATACATAATTCATAACCCTGAATATGACATATAACTACATTAATCAAACATAAGATGAATAAGTCATTAATAATTACACTTCGTGAACAATGGTGGCCACTCTGATGGGCGCACCTTCAAATGAGTGCATTATTTTTCTCTATGTTATTTTATTTTCTAGGCGAATTCAACACTCAGAAAACATGAATAATCATTAATAAAACTCATTAATAACTCAGTCTTAACAGTCCCCACAGTGGTTTCACTGAGTGTGTGTTTGCACAACTGGTGAAACTGAGCTTGGTGTCCCAGGGCCTGGGATTACATCTTTTGGTTACAGCGTTGTACACACCTGGGTACTTGGAATGGTCTGGGGTGGTATTACCAATTTGGGTGGAATGTTGCCTTACGTAATGAGGGCCCTAGCCTACATTTTCGGCTGAAAAGAATGGGACATTTAATTAAGGCAAGACTGTGTTGTTAAATCTAGCAATAGAAATAGAAATGATACCCCTGACAAAACAGAAGTTTTAATGAGCAATTAATCCTGCAACAAGCTTCAATGTTTTACAAAGAGAAAATAGTGTGACAATAGCAGCAATTAGACATAATACTACAGGCTTCAGGTAATGAAAAAAACTTTAAACCAGGTTAGCTAAACCAGTTATATTAATAAATAATTACTCCTTTTCCAGAGAGCCCCCTGCCAGTGGCAAATTTACTGCCTCTGCAAAAGCAAACCTGATGTTTTGAACTATGCGTTGAGCGGAAATAATACATAAAAGATTAAAAATGAACGATACACTTGTAAATGTAAAATCATTACAAGCACACTGTATTTCATAAGATAGCCTGGATATGGTGTTCGCGCTAACCAAAATTTGGATTGAAGAGTTCCTGCCTCCATTGTATGCCTTTTTAAATGTTAACCACACGACGATTACATGTGAGTAAGTTTTTATGAGTCTGCCATGAACACTCCAAAAATTGACAGTCATAGCCATGTAGAAAAAGCAGGCTTCTTCTAGTTATTAACTTTATATACTGTTCCCAAGAAGCTTTCAAAAAGAATGAAAAGAGGGTGTGGTTGCCCAAGACAAGGGAGCACAGCATTTAGGCCCATATTTATACTCCCTGTGCGCCGGATTAGCGCCATTTTTTTTACGATAATCCAGCGCAAACTTAATATCATATTTATACTTTGACGATAGATCCGTCTAATGTCAAAATATCCTACTGTGCGCTATTTTCTGGATGCCTCCTTGAGTCAATGAGATGCAAGGTAGGCGTTCCCGTCCAAAAAATGACTTAAACACCCATGCAGCATATTTATCCACCCGGGCAAAATGGCACACGTCTGGTAGGCGGAGCCGGAAAATGGCGCAAATCCTGATTTGCGCCAAATTTTAATGCCTGGGTCAGGGCAGGTGTTTAAAAAGGGGCAAACACACCACTACTTAAGGAAAACTCACTTAAGCAACATCATTGCTCAAAAAGGAAGACATGGAGGTGCTACTCATGCAGCATCCTCGAAGACGCAGAGCACAGGAGCAACAGCAGCAGCTACCACCACACCAACATGGACCCCAAAGGAAACACAGAAGGCAGGGGAGGATATTCAGGACCAGGACAACCCTTCAGGGCCTCAGGGAACATGACATCATCCAGAGGTACAGACTAAACTGGAAAACCATGGAGCAGCTGCTGTGTCACATTGAGCCACAGTTGGCAGCAGACACCCTACATCATTCCACAGGAGACCAAGCTGCTAGCTGTCCCCCACATGTTGGCAAGTGGCTCTTTTCAAACCACTGGTGCCCTGGTTGCCGGGATCTCACAGTCCTCATTCTCTGCCTTCCTTCCCAAGGTACTTGATGCCATCATCTCCCTCACACTACGCCACATCAGCTTCACCAACACACAGCAGAAGCAGCAGGAGACCAAACAGGGGTTTTATCAAATTATTGGCTTCCTGCATGTGCTTGGTTCCATTGACTGCACACATGTCCGGATTGCGCCACCTGCTGCAACTGAGCACCTATACCACAACAGGAAGCACACACACTCCATCAATGTTCAGGCCATTGTGGATCACCGTGGATTGTTCACCAGCATCATGGCAAAGTATCCTGGGCGTGTACATGATTCATTCATCTTCCACCACAGCACCATCAATCGGCACTTCCAGGATGGACGATATGGCAATGGCCTACTTGTTGGTAAGTACAGAAACCTAGTAATTTACACACAGCACCTCAACCCTGGAGGACACCCAACACATACACCACTACATTGACACGTGGCCAGGAAGACATTGAGGTGTGACACTGGTAGTCATGTTTGATATCCTGACCCAATGGGATACACACCTATGGGCAAATGACAAAAGCAAATAACAATAGATGCCACTCTAGAGCCACACAGGACCAATTTAAAACCACACAGTGACAATGACATGGCCTTAACTGGTAGTACAACTTGGCAGAGGAACCATTCAACATCACATAAGGCAACAGTCAATCCCACACCCTTCCAAGCAATACGTCCTGTGTAAGAGATGTGTAATGTGTGTTGCTGCAGGTAAAACACCATGAGACAGATAGCATGATGACGCTGACTCTAATGAAGGTGACATGGAATTATTGAGGCAGTACCAACATCTCTCATCACTCCTGGGGTGACATTGCCAGCTAGCAATAAGGAAGTGGACTGTGCTATGAAAACGTGGATGTGACACTAATGCAAAGTGCACACTGCTACACATACGGATTGAAACAATTCCCCATATACATAACAGATGTACAGGGAGATGGACCTTCCTACACTAGAACCTTCACCCCCACAAACAAGTTAGCCAGCTTACCTGGAGAAAGTTCTGTAATGTTGGTGCACGTTTGCACATGAGCCAACTCGGTGAGGGAACCAAAATAGGTTTGCATATAACTTGTCACACATGGGATAATTGTGCATTGTCAATTGTGAACACTTCAGTGCTGCCAACATGTGGAAATGTGTTGTGCATTGTCACCTAGCCAAATCAAAGGGCCTCACTATTGCATTTCACCTGCATTACAAATGTCAAATTGGATGGGATGGTCAGGCCATGTAGTGCAACCATGTTACCACCACAGTGAAATCTATTGTGTGTGTGGAAGTATCATGTCACCTCCAGTGAAAGCACACCAATGCTTCTTTCTCATTACATAACGCATGGGAGATACACACTGAACAGCAAGTTTCTAAATATACCACAGATATAATGTCAATCAGCCAAACACCAGTTTTGCTAGTCAAACAACCCAATGCAGAAAGAACATCACAGAAGCCTAGGATCCTACACAATACCACAAACACAGATGAGTCACAGACGACACAAGATAACAACTGCCATGCAAAGTGACAATCACGGTGCAATCAACAACAAAATACTTACCCTCATTTTCTCTTTCAGCTGATCAGGGCTAGGGGATCCAGCCATGGATCATGACCCCAATTGCCAGCCCAAGCACAGCAGCAGAGCGTGCCTATAATGAGGCACATCGCAGGACACGCACCATAGTTGAGCGGACTTTTGGCATCTTGAAGTCCAGATTCAGGTGCCTGCACATCAAAGGAGGCAGCCTCCTATATTCCCCTGAAATGGTCTGCAAGATCATTTTGACCTGTGCCATCCTGCCCAACATTTGTGTGAGGAGGAGCATTCCCCTCTATGAACCGGATCAACAAATGCCTGAAGAGGAGATGAGGAGGATGCTGTCTGGGAAAATGAGGGGGAACATCCAAACACAGCTGCAGGATTGCGTTGCAGACAACCGATCGTACAAAACTTCTTCACCACTTTGTTATCATATGTAATTAAACACCTCACTTCATCACTCAATAATGCTCTGGGTAATTATTTATGCATCACATGATCTCTAGGAATCATAATCAGAGTTTTGCCTCATGGAGCATTGCAGAAATACAAATTTGCATGCTGCAAAAGCCACATCACATTTGATGGGTATGAATGTACAGCAAACATCACACACAGTGTTAATGACATGTATCCTGTTTATTTCACATTTGAAGGGCAATATCAGAGGACCACAGCTATGAGACACATCCATGTTGCCAACATGGTCCATTGCAGCATTTGACACCGAACTAAGACACCTAAGGTAAAAAAAGGTAAAAAAAAGTGCATCATACATGAGGCAGTGGATATGCAATTGCATTGGTAACAGGAATGTATGACCAGACCCTTGACAGAAGTAAGTGTGACATCAGCTATCTCTGCAAGGAGCATGTGTGACAAGAAGTGCATCAAACCTGAAAATCGATAGCACAAGTGCCCCAGCTATGACAAGCATTGCTCACAAGACATGCCCTCCGCAGTCCATCCCAGGTAAAAAGTCCTGCCACTGCCATGTTTTAGGTCTCTCCCCACCCTTCTCTAGGGGGTCCTGTAAATGGACTATCTGTACCCTGAGAATCGAATCTTCATCTACACTCACCCAGACTCCCATTCTGACTCCTGTCTGCTTCCCTCTTCAGTATGGCATGCCATAGTCATAGTTCATCAGTATGCATGGACTTCAGGTCCGATAATGCACTGCCTGGTAGTCGGTAAGACCTGTAATCAGCTGTCCATTGTTTCCCATGTGAAAGGTCCAGTTGGCCCTTTGAGCTTGATTCTCAACTCCAGGACTTGTGAGAGACTGAAGCTGCACACACCTGTGAGCACCTCCATGCAGACCAGCCATTTGAACCTGCCCTGCCCTTGCTGCTGCCTGGAACTGCTTAGAAGCCGGCATTTTCTGAATCTCCTTGTTGTGCGTTGGCGTACAAATCACTTGTGTACCAGAGCCCTTGGGGGATTGTGTAACAGTGCAGACCACAGCAGAAACTGTTCTTTGTTCCCTCAGTGTTGTTCCTGCTTGTCCCAGTCAGAGTCTGCTCACTGTGTATTTGCCTTGTTCATGTTTATTCCTGACAGAGCCTCCATCCTGTTAGCCAGACTGGTTCCAGTCTTTGTGTTAAACAAAGAGGTTCCCTTTGGCTACATTTGTCTCATTGTTCCTTTCCAGGCCCTCTGTTTCCTCCTGGGGTATTGTGTCTGGTAGGTCTATGATGAATCCTCAAATATATAGTATAATTTAATCAGTTTACTTATCGTATTTTGTTCTGGGACATGTATTCAACTGGCCTAATCCAGCCCCCATCCCTTGTCTGGTTTTGCATGTATTCATTAGTGCCAAACAGTGACAGTGTGCAATGGCTGTACGCATGGATTTGGTACTGTGCCTCCAGCACAACAAACAAGGGTTGCTAATGTGTATGTAAGGACAAAACATGTTTGTGTCCTGATGGTCCAGACACAGATTCACTTCTGCCGCCACCTTTTGATGGGGCTTGGTGGTGACTAGCTGTGAGATTAATCAGCATAGAGGCACTTATGTTCCCTGTTGCAGTGGGAATTTTAGAGCCCACCTTGTGTACAAATGTTGTGTTGAAACCTGCCTGTTTCCTGTTATTGATCCATAACGTATTTGAGCACACAAAGGTTGCTCTGTCGTCAGCCTTCTAAACGTTCTGCTGTGCCATAGCTGGACTATGCCCATGTGTGCCGTTAGTTGATCTTTGACTTTTGGTCAAATCTGCTTTGAAGGATACTCTGTTAATTCAAGGGTTGGCTCCACAGACTCATGACTAGACCTGCACGTAACTGTGACAACATGGAGGCCAATACTGACACAGGGTACACATGGCCACACACTCTAACTGCACACTTTTGTGCAATGACCCACTGGAAATGTGTGAACACATGCAGCATGGTCTGCTGGTCCTCCACAGCCACAGGAGATACATAGGTCATTTACATGACTCAAACTGTGGTGTACATAACAAGTTTAGGATTGGATTTGAGACTCTGTGTAACACTGTACCTACCTAGCATGTTAAAATGCCGGACTCATGGGTAGTATACACACCAGTGACCATGAAGTGGTATCCAACATTTCATTACATGTGAGGGGTAACATATCTGCCATAGCCATTATCAACCATCCTCGATCTTTCCTGTGTATAGTTAATCATGGGAAATGTTTTGTCCCGAATGTCAAGCAAGTACACACAGCATAAGATGCAACAGATATTATGAACACATATCATGACTGATGTATCTCAATGAATGGCATCTGATGGTTATACCCATTTATAACACATTCATACATGAACATTACGCCAAATTTATTTCATACCGTTCGCACAGAGGCACAACAATGACTCAATCCTAGTTGGCAGGGCTCCTTACCTGTAGTGGGCTGACTAAACCCATGTACAGCTGTCCAACGCTTTGTGGTTGTCCTTGATGTTTGAAAGTATGTGTTGCATGTCCATCCCCCCTTGTGGCACAGGGTTAGTGGTAGAAAATATGTGTAGCTAGGTGTGATGGTCACAGTGTAGGTGACAGACATGTAATTCAAGCATTCATGTGTTCCAAACTACAATGCCCCCTTATGATTACCAACTCCATACCGTCCTGCCAGTTCCATATACAAATCACAGGTCATGTGTACCTTGAATTTGATCCAGAAGATAGTGATTAGTCGGCCTGGCACATTTTGAGTACTTGCAGCATTTATTATGTGACTAATAGCAGTACAAATATGTACAGATCATTTAATTAAGTACACACTTGTTGTGCATTTCTGTGCTGTTAGATAGTTGATGGGTAGGCTGCGTTGGCATGTCATTCCACAGGGACATTCTATCATCTATACTGTGATTTGGACTGCATGTGCTATTTTTGATGAAGTGTTAGAATATCATCTGTACATGTATCACACAATGATGTCACTAATGTTTGCCTGTCTCTATTTTTACAGCTGCCAACATGAATGCCCAGGAGATACAGGAATTTCAGAGGCGGGCAGTGCGGTACTGCCACATACTCGATGTGGTGGCTGGGTTCCGCAATATGGCAAGAAGATATCATCATGAGAGAGCCACAGGGGCATGGAGGGCATTTAGCCAAGGGGGGCCAGCATTGCCCACAACTGCCACCACCACCACAGCTCAGACCACAGTGGCCCCAGGGATGACAGCCACTCCAGCAGGTCCCTCGACCTCGTCAGCCCAGGGCCCACATGCAGCACCTTCTGTACCTCCCCCTCCAACCACGGCACCAGCACCAGCTTCAACATGTGCTACCCAGACGACCCCAGCTGCAGTATTGAACATGACCGAATTCAGGACACTACAACGTGACATGCAACGTATGTTGCCACGGATGGACAGGCTGCAGCAGGAGGTGGCCCGCAATAGCAGTAGACTGCGGGGGATTAAGAAAATCCTGAGGAGGGCCAATTTGTGAGTTTAGTTAGGATAAGTGGGTTGGGGTGGGGGTGTTATATTATTACATGTTTGTTTGTGGGTGGGGGACGATGTTGGGGTTTATGTGTATAAAAAAAAAAAACTAAAATAAAAATACAAAAAAATATATATTTGTTTAGGATAAGTTAGTATGTGTTTAGGTTAGTATATGTTGTCTTTCACGTGTCCCATCATATAATGGGGGTGGGGGTGTTGATGTTTAGAGTGTTTAGTTACATGTGGTAAGTAAGTTTAGCTTATGGTAGTTAGGGCCAGTTGTGGGTAATGTATAGTTAGGATAGGTTAGGTTAGATTAGGTGTTTCCCATAGTTTAAGTTTCCTTTCATACTGATATAATAAAGTTTTATGTACTCCTTTACAGTATGTGTCATATGTTGGGGATCAGGGCCTTTGCATGAGTGTACAGTGTCAATTTTGTATTTGCATTTGTGTTCCATCCTGCATCCAAATCCCATTCTTGACATGGTCATTCTCACTTCCAAATGAGCTGTCACATTGGCAGCTACAACAAAGCTACTTCTCTATTCATCGGCCATCCATTGCATCCACCACTCAAGGTAACTATAGTTCCCAATGTGTTGTAAAGGTTGGTGTGATTTTAAATCTGTCATCGTTTGAGTCCTGTGTTGGAATCTTGGGCACTGTGGGACGTCTGCCTGCAGCCTGATGTTCATGTGAACCCTGATAAGCTGAGTGGATTCATAATCTTATGAAGGTCAGTATACATAAATCACACCTATGATTTCTTACATTGTACTCCCAGGTTACATAATTGTCCATACACTAGTACACATCCATTCCTGCTGTATGGTGTGTGTGTGTGATTAAAGTTTAGAGCCAGATGTCACGTACATGATTATCTTGAAGGGAATGTGGGCCACATTGAGTTTCATCTTGTACATACTTTGGACCTGACACATTCAGTTTCACACAGCATTTTACTGTTGTAATCTTTTAACCTCAGATTTAAGCCTAAGGAGGCACAAATGATGATAAAATCAAGACCCTTGTGCATAGTTATCAGCCAACATTCTTTCTACACTGTTCTATTGACATTCTGTGGCCATTGACATGTTACATGCATCACAAATCTCCTACACAGTTGATGTGTCACATTACACAGATACAAACTGGTTGTGTAAGTGCTATTTATTTTAAAGTGCTGTAGTGCAATATTTACAAAGTCAAGTCCATTAGTGTGACGCCTTCTATTGTGACGCAACACAAGGGCAATGGTGAGGGACATGTCATTGGACATGCTGTGGTGAAGTGTCATTCAGTGCAGAGGAACATGAATTGCCAATGAGGTAGTGACAGACAATTGCGGTGCATAGTGGTAAGGTACACAGTGTGCTAGAGAACAGTGCATGTTACCAACTGTAGCAAGATTGGCATGTTAACAAGCACAGGACATAGGAAATCAGTGCCCATGTGGCATGGACTGGTGCTACCGGGTACTCCTACCGGTGAAGGTGATCTGTTCCATGTCTTCATCCTCTGATGTGTGTGTTATCTCCTCTGCCCTTGGTGGTGGTGGGTTTGGAGGGGCAGCAAACACTTCAGTGTTTGAAGAAGTGGACTCAAAGTTCCCAGTAGCTGCCATCTGTGGGGCTATTAAGGGCATTACTGCAGCAACGAGGAGCTGCTGGTTCTTGAGTATAGCAGCTACATCGTTGTGGTAGGCAGCCTGGTCGGCCCTGAGGGGGTCATGATTGCAGTTGTGCCCTCAATTAAATGTTTGGGATGCCAGGTGTAGTGCAACTCCCTAACTGCTGTGGTGAAATCCCTCACACACTGTTGTAGTCCTTGCAGTTGGGATTGTTGTACTTGCATGGCTGCTGACTGTTCTGCAGATGACATCATGCACATGCGCATCCCCTCAAGGCTGGCTGCCATATTTTGCATCCACACCCACACCTCCTTGGCCAGCTCCAGCTTTACTCCCTCTACTGTCGTCTCAAAGGTGGTACCAGTGTCATCAGAGTCCTCAGCTGGGTTGGAGCTGGCAAGTCGTACTATTGGGGTGGTGGGTGGGTCTTCTGTGATGGCTGCTACATCTGTGCTCTTCCTTGCAACTGAAGGTGGGGTCTGGAGGGTTCCAAGAACATCTTGGAGGGTTTGCTGGCTAATGGTTGTCAGCTCGTCATCCATGTCATCAGGAAAGTCCAGGACAACCATCGTCCTCTGCAATGAGATATTGTACAATTAGTGTGTCTGTATTGAGGCAGTTATAATGTGACGTCACTGACTTCCTATTAGTTGGACATTGTAATCTTGGTTCCTGTCATTAATATTAGCATTCTCACAGGCTTATGCCTCACCTGCATGTCACATGTAGTGTGAGCAGTTTGGAGAATTGTCTGTGTCACATCCACTAGGTGTAGGTTCTGTCCAAATTGTGTTTTGCCACCTTCTTGTCCTACTCAACCCTCCCTCTACTTCCATTAGCATGGTGAGGCCTTGCAATGGCTGTGGATGTTCTGATGCCACTTGCACCACACTTAACAATATGGGACTGACCCAGTCTCTGATATTTCACATACACCTATACGTTGCTGAGACCAAGCACATTCTATGTATAGCCATGGCATGGCACGATACAGGTGTCAGCATTGGTAGTGTGTCATGTTGATGTTTGCCAATGTGTGCTACATTGCATTGCACTGATGGGCCTGACAGTGTTCCATTTCCTCTTATGACTGTGCGGTGTGTTTCACTAGCTTGACACATATGTCCTCCCCCTCAATGCTGTTGTCTTAGCAGTATGACAGTTGAGATATTGCAAGGTGGCACTGCAGCTATTGTAACACAGGCACAGGGTGGACCCTGGAATGGGCAGCATGGGTATGACATTACTGCTGTGTACTTCATAATGTAATATAACAATATATTATGTTTATTGCGCCTATTGACATGAGCGTTTGACAGGATTTACACTTTTTAGGAATTACAGGGGATTGATAACGTCGTCATCCTGAACCCTCTACTTTGGGAGTGTTTGATCCTTGGGCACCTAACTTCCATTTGTTACTTGACAAGCACACATATCACAGGTGGTAGTGGCAACTGTTGTCAATGGTAAATACCACTTGCAGATATGGCCTGAGACTGGAAATTGAGCCCTAGTTCATGTTGTGACAATACCAGCTGTCCTGTGACAGCAGCACAGTTTTACATTCTACCCTACCCTCCTGGACTGGCTTTGCCTTTCCAACAGCCTTGGCATGGCAGAGTACCACCATGCAAAGGTTGTGGTGTAGTGTTGTGCTGTGCCCCTGGTTTCCCCCGCACAGTCCATGCACCCATCCCGTGCCCCTTTGGCCTTTTCACTGCCTGATTTCCATGGCTGACATGCATCGTGTAGTAGGTATGTACCTCCCCCTGCTTGCAGTTAATATTTAGGCATTTTTGTCCCCCATGCAACTTACCCTACATCTGTGTTGTTTCCTGGTAGTCTGCGCTGTCCTGTCCTTCAATTCCTGTGACAATCTCCTCTGTTATGACGGCTGCCACCATCTCCTCCATCTGGTCCAGGGCCTCCTGCGGTGCTGCACTCCCACCTCCAGTCTGCAGTGCTGCCTTCCTGTTCCTTGCCATTTTTTCCTTGGTCCTGCGCTTGCAGTCATGCCAGCGTTTCTTGCACTCCATGACTGTTCTACGAACCTGTGTCACACTGTTGATCTTGTCGACAATTTGTTGCCAAATTGCCTCTCTCCTCCCAATTGGCAATTCTGAGGTGACAAAAAGTTGATGCTGGTGTTCCGTCACCTCTCTGACCAGTATTTCCTATCCTCTGCACTGAAACAACACTTCCTTTTCTTCTTCTCCCTCTCCTGGGTCTTGTCTGTGTCCTCCTGGCTGGTTCCTGGCCGATTGGGGTCTTCCTGGGGTCTCTCCTGACTTCTGGGATAAATTTTGGGGCTCCTTAGCACTGTTTGCTGCATTTGCGCCGCTTTTTGATGCTATAGCGGGAAAAAATGGCACGTATCCGGTTTGTGACGTCATAAACCGGATTAGAGTAATTTTCTCCGCATTAATGTCATTTTGCTTTACGATGTGGCGCAATGGTTAGAGTAAAACAAAAATGACTCTAACCCGTGCTTTGCGCCACGCTGTGTCAAAGTATAAATTTGACACCCGGGTGGCGCAAAGAAATGGTGTTAGCCGGCGGAAAAGTTTTTGCCGCAAAACTGCATTCACACAGTTTTGCGTCAAAAAGTATAAATATGGCCCTTATTGTTTTCAGGTGTCGGTTTGGGGCAGGCCAGTGTATTTTGGTTCCCAGAGTCTTTCAATTACATCAATTGTATTTTTCAGGTCTTCGTCCCCAGTGAGACAGCAAGAAATTCAATTAGCCACCAATAAACATTTGTATAACTGCAAGCCTCATGTTATCCACTAAAGGCACCAAGAATTATCTGTTCTCTTGCTGTGTTTCAAAACATCTACTGCAGCACCTAAAATCGTTATCTTGTAGTTTGACGGCTTTACACAAAACATTATAAACAGACAAGTAGCAGAATAGGCTGCTGACAATGAAACTACCTTAGCTCAGAGCATTCCCGGTTTCTTCATTCTGTAAATCAGAAATTTTTTATTAAAAGTAGTTTTCAGTAACCTTTTTTTCCCCTGGGGGAAGGACAGGAGACATTGACATGGAGCTAACGGGAGAACTCCTGGGGATATTAAACAGACATGGAAGAATTATGGCACTTGGCATGTGTGAGGTGTTTGTCCTTATTTGGTCTTTTATTGTTCATTTATAAGGGGGCGCATTAGAGGTTCCATGGACCTTTTGACTAGGCTTAGAATGATTCCGCCATAAGTCTCAGATTTCAATTACAAATACATCCCCATAATCAATAAACAGGATCAAATACAGAAATCAGAAATCTTCACACACCATGACCCATTTGATCACAAATAACCACATATTTATGTAAAAGTTAGACTGTTTATTTCCCTTGACTAATAATGCTAATGTCACGTAAATTACTCTCAAAACCATGTGGTATACATATAAGAATAACACCAGTTGACCAAACCTTCTAAAGAATCTCAATTTAGCTAACGCATTGATCACTAAGCATTTGAGAGTAACAGTGAAAATCAGTAAAAAGAATAACTGTGCAACAGAGATAGCATACATCTAGGTTCAACAAATAAGCAACATCAACTCTGTTATATATTTTAGTAGCATTTCTGGGTCTCCCTATCTAACCTTCAGATTAGAATAGCATGTTTGGGCTTCATGCAAAACAATTTAGTCAAAGCTGATTTGGAAATCATCTAGCTATGGCTCTATCAAAATAGCAGTTGGTACCTAGAAAAAAAGGACATGATCTACAACAATAACAATAGCATTTATTATACCTCTCCTCTTATGGATCAGCAAGCTGCGATTATCTACACCAGTTGGACATCAGTTCGGTCAGCATCAGAAACGGGCAGTGAAAGGAAATGGTTCAGAATTGGGGACTCTAAGCTATCCGAACCATTTAAAAAGCAACATTTAAGGGATCAGCATTGAAGTTGAGCAATAAAGTTAAAGATAGAAATAAATCATCAGGATCGGTTCAGCTCCTAAAACAGAATAGAATGATCCTCAACTGAGGAAACCAAAGTAGGAAAAGTGCACTCGCTCTCTGTGCAGTCGGGCTAAGTTACAATCATCTAATGCCATTGGTTAGGAAATCATATGTTTACCATCAGTCCAATAAGGATTCAACCCCAAATCTAAGGTATAGCTAAACTGTCTTTCACATGCCTATGATTGGCTCCACTTCTCTTGTTCCCGTCGTCAGGCTTGTCAGGTAACCTTTTTGTATACATCCATACTCCAGTCAGTGCATCCATTGTTAGATCCTGGAACATCGCTGTCTCACACATCACACTAAACAATATAACAATTTCTACTTCAAGACATTCTAGCAGGCAGTTCTCATGAGAAAGTGAAAAACATCTGCTAACGTTTGGTCAACATGGTGTGAACAATACATGTATTAATTTTGCCGGACATGCATTCCCACAATTTTATTAAACAGTGCAGTTTAACATGAGGCTGTGCAGACTAGGCCCAAACCTCACTAATTTGAGGCCTATAATTAATAAAGCAAATAAAGAAGGCAAAATCCTTAACATGACATACTACCACAGTAATCAAAACGGAGGCTCTTCAATTAATATTATTCATTTAATAAAGACACTTCGTGATTAATGGTGGCCACTCAAGTGGGCACAGTTCATATCACACATGATTTTCTGTATTATTCGAATTCTATGCAAACCCTTAATCTGAAATACATATAAATTATTAGTAATAAATACAGCGTTCACAATCCCTCCTCTGATGACTAAATGTGTCATCACACTTTATCATTCCATATAACTTTTTGTTCAACTAAAATTTGTTCTCCCTGTAATTTGTATTTATTCTTTCCCTTTTTGAATTTTCATTAAATAATCTTTCCAATTTAATTTCTTCCCTTCTCTGATCATTTTTCAATTTCTTCATCTTAATTACATGATACAATTTAAATATTCCCAATGCTCCAATTATACAAATCACAATAATTACCATCATCTGTATTATTTTCAATAGTATCCCTTTCCCTAGGTAGCCAAACCAATTTCCCACAGAAGCAAAACCTTTGCCAACATTTTCCCAAACTCCAGGTTCTTTCAGCCCTGCAAAATCAGCGCTATCATTAGTCAAACTGTTAATAAGGCATCTAATTTCTTTGCTATTGTTAGGTATATATGAGCAACAATGTTGCGAGTTCAGCATTTTACAAACTCCACCCTCCTTTTCAAAGCATGGGATGCAAGGCCTCAAACTGGTCAGCCGGTGTGTGTGCTGAAAAATACAAATAGGTTATTTAGTATATACTGATGCAATCAATCTGCCCAAATATGAAGTATGTCCAGTCCACCTCAATTAGAGTCTTAACTAGGACCTGTAGGGTGGGCAGGATGTCTGAGTGTTTTGGTGAATAGCCTCTGTTGGAAATAGCCCTTCTGCAAGGTCATACTCAGACTTTTTAACTACGTCCTCCTCGTTTTCTGACCCAATTTTTGCTGGCTTTAGGACTGCACTTTTCACTGTTAATATTGGCTTCTCCATGATTGCCATATTTGATTTACCGGTAAGTCCCTCATAAAGTGCACTATGTGTGCACAGGACCTGTAAATAAAATGGTACCTGTTGGGCCTACAGCACTGATGGTGTCATCTACTACCATAGCCTTCCAAACATGTTTCAGTCTCAGTTTAACTGCCATTTCGACCTGGCAAGTGTAACCAATCACCAGGCCCTAACCTCCCTTTATTACATATGAGTCACTCCTAAGGTTGGCCCTATGTGCCCACAGGGCAAGGTGCTGTGTATTTAAAAAGTAGGACAGTTTTACATGTCCTGGTAGCGATAAACAGCCTATTTCATTTTCAATACTGTGAGGGCTGCTCCTCTCATAGATTAGCATTGGAAATTCCCTTTTATACTTTCAGTTGGCGATTTCTGATTTGAAAGGAGTGACATTGTCATCTATGATAGTTTTCGAATGGTAATGAGAAATTCTGCTTATTGGTAAAGTTGGATTTAACATTACTATTCTAGAAATGCCACTTTTAGAATGTAGGCATTTCTCTGCTCTCTGTGTCTTATAGGCTGTTTCCAATTCCACGTCTGATCTTGACAGCTCCCCTTGTGCAGTCCATCCAGACAGCCATAAACACAGGACACTCGGCTGCATCTACACTCATCTGCATACTGATAGATCTTTCTGAGTAGGAAGGGTGGAGGGGCTGCCACTTACAATTCAAAGGATAGTAGCCGACACCACACAAAGGACTGAGAACCCCCTACAGATCACCTAGCAGACAGGACTGGGCTAAAAGGGGAACTGTGTACTTCAAAACCACTTTTGAAGATACCCCTACATCAAAGTCTTTTGGGGTATTTGGGTATAAATACTGGGCCTCTGACACCATATACTCATAACACTTCTGGACTGAGGACATTCAACTAGGAAGAAGGACTGCAGGCTGTCAGGGGCATCAGCCACTTTGCTATTTGCACTGCTGTGTTGGCCTGATGCCTGCTAATTCTTGCCTGGGAGTAAGAGGACTAGATCTAACTCTTTATAGCGTGCAATCTAAAGTTTCTCCAAGGGCCTGACTGAGCTTGCCTCGAGTTTCTGAGGATTCAGGTATCAAAGACTTAACCTGCATCTTGCGACCTGCACCTGGGCTCCTCTGCTGTGGATTCTGCTCTGCCAAGTAGTGCCAAATCCATTCCTGGGCCCTTGCAGGTGAATGTGGTGCTGCAGTACAAGAATTGATGCAACAGCACTAGTGTGTCACTTTGAACTGACACATCCCGCTGCAGAAACTCTGCTTTGCTGCTGCCTGCACCAAAGTCGCAGACACTGCACGCTGGCTGCAGGACGCAATGACCCCAACTTACAACACAGCCCCAGCTTGGCTGATGCATTGGAAGCAGTACTCATCACTTTTGTACATGTACGCATCAACGATGTTGCCTGATCAGGAAACAACCCATTGCCTGCAAGCAGGGCACATCCTTTCCTCTAGATCAACGTATCATCACCGAGCATCGATGCAACAAAGGTACTGTTAGTGGTTCTGTGTGACTCATGTACTGATGCCTGTACCCAGCCCGCGCTCCATTGCGGCCAGACTGCAATTTTGGATTTGCCCCAGTCCAGCACGACCAGATGGCACTGGTTGGAGCTATTGTCTTCTAAGCACTGCATTTTGACTTAATCTTTCAAAATTCATAACTTTGCTTGGGTATTTTGGATTTTTGTTGTTTTGGTCTTGTTTGACTCAGATCAATATTCATTGTTTTTCTAAAATGGTGTGGAGTCCTTTTGGAGTGTTTTCACTGTGTTACTGTGGGTGTGTACAAAGACTTTACACATTGCCTCTTTAGTTTAGGATGACTGCTCAGTGCCAAGCTACGAGAGGGTCAGCATAGGTAAACTTTCAGGCTCTCATTACGACTTTGGCAGTCTTTTATGAAGACCGCCAAAGCCGCAGCCGCCAGATGACCGCCAGTGCTGGCGGTCTTTAGACCGCCATATTACCAGTGCTGAGAGATTTCCATCAGAAATCAGGCAGAAATCTGTCGGCAGTCATGCTGGCAGTCAGCGCTGAAGAGGCAGTCCCACCACCGGCATGGCCATGACAAAAGGACGCTGCACGCCATATTACGACCGTGGCGTTGTCCTGATGGCGGGGCACTGCCAGCGGTGGAAGCACCAGAACCTGACCTCCTCTTCCCACAGGGGAGGGTGTAGGGGGTGTTGAGTGAGTGTGTGTCTGCGTGTGTGTTTGAATGGGGGGTGTTGAATGCGTGCATGTGTGAGTGTGTGTTTGAATGTATGAATGCAGGGCTGAGTGTGAGTGCGTGTCTGAACATATGAATGTGTGGGGTGCGTGTATGCGTTGTGGAGGGGGGTGTATGCATGCGTACAGCAGTGTATGTGTGAGTGTGAATGGCTGTGTATGTCGAGTTTGCGTGAGTGTATGGGGGTGTTTCTGTGCATGTGGGAATGTGTGGGTGCATGTGTGGAGGTATGTTGATGTGTATGCAAGTGTGTCCTGGCTACAGGAATCATTATTCCTGTCGCCAGGATGCGAGACCGCCAGCATTTTGCTGGCAGTGCGGCTACCAGGAAAATGTTTGCAATCTTCCACCTCATAATACCGCTGGCGGTATTGCGGGGTCCGCCGTGTGAGAGATGCTCGCCTCCAGCATGGCGGACCACGGAAAAGCAGAAGGACGGCCGGGGATTCGGCAGTTTGGCTTCGGCCTCGTAATATGGCGGTCTTCACCGCCGCGGTCTCCGCCCTGACTGTCTTCAGACTGCCAGGGTCATAATGAGGGCCATAGTGTGTATCTTACTTGCTCTGACTAGGATTGTGGTCCCTACTTGGGCAGAGTGCAATCCTCTGCAGGTACCACTGACAAGCCATCATGAGAAATCATGGGATTGCAAGGACTTCCAATTATTCTCCTATATGAAGGTCTTTTCTAAGAAAAGTAATTTTCATTATTTTCTCCCACGGGTGAGGTAGACATAAGGGGGCATGTTTCTCAAGGGCTTGTTTTGGCCTTGCATTGCATAGTGTGAGGCAAATGCAACGTAAGCAATATGTCAAATTTATCAAGCAACGCAAGGGCTCAAATGCATTGTTTTCAGGCAATTGGGTGGTACAACTGTTGTACTGAATCTGGGTGCATCAACAATGAATAAAATAAATGAATGGAATTAGGTGTTTCCATGTAAGTTTCAGCACAAATGTAATGCAGTGGTATTTATCATCATATCATTGCATTATGCATTGTGACATGGTGTAGGAAAGTACCATCTTGCCTGGCATGTTACCCCCATTTTTCACTGTATATATGTTGTTTTAGTTGTATGTGTCACTGGGACCCTGTCACCCAGGGCCCCAGTGCTCATAAGTGTGCCTGAATGTGTTTCCTGTGTAGTGACTAACTGTCTCACTGAGGCTCTGCTAATCAGAACCTCAGTGGTTATGCTCTCTCATTTCTTTCAAATTGTCACTAACAGGCTAGTGACCAATTTTACCAATTTACATTGGCTTACTGGACCACCCTTATAATTCCCTAGTATATGGTACCCAGGGTATTGGGGTTCCAGGAGATCCCTATGGGCTGCAGCATTTCTTTTGCCACCCATAGGGAGCTCTGACAATTCTTACACAGGCCTGCCACTGCAGCCTGAGTGAAATAACGTCCACGTTATTTCACAGCCATTTTACACTGCACTTAAGTAACTTATAAGTCACCTATATGTCTAACCTTTACCTGGTAAAGGTTAGGTGCAAAGTTACTTAGTGTGAGGGCACCCTGGCACTAGCCAAGGTGCCCCCACATTGTTCAGGGCCAATTCCCCGGACTTTGTGAGTGCGGGGACACCATTACACGCGTGCACTACATATAGGTCACTACCTATATGTAGCTTCACAATGGTAACTCCGAATATGGCCATGTAACATGTCTATGATCATGGAATTGCCCCCTCTATGCCATCCTGGCATAGTTGGCACAATCCCATGATCCCAGTGGTCTGTAGCACAGACCCTGGTACTGCCAAACTGCCTTTCCTGGGGTTTCACTGCAGCTGCTGCCAACCCCTCAGACAGGCATCTGCCCTCCTGGGGTCCAGCCAGGCCTGGCCCAGGATGGCAGAACAAAGAACTTCCTCTGAGAGAGGGTGTTACACCCTCTCCCTTTGGAAAATGGTGTAAAGGCAGGGGAGGAGTAGCCTCCCCCAGCCTCTGAAATGCTTTCTTGGGCACAGATGTGCCCAATTCTGCATAAGCCAGTCTACACCGGTTCAGGGGACCCCTTAGCCCTGCTCTGGCGCGAAACTGGACAAAGGAAAGGGGAGTGACCACTCCCCTGACCTGTACCTCCCCTGGGAGGTGCCCAGAGCTCCTCCAGTGTGCTCCAGACCTCTGCCATCTTGGAAACAGAGGTGCTGCTGGCACACTGGACTGCTCTGAGTGGCCAGTGCCACCAGGTGATGTCAGAGACTCCTTCTGATAGGCTCCTTCAGGTGTTGCTAGCCTATCCTCTCTCCTAGGTAGCCAAACCCTCTTTTCTGGCTATTTAGGGTCTCTGTCTCTGGGGAAACTTTAGATAACGAATGCAAGAGCTCATCCGAGTTCCTCTGCATCTCTCTCTTCACCTTCTGCCAAGGAATCGACTGCTGACCGCGCTGGAAGCCTGCAAAACTGCAACATAGTAGCAAAGACGACTACTGCAACTCTGTAACGCTGATCCTGCCGCCTTCTCGACTGTTTTCCTGGTGGTGCATGCTGTGGGGGTAGTCTGCATCCTCTCTGCACTAGAAGCTCCGAAGAAATCTCCCGTGGGTCGACGGAATCTTCCCCCTGCAACCGCAGGCACCAAAAAGCTGCATTACCGGTCCCTTGGGTCTCCTCTCAGCACAACCAGCGAGGTCCCTCGAATCCAGCAACTGTGTCCAAGTGACCCCCACAGTCCAGTGACTCTTCAGTCCAAGTTTGGTGGAGGTAAGTCCTTGCCTCCCCACACCAGACTGCATTGCTGGGAACCGTGACTTTTGCAGCTACTCCGGCCCCTGTGCACTTCCGGCGGAAATCCTTTGTGCACAGCCAAGCCTGGGTCCACGGCACTCTAACCTGCATTGCACGACTTTCTAAGTTGGTCTCCGGCGACGTGGGACTCCTTTGTGTAACTTCGGGTGAGCACTGTTTCACGCATCCTCGTAGTGCCTGTTTCTGGCACTTCTCCGGGTGCTACCTGCTGCTCAGAGGGCTCCTTGTCTTCCTCGACGTCCCCTCTGTCTCCTGGCGCAATTTGCGACATCCTGGTCCCTCCTGGGCTACAGCAGCATCCAAAAACGCTAACCACACAATTTGCAGCTAGCAAGGCTTGTTGGCATTCTTTCGGCGGGAAAACACTTCTGCACGGCTCTCCACGGCGTGAGGGATCCGTCCTCCAAAGAGGAAGTCTCTAGCCCTTGTCGTTCTTGCAGAAACCTAAGCTTCTACAGTCCAGTAGCAGCTTCTTTGCACCCGCAGCTGGCATTTCCTGGGCATCTGCCCATCTCTGACTTGCTTGTGACTTTTGGACTTGGTCCCCTTGTTCCACAGGTATCCTCGACTGGAAATCCATCATTGTTGCATTGCTGGTTTGTGTCTTTCCTGCAGTATTCCCCTATCTCGACTTCTTTGTCCTTTGGGGAACTTTAGTGCACTTTGCACTCACTTTTCAGGGTCTTGGGGTGGGCTATTTTTCTAACCCTCACTATTTTCTAATAGTCCCAGCGACCCTCTACAAGGTCACATAGGTTTGGGGTCCATTCGTGGTTCGCATTCCACTTTTGGAGTATATGGTTTGTGTTGCCCCTATCCCTATGTGTTCCCATTGCATCCTATTGTAACTATACATTGTTTGCACTGTTTTCTAAGACTATACTGCATATTTTTGGTATTGTGTATATATATCTTGTGTATATTTCCTATCCTCTCACTGAGGGTACACTCTGAGATACTTTGGCATATTGTCATAAAAATAAAGTACCTTTATTTTTAGTATAACTGTGTATTGTGTTTTCTTATGATATTGTGCATATGACACTAAGTGGTACTGTAGGAGCTTCACTTGTCTCCTAGTTCAGCCTAAGCTGCTCTGCTAAGCTACCATTATCTATCAGCCTATGCTGCTAGACACCCTATACACTAATAAGGGATAACTGGGCCTGGTGCAAGGTGCAAGTACCCCTTGGTACTCACTACAAGCCAGTCCAGCCTCCTACACATGGTTTAACACAACAATAGAAATGCGTCAGATTGCTGCACATCACCAACGCAGGAGTAGTAAATTATTCAGAGGCTGTATTATAAAAATCTCATTATTACAGTACACTTTGGCAAGCTCAACTACACCATTGAGGTCATCATATTTCATTTGGGAGTAAGTAAGAGACTATCAGGTAAGCAGCGAAAGAGGAAGGAACATGTTTTCTGACACCGCATATCCTTCATTGATCTTAGGGAGGAGGACGTCATACAGTTCTACAGAGTGAAGAGGGAGTCTATCATGGAATTGTTATAGAAGATAGCACCAAGTCTTCAGCCAGCAACTGCAAGGACGAATGCCATTCCAGCACACATTAAATTGATGTCTGTGCTGTACCTGTTGGCCTCAGGATCTTTTCAAAGCACATTGGCAAGTTTGGCTAACATTTGTCAGGGATCATTTTCAGCCTTTCTCCCATTTGTGTTGGATGCCATCATAAAACTTACACCCCATTATCTTCTCTTCCCAAAAGCGAGCCAAAAACAAATAGATACGAAGCAAGGTTTTTACAACATTGCTGGATGCAATCATGTGCTTAGTGCCATTTATTGAACACATGTAATGTGTGCCCCCTGCAACCACTTGGCACCTCTACAGAAACCATAAACACAATTACTTGATCAATGTCCAGGCAATAGTGGATCGAAATGGACTGTTCATCAATGTCCTTACAAGTATCCTGGAAGTGCCCATGAGGCATATATATTTGCCACAGTACCATCAAGGAGCGGTTTGAGAATGGCAAATATGGGAATGGCCTACTCATTGGTAAGGAAAGCAGATGACATAATAGTCATCTCTTTGTTTGTATTTGGAACCTGTGTCATGTACACGTAGTGGTAGTATTTCACTCAAACATATAGCCAATGATGTTCCATTGTGGGATTACCTAACTGATTATGCAATGAAAGTTGAAAAATACCCACAGTGAGAAGTATTGCATCATGTCACACTGTGTAAGGGGACTGAATCGCAATATCTGCAATGTCAAAGACATCAACTGTCAAAAATGTGGTCAACGATTATTTTTCTCTCTAAGAACAAAGGATAAATCCTATAAATGTTTGAGACGTGCATGTGTAATGGTGTGGAAAGTCAGTAATAGTAAAAAAGTTTAACAAGAAATAATGTGGTTGAACATATGGTGGTAATCATATGTGTTACACATGGTAGTATTTATGTAGGCTGATCAAAGTATTATGAGCGCAAATAGAAAATATACGTAAAAAATCAACGTCTGTCATGTACTGAAAGCGTACTTTCAAATCATGAAATGAATCTGTACTCTAGGTACATATGTGATACCTAAAAAGCAAATGGTAGCAAATTTCCAAATATCACAACATTCAAAGTCAAAATATATACATAGATATTAAGGCCACATTAACAGTTCATTAATTACATAGATAACTAATGTCTTGCCTCAGTAGCCTACATTTGCTGCTTCTCAGTTTACCAAAGTAATAGTGATATAATGAATATATAGGCCTGCAAAAATGTGATGCACTAGAAAATAACCTAGGTAAACATGTAACCAAGGTGACGTATCACAGTATATTTGGAATAAAAATAAGAACCTTCTCATGCTAACTAAATGTTGTAAAAATCAAGGCATATAAGTATATATTCACAAACAAGGAAAATCACATACATACATGTATATGCAGTATGTTTTGTAGATATGTCTACTTATTTACTTATTTCAACTGCATTTGGCCTCATACAAAAAAGGGCTACATTGCAATACCTATTTATCATTCTAATTTCATCAAGACAATTTACAGTGCAAAAAGCATTAGCTGATATATAGAATTTCCATGTAACAAAATAATGGCTATATTTACTAAGCAACTATCCTTGCAAACTTATGCCAAGTTATCCAATGCTGTACAACACTTAAGTAGACAAGCAAGAACATCACAAGTGAAATCAGGACAAATGTATGTGGGAGTCTAAAAGTTGCAGTTCCTCTCCACACCTACATAATTCCTAATGTATGAATGTTAACATTATACTAAGTTGGCAACTGTGCATAATTATTGAGTGCAAATCTCATATAAAGCTGATAAAATATTATAGCTTACTAATAATACTAGTCTGCTGTATAAATATCTGCATTAGTATGTTGATGTGTTGTATGTTTTACACTCTGTACAATATGTGCAATGAACCATATATGTTGAACATCCATGTGTAACGCAGTGGTCAGCTTCCAATTAAAAGAAATGTGTAGGAATATGCCAACATATACAATAGACATAGCCAAGTATTGTAGAAGTAACAGCAAATCAAATAATTTAATGGTGTTTTTCTCATTTCAGGGGACCAAATATATCAGTTTGCATGCATGGATCATGACTCCCTATCAAAATCCCCAGACAGATTGACAGAAAAAATATAATTCTGTTCTGAGAAAAACTAGAAATGTTGTGGAGCGCATGTCTGGGATCTTCAAGTCTTGTTGTAGATGCCTCAATCAATCAGACGGTAGACAATCTCACCATCAATGGTTTGCAAGATAATATTAGCCGCGCAATATTGCACAACATATGTCTGAAGGCAAATGTCCCAATCTCACCTGAACATGATGAGGATGATGAATCAAAAGCTGACAATCCCACCTGAACATGATGAGCATGATAAATCAGAGATATTGAGCACACAATGGCAGGTTGAATCAGACGTGACCAAATAGTAGCAAATTCTTTTTCTTAATATTTGTTAAATCATTTGTCACTGATTTTTGATTTGTGAGCTGTAACAATAAATATTTTTTCATACAACAAAATATATTCACATTTGTAGTTTTCAAATGTTTTTAGAATAATGTGGACCTAATCAATGTGACAGTCATCAAAAAGATGTGAAGACGCATCACACAAAAATGTGACATACAAAGTTATTTTGTACCAACAATATTTAGAACTTCAGAATTAAGTATGTGTGACATAAAATCCACTACCAACAAATACTGATTAAATGGCCATATTTATGAGCCCACATTAATACGGATCCCTTAATGAGTAAAATTGTACAACTACTTACTGAACATAAATAGTATATCACCATGACTGTTAAGCTATCAACTCTTTACCATACAAGTACTATTTCCATCATTTAACTTCACATTGGAGGAGCAAAGACTGGTTTCGCAGATTTATAAAGCGCTGAGGGAGGATTGTCAGAGTATTACTCCAGCGGCGCAGCATAAATGGGGGGCAGTGCTAGATGAGGAGTTTTCAGCTGCAGAATCGAAATGCATGTATGAAGGGGCTAAGACTAGCAGATCAAATGCCAGGTTTAAATTTATACAATATAACTACAATCATCAAACATACCTGGCCCGAACATTCTTCAGTGTATATACCATGCGCGATCCCCTTGCTGTCCGCGATGCGGCTTCTGCAGATTTTTTCCACATCGTATGGCAATGTAAGGCTCTGAACTCCTACTGGGAGAGTATAATAACGGACTTGGAGAGGCCTGCGGCGTGGAAACTGGTAAGTACTCCCAAGGTGACACTGCTCACAAAATTGCTTACTCATAGGGAGAAACATTTAAGCTGCAAATGTTTGGTGTTGGGGCTCTTGTTGGCTAAACGTTGCATAGCGATTAAATGGCTTAACCCCACTCTTCCAAACTATGGAGATTGGTATCAAGATTTCACTGAATGGGTAGTAGCGGAAGAAGTGCAGATTAAACATTTCCACAAAGATGCCAAATTAGCAGAGGATTTAGCGCCTTGGGCTCAGATAGTAGAGAATCTTGGGGGACCAGATACTCAACCAAACACACTGAGCGATGACTAAACAACAAGTATGTGTGGGGAGTCAATGGGGCTCACTGTAGCACACTGAAAGAAGGGGTGAGGGAGACCTAGGGAGTGGAATGCAGACACCAGTAAAGAGCAAACGTGACAACATTATTAAATAGCTGAGAAATATATTGAGATACAAAAACAAACAACAAAAGACAATAGATATTGAATGTACAGCATGTTCAGACCTGGGATATACCGCAAGCAGTATGTGGGGGGATGGTTGAGGATTTTGTGTCAAATTGTTAGATTGTGCTCACAATATTGAGTATTGCCTATACTTTACAGTAATGAAGTGTAATGAACAATTGCAATCCTGTTTGTGTAAGGCATGATTATGCAGAAAACAATAAAAATATATATATAAAAATGTTACTTCACACTGCAAAATGACTTTGCAGTGACTTACACTTTGTCAAGGGGTGACATGTCTATAGCAAGTACCTATGCAGACTATCAAACATATGTCACTCATGGAAAATCATGTCTCACTGATGTTGTAATATGCAACTATCAGTTGCCTACTGTAGTGATTGTCACAAAGATGCTAGTATGAGTAAGGTGCATGTGTTTGGATCCATCCGTACATACAAATGTTGAAGGGGAACATGTACTGGACCCCACACTACTGTATGAAAGCAATGTATAGTAAAATGTTAACACTATTGGCGAAGCACTCATCACCTTTCCAGACAAAGCAAAAAGTGCCACTACAGTTGTAACTTTCAAATAAAGTAACAAAGGCAAACATGAATGTGTACAAATGAATGCATTCATCATTTTGTGCATAAAAACTAACTCACAATCAATGCCTATCATATACTGGTAATCAATTTAAAATGTTTTGACATATACACTGGTATGACATATATTTTAAATGACGGGAAAGCTTGGGTACCATAAGCATCTTATTATTTGGTCTGGCAACAAGTCAACTTATTAGAACTTACAAATACCACCATAAAGGTACATCATCACCAGTATGACCGCATACGACAAATACTGTTTAGAATTATATATGAGTGCACAGGAGCTTGATGTCTAATGGATGAAGCCATCTAAGTCAATAAGAACAATCTTCACACATCTTAATCCAATTATGTATCTCATAAAAGTCACATAAATCTGTATTGTGTCATGCCAAAGGTCTGGGTTTAACTATCCATTGACACATGTCAATGTCTCACAATTTAGTATTTTCAGTTACAGGTATCACCTGGACACTGCACACAAGCCAAGGGTCTTATCAGTGAGTCCTCAACATAGAAAGCCTGTTCTTTGTAAATGTTGTGAGGTCCTCTTCGGCCACACGAGGTGATGGAGACTGATGTCAACCTTAGAGTGAGAAAGAAGTACACACCAAATACAACCAAGTGTGATTTTTCTGGGCTAGTAAACAATGAAATACCTTTAGCTTCTGTGTCACAAAGCCCTTGCAAAGTGATAACTGTATAGGTATTGAAAAATATAACACAAATCAAAACATTGTTAGAATATCATTTGAAACACTAGAAATACTTGTAAATTGGATAATGGTCAGCTACATGCATACCTGTGCATGCTAGATACACTTATGCACAAAGTTGGGCAACACTTTGGGTCATATTTATTAAGTGTTTATTCTCACTTGCTCCACACAGGAAAAAACAAGGGCAACAACAAAACTAAATGAGGTTTGTCAAGCCATGGAAAAGCCCCTTGTGCGGCTCTAAGTGGCTTGATGAATCTCTGCACAAAACCATGACTTGTGTTTCTCTGTAACAGAGAAGTGTACCATCGGTGGAGTGTGGTCCTTCCCATGCATTCACCCACTGATTCTAATCCATCTCCAGGTTAACATATATTGGTAGACCATGGAATGCGTACTACTTGTATAACTCCTCACCAAAGGGAAATGGTGGTAAAATATCATATTGATTCCTTGTTTCTATTTTTGAAGTGTGCTGCATTCAGAAGAACATTTACAAACCAGAACATGCCTCAGAGGATTGTGTATGTGCTGGAAGGTGTACCTTCCTGCACAAAAACAAACCTGTTTGCAAGGCATGAATCCTTGCAACATGATGGAACGGTGCTTGTGTTGGCACAAGGTGGCTAAACGTGTGTCAGTACTAGGAAAGGACAGGAATGCTATATATAAGGATGAATATGGAGCATTCTGGCCCTTTCATTTTCACATCTCACAGACCAGCAAGGTGGTTAGGTGTGGTGTGTTGCAGGGGCTTTTGGTACACATGGCTGTTTGTGCGCATTTCTGTGCTGGGTCAGATGTACATCTGCAAAATGTATGTCTACACATATGTGTTGTAATTAGTAACATTACTGCTGAACTATATTGCAGAAAAACACCATAGCATATTAAAAGCTTTTTCCATGTGATCATTAATAGGACAACATTAACATATGGGCTTCATGGCATTTGCGTTGCTGTAGAATGGCCACTGTGTGGCTCTTTGTGGTGCTGTAATAGGGCCACTACATGGCCCTTTGCTTTGCTGAAGAAAGTCCCTGTGCGGCCCTTTGCCTTGCTGTTGTAGATCCATGCATGGCCCTTTGCGTTAATGTAATAGGGCCACTGTATGGCCCCTTGAGTAGCTGTAGAAGAGCCACTGCATGGCCCTTTGTGTTGCACCGTACGTGCTATATAGGCTATGGCATAGGAAACATATGAGTTGCATCACCTTTTGTGTTGCTGTAGAAGAGCCACTGCAAGGTCATTTGCATTGCTTTATATGTGCTACTGCATGGCTGTTTGCATTGTGCCATATGTGCTACTGTGTGGCCATTTACATAGCGCTATATGGGCCACTGCATAGGGAATATATGAGTTGTGTGGCTATTTGCGCTGCACTATATAGCTAACTGCATACGTACATGGGTATAGTTTGGGCACTTGCGTTGTTAGACAGAAAGTGGTGCGTAACTCATTATCCATTCGTGGAGAAATACATCAGAAAAATGTACACAAAATATGAAAACCTGCCTGCCTCACCCAGGAAATAATGCAATGTGTATGGTTGCATACCAGGAAGTGTAAATGTTACTTTCATTTTCTGTTTGTGGTTGTTGGTTAGTGCTGGTGTTGTGAGAAGATAGGAGTGTTTGCAAGATTTCGTTGTGTTTCTTGTTGAGTCTGTGTCCTTTGTTCTTGTCAAGTAATTTTTGCTGTGATTTTGTGCCTAAGTGTTAGGTATAGTTAGGGGATTAGTTTTTTTAAAAATTGTGAATAGGGTTAGCCGTGATAGGACTTGTGCCATTTTGGCCATGTCTGGGAAGGGGAGAGGCAGAAATGTTAATGAGGGGGAGGTTGGTGAACTAATATGGCTCATAGGACTCTACCTATCACACATGTGTGCTGCTGGAGGGCACCTGACAATGGAGCGGGGAGACTGATGTGAGTGTGTGCGAGACAGAGCAGTTGGTCACCCAACTTAAACATCGATAGGTGGACATTGTTGTGTACAAGGCTGATGTGCTGGACCAACTGGAGTTGCAAGTTACAGGCGCTATAGATATGTATCCATTTACCCTTAGCTTATAGTCATGTAAATTACCAAGGGCCTGATTTAGAGATTTGATGGACAGGTTACTCTGTCACAAATGTGATGGATATCATGTCCACCATATTTCGATTCCCATAGGATATAATGGGATCCTAATACAGCGGACGGAATATCCCCCTCCACCAAACTCTTAATCAGGCCCTTAGTTTAACTATATTTTATTTCCAACTTTAGGGTCCTGTGGTCTGAGACTTTCAGCCTCAGACCACAGGACCCCTTAACCACAAGTGCTCCCAGATGCAGAAACCCAACACCAAAGGATACCTCAGCATTGGTTGCCCCTGACCGTGGAGAAGAGAGCCAAAGGTGCACCTACATTCCTGAGCACCCCACATTTGTAACCTTGCTGTTGGTTGTCCTCGGCTGGCCTCCTAGCCAAAGCTTGCAGCCTTTTTCCACAAAGACCGATCTCTATTGAAATACATTGGGCACCTGATCTGTACTACACCTCTGCACTCGGTCGCACCAGTGCCTCCCAGAGTGACCTGTTGGTGTGGTCCTATCCCCTGCCCGATACTCACCTTAAGTCCTGGAGATTAGTCCCATAGGTCATCATACAGTACCTGATTGCAGAACTTGTTTTTCCTCCCACAGGATAACATTGCAGAACTCAGAAACTGCATTGTGTCCACTTTTTAAAGTGAAAAGAATTCCTATTTGAAAATGTACTTTCTTATGCCTAACTATACATAAAGTTACTTGTTATTTTTATAAATTGGTGTGGTTCTCCTTTTTGAGGCATGTGTCTCATTTATTGACTTCTTTTTTGTAGATGCCTTGCACTCCTCTGTGTTAAGCCTAAGGCTGCTTGACTACACTACCCCTAAATAGAACACTTTGGGATTGCATAGCAAGCCCTGTCCACTCACTGGGGAACCGCTTGACCCTTTACCCAGTACTCACATACCACATAAAGGGCCAGCTTTCTACACTGAAATGTCATTTGGATGTCTTAAGAGTCTTCACTTTTAATATGATAAGTTGATGGTCCATGTCCAGTCTGAATTTACTCATCTGGAGACCCAACAATGTAATTTTCCTTTGCTGAAATCAGAGGAGATGTTTCAAATGTGTCCAGGAGCTTTTGGAAAGTGTCTTCATTCATGGGGGGCAGGATGGTGTCATTAACAGGCAGAACATCACAGACAGACTGATCTCCATGAGATGTTATCTGTCCCTCTGGAAAGAAATAGGGATATATAACAAACACCCCATGATTAGATGTGACATGAGTGATTTCTGTTACATTACAACATTATTTTCCTTAACGTATAGGGATATGTAGAACTTATGTTTCTATGAGTGAATATGCCCATATTGTACTGTTGTTACTTTTCATATGGTAATACATGTACATTGACCCTCATTATTCAATAGGGGGCATATTTCAGATATTTTTATGCAATACAGCTAGTCAGCTTGCCACATTGGGCCACATTTCACAATATACAGTGCATTCCTGCTCTCTGGCTGCAGTGACACAAAATATGCTGTCTAGCATCAATGAAGGTACCCTTCCACCATGTTGCAAGGGTGCCTGTATTTTCTGTAGGCATCAGTTTGTGCCCCAGAGCTAGCCGAGCGATGTAATACATCATATATTGTTGAAGAGCACACATTCTTGCACTCTACCTTTAACACAGCACAGCTCACCAAGCTGCCTTGCTGCACTGTCTTGCATGCCATTTGTGCATTTGAGCAGCCTATGGGTCATATTTTCCAAATATGCACAAAACACCACACAGTAAGAAGCCCCTTTGATGCACTGCGTGAAAGGGGAAGGTCATGTATGTGCCATTTTTCACATTTTACAGGGAAATCTTGTCCTTTCCTAGTACACACACAATTATTGCCAGACTCCACAAAACCGGAATCAAAGGACCAACTCTCAAGTGAACAGCCTCCTTCTTGACCGGAAGAATGCAACAGGTCAAACTTTATCCGTTCACCACGGAACCCACGGACCTCATCTGCAGAGTCCCACAAGTCTTTTCACTCAGACCCACTCTCTTCAATGTATACATTACTTTTCTAACAAGCATCAATCAGACCCACAGACTCAACATCAGCTCTCATGCTGCTGACACCCAAGTCACCCTATCCCTCTCAGAAGACACCAATACCACCAAAAGGAAATTCAAAATGTGTATGACCAACATAACCAACTCAATGAAACAAAGCCAACCCAATGAAAGATAACTATCTCAAACGCAACCTAACAAGATGAAAGTGTTGATATTCTGCCACAATAACCCTAGGAATCCACATGGTGACCCCCAGACCTAGGCCCAAGCCCCTCACCCTCCAACCACAACAGAAACCTGGCCATAATCCTGGACACCATATTCAACATGAGACATCAATGTCGTCACCTCTGCCTGATTTCACAATTTTTGCATGGTCAGAAAAATAATCAAATGGCCTCCACCTGACACCAGAAAGACCGTCACCCACGCCCTCATCACAAGCAGACTGGACTACGACAACACCCTCTACTACAGCATCTCTGCACACCTGCTACACAAGATGCAAACCATCCAAAACACCATCCCAGACTAGTACTCAACCTTCTTCACCACACGCACTTCACAGTTCACATCAGAAAGCTACACTGACTCTACTTTCAGAAACACCACCAGTTTAAGATGCTCACCCACTCCTACAAGGCACTACACTACCAGGGTCCCACTTACTTCAACCACTGTCTACACTTCCACCAACCAACCAGGAACCTCCGCTCTGTATAACTTGCACTCACCCTCACCCCCTATATCCACAGAAGCAAGACAAGAGGTAGGGTGTTCTCTTACTTGACAGCTAATACCTAGAACAACCTCCCACAGCACATCAGGATACCTGCCTCACTTATGGATTTCCACAAGAAACTGAAAACCTGGCTCCGATCCTATTTGCAGAGCATGCGCCTACTCAGCACCTGGATACACTCTCCTGTGACAATTTCATGCTCTACAAAGCCACATTACATTAGATATATGCCTGGCTAGTCCAAATGCAGGCACACCTGCATAGGGTGCAAGAGGGCCTGCATTGGCACTAGGCTGTAAAAAGTGCGACAGCCCAAGAAAAGGCAGTAATGTGCTGTATAATGGAAAATATGCAGCATTCCTGGGCTTTCCCTTTCACACACAGCAGCACAGCAAGGTGGCTTGCTGTGTTGCACTACTGGAAAGATTGATATATAGCCCCACTAATATCCAGTGACCCTTAGTGTTAGATCTGACATCCTTAGGGTGGTCATCACCCAACATTTTTGCCTGCCTCCCTACACTTTTTGGATGCTGTTATTGCTGGGTTTAGGACTCTGCACACTTAACCACTGCTAACCACTGCTAAAGGTCATATGCTCTCTCCCTTAAACATGGTAACATTGGTTCATTCCTAATTGGCATATTTGATTTACTCATAAGTTCCTAGTAATGTGAGCCACATGTGCCCAGGGCCTGTAAATTGAATGCTACTAGTTGGCCTGCACCTTGGTTGTGCCACCCACATAAGAAGCCCCTTAATCATGTCTCAGGCCTGCTGTTGCAAGGCCTGTGAGTACAGTTTCACTGCCACTTCAACTTGGCATTTAAAAGTACTCACCAAGCCTTAAACACCCCTTTTTCTACATATAAGTCACCCTTAAGGTAGGTCCTAGGCAACCCATAGGGCAGAGTGCTATGTTGGTAAAAGGCAGGACATGTACCTGTGTGTTTTATATGTCCTGGTAGCGGAAAACTCCTAAATTAGTTTTCCACTACTTTGAGGCCTGCTCCTTTTATAGGATAGCATTAAGACTACCCTCATATACTGTTTGAGTGGTAGATTCTAATCAGAAAAGGGTAACCAGGTCATATTTGGTATGGCCAGAATGGTAATAGAAAATCCTGCTTATTGGTGAGGTTGGATTTTATATTATTATTTTAGAAATGCCACTTTTCACTTGAAATCCATCTGTGCCTTACAGCCTGTCTGCAATCAACGTCTTGGCTGGGTTGGTTGACAGCTTCCTTGTGCATTTCACCCAGGCAACCACAAACACAGGACACTGCACTCATCTGCATACGGACTGGGTCTTCCTGAATTGGAAGGGTGGAACTTGTGCTGTGCCTGGTTGCCCAAAGGACTCATCTGGGCTACTTTGCTGAGGAGGACTGCACCCCTCCTGTTGCCCCGCTGCCTTGCTGCCTCTGACTTTGCTGAGAAGTGCTCTCCTAGGGCTTTTATTGAGTCTGCCTCCTGTTTCCTGAACTCTCAGGGCCAAAAAGACTTCATCTCTCCAGGAAACTCCTTGTGCGACGAAAATCAACGCACAGCCTGCCAGAAAAGATGCACAGCTGTTTTGCAGTAAATTGCCACACAGCTGAACTGGAACGAGACAGCCCAACTTTCCAAGTGAAGATTTGACGCAGCACCTGTCTTGCGACACAGATTTGATGCACCTCCCTACAGGATCAACACACACCTAAAGTGGAATGGCGTAACCGATTCCCTGAGTGGAAAATCGATTTTACGCATCACCATACCGGATCGACACAATGCCTGTGACTTCTTCCAGCATGCCCAGGATTTCCCTGCATACTCCCTGGGTGTTAAAAAGAACCCCGCATCGCAGTGCAGGCACCAAGACTGCGCACCAAAAAATGACACAAAGCCCCTTGCAGCGTGGAGACAATACATTGATGCACACCCTATTTTTCCATTCATCTCCTTCTCTGCGGTGTCCATGCCTGTGGGTTTTTACACAAACCAGGTACTTTGTGTAATCAAGAGACAAATATTGTTTTCTAAGATGTAAGACTCTCTCTACACCTGCAAAAGTGATATTTCAACTTGTAGTTATTGAATCTATCGTTTTGACCTTATTTTGACCAGATAAATATCATATATTTTTCTAAACCTGTATAGTGTATTTTTGAGGTGTTTTTACTGTGTTACTGTATGATTTATTGCACAAATACTTTACACATTGCCTTCTAAATTAAGCCTGACTGCTCAGTGCCAAGCGACCAGAGGGTGTGCACAGGATAATGTGGATTGAGTATCACTTACCCGGACTAGGATTGTGGTCCCTACTTGGAGAAGGGTGTATACGTCTGCCAACTAGAGACCCCATTTGTAACACTTAGGTAGACCAAAAGCCCTGGGAGATTGTCAGTCTATAATGAACTTGATGGTTACCTGGAAAATCCCGACATTCTCACACTTAGTGAGTCCTAGGTACATCACAAATTCGAGCCTTGCCAGATCTTATTCTTATGGGCCTAGATAAGAGTGCAGGCTACAGTTCTCAATCATCTAAATAGCTTTGTCATGCAGGTAGGTGATAATAAACTGTTCTTGATCAGATAGAACTTGATTGACAAATCTCTGAAAAGTAATGGAAAGGAGTTTTTCCTACCAAAGAGTTTTTGCTTTCTTCAAGTAGTAGTCCTTCATGGAATGCACCCCTCACGTTAGGGCCCTCAGTAATGTCGAATGGATAGTATCTGCTTATGGGATTAATGCTTCTCAGTACACTGACTGCCGTGCCTCTGCAGTCTGTACGTAACCAGAGCTCTTCGCCTATTGAAAGACTTAACTGCCCAAAGAGCCAATATTTTGGCAATATCACATTTTATGCAGCCTGGCTGGTTGTCCGCCATCCTCATCCTGAGCATAATATTAATATAAATATATATAGATATATATATATCAATCTTACAGGCCCCAAACCAGCAAGAAGAGAACAGGTCAGAGAGGTCATGCACCAGAAGTCAACAGCTTTTCTGCTGCTTTGATGTTAGCTGATTATAGAGACTGAGGCCTTCATGTAAAACATATTTTGCATTACAAAGGAGGTACAGAATATGTTTTCCTTCATGATTATTATTGTTTATTGCATTTATAATAGCATTTGTGTTCAAAGACCAACAAAAATAGAAGATCATACCTTAAATAGGAACAGAAATATATGACAATTAAATGGACCAGTTTACGCGATCAGGTTTGTTGTGGTAGCTCATCAAAATGGCCATTTAGCTGATGAGTAGGTTCAAGTCTTCCCTGATTTTAGGTGAGTTTCCAATACTTGACATGAAGACCCTGTGGGTTGCTTTGGGATTTCAGGTCTTTAATAGTTAACTTACCTTCCTAAATGGGCCATAGAATCTTTCATGAAGGGGGCCGCTTGTCAGGACTGGAGCTGGGATTGCCAGCAGAGGGGCGAAAGTACAGTATTATGATGGTTACCTGGTCTCCAGCTAAGCTCACGTTGCCTTAGATAGCTTTAGTTTCTATTGGCTATTGTGTTTTAGATTTTAGGTTTAAACCTATTACAATTGATAAAACCCAACCAAAAGGGAACCAGCCCCCATCAGTGTAAACATATGAAGACTGATAAACACCTGCACAACCACAAACTAAAATGCCATTCAAAGAAAGGAGAACAAGCCATTTTTATTTCTTCCTGAAGGGGCAAACACAATGTTTGTTTGTTATACATGGTGGTCTCAGGTTATTATGCTTGAGTCTTGTTTAGCAATGCAACTAAATATTGTTTTTTCTTCCTATTGTTTTCTCCAGTTCTGACAGTCCACTTAGGCCTGCTAATCAGACCTCATTGCCAGTTTTTTAACCCTTTACAAAATGTATGTTGAACTGGCTACCCCCAATTGGCATAAGCTGACTTACTCATAAGTCCCTAGGATATGGCACCAAGGGTACCCAGGGCATGTAAGACAGAGCCCCCCCCTCCAGGGTTTTAGCAGTGGCTGTGCCACAAGTGTGTGTGAAAGTACTAAGGGGCATATTTATACTCTGTCTGCGCTGAATGTGTGTCAAAGATTTTGACACACAATCGGCGCAATCCGTGCACCATATTTAAACTTTGACGCCCGAGCCTGCGAACGCCGAAATTCCGCTGTGTTCATCATTTTCTGGATGTGGGAAACTGCCTTGCGTTAATGACATGCAAGGTAGGCGTTCCCGTCCAAAAAATGACTTAAACTTCCGTGCGCCTTATTTATGCTACCGCTCAAATTTGACGCACGGCCGGGAGGTGGAGTCGGAAAATGACGCACAGCCCGATTTGCGTCAAAGAATAACGCCTGGGTCAGGGCAGGCGTTAAAATAGGGCAAACACACCTGTACTTAATGAAAACACACAACAGCAGAGCTCCAAAAGGAAGACATGGAGGTGCTTTTCATCCAGCATGCACGCAGACGCAGAGGACAGGAACAACAACAGCAGCTTCCACAACACTAGCTGGGACCCCAAAGGCAACGCAGAAGGCAGGAGAGGATATTCCGCACCAGGACAACCCTTCTGGGACTCTGCCAACAAGACATCATTCAGAGGTACAGGCTCAACTGGCAAGCCATTCAGCAGCTGCTGCGCAACATTGAGCCACAGTTGGCACCCAGCTTGCAGACAACCCACACCATTCCACCAGAAACCAAGCTGCTAGCTGTACTCCACATGTTGGCAAGTGGCTCCTTTCAAACCACTGGTGCCCTGGTTGCTGGGATCTCACAGCAATCATTCTCCCCCTTCCTACCCAAGGTATTGAATGCTATCATCTCCCTCACACCCGCCACATCAGCTTCCCCAACACACAGCAGAAGCAGCAGGAGACAAAACAGGGGTTTTACCAAATTAATGGCTTCCCACACATCCTTGGTGCCATTGACTGCACACATGTACACATTGTGCCACCTGCTGCAACCGAACATCTATACCACAACAGGAAGCACACACACTCCATTAATGTGCAGGCCGTTGTCGATCACCAGGGTTTGATCACCAACATTGTGGCAAAGTATCCTGGGAGTGTACATGATTCATTCATCTTCTGCCACTGCACCATCAATCAACACTTCCAGGATGGACGATATGGAAATGGCTTACTTGTTGGTAAGTACAGAACCCCAGTGATGTACACACTGCACAGCAACCCTCTAGGACACACAACACATACACCACGACATCGACACGTGGACAGGAAGACAATGAGGTAGTGACACCGCTAGGCATGTTTGATATCCTCATCCAATGGTATACACACCTAGGGACAAATGACAGTTCCAAATATCAACAGATGCCACTCCAGAGCCACAAGAGGACAATTTAAAACAACACAATGACGAGGCACATGGCCCCCACTGGCAGTACAATTTGGAAGATTAATCTTTGAATATCACATCAATAATACTCAATCAAACACCCTTCCAACCAATACGTACTGTGTAAGGGGTGTGTAATGTTTTTTGCTGCAGGTCAAACACCATGACACAAATGGCATGATGATGACTCCAATGAAGGTCACATGCAATCATTGAGGCTGTACCAATATCTCACATCACTCCTGCTCTCACATTGCCCACTACCAATAAGCAAGTGGACTGTGTGCAGAACACATCTTCATGGGACAATATTGAAAGTGCACATTCCTATACATACGCATTGCGGCAAATTAACACACACACAACAGATGTACAGGCATACGGACCTTCTGAAACTCCAAATGACAACCTCACAACCAAGTTAGCCATCTGAACTAGAACATGTTCAGTAGTATAGGTACACGTTACAACCTGAGTCGACTTGGCAAGGGCAGAGAAATAGGTATGCAGTGAACTTGTCACACATGTGAAATTAGTGCATAGTCAATTGTTAACACGTCAGTGCTCACAACGTACGGAGATGTGTTGCACATTGTCACCTTGCCAAATCTCAGGGTCTCACTGATGGTTTAATAATTTTATTGCAGATGTGAAATTGGATGGTATTCCCAGGGAATATAGATGCAACCGTCTTACCACCACTGTGGAATTGAAGTTTCATCTCACCCTCAGTTAAGACACAGGGACACCTTTTTCACATGACACAATGCAAGGGAGTACACACTGTACTGCAACTCTACAAAAATACTGCTGACATCCGGTCAACAGCCAAACACCTGTTCAGATAAGGAAACAACCCAATTCTGACGGTACATCCTAGAAGCCTAGGATTCCACACAATAACACAAACACCGATGAGTCACAGACAACACAAGAGAACAACTGCCATGCAAATTCATATTTATGGTGCAAGGTACATCAACATGTTCTCACTCATTTTCTCTTTCAGCTGATCAGGGGTATGGGATCCAGCCATGGATCATGACCCCATTTGCAAACCCAAGCACTGCAGCAGAGTGTGCCTATAATGAGGCACATAGGAGGACACGCACCATAGTCGAGAGGACCTTTGGCATCCTGAAGTCAAGATTCAGGTGCCTCGACTTCACCAGAGGCAGCCTCCTATACTCACCTGAAATGGTGTGCAAAATCATTTTGACCTGTGCCATCCTGCACAACATATGTGTAAGAAGGAACATTCCCCTATATGAACCCGACCCACAAATGCCTGAAGAGGAGGATGCTGTCCATCAACATGAGGGGGACCATCCAAACACAGCTGCAGGATTGCATCGGATATTGGACAAAATTTCTTTTAACTCTACGCATCCATCACCACTGTCTTACCACATGTCAATAAACACCTATACTAATCACTATATCATGGTCTGGATAATCATTTTTGCATAACATTATCTCTAACTATCAGAATCAGAGTGTAGCCTCATGGAGCATTGCTGAAATACAGATTAGGACACAGAAAATTCCAAAACTATTTTGATGCGTATGAATGTACAGCCACATTCACTCACACTGTAAATTACATATATACTGTACATTTCACATTTGAAGGGCAATAGCAGAGGACCACACCTATTTCACACATATATGTTGGCAACATGGTTCACCGCAGCATATGGCATACAACTAAGACACCATCAGTCAATAAGGGTAAAAAATGCCTCATACATGAGGCAGTGGATGTGCTATTGCATTGGTAACAGGAATGTATGAACAGACCCTTGACAGCAGTCCGTCTTACATCACCTATCTTTGAAAGGACTATGGTGGTCATTCCAACATCGGCAGTAAAAGCCTCTTACGGCTGTCAGAAGACCGCCATCATACCGCCGCGGCCGCGGTAAACCGCCACGGTCATTCTGACCCACAACACGGAAACCGCCAAAATACCGACACCCACAGAAGTCCGCCACACCAAAGGTCAGCGCTAAACTGGCGAAAACAAAACCGACACCGTCACGCCAACAAAAATACGCCCACACTATCACGACCCACGAATCCACGCGGCGGTCTTTCAAACGCGGTATTCCATTGGCGGTACACACCGCCGCGCTCAGAATACACACAAACCTACAAAACACAGCCACATTGGACAAATTGAAATACACACACCTGATACACATACACACACCACTCCCACACACCCAATTAAATATAAAACACACACCCACATCACACACAAACCCCTACAACCAAAAATTAGGAACAAGGCACAGAGAGAGACACCACCATCTACAAACTAGCAACCACAGGCACACATTACCATCACCCACATTACTTCCACGCACCGCACACAACACACCACTAAATATCACCCCACACATCACCCACACCACCCCATGGCTCCGCAAAGACACCCCAGGTTTTCGGAGGAGGAACTCAGGGTCATGGTGGAGGAAATCATCCGGGTAGAGCCACAGCTATTCGGATCACAGGTCCAGCAGACATCCATTGCCAGGAAGATGGAGCTATGGAGCAGAATAGTGGACAGGGTCAACGCTGTGGGACAGCACCCAAGAAATCGGGATGACATCAGGAAGAGGTGGAACGACCTACGGGGGAAGGTGCGTTCAACGGTATCCAGACACCGCATTGCAGTGCAGAGGACTGGCGGCGGACCCCCACCTCCTCCCCCAGAATTTACAACATGGGAGGAGCAGGTCTTGGCGATCCTGCATCCTGAGGGCCTCGGCGGAGTATCTGGAGGAATGGACTCTGGTAAGTCACATCTTCACTACTTCATCCCCCCACCCCACCTGCATGCCAATACATACCTCCACCCTCACCCTCACCCTCACCACTCCTACTCCTTGCAAATGTCTCACCATCACAACCCACCCATCCCAACACCAAGCCCTGCATGCGACCACAAAGCATGGACACCCATCACCAAAGTATGCCCACTGCACATACCCATCCCCCCCCCCCAAAGCCCCGTCACAAAAGCCCCCACACAGGAATGCAAGCACTGGGGGACACGGGCAGCCACCCATTGCACACCATGGCGCACACAGATGCAATAATCATGCCTTTATACCCCTGCAGGACCCCAACGCAACGTCACCGCGCAGGAGGGTCCACAAATGTCCACCCCACCCCCAGAAGAGGCCCACAGCGATGACAGCAGCTCTGTCGACCTGGATCAAGATGACCAGCCCGGCCCATCGGGGACCTCAGGACAGTCGGTTCCCCTCAGACAGCCACAGACCACAGCAGACCTTCCCCCCTTTGGGAACACCAGCACAGCACCCACCCAGCGGGCCCATACCTCTGTCCCCAGGACACGTCAAGCAGCGGTGTGTCCACCACTACAGGGCACCCAGGTTAACCCACCACCCCAACAACAGGGACCTGGGGGCAGTGGCAGTGGGCACACGGTCCAGGGGACAGAGGCCCAGGGAAACAGGGCAACTGGGAGGGCTGCTGTGCGACAGGGGGGGGACAGGCCCAGGGAACCCACTCTCCACGAGGCCCTCACCACCATCATGGGAGCATACTACCGCTCCCAGGAGACGATGGCGACGGTACTGGCCAGGTGTCAGGAGACCCAGTGCCTGCAGGAGGAACAGTATTTGGGGTTCAGGGAGGAACTAAGAACCATCAGTTCCGCCCTGGGCACCATCGTAGGGGTGCTGAATGTGATAGCCACCTCATTGCAGCCCACCGTGGCACCACAAAGGGCCCCTGACTCTAGCATGGACCAAGAACTGCCTACCACCTCCGCCGGCGCTAGTGGACAGGAGGCCCCGCCACAGGACCAACAGGCCACCAGCACCCCACCCCCTGCAGAAGGAGAACCACCCCGCAAGCGGTCCCTGAGATCCAGGAAGAAGACAGAGTAAGATGCCAAGACCCCCGCCAGCAAAGGATACCACCCTGATTGTCATCCCACTGTCCCACATTGTCACCCTGTCCATCCTTAAACTGCCCCAGCTCCACTTTCCACAGGCATCTGGACAATGCACCTGTGATCCCAATAGTCTGGACTCTGCCATGGACATTCCTCCACCATCCCCCTCACCAATTTTCAACCACCCCACAATCTAGAGCACTCAAATAAACACAGTTATTGCACAAAAAACTCAGGAGTCTGGCTGTGATTTTGAACAAATGTATCAGACATTACCGTGAAAAAATGCTTATTTACATTGTGATGCCAACATACCAATGTCACACAGCTGTAGTCCATGGGGAAACAAAGCAGATGTCACACACTGGGGGCCACATTTCTGAAATCGCAAAGGAAAGTGACAAGTCAGTTACCATACACTGGGTGAAAACGACAGACAGGAGAGAGGTAGTAGTGGTTAAGTACATGTACTAGGCAGCTATGTATTCTTACCTGTCTGTCATTGGAAATACTGCTGTATAACTGTGTTCCTGTTGTCTATGTCGTCCTCTTCTGCTTCCTCCTCTTCACTCTCCACAGGCTCCACAGCTGCTACAACACCACCATCTGGACCATCCTCCTGCAGAAAAGGCACCTGGCGACGCAAAGTCAGGTTGTGAAGCATGCAGCAGGCCACGATGATCTGGCACACCTTCTTTGGTGAGTAGAATAGGGATCCACCTGTCATATGGAGGCACCTGAACCTGGCCTTCAGGAGGCCGAAGGTCCGCTCGATCACCCTCCTAGTTCGCCCATGGGCCTCATTGTAGCGTTCCTCTACCCTTGTCCTGGGATTCCTCACTGGGGTCAGTAGCCAGGACAGGTTGGGGTATCCAGAGTCACCAATTAGCCCCACACGGTGCCTCTGGAGTTGCTCCATCACGTAGGGGATGCTGCTATTCCGCATGATGTACGCGTCATGCACTGAGCCAGAGAGCTTGGCACTGACATGGGAGATGTACTGGTCTGCCAAACACACCATCTGGACATTCATCGAATGATAACTCCTCCGGTTTCTATACACCTGTTCACTCCTGTGGGGGGGAGGGACCAAAGCCACATGGGTCCCATCAATGGCACCTATGATGTTGGGGATATGTCCAAGGGCATAGAAATCACCCTTCTCTGTAGGCAAATCCCCCACCTCAGGGAAAACGATGTAGCTCCGCATGTGTTTCAGCAGGGCAGACAACACTCTGTACAACACCTTGGAAAACATAGCCTGGGACATCCCTGATGATATGGCCACTGTTGTTTGAAAGGACCCACTTGCTAGGAAATGGAGCACTGACAGCACCTGAACTTGAGGGGGGATTCCTGTGGGTTGGCGGATAGGTGACATCAGGTCTGGCTCCAGCTGGGCACACAGTTCCAGGATTGTGGCACGGTCAAGCCTGTAAGTCAGTATGACATGTCTCTCTTCCATTGTTGACAGATTCACCAGAGGTCGGTACACCAGAGGATGCCGCCATCTCCTCACATGTCCCAGCGGACGGGGCCTATGAAGGACAACAGCGAGCACAGAGTCAAACATCCCAGAGGTACGTAACCACAGCTTGCACAGAACAAGAATCTTAATCCATAGAATGGCTTGCATGAGTGTTGAGGAAAGGCCTAGGTATGTGTGACGCAGTTTAAATATTAGGGCATGTGGGCCCCTGAAATGGCGGCTGCCTGACCTGTGAAGTGTGACAATGGGATGTGAGGTAACTGCGCTGGCGTTGTACACCGTGGCGGTAGGCGGTCGAAGACCGCGGCGCAATGCTGCATTGGTTAACATTGAACCCTATGGGTCCCAGGAGCCAATGACGATGTGCGCCGGCGGTCGCGGTACGCACCGCCGCGGACGTGACCGCCATTTTCTATCTGCTTAATCACTCGATACCTGACAGAAGAGGACCTGCACTGCAAGTGCTGCTGTGACCTCGGTCTGGAGGAGACAATGGCTTAAGCGACTGGGGAAAGGGCCCCCGCCTTCACCACTGAGGAATTGGAGAAACTAGTGGATGGGGTCCTCCCCCAGTACACGCAACTCTACGGTCCTCCAGACAAACAGGTAAATACACTGGGAGCATGCTGTATGGGCTATGCCTGTGGGGAGTGGGGTGTATGAAAGTTGGGGGGGAGGGGGGGAAATTGAGGCGTGCATGAAACGACGGTGATTGCATGTGCCACATGGCAAGGGTAGGGATGGGGGCCACTCACATTGACGGTGCAGAAGGTAATGACTTTTCTTCTCCCTCCGTACTTTTCATATAGGTCAGCGCCCACCAGAAGGTAGATATTTGGCGTGCCATCGCCAAGGACGTCCGGACCCTGGGGGTCCACCGCAGACGGGGCACCCACTGCCGGAAGAGATGGGAGGACATCCGCCGCAGGAGCAGGAAGACGGCGGAGGCTCAGCTGGGGATGGCCTCCCAACGTGGGAGGGGTGCCAGTCGGACTTTGACCCCCCTGATGTCCCAGATCCTGGCGGTGGCCTACCCCGAATTGGATGGGCGCGTGAGGGCCTCACAGCAGACACGAGGGGGTGAGTACACTCTCATTCTGCTGACTTTGCGTGCAGTGGAGGTGTCTGGGTGGGGGAGGAGGGCTGTGGGTCTCCCTAGGCCAGGGCGAGTTCTGTAGGCTAGGCCCCTCCGTAAGGCATGGCCCTGTGCCCCCACCTCTGTAGGGTGCCAAGTACAGGAGATCATGGCCCTGTGTCATCTATGTGTGCGGATGTCGTCCATAGGCTTGTAGGCCATGTCCCAGGGATTGAGTAGTCGACCCCAAGTGCGCGGCGTAGTGCAGGGGGCTTCTGTGTCTGTCCTGTCCGCCAACGGTGTCGCAAATGCATGCACTCAACATGTCTTTATTTTGTTTCCCCCCCCCTTTTTTGTGGTCTTCCTTTTCATGTGTGCATTAGCATCATCAGGCGGAGGAGAAGTGGCACCGGAGCACGAGGGAGCTGCATCCCACATGGCCATGGAGGGCCACAACACAGAGTCTGAGTTCACCAGTGGGACGGAGGGCGAGGGGAGCTCCACAGCAGGGACTCGGGCCGACAACAGTGACACCAACTCGTCCTCTGAAGGGAGCTCCCTTGTGGTGGCGGCAACATCTGTGGCCACCCCAACTACAGGTACAGCTGCCACCCCCCGGCACCAGCACCGCCCTCCCAGCAGCCCCTCAGCGTTTGTTCCGTGCCCGCACACCCGGGAAGGTGGGCATCTCCTTCACCCCAGGCACCTCAGGCCCTGCCCCAGTCACCCCTGCTGCCCTCAGTGAGGAGGTCATTGACCTCCTGAGGACGCTCACTGTTGGGCAGTCTACCATTTTGAATGCCATCCAGGGTGTAGAAAGGGAAGTGCACCAGAGCAATGCATACCTGGAGGGCATTCATTCTGGTCAGGCGGCCCTTCAGCGATCGTTCCAGACTCTGGCCTCAGCACTGATGGCAGCCATTGTCCCTGTGTCTAGCCTCCCCACTCCAACTTCCTCCACCCATTCCCTATCACCTGTACCTCTGCCTATCCCAGGGACACCATCAGAACAGCCTGCACACACCTCAACACCCAAGGGGGGCTCAGCCAGAGATAAGCACCACACATCCCACAGGCAGTCACACAAGCATCATACCCATGCAGACATAGCAACAGCCACTGCCTCCACTGTGTCCCCCTCCTCAACGTCTCCCTCCTCCCTCCCTGTCACCTCTACATTCACACCTGCATGCACACCATCTTCAGCCACTATGTCCCTCAGCAGCACAGACACCAGAACACCCCGCACACGTGCAGTCACCACCCCCACTGCCATTTACACGTCCCCTGTGTCCTCTCCCAGTGTGTCTGTGACGCCCCCTCCCAACATACACAAACGCAGGCAGCCACACACCCAACAGCCATCCACCTCACGACAGCCTCCAGCCCAAGCACCAGCACCCAAAACCACAAAACGTACCCCTCCTACAACCACTACCTCTTCCTCCACTCCCATAACCACTACACCTACCCATCCCACTGCTCCCAAAAAGTTCTTCCTGTCGAAACTCAACCTCTTCCCACCAACTCCCCCACCCCGTCCATGTCATATGACTCGATTGAGCACCTCAGCCCCCACAAAACCGGGCCCTGCCATCAAGGTCTGCCAGGGACAGTGGAGTGCCCCACCCACCAGGGCAGCCAGTTTGGTCCGGAGCCAAGGCACGGCCAGCCCACCCCAGAGAAACACCCGAAGATAGGCTGTGGCCGGCGGGAGAGGCAGATGACATCAGGCACCAAAACCCCGACCAGGCCTCCGCCAGGGAGTGTGGAGACAGCTGCCACACCGGGCAAGGTGGGGAAGGGCCACAGGCGAACTGGGAAGGCTGGGAAGGGCAGCACGGCCGACACCACCGCCATCAGCCCAGCTGGTCAGGAGTGGCCCACCAGTCCCATCCCATGTGGGCAGGACCCCACCAACAGGCCCGGCCCAGCTGCCCAGGAGGACACCGCCAGCCACAAGTCAGGTGGGAAATGAGCACCCCGCCATGGCCGGGGTCGCTGACCTGCCCACTTCCATCTCAAGCACCACTGAACTGGGCCCTTCATCTCAAGCACCGCTGAACCAAGCACCGCCGTCTCAAGCACCGCTGAACTGGGCCCTCCAACTCAAGCACCGCTGAACCGGGCACCGCCGTCTCAAGCACCGCTGAACTAGGCCCCACCGTCTCAAGCACCGCTGAACTGGGCCCTCCAACTCAAGCACCGCTGAACCGGGCACCACCGTCTCAAGCACCGCTGAACTGGGCCCCGCCGTCTCAAGCACCGCTGAACTGGGCCCCGCCGTCTCAAGCACCGCTGAACTGGGCCCTCCAACTCAAGCACCGCTGAACCGGGCACCGCCGTCTCAAGCACCGCTGAACTGGGCCCTCCAACTCAAGCACCGCTGAACCGGGCACCGCCGTCTCAAGCACCGCTGAACTGGGCCCTTCATCCCAAGCACCGCTGAACCGGGCACCGCCGTCTCAAGCACCGCTGGCCCATGAGCGGCAGGGGCTGGGCCGCATCTGTGTCGGGCAGGCCTGCACGAAGCACTCTGGGCACCAGGCCCCCTCCAGAAGCAGTGGAGACATGCATCCACTACCTCTGTCCTGCACAGGATGAAGCACTCTGGGCAGCAGGCCCCCTCCAGAACCAGAGGAAGAAGGCATCCACTACCTCTGTCCTGCACAGGATGAGGCACTCTGGGCACCAGGCCTCCTCCAGAACCAGTGGAGACTTGAGAGACTGTGGCTTTGCACTCCCCAGGATTGAACAGTGGGCAGACCACCCACTGTATAGACTTGTGAGACTGTGGCTTTGCACTCCCCAGGATTGAGCAGTGGGCAGCCCACCCACTGTATAGACTTGTGAGACTGTGGCTTTGCATTCCCCAGGATTGAGGAGTGGGCAGCCCACCCACTGTATAGACTTGTGAGACTGTGGCTTTGCACTCCCCAGGATTGAACAGTGGGCATGGAGGCCCCTCGTGGATCTGGCGTCGTGCACTCATCCGGCTGAGGTGCTCCCCCTTCCCCCTGAGGGGCCTGTAGTTTTGCCATCTGATGCCCCTGCAGTGTTCTCTCCGTTGGATTCAGGTATCCTGTGTGGGCTTTGCCCATGTGATTTGGCCCGAGTGGTCCACGGACAATGCCTGCTACAATGCTCGGACTTGTACATTACTGTATTTATTAATGTGTTTTGGTGTAAATATTTAAATAGCTAGTTTTTTGATATATGCAAATGTTTCAAACTAATTCCTTTTGTCTTTGCATTCTTCCGGAGGGTTTGAGGGGTGTAACTGTGATGTTTTGCTATGCATTGATGTGTGTGTTGTAGTGGGTGAGGGTGGGGGTGGGTGTGTCGCGTATGTGTGTGCCCGTAATTTTTTGCCTCCCCCCTCCCCTGTGTCGTAGGTGCAGTACTCACCATTGTCTTCTGCGCCGTACTCCTGGTACAGGAGCAGGTATACTATCGCTGGGAGTATGTGAAGTTCCGGGTCCATGCTGTCCTGGCTCCTCGTGGGGTGTATTGAGGTGAGCGTTTTCCAGTCGGTATATCGGTTTCCGCCGTGTTTTTATCTGCGGTGCTACCGCCCCGGAAAAGGTGGCGGATTGGTGGGTTGTGATACTGCGGGCGGTACATTGACTCCCGCCTGTCTGTTGGCGGTGACCGGCGCTCTGTTTGTTCGTTCCGCCGTGGCGGTCGGTGTGTTAAAGTGGCGGCCTCTGTTGGCGGTTAGCGCCACGGTCGGAATGCCAATATTTTTGCCACCAGCCTGTTGGCGGTTTAGCCGCTGCTTTCACGCCGACCGCCAGGGTTGGAATGACCACCTATGTGTGACAAGATTTCCATATAAGCAGCACATTTATAGCACAAGTGCCCCAGGTATGACTAGCATTGCTCACATGACATGACATCCCCTGCACATGGCAGCCCATGTCCTAAGTACCATGCTCCTTGTCGCAGCCCACCCTTCTTCAGAGGTCCCTGGAACGGGAATATGTGTCCCCAGATAATCCCTCCTCTACACACACCCAGACTCACAATGTTAATCCAGTATGCTTCCCTCTTTAGTATGGTGTGCCATAGTCATTGTACTTCTGTCTGCATGGACGTCAGGTTAAATAATACACCGGCTTGTAGTCTGTAGGACCTGTATTCACCTGTACATTGCTTCCCATGTGAAAGGTATTGTTGGCCCTTTGAACTAGAATCTCACCTACAGGACTTGTGAGAGACGGATGCTGCACACACCTGTGAGCACCTCCATGGAGACCAGCCATTTTAACATGCACTGCCCTTGCAGCTGCCTGGAACAGCATAGAAGCTGCCATTTTATCTATAACACTGTTCTGTATTGCCGTCAAAATCAGCTGTGTAACACAGCCCTTGGGTTAATGTGTTACGTTCCAACACACAGGACAAACACAGTTTTCCGTTTCCACAGTGTTGTTCCACCTTTGACCAGTCTCAGTCTGACCACTGTGTATTTACCTTGTGAAATGTTTGGATCCTGATTGCCCCTGCATCTTGTTAGCCTGACTGGCTCCTGTCTTTGCGTTACCCTAAAGGTTCCTTGTGCCCACATTTGTATCATAGTTGCTTTCCCAGCCCTCATATTCCTCCCGGGGTATTGTGTCAGGTGGGTCTACAATGCATACTCAAATACATTCTATAGCATAATCAGCTCATTTGTCATACCATGGGGGGAAACTTGTCTCTAAATAGCTGAATCATGGCCTATCCCTTGTCAGGGTTTCATGTATGACAAATAGTGACAGTGTACCATGGCTGTATGCATGGATTGGGTATGGTGCCTCCAGTACAAGAAACAACGTCAGATAATGTACATGAAATGTCTACACATGTTAGGACCCTGACAGTCCACATGCTGATTCACATTGCTCCCAACATATTGATGGGGCTTGTGTGGTGAATAGCTGCGAGATTAATCAGCACAGAGGCACTGATGTTCCCAGATGCAGTGGGAATTTTAGAGGCCAACCTGTGTACAAATGTTGTGAGGACACCTGCCGGTATAAGAATCCTGAGACATTAACTTTGTCATCACACCAGAGTTGCCCTGTTAACAGTCTCATAACACGTCTGCAGTGACAGGGCTGGACCATCCCCATGTTTGTTCTCAATTCCTCATTGGCTTTCCTTCTATTGATCTGCGAAGGATACTTTGTAGATACAGGAAATGGCTCCACAGACTCATGACTAGACCTGCACGTAACTGTGACAACATAGACCCCAATAATTATACAGGCTAAACATTGGCCCACACACATGAACTAGACACCTCTGTGCATTTTACCACTGGAAATATATGAACACGTGCTGCTTGGTCTGCTGGTCCTCCACTGCCACAGGAGAGACATGTCACGACCTATTCGCAGTCTGTGTCTGTGACCCACAGAAAGTGTGGCGGAATTCTTGTTCTTGTAAGTTCTGCCTTGGCCCAAATAGGGGCGACCCTTTCTGGTAGCCACATTGTTGTGATGGAGGGAACGCCAAAGGTAGTCTGTGCTCTCCATAAGGAGTCCCCGAGGGAAAAAAAAAACAAAAGGGAAAAAACCTCAACAAGAGGGAACTCCTGAAACAAAAACAAAAGTAAAAGAAAATCAAAACAAAAGGAAAAGTTGACCAGGAAAAAGCTGGAACAAAATCAGAGTTTCAATATCTGATGCAGAGGAACGGGAGCGAAGACCACCACCAAACAGGAAGTGTTGCAGCGCAAAGAGAAAAAGAATCACACACCTTATATACCCCAGGAACAGGAAGTAACCGACAGGAAGTAAAAGGTGCCATCTTGAATTGGGATCCAGTGTTAAAATGCCATAGAAAAGACACCATAGTGAATAGGGAACCAGTGCATGCAGGGAAAAACAGAAAGCATGCTGGGAAAAGAAAAAGAAACATGGGTAAAACAGTAAGTATATAATGAGCAGAAACAAGAGCGACAGAAAAGAAGAGAAGAAATAAAAAAAGGTGAGTGGGGGGAGCAGGATCTACTGGGGAAGCGCCGTACTAAAGAAAAAACGAGGCCCCATGCCCAATTGGGGCCTCGACAAATGTAAGAAAGGCTCGGGCGTGGTGTGTCCTGCTGCCGCACACCGCGTCCCGAGTGGCACGCCGCAGTGACTCAGTTATATGACTCCAACTGTGGCGTAACATTACAATTGTGTATTATATTTGGGACTCAGTGTCACAAACACGGTACCCACATAGTATTATCCCATGCCTGACTCATGGTGGGCAAACAAACAAGTGCCTAGGAAGTAGTATCCAACATTCCAGGACATGTGATGGCTAAGTTTTGGAACATTGCCATGAACAACCGTCTGCTATCTATCCTGTGTATGCTTTGTCATTGGTGGTGTTTATGTTCCAAAAAACCTAGGAGCGCACACAGCAGTTGTTGCTGTGTGTATGACTAACACATGTCCTCTCTCATTTGTACACTGACTTGCATCTGAGGGTTGGACACATTGACTCAACATGCATACAAGCAGATTTGCAAAAATGCATCTTGTGATGGTCACACAGTGGGACAACAACAATAGTAGTAGCCAAATCACACACATTGACCCATAGGCATTGAGTTACTGTATTGAGTTGGGTCGCCTTGCTATCCTCTCTTGACGCAAAACATGCCCTAACTGGGTAATACATAATTGTATCCCACACGTTTGGTCATCTATCGCGTCAGTGAAGAGTGCAAATCCGGTACAACAAGTAGAGGATCATGGTCTGCAGCAGTATGATCTGTCACATGTGCCCATACACCGTAATGCCCAATGTGGGTGCAATTATCCTATCTCTGTATTGTCAAACTGTCATGTACCATTACAAATTAGAAATGACCCAAACCCAGTTAATAACAGAAATTTTGACGCATATGCGTAAAAAAAAGACGCATATGTGTCAAAAAATAATGCATATGCGTCTAAATATGACGCACATTGCCATGAAACATCCATTGGCCCTGAGCGGTAATTCCCACACTGTACCTCCGGAAATTGGTTAAGTATGAAACATATTTCACAATATGGATACGGGGTTATTTCTAAAGTATGTGCGTTAAAAAAAAATGATGCACAGACTGTAAGCGTCATAATATTTTGACGCATAACAATAAAAACGCACCACATTTGAGGTAGAAAGTGATGTAATAAGATATCCTGTTTACAGAATTGGTACAGTGGGTGTACTTTCACTTTCACTTTGCAGTCTGTGATATTTCCTGACTGTGTGGCTGTGTTTAGACTTGTCTCTCTGTGCATTTTGTGATTTTGTCTCCAGTGTGGTCTTTAAATTGTCTTTTTGTGGTTCATAAGTGTCTGTGGTATCCTGTCTTAGGCGGTCATTCTGACCCTGGCGGTCGGTGATAAAGCGGCGGCCAACCCGCAACCAGGCCGGCGGTCCAAAAAATGGTATTCTAACTCTGGCGGAAACCGCCAACACAGGCCGCCACATTAACACTCCGACCGCCACGGCGGGACCGACAAACAGCGCGGCGGTCACCGCCAACAGGCAGGCGGTAGACAATGTACCGCCCACCCTATCACAACTCACCAATCCGCCACCTTTTCCGGGGCGGGAGCCCCGCCGATAAAAACACGGCAGAAACAGACAACGAACGGGAAAACGCTCACCTATACACACTCCACGAGGAAGGAGGACAGCATGGAGCCCGAATTACACATCCTACCAGCTCTTGTCTACCTGCTCATCTACCAAGAGTACGAACGCCGGCGCAGACGACAACGGTGAGTACTGCACCTACGACACAGGGGAGGGGGGAGGAGAAAAGATTACGGGGACACACATGCGCCATACACCCACCCCCCCACCACAAATACCTATACCCCATTGCCGAGCAACAAGTCAGAGTGACACCACACAAACCCCCCGGAATAATGCAAAGACACAATTTAAATGTTTGAAAAAATATATGTATAAATAGCTCCATAGAAGGAATGGCAAATATGCCATATAAAAGATAAAAAAATAAGGAATGAAGATAGTCAACAAGATATCCATAGGCAAAAAGTCGTGCACATTCCGTCAAAGTTCCATAGTCCGTGGGCCAATGTGCACAAACACATGGGCAAAGCCCACACAGGAGACCAGATAGCATTGGAGAGAACACTGCAGGGGCATCAGATGATAAAAGTACAGGCACCTCAGGGGGAAGGGAAGGGGGGGCACCTCAGCCACATGAGTCCACAACGCCAGATCCACGAGGGGCCTCCATGCCCACTGTCCCATCCTGGGGGGTGCAAAGCCACAGTCCATCAGATGGATTACCGACTCCACTGTGATTGGAGGAGGCATGGTGCCCCGAGTGCTCCCTGAAGCCCTGCTCGACACTGAACCGGCACTGTCAATGGGCCAGCGGTGCTTGAGAGGAAGGGCCCAGCGGAGCGGTGCTTGAGATGAAGGGCCCAGCGGAGCGGTGCTTGAGACGGCGGGGCCCAGCGCAGCGGTGCTTGAGATGAAGGGCCCAGCGGAGCGGTGCTTGACAGGAAGGGCCCAGCGGAGCGGTGCTTGACAGGAAGGGCCCAGCGGAACGGTGCTTGAGATGAAGGGCCCAGCGGAGCGGTGCTTGAGACGGCAGGGCCCAGCGGAGCGGTGCTTGAGATGAAGGGCCCAGCGGAGCGGTGCTTGACAGGAGGGGCCCAGCGGAGCGGTGCTTGAGACGGCGGGGCCCAGCGGAGCGGTGCTTGAGTTGAAGGGCCCAGCGGAGTGGTGCTTGAGATGAAGGGCACTAGCGGAGCGGTGCTTGAGACGGCGGGGCCCAGTGGAGCGGTGCTTGAGATGAAGGGCCCAGCGGAGCGGTGCTTGAGATGAAGGGCCCAGCGGAGCGGTGCTTGACAGGAAGGGCCCAGCGGAGCGGTGCTTGAGACGGCGGGGCCCAGCGGAGCGGTGCTTGAGATGAAGGGCCCAGCGGAGCGGTGCTTGACAGGAAGGGCCCAGCGGAGCGGTGCTTGACAGGAAGGGCCCAGCGGAGCGGTGCTTGAGACGGCGGGGCCCAGCGGAGCGGTGCTTGAGATGAAGGGCCCAGCGGAGCGGTGCTTGAGATGAAGGGCCCAGCGGAGCGGTGCTTGAGACGGCGGGCCCAGTGGAGCGGTGCATGAGATGAAGGGCCCAGCGGAGCGGTGCTTGAGACGGCGGAGCCCAGCGGAACGGTGCTTGAGATGAAGGGCCCAGCGGAGCGGTGCTTGAGATGGCGGGGCCCGTTCAGCGGTGCTGGCCCCGGCGGGGCCCTGTTCAGCGGTTCTTGCCCCAGTGGGGCCCGTTCAGCGGTTCTTGGCCCGGCGGGGCCCGTTCAGCGGTTCTTGGCCCGGCGGGGCCCTGTTCAGCAGTGCTTGCCCCGGCGGGGCCCGTTCAGCGGTGCTCCTCCCGGCGGGGCCCTGTTCAGCGGTGCTTGTCCTGTGTGTCTAGGGAGCCAGACCTGGGCAAGACTTCCCGCTCATTCCCCATCCGAACTTGCGGTCGCGGCTCCCTCCTGTGATGGAGTCCTGGGCCCGTGGGTGTCGTCCGTCACACCCGGGATGGGGCTGGTGGGGACCTCCTGGGCAGCTCGCCTGCTGCCTGACTTCTCCGCCCTGCTGCCCTTGCCCTCCTTCGCTGGAGCTCTGTGGCCCTTGCCTCCTTTGGATGATGTGGCAGGTGACGGGGCAAGGCTACTGACCTTGGTGGCAGCCGTCTCATGCTTGTCGCGCCGGGCCTTTTTCTTCCTTGTCCTCTTCCCAGGGGGGGGGCTGGCTATCCCCTTGCTGCTGGCCGATGTTCCTGCCCTAGGATCTGGTGGACTCCAATAGCCCTGCACTATGGTCACAGTAGATGCAGGGCTGGTGGTGGCTGAGGTGCTTTTTTTGGTCTTACCAGATGGAGGGGGTGGGTCAGTGATTGGAACAAGTTCAAGGTTGGAAAGGAAAAGGACTTTGGAAGGACAGGGACGGGTAGGTGTAGTGGGTTTGGGAGTGGAGGAAGATGATGTGGTTGTAGGAGAGTCAAGTGTGCTGTCTTTGGGTGCAGGTGCTTGTGACGGAGGCTGTCGTGAGGTGGATGGCTGTTGGGTGGGTGGCTGCCTGCGTTTGTGTGCTTTGGAAGAGGGGGTGACAGACACACTGGGAGAGGACACAGGGGACGTGTAAATGGCAGTGGGGGTGGTGACTGCACGTGTGCGGACAGTAATGGAGGGTGTGCTGGTGATGGAAGTACTGGCTGATGGTGGTGTGCATGCAGGTGTGAGTGGAGACATCACAGGGAGGGAGGGGGGAGATGAGGAGGTGGGGGACACAGAGGTGGTAGTGACTGTTGGCATGTCTGCATCTGGATGTTGCTTGGATGAATGCTTGTGGGATCTGTGGTGCTTATGTCTGGATGAGCTGCCCTTGGGTGTAGAGGTGTGTGCAGGCTGGTCTGATGGTGTGGATGGGATAGACAGAGGAACAGGAGACTGGGACTGGGTGGAGGGAGTCAGAAGAGGGAGGCTGGAGACAGGGACAATGGCTGCCGTCAGTGCTGAGGCCAGAGCGTTGAACGATCGCTGGTGGGCAGCCTGACCCGAATGAATGCCCTCCAGGTATGCATTGCTCCGATGCACCTCCCTTTCTACACCCTGGATGGCATTCAAGAGGGTAGACTGCCCAACAATGAGTGTCCTGAGGAGGTCAATGACCTCCTCACTGAGGGCAGCAGGGGTAACTGGGGCAGGGCCTGAGGTACCTGGGGCAAAGGAGATGCCCGCCTTCCTGGGCGAGCGGGCACGGAGTGAAGGCTGAGGGGCTGCTGGGAGGGCGGGGCTGGTGCGCTGGGTGGCGGCTGTACCTGTTGTGGCGGTGGGCACGGATGTTGCCGCCACCGCTAGGGAGCTCCCTTCCGAGGACGTGTCGGTGTCGCTGACGTCTCCACAGGTCCCCGTTGTGGAGCTCCACTCGCCCTCCGTCTCACTGGTGTACTCTGAGTCTGTTGTATGGCCCTCCGGGGCCATGTGAGATGCAGCTCCCTCGTGCGCCGATGCCACTTCTCCTCCGCCTGATGATGCTAATGCACACATGAACAGGAAGACAGAAAAAAGGGGGGGTGGGGAGAAATGAAGACAGGTTGAGTGCATGCATTGGCAACACCGTTGTCGGAGAGGACAGACACAGAAGCCCCCTGCACTAGGCCGCGCAATGGGGGTACACTACTCAGTTATTGTGACTAGGCCTACAGGTCTATGGACGACAAATGCACACATGGGTGAGGCCGGACCATGGATAGCTGTACTTGGCACCCTACAGAGGTGGGGGGGCGGGGGCACAGGGCCGTGTCTAACGGAGGGGCCTAGCCTACAGAATGCGCCCTGGCCTGGAGATAGCCACAGCCCTCCTCCCCCACCCAGACACCTTCACTGCGCACAAAGATAGCAGAATGTGCTGATACTCACCCCCTTGTGTCTGCTGTGATGTCCTCACACGCCCATCCAAATCGGGGTAGGCCACCGCCAGGATCCGGGACATCAGGGGGGTCAATTGGCGGCTGGCACCCCTCCTACGCTGGGAGGCCATCCCCAGCAGAGACTCGGCGGTCTTTCGGGTCCCGCGGCGGATGTCCTCCCACCTCTTTCGGCAGTGGGTGCCCCGTCTGTTGTGGACCCCCAGGGCCCGGACGTCCTTGGCGATGGCATGCCAAATATCGATCTTCTGATGGGCGCTGACCTATGTGACATGTACAGGGTGGTAAAGGAAATCGCATCAGTTTTCTGCCTGGTCAATGTGAGTGCCCCCCCCTCCCCAACCTTGCCATGTGGCACATGCTCTCATCTTTCGTGCGTTGCACTCCTCATTCGCTCCCCTCCCCACCATCTTACATACACCCCACTCAACACAGGCATAGCCCATTCAACGTGCACCCTGTGTACTAACCTGTTGGTCTGGAGGACCGTAGAGTAGCGCATACTGGGGGAGGACCCCATCAACAAGTTTCTCCAATTCTTCGGAAGTGAAGGCAGGGGCCCTTTCCCCAGTCGCAGCAGCCATTGTATCTCCCAGACCGAGGTCACAGCAGCACTTGCAGTATAGGTCCTCTCCTGTGGATGATCAGGTCTCGAGTGATTAATCAGATAGAAAATGGCGGTCACGCCCGCGGCGGTGCGTACTGCGGCGGTGCGTACCGAGACCGCCGGCGCACATCGTCATTGGCTCATGAGAGCCATAGGGTTCAATGTTAACCAATGCTGCTTTGCGCCGCGGTCTTCGACCGCCTACCGCCACGGTGTGCCACGCCAGCGCAGTGACCTCACATCCCACTGTCACACTTCACAGGTCAGGCAGCCGCCATTTCAAGGGCCCACATGGCATGTTTTCTACTGCGTCACACAGGCCTAGGCCTTGCATTGCCACTCATACAAGCCATTCAATGCATAGCGATTCGTGTACTGTGCAAGCTGTGTGAACGAACCTGTGGGTTGCTTGACTCTGTGCTCCATGTTGTCCTTCCTAGGCACCGTCCGCTGGGACTTGCAAGGAGAAGGATGAATCCTCCCGTGTACCGGCCGCTGGTGGACCTGTCGACAATGGAAGAACGACATATCATACTTACATACCGGCTTGACAGAGCAACCATACATGAACTATGTGCCCAGCTGGAGCCAGACCTGATGTCCCCCATCCGCCAACCCACAGGGATTCCCCCTCTGGTGCAGGTTCTGTCAGTACTCCATTTTTTGGCAAGTGGGTCTTTTCAGACAACAGTGGCCATATCATCTGGGATGTCTCAGCCTATGTTTTCTAAGGTTTTGTCCAGAGTGTTGTCTGCCCTGATGAAATACATGCAGAGCTACATTATTTTCCCTGAGGTGGGCGAATTGGCTACAGTGAAGGGTGATTTCTATGCCCTTGGACATATCCCCAACATCATTGGTGCCATTGATGGGACCCGTGTGGCTTTGGTTCTCCCCAGTGGAAGTGAGCAGGTGTACCGAAACAGAAAAAGTTATCATTCGATGAATGTCCAGGTGGTCTGTTTGGCTGACCAGTACATCTCCCATGTAAATGCCAAGTTCCCTGGGTCAGTGCATGACGCGTATGTCATGCGAAATAGCAGCATCCCTTATGTGATGGAACAGCTACAGAGACACCGTGTATGGCTAATAGGTGACTCTGGTTACCCCAACCTGTCGTGGCTACTGACCCCAGTGAGGAATCCCCGGACCAGGGCAAAGGAACGGTACAATGAGGCCCATGGGCGAACTAGGAGGATCATAGAAAGGACCTTCGGGGTCCTGAAGGCCAGGTTTAGGTGCCTGCATATGACAGGGGGATCCCTCATGTACTCACCAAAGAAGGTGTACCAGATCATCGTGGCCTGCTGTATGCTTCACAATCTTGCATTGCGACACCAGGTGCCTTTTCTGCAGGAGGATGGTCCAGATGGTGGTGTTGTAGCAGCTGTGGAGCCTGTGGAGAGTGAAGAGGAGGAAGACGACGGGGACGACACGGACAACAGGGAGACAGTCATACAACAATACTTTCAGTAGCACCCAGGTAAGAATCAGCCACCCCATTTTACATTTACTGAAGGCCTCATGCGTCTCCACTGTCTGTGTTTCCCCCCAGTTCCTGTTAACTGATTTGTGACTTTCCCTTCCCTTTTCAGAGCTGTATGACTCACTGCCTGACTTCAGCTTTGTTTGCCCATGCACTAAAGCTTATTGAGATTGGTATGTTGTCATCACAAAGTAACTCGACATTATTGCACCGTTCTGTGTAATACATTTGTTGTAAATACAAGCAGACTCCTGTTTATTTAAGTGCAATAAGTGATTTATTTTAAGTGCTACATATAGGTACATGATTGGGAAACGGTGATGGGTGGGGGTGGAGTAATGTCCATGGCAGAGTCCAGTTCTCAGTCGCACAGGTGCATTGGCCATATGCCTGGGGAAGGATGGAGCAGGGGCAGCTCAAGGTTGGACAGGGTGACAATGTGGAACAGTGGGATGACATCAGGGGGTATCTTAGGCTGGCGGGGGTCTTGCAATCCTACTCTGTCTTCTTGTGAGATCTCAGGTTCCGCTTGCGGGGTGGTTCTTCTTCTGCAGGAGGTGGGGTTCTGGTGGCCTGTCGTTGTGTGGGGGCCTCCTGTCCACTAGCGCCGGTGGAGGTGGTAGGCTGTTCCTGGCCTGGGCTAGTGACAGGGGCCCTTTGGGGTGCCACATGGTCCCGCAATGTGGTGACGATCTGGGTAAGGGCCACGACGATGGTCCCCATTGCGGAACCGATGTTCCTCAGTTCATCCCTGAACCCCATGTACCGTTCCTCCTGCAGTTCCTGGATCTCCTGGAACCGGGCCAGTACCGTCGCCATCGTCTCTGGGAGCGGTGGTATGCTCCCATGATGGAGGAGAGGGCCTCTTGGAGAGTGGGTTCCCCGGGCCTGCCCCCCCCCTGTCGCACAGCAGCCCTCCCAGTTCCCCTGTGTTCCTGGGCCTCTGCCCCCTGGACGGTGTGCCCACTACCACTGCCCCCAGGTCCCTGTTGTTGTTGGGGTGGTGGGTCAACCTGGGTGCCCTGTAGTGGTGGACACACCACTGATTGACGTGTCCTGGCGACAGAGGCATGGGCCCGCTGGGTGGGAGCTGTGCTGGTGTTCCCAGAGGGGGTTGGGTCTGGTGTAGCCTGTGGCTGTCTGTGGGGAACCGACTGTCCAGAGGTCCCCGATGGGCCGGGCTGGTCGTCTGGCTCCAGGGAGACAGAGCTGCTGTCATCGCTGGGGGCCTCTTCTGGGGGTGGGATGGACATCTCGGGACCCTCCGTGGCGGTGTGGTGGCGTTCGGGTCCTGCAGGGGTATAAAGGTATGGTTATTGCTTCTGTGTGTGGCATTTTGTGTGATGGGTGGGTGTCCGTGTACCCAAGTGCAGGCATTTCCTTGTGGGGGCTTTTGTGAGGGTGGCTTGTGGGGGTGATGTGTGTGTGCAGTGGGCATGCTTTGGTGATGGGTGTCCATGCTTTGTGGTCGCATGCAGGGCTTGGTGTTGGGATGGGTGGGTTGTGATGGTGAGCCTTTTGCTAGGGGTTGGTGTGATGGGGGAGGGGGTGAGGGTGGGAGTATGATTTGGCATGCAGGTGGGGAGGGGGTGGGAAGCAGTAGTGAAGATTTGCCTTACCAGAGTCCATTCCTCCAGATACTCCTGCGAGGCCCTCAGGATGCAGGATGTGCAAGACTTCCTCCTCCCACGCGGTAAATTCTGGGGGAGTAGGTGGGGGTCCGCCGCCAGTCTTCTGCACCGCAATGTTGTGCCTTGATACCATGGAACGCACCTTCCCCCGTAGGTCGTTCCATCTCTTCCTGATGTCGTCCCGATTGCGTGGATGCTGTCCCACCGCGTTGACCCTGTCCACTATCCTTTGCCATAGCTCCATCTTCCTAGCAATTGTGGTGTGCTGCACCTGTGCCCCGAAGAGCTGGGGCTCTACACGGACTATTTCCTCCACCATGACCCTGAGTTCTGCGTCACTGAACCTGGGGTGTCTTTGGGGTGCCATGGGGTGGTGTGGTTGAGGTGTGGGGTGGCGTTTGTGGTGATGAGTGTGGTGCGTGTGGTGGTGTGTGGTGTTTGGTGCGTGGATTCTGTGTGGGTGATGGTGTTGTGTGCCTCTGTGTTGTGGGATTGTCTATTCTGTGCTCTCTCTCTAGCCTTCGTCAATGATTCCGGGTCATAGGGGCATGTGGGTGATGTGGGTGTGTGTTTTATATTGTGTTGGGGGAGTGGTGTTGGTATGTGTATCAGGTGTGTGTATTTCAAACTGACCAATGTGGCTGAGTTTTCTATGTGTGTGTGTATTTTGACCGCAGCAGTGTGTACTGCCAATGGAATACCGCGTTTGAAAGACCGTCGCGTGGATTTGTGGGTCGGAATGGTATGGGCGTATTTCTGTTGGCGTGATGGTGGAGGTTTGGTCATCGCCATTTTTTCGCTGACCTTTGGTGTGGCGGACTTTTGTGGATGTCGGGTTTTTGGCGGTTTCCCAGTTGCGGGTCAGAATGACCGTGGCGGTTTACCGCGGCGGTGTTATGGCGGTCTTCTGACCGGCGGTAAGCGCCTTTTACCGCCAGGGTCAGAATGACCCCCTTAGTGTTTTTTGGTCATTTGTTGTGTCAACATTTGTCTTTGTTGTGTTGGGAGTCTGTTGTGGGTAGTGGTAGTTTGGGTATAGTTGGGCTATGTTCTTAGTTATTTTGCATTTCCCTGTCCTACTTTCCCTCTATTCTCCTCTGTACCCCTTTATTCCCTTTTTTTTTTGTGCAAGAATGTTGGGTAGGCCTCGTCTTGGCAGGATGGGAGAGGAGGAGCTGGGTGGGTTTATTTGGCTGGTGTGTCACTTCCTACCCTTTATGATAGAGGCAGGTGGTCGTGTGATCCAAGGCTATCACACAAAGGCAAGGAGGCTCCGGTGGGCAAAGGTGTTGTACCATCTCCAGAAAATCTACAACACACCGCGCAAAAACCACCAGCTGAAGCACCGCTGGGCTGACCTTGTTGCCAGGGAGCAAGACCTGCTGGACCACCTGGGGATTGTGATTGGTGGCCCTGTTGGTAAGTACAAATCAAAGTAATGTGCATGTTTAAATGCTCTGTAGTGACAGTAGCTGATTTGTTCTTATGCTGCCGGCAATGTTTTTGAACATGTGGAATGCTAATGAAATGTACAGGGCCATATTTCTACTTTGTCAGCACCGCAATTGCGACCTGTTTTGAAGCAAGAGCGGCGCAAACTTACAAAATACAATTGCATTTTGTAAGTTTGCGCCGCCTTTGTGTCAAAAAGCAGCACAAATGTGGTGCAAAATTTGTATAAATATGGGCCACAGTTGCCTGTGAGGTATACAATTTTTCCTATACATTACCGTCATTTGTTGACGCAACAGCTAGACTAACTTTCAAAACACAACAGGAGCCTGTAAATTAGTGTTGCCTTCACGTCAATTGATGATGGCAATGTGGCTCTAACATATGTTTCATGTGTGGTCTGTGAGTGTATCAGGAAACATATCTTGGAAATCCAGATTTTTTCACAAAACAATGTGTCCCTCAATTGTTTTCAGATACATGTCTGAACTGGATTCTGACACATACGTAACAAGTTATAGCTTACCTCAGGTAACATCTTAGACTGATATTTTGAGTTTGTAGTGCCACATTTAAATTATGGATGGATGGCAAAAGGTATGCACACGGGTTCATATCTCTATGGTTGGTGCAACTTACCATAGCGGTGGCACATCAAATGAAGAAAATGATACAAATTGAGGGCTGACAACTGTCACTGGTCCTCTGTACATTGTACCTGTGTGTCTTAAATTGGTCTGAGTCACAATGTATGGGCGACTGGTATTGCAGTCCTCACAGAAAGTAGCTTTGCATGTCTCTCATGGATACATATGATGAGAGGAATACACTCCATGAATTTGTCTGCTAACCAATGAAGGAGCATGTTTGCCACCACATGATAGTTAGGGCCACTGCATGTGTGCAGATATGTGTGTCTCACTCACTGGAGTCCCCGGGTCTGTACCTGTTTGCAGTGGTATGTAGGATGCAGTATCATCATGTCTGAGAGGCTTGACTTTCTGAGTTAATATTACACACAGTATTTGTATTTGGAAGTGTTGTACAGTGCACAGACATTGAGCACATTTCTCCCTTCCATGCCTCACAGGTGGACCTGCACCCTACACTATCGGAGAGGTGGCACGATTTGCGGACCCAGACATCTCCAGTAAGTGTTGATATTTCTGTTCCGTGTTGTGTTTGCTGATGATGTGTGATTGACTCCTGTGTGTTGGACACATAGCAAGGTGTGATGCGCTGGTCAATGATCTGTTTTGTTCCTTGAGTGGAGTATCATTTTTTCGCAATCTTTGAGTTGGCCAATCATTAGCGTATTGTCATAATTTGGGATTGTAGGTCAGTCCTGTAGGCACGGCAATGTGAATAGGGAGGAGTTATGTGAATAAAACTTGAAATCAGAAAATGTAGCAGTGGCCCATATTAGTGATTTAGTCAGCCAGTCAGTCCGTGCTTCTCCCAGAATTTGGATGCCAAAGTCTTACCCACAGACATCAGCTTCCCTATTCACTAATGAACATGTTTGACTGTATGTTTAACTTCCGAGAAGCATGTAGCTCCACATGTTGTGCTACGAGTATGAGACACTTGAGTACAATGGCCTAGTTGTGCATGCAGCTCATGGCCAGAGGTGTGCTTGCATCTATCTGTTTGTGGTAAGTAATGGGTTACTGGTAGGAAATGATGTTGACAATGGTCTGCATTTTCCAAAGATAAGTGTTGATGGGATTGTCCAAGGTTTGGGTGTATCCTAGTTGGACTTCTTCCTTGCCTGTGATGTGCTGGCCAAACCCATGCACAGCTTTCCAAAGCTTCCAGGGTGTCCTTGTTGTTAGAAATTATTAGTTGCTTGTCCACCCCTCCCCTCAGGCACAGGCGTAGGGTTGTGAATAGTGTACCTAGGACTGATGATCCAAGTTTAGTACACAGACATGTAAGTCTGTCAACCACTTGTCCAAACCTAGGATACCCACTCATGATTAGCACATGCATTCTATACTGGCAATTCCATTTACAACTCGCAGATCTTGTGGCCCTAGATTGTCATCAAGAACATAGTAATTTGTTGGCCTGTCAGGGGTGGAGGATTTGCAGCATGATTGTTACCTGACAAGTGGCTGAACAATGATGCCAAATTCATTCCAGTTGTTACCCATCTTTTAGGGTTTTTATGTGCTATTTGATGATAGGACATGTGTAGGCTGGCTTGGCATGTACTGCCTCAGGGACAATCAGTGATCTGTATGATGATATGGGATGTTTCAGGTACATTAGATGTTTTGTCTGATTTACTTCTTGAGCCATTTCACACAATCAAGTACATAATGTTTGGTTTTCTATTTGTCTTAACAGGTGCCAATATGACTCCCATCCAGATTCGAGAGTTTCAGCACAGGGCAATGCGTTACCGCCACATTCTGGATGTGGAGTCTGGGTTCCGCAACATTGCAAGGCGTTATCACCATGAAAGAGCCTCCAGAGTGTGGAGGGCATTTGCCCAAGAGGGCCCTTCCGTGCCTACCACAGCCACCACCACCACCACTACCACCCAGATGGCACCAACATTAGCAGGGACCTTTGCTAGACCATCAACATCAACATCGACAGCTCCAGGACCTGTCACAGAACCACCTGCACCTCAGCCGACAGACATGGCACCGACAAGCTTTTGTGTCCCATGCTGCAACCATATCCCAACTGAGCTGTTATATTGGCAGCTACACCAAAAGCTACTTAGCTAAGATTCGGCCATCCATTGCACCCATCACTCATGGTTACTATGGATCCCAAAGTGTGGTTATTTTGTGATGTATGTTTTCAATGTCACATACTTTGCAAACAGATTTGGTATTGGGGACAAAGTGTTAATTCTGCCTGCAGCCTGATGTCCAAGCAAATCCTTATAAGGTGAGGGGTAGTATGCTCTCATGTAGTATGGTATACATAACTCACACCTATCATTTGTTACAAAGTTCAGCCCGGTGGCTTGTTTCAATGGAAACTCATACACATCCATTCATGCTGTATGTTGTGTGTTAGCTAAAAATTGGGGCAAATGTCACATACGTAAGTTTTGACTTTCAGGAAATATTTAAGGCACTATTTTCTGGCTTAGACATTCTTTGAGGAAGCGTTATTCTGTCCAACACAGCAGTATGGTGTATAGTTTCTATTTTCCTAGGAAATAACCATCAGGGAGGGCAGATGACGGTACAATCCAGACCACTGGGCATAGTTATCAGCCAAGATTCATTCAGGTGAGGTGTATTGACAATCAATAATCATTGACCTGAGGTAAACATCCCTGATGGCCATCATGGTTGATGTGTCACATTACACAGAGACAAAGTTGTTGTGAAAGTGCTATTTATTTTAAAGTGCTAAAGTGCTATTTGTACATTGTCCATCATTGTGAGTCCATTAGTGTGACATCTTCCATTGTGATCCTACACAAGTGCAAAAGGACATGTCATTGGACATGCTGGGGTGAAGTGTCAGACAGTGCAGAGGGACAGGATTTGCCAATGAGGTAGTGAGAGACAATCACAGGGCAAGGTGACAAGATAAACAGTGGGTTGAAGAACAGTGCTTGAGTACAGTTGTTGCAAGCCTGGCATGTTACAAAGCACAGGACCTTGGTAATAGGTGGCCATGTGGCAGGGACTAGTGCTACCGGGTACTCTTACGGGTGAAATTTGACACCCACATGGCACACAGAAATGGCGTTAGCCGGCTGTAATATTTTTTATGCAAAACTGCGTTGGCGCAGTTTTGCGTTAAAAAGTATAAATATGGCCCTTAGTTATTGAGATGCCCCAGTAACTATTTGATTACCTCTGCTAATCTGATGTCATGGCAGTTGGTGACTCTTATCACTAGATCAGAGAGCTGGAGCCAAACTGCCAGAAGGCAATCTAGGGATGTTCAAAATATTGATGTTTAGAGAATTATTGCAGCTCAGGCTACGACACAGCTACAACTTGCAATGAATGCATAAAGCTTGGGGGTGTATGGCAGCTGGCCTGCTATCAGTACTGAATTGTTAGAAGAGGTGGCTGGTGTTTCAAATGATTTTACCCTTTCTTTGTCTGTATGTAATTGTGATAGTGCATATTGGTCATGATTCTTATGAGCCAGCAAGTTCACCAATAAGGGAAAGAATTAATCCTAAAAAATGCAAGTGAGGATTCTAGTGTATTATTATATGGAATGGTTGTGTGACCTTACTGTGTAATACACTCTGAAAACGGCCGTGTCTGTAAAACCTTTAGTTCAACCCTGGGTAGCTGTGTCTTTGATCACCAAGGCTTAAACAAAGAAACTAGTGTTTAACTAGCATTTAGCAGCAACACACAACTAAAGAAAAAAGTCACACAACATGCAGGAAATCCAACACCAGTTTATAAAAATAGATTTTATGTTTATGAATATTTAAACACCAAGGTGAGCAAAATCTACCAGACCATTTAAGAGATATAGATTTTTACGTAAAATGTAAATCTCAGCTTTTTAGTCCAAAGTGCGAACAAACATTGATAACTGTAAAGTTTAGAAACTTTTGAAAAGTTTGAGAGTTGTGCTCGACCATTCTGGCTCAAGTGGGATGACCAATTCTGACAGGGAGAAGGTCAGAGGGGGCCACTAAAGAATATTTGGACAATTTCCCAGTCACTACAACAGTCTTACGTCCAGTTCCATTCTTTACATCAAGACCACTATAGACTTCTATTGAGAGGTCCTGATGCTGGGGATGCAGGATGCATCGGATGCTGAAAGATGCTCTGGGTGCTGTGTGGTTGATGGGGGTGTCCTTGCCATTATTCTGTGGTCGACTGGTATGGTGGAACAACCTTTGCCAAAGGGGTTGGTGTCCCTCAAAGTTCTCTTTGAGTCTGTAGAATCCACCTCTGGCTGGGCTACTGATGTCCATACACAGTGGGTCCAATGGTATCTTTTGGTGAAGGCTATACTCAGACAACTCTCCTGGATCCAGCAGACTAGGGTGCAGCTTTGGCCATGAAGATTTGGTCTATTACATTGCGAAGAATGTGGCTACTGACTTGCCGGAGTGTGTTTCTTCAGCTTTGATGGCCCTGGTGCTGGTTCCAGGATGTCTGACTAACCCGTGGAGTCACTTCTTTGATCTGGGGCTCAGGAAACATTTATGCACAAGCCAGAAGCTATAGGCACAGTCCTCTCTTTGCTAGCTCAAGGTGTGGCAGGTGCAATCTACCAGTTGATGCAGCTTCTCCTGCCAGGACCAGGAGTGAGCAGGGCAGTCCTTCTTCAGCCCTTTCTCCAGTTCTGAGATGATCTGACAGTCTGAGTGCCAGGAGTGCCAAATTTATGACCAGAAAGTGCCCTGAGGGGATGATGTGGTCATTAGCCAATGGGCTACCAGCATCCCTCCTCCCTGTTACAACATCTGGCTATGTGTGGCATCTAGCAATCCCAAAGTACACTATTCTACCCACTCTCAAGATGTCTGAGCCCTTCCTTGGAAGTTATGCGGTAACTCTATCTTAGCCAATGGGACTACTAACTTCTCCACAGCAAAAACAACAATTTGGAAGCATTGCTGTTAGGACATATTAAAAGTATGTACGCCACTTAAGAATATACAGCTCATTGCCTTAGGGCTCTGTAAGCCGTCTTTAGGGGAGACATATGTACTCCTAAGTGACGTTCGGGGCTTTGCCATTGGTTTAAATAACAAAGTTGAACTATCAGTGTAAAGCTGCTCTTCCAGGCTACAGTGGCAGGCTGGGAGCCATTTAGGGACATATTTATACTGTTTGACGCACAACTGCGCCGATGCAGTTTTGCGTCAAAAATATTACCACCGGCTAACGCCATTTTGTTTGTGCCGTGTGGCTGTCAAATTTATACTTTGACGCACGGCGGCGCAAACCACAGATTATTATTTTTTTTTTTTACTCAAACCAATGCGTCACGTTGTAAAGGAAAACAGCGTTAACGTGGTGAAAATGACTGTGACCCGGTTTACGACGTCACAAACCGGGTACGTGCCGTTTTTTGACGCAATTGCGTCAAAAGCGGCGCAAACAATGCAAATTGTGCTAAGGAGAGCCAAAATTGATCCCAGATACTTGCACAGTCCCCAGGAAGATGACAACAGACCAGGAACCAGCCAGGAGGACCCACACAAGGCCCAGGACAGGGAGAAGAAGAAAAGAAAGTGTCGTTTCAGTGCAGAGGAGCAGGAAATTCTGGTGAAAGAGGTGACGGAACACCAGCACCAACTGTTTGGCACCTCAAAGTTGCCAATCAGTAGGAGAGAGGCAATATGGCGACAAATTGTTGACAAGATCAACAGTGTAGCAGAAGTACGGAGAACAGTCATTGAGTGCAAGAAACGCTGGAATGACTGCAAGCGCAGGATCAAGGAAAAGATGGCCAGGAACAGGAAGGCAGCCGGCAGACTGGAGGTGGGAGTCCAGCACCGCAGGAGGCCCTGGACCACATGAAGGAGATGGTGGCAGCTGTCATCCCAGAGGAGATCGTCACAGGGATTCAAGGATAGGACAGCGCAGGCTACCAGAAGACAACACACATGCAGGGTAAGTCGCACGGGAAATTTAAATGCACAAATGTCAACTCTAAGCAGGGGGGTGCACATACCTACTACACAACAATGCATGTAAGTCTGGATATTCAGGGAGTGGAATGGATAAAGGGGCACGGCACGGGGGCATGGCCCGTTCAGAGAAAACCTGGGGCACAATACTACACAACACCAACAACCTTTGCATGGGGGTATGCTGTCATGCCAAGGATGTTGCAAAGGTAAAGCCAGGCCAGGAGGGCAGGATACAATGTAAAACTGGCAGCCCGTCACATGTGAGCCAGTATTCCCCCTATATTAACTATGGCCCAATTAACAACCTCTGGCCATATCTGCAAGTGGAATGTAACATTGATAACAGTTGCCACTACCACCTCTGCTGTGTGTGCAGGTCAAGTAGCCAATGGCAGTAACGTCCCCATGGATCGTACACACCTTCATTAGAGGGTTCAGGATGACAACGTTAACAATCGCCTGCAATCAATACAAATGTTCCAATCCTGTCAAATGTGATTTCCAAAGTTGCTAAAAACATCAGCCATTGTCATAAACATTAGGAGGTACACAGCACTAATGTCATACCCATGCTGCATATGTCAGGGTCCACCCTGTGCCTGGGTCACAATGCAACATCCCAAATGTCATACTGCTCAGGCAACAGCATTGAGGGGGAGGACACATGTAACTGGTCACTGAAATACACCTGCACAGTCAGAGGAGGAAATAGGACACTGCTACGACTATCAGGGCAATCCAATGTACCACATATTCCCCAACATCAGCTGTACACATTACCAATGCTGACATCCATATTGTGCCATAACAATGCCATACATAGTATATGCTAGATCTCAACAACATATAGGTGGATTTGAAAGATCAGAGACTGGGGCAGTTCCAGATTGTTAAGTCTGGTGCTAGTGCCATCAGAACACCCACAGCCAGTGAAAGGCCTCATCATGAGAATGGAAGTAGACGGAGGGTTGAGTAGGACAAGAAGGTGGCAATTCACAATTTGGCCTGAACCAACACCCAGAGGGTGTGATGCTGACAAGTCCATAAACTGACCACAATACATGTGACATGCAGGTGGGGCATAGGCCTGGGAGAATGGTAATATGAAAGACAGGAACAATGAACAGGAACCAAGATCACAATGTGAAAAAAGGCAGAAGGCAGGCATGTCACATTACAAATCCCACAATACAGACACACTAATTGTACCATATCTCATTGCAGAGTACGATGGCTCTCCTGTTAATGTGCCTGTCCAGGACTACCCTGATGACATGGATGACGAGCTGACAAACATCAGCCAGCAGACCCTCCAGGATGTCCTTGGAGCCCTCCACACCCCGCCTTCAGTCACAAAGAGGAGCCCCGAACTAGCAGCCATCACAGAGGACCCACCCACCACCCCAATTGTACGACCTGCCAGCTCCAACACAACTGAGGACTCTGACGACACTGGCACCAGCTTTGAGCAAACTGTAGTTGGAGTACAGCGGGAGCTGGCCAAAGAGGTGCGGTGGGGATGCAAAATATGGCAGCCAGCCTTGAGGGGATGCGTTTGTGCATGATGTCATCTGCAGATCAGGCAGCAGCCATGCAAACGCTAACATCCATCCTGCAAGGACTGCAACAAACTCCACTGCAGTAAGGGATTTGCCACAAACACCTCGCACCCCAAACCTTCCACTGCATACACGAATGCAATCATGACCCCCTCAGGGCCGACCTGGCTGCCTACCATCGTGATGTGGCTGCTATTCTTTAGAACCAGCAGATCCTCCTTGCAGCAGTACTGCCCTTAAAACCCCCTCAGGTAGCAGCTACCGGTATGTCTGACTCCACGTCTACACACACTGAGGTGTGTGTTGCCCCTTTACAACCACCACCACCAAGGACAGAGGAGGAAACACACACATCAGAAGATGAAGATATGGAACAGATCACCTTCACACGTAAAAGTACCCGGAAGCACTAGTCCCTGCCACATGGCCACTTATTACCAAGGTCCTGCGCTTCATAACATGCCAATCTTACAACAACTGTACTCAAGCACTGTTCTGCAAACCACTGTCTATCTTGTCAGCCTGCCTTGTGATTGTCTCTCACTAACTTATTGGCAAATCCTATCCCACTGCACTGTCTGACACATCACCCCAGCATGTCCAATGAATTGTCCTTTAGCACTTGTGTAGGATCACAATAGAAGATGTCACTATAATGGACAATGTACATATAGCACTACAGCACTTTTCAATAAATAGCACTTACACAACCACTTTGTCGCTGTGTAATGTGACACATCAAACATGCAGTAGACCACTGAATTCTGCCTCCTGTCAAATTACATAGCTTGTCAACACAACTGTCCTGAAATAATGTAGTCTGATAACTATGCACAGTGGCCTGGATTCTACCATACTCTGCCCTTCCTGAGGTTAATATCTGATGAAAAGATAAACTATACACCATAATACTGTGTTGGACAGAATAATGCTTCCTCAAGGGATATCTAAACCATAAAATAGTGCCTTCAAAATGTTGCCTCCATGCAAAACTAACACATGTAACATTGCCCACAAATCTAAGTGAACAGTCACCAAACTGCATGAATGGAGGTGTATGAGTTTACATCCAAATAAGTCATGCTGAACAGTGTAACAAATGATCTATGTGAGTCAATTACACTATACTACAAGAGAGCTTACTACCACTCACCTTATAAGGGTTTACTTGGACATCAGACTGCAGTCAGACATAACACAGTCTCCCCAATCATAAATCTGGAAGCACTGTATGTGACATTGAAAACATACTTCATGAAAAAAACACGTTGGGATCCATAGTAACTGTTATTGGTGGTTGCAATGAATGGTCTAATCTTTGCAAGGTAGATATGGGGTAGCTGCCAATGTTACAGCTCAGTTGGGATTTGTTTGCAGCATAGGACACAAAATGTAATACAAAAGAAATACTGTACACTCATGCCAAGGCCCTGATCTGCAAGCATGTCACACATACTGTAAAGGGTTTACTATATATTTATTAAACTGTAAAAACAAAAGTGAAAACTCGGGGAAAAGCCTTACCTACCCTAATCTACTCTAACTACTCATTACCCACAACTGTCCCTAACTAACCTAAGCTAAACTTACTTATCACATTTAACAAAACGTTCTAAACATCAGCCCCCCACCCCCCTTGAGACAGGACACATGGAGGACAACAGATACTAACCTAAACACATACTATCCTATCCTAAACAAATATATATATATATATATATATATATATATATATATATATATATATATATATATATATATATAAGTATTTTTTATATATTTTCTTTTTTATAGTTTTTTTAACACACAAGAACCCCAACATTGCCCCCACACACTCAAAAAGAAACAGTAGAAATAATCAGGACCCCCCACCCACTAACACTAACTAAACTAACATCCTATACTAACCTAACACTAAGCCCCCTAAACCCACAAAGTATGAGAATCAGCAAAGAGGAGGGAGGGATGGGGAATCATGTCCGTCAACACTGCTACAGGTTGGCCCTCCGGAGGGTCCTCTTGATAGACCGCACCTGCCGGTTTACATGTCGCACCTCCTGCCGCAGTTGACTCATTTTTCGCAGGACACGGTCCAATTTACGCTGCATCTGTAGAAAAGCAGCAGGGTCAATAGCTGCAGCTGGGGTGGTCTGGGTACCAGCTGAGGAAGTGTGGGGCCGTGTAGTGTCCAGGGCTGTGGGCTGCCCTGCAGGTGGTGCTGTGCTAGGGCCTTGAGCACTTGCTGAGGTGGTTGCCGCAACGGTCCAAGCTGCTGGTGGTGCCACCTGGGTGGTGGTGGTAGTGGTGGTGGTGCTGGTGGTGGCTGTGGTGTGCATAGAGGGGCCGCCTTGTGGAAATGCCCTCCAGGCTCCGGAGGCCCGTTCGTGCCGGTATCTGCGGGCCACTCTTCAGTACCCAGACTCTACCTGAAATATGTGCTGATACCTCATTGCCCGCCTTTGAAACTCCCAGACCTGGATGGGTGTCATTTTAACAGCTGTGAAGACAAATATAAAAACTAACATTAGGAACTGCATTGTGTGAAATGGCACAAGAAGTAAATCAGACAATACAGCTATTGTACTTGTAACAGCTCATATCATACAGATCATTGATTGAGGAAGTACATAGCAGGCCAGCCTACAAAGGTTCTATCACACATAGCACATCCAAACCCTACAAGATGGGTAACAACTGGCATGATTTTGGCATCATAGTTCTGCCAGTTGTCAGCTAACAATCATGCAGCACATCCTCCGCCAATGCCAGGGCTACAAATGTCATTGTACGGATGGAAATCTAGGGCCACATGATCTGCAAGTTGTCAATGGACTTGCTAGTATAGTACTCATGTGGGAAAAATGAGTGTGTATACTAGGTTCTGACAAAAGATTCACTGATTTACATGTCTGTGTACCAACTTGTATCATCAGTCCTAGGTACACTATTCACAAACCCATGCCTGTGTTTGAGGGTGGGGGGTGGACTAACAACTACCAATTTCAAACAACATGGACACCCAGGAAGCTTAGGAAAACTGGACATGTGTTTGGCTCTACACACATACCACAGGGAAGGAGTATCTACAAATAGGTGACAGCAAAACCTTGACCAATCCCAGCGGCACACATGTCTGGAAATGCAGACCTTTGTTCACATCATATACTTCCAGTAAGCCATGACTTACAACAAACAAAGTGATGCAAGAACACCCCTGGCCATGAGTTGCATGCACACCTAGGCCATTGCACTCAAGTGCCACATGCTCGTAGCACTACATGTGGAGCTACATGCTGCTAGGAAGTTCAACCTACAGTTTAATACGCACATTAGTGAATTGGGAAGCAGAAATCTGTGGGTAAGTATTTAGCAGCCCCATTCTGGGAGAATGTGGGTCTGACAGGCTGACTAAATCACAGATTAGGTCCAGTGCGACTCTTGCTGATACAAGTGTTATCCACATGACTCATCCCCATTCACATTGCAGGGCCTACAGGACTGACCTAGAATCCCTAAATAAGGCAATAGGATAAGGATTGGCCAACTCAAAGATGGTGATAAAATGAAATCCCACTCATGGAACAAAACAAATGATTGGCCAGCGCATCACACCTTGCTATGTGTTAAGCACACAGGAGTCCATCACACATCACCAGCCAACACAACACATAACAGAAAATCAACACTTACTGGAGTTGTCTTTGTCCTCGAATGTAGCCACCTCGCCAACAGTGTAGGGTGCGGGTCGACCTGTAAGGCATCGAAGGGAGAAATGTGCTCAAATTCTGTGCACTCTCCAACAATTCCAAAGACAAAAACTATGTGTAAGATTACATAAGTAAGTAAAGCCACTCAGACATGATGATACTGCATCCGATATAGCACGGCTAACTTGTACATACCATGGGTCTCCTGTGAGTTTTACACACATATCTGCACACATGCAGTGGCCCTAACTATCATGTGGTGGCAAACATGCTCCTTCATTAGTGAGCAGACATAATAATGGAGTGTATTCATCTCATCATGTATATCCAAAGCCACTTTCCTTGAGGAGTGCATTACCATTCAACCAGCCATTGTGCCTATGACAAATGTATGACACACAGGTACAATATACAGAGGGGCAGGTACAGTTGCAAGCGCTCATGTTGTTACAGTTTCTTCATTTGATGTGGCCCAGCTATGATGAGTTGCACCAACCATAGAGATCTGACCCCATGTGCATACCTTTGGCCAGCCATCCCTAAACGGAAGGTGGAACAACAAACACCAAATACCAGTCTAAGATGTTAGCTGAGGACAGCTTGAACTTGTTCCCTATGTCTCCAAATCCAGATCTGACATGTATCCGAAATGACGAAGGGCCTCAATAATCCCTAAGAATGTTTTAATTTCCATGATCGCTTTCCTTACACACTCACCAGACACACATGAGACATATGTTTGGGCCACATTGCTATCATCAATTGACGTGAAGCCTGCACTCATTTTCAGCCTCAAAAGTCAGTCTAGCTATTGCGTCAACACATGTTGGTAATGATTTGGAAATTTCTGTACCTCACAGGCAAATGTGACCTATATCTATACATAATTGGCTCCTGATTTGTGTTTGACACAAAGGCGGCACCAATTTACATTAAGCAAAAGTATCCAGTAAGTTTGCAGAGCACTTGCTTCCTAACAGCTAGCAATTGTGGTCCTTAACATAATACATAAATGACCCTGTATGTTTCAAAAGCATTCCACACACTCAACAACATTGCCGGCAGATATTGTACAAATCATCTGATTTACATGATTTGTACTCACCAACAGAGCCACCAATCACAATGCCCAGGTGGTCCAGCAGATCTTGGTCCCTGGAGATGAGGTCAGCGTAGCGGTGCTTCAGCTGGTGGTCATTCCTTGGTGTCCGATAAATGCGTTTTCCGGATGATGCAAGACTTTTCCCCACCGGAGCCTCTGTGCCTCAGTGTGATACCCCTATATCACCCGCCAACCTGCCTCAATCATAAGGGGGAGGAAATGGCACACCAGCCATATAAAACCACCAAGCTCCTCCTCACCCATCTTGCCAAGACGAGGCCTACCCAACATCTTAGCAGCAAAAGATAAATAGGGGATAAAGGGGAACAAAGGAGAATAGGGGAAAAGTAGAATATGAAAAACTTAAACTAAACAACTAAAACAGCCCAACTAGACCCAAACTATCACTACCCACAACAGACTCCCAAAACAACAAAGACAATATTATACAACACAACTGTACACAATAAACACTCAGACAGGATACAACAACAATATTTTTTTCACAAAATGACAAGAAATGGACCACGCAGGAGACAAAAGCACAATTTAACCAGACAAAACTCTCAACACAGCCACACAGTCTAGAAGAATCACAGACTGCAAATTGAAAGTGAAAGTCAACCCACTGCACATAATCTGTAAACAGGATATCCTATTACATCACTTCCTGCCTAAAATGGCGGCTGTTTTTATCGTTATGCATCAAAAAATGTTGACGCATACAGTCTGGGTGACATTTTTTTCGACACACAGGAGTAGAAATGAGCCTGCATCCATATATTTGGAAATAGTCTAACAGCTAACCAATTTTCTGAGGTACAGTGTGGAAGAATCATTGGTGTTTTCAAGGCATTATGCGTTGTTTTTTGGGCATAAGCATCATTTTTTGATGCTTTTGCGTAATTGTTTGACGCAGATGCGTCAAAATTTCAGGGCATTAACTGGGTTTGGGTAATTTTATCATTCTAATGTTGTGTAACATTTGTGACACAACTGAGATAGGCCGATTGCACCCACTTTGGTCTTGACAGTGTATGGCCACATGTGAGACATCATACTACTGCGGACCATGATCCGCTACTTCATTAACTGGATTTTCACTCTTGGCTGACGCACTAGATGGCCATATGTGTGGCCTACATATATGTATTGCACACATTGGGCATGTTTGGCATCAGGAGAGGATAGCAATGTGACGCACATAAGTACAATACCTCAATGCCTATGCCTCAATGTGTGTACATTGTCTACTAATGTAGTTGTTGGCCCAGTGTGTGTACATCACAAGATGCATTATTGAAAATATGCTTGTATGAATTTGAAGTCAATGTGTCCAAACCTCAGATGTAAGTCAATGTGAAAATGAGAGAGGACATATGTTAGTCATACATGTAGCAACATCTGTTGTGTGCACTTCCAAGTTTTTGGGTAACGTAGACACCACAAATGACGAAGCATGCAACGGATACATGGCAGACGCTTGTTCATGTCAATGGTCCAAAAGTTGCCCATCACATGTCCTGGTAATTTGGATACTGCTTCCTAGGCACTTGTTGGTGAACCCACCGTGAGTCAGGCACATGTACAGACTTAGTGGGTACCATGTTATTGACACGGAAAGCCAAAGGTGACCCACAAATGTAATATCACGCCACAGTTGTGATCATATGACTGAGCCACAACTCTCCTGTGGCAGTGATGAACCAGCAGACGAGGCAGCACGTGGCCACATATTTCCAGTGATCAATTGCACAGAGGTGTCTGGTTCATGTCTGTGGTCCAATGTTGATCCTGTATATTTTTAGGGGTCTATGTTGTCATAGTTACTTATAGGTCTCATTATGAGTCAACGGCGGCTATTCCTGTATCTACTGAGTATCCTTCGGAAATCAATGGAAGTAAAGCCAATGAGGACATGAGAACCTGCATGGGGATGGTCCCACCCTGTCACTGCAGACGTGTTATGAGACTGTCAACAGGGCAACCTTGGTGTGCTGAGTGAAACCATATCTCATGAGTCATGTTCCGGCAGGTGTTATTACAACATTTGTACATAGGTTGGCCTGTAAAGTTCCCACTGCATCTGGGAACATCATAGCCTCTGTGTTGATTAATCTTGCAGCTATTCAGCACACACAGGCCATCAATATGTTGTGAGCCATCTGATTCAGCATGCAAACTGTCAGGGCCCTAACATGTGTGGAATTTTCATGCACATTATCAGAGGTTGCTGGTTCTGCTGGAAGCACCATACCCAATCCATGCATAAGGCCCTGGTACACTGTCACACTTTGTTGCTCATGCATACATGAGACCCAGACAAGGGATAGGCCATGATTTGAAGTTCACAATTATGGTACAATAAAAAAGCAGATTATGCAATACAATGTATTTGAGGATGCATTGAGGATGCACCTGACAAAATACCCCCGGAGGAATGTGAGGGTTGGGAAAGCAAGTATGCTACATATGTAGCCACAAGGAACCTTTAGGGTAACGCACAGACAGGTGCCAGTCAGGCTGACAGGATGCAGGGTCAATCAGGATCCAGCAATTTCACAAGGTACATACTCAGTGTTCTGACTAAGACTGGTCGGATGAAGAACAAGACAGTTGACATGGAAAACTGTGTTTGTCCTGTGTTTTGGAAGGTGACACATAAACCCAAGGGTTGTGTTACACGGCTTATTTTTCTAGCAATGCATAACAGTGTAATCGACAAAATGGCAGCTTCTATGCTGTTCCCAGCATCTGCAAGGGCAGTGCATGTTCAAATGGGTGGTCTGCATGGAGGTGCTCAGAGGTGTGTCCTGCATCAGTTTCTCACAAGTCCTGTAGGTGAGATTTGAGTTCAAATGGCCAACAGTACCTTTCACATGAGAAGCAAGTTACAGCTTATAACAGGGCTTAGAAACTACAAGCCAGTGTATTATTTGACCTGACGTCCATGCAGACAGATGAACAATGACTATGGCATACCATACGAAAGGGTGAAGCACACTGGATTACTATTGTTAGTCTGTGTGTGTGTAGAGGAGGGAATATCTGGGTACACATATTACCATTCCAGGGACCTCTTACGACAGGTGGGGTGAGACCAGGAGCATGGGTGTGTCAGGAGTTACGACATGGGCTGACATGTACAAGGAATGTCATGTGCGCAATGCTTGTCATAGGTGTGGCACTTTTGCTGTCTATGTTCTGCTTATATGGAACTCTAGTCACAGATAGTCCTTGCAAAGATAGGTGCAGTACGACTTACTGCTGTCAAGGGTCTGGTCATACATTCCTGTTACCAATGCAATAGCACATCCACTGCCTCATGTATGAGGCATTTTTTTCCCTTATTGACTGATGGTGTCTTAGCTGTGTGCCATATGCTGTTGCCAACATGTATGTGTGAAATAGGTGTGGTCCTCTGCTATTGCCCTTCAAAGGTGAAATGCACAGGATATATGTCATTTACAGTGTGTGTGTATGTGACTGTTGTATAATACGCATCACAATTGCTTTGGAATTTTCTGTGTCCTGTTATTCTGATAGTTAGAGATAAAGGTGAGCAAAAATGATTAGCCAGTCCATGGTATGGTGATTATTATTGGTGTTTATTTACATCTGTTGCTACAATGGTGATGGTGAGTTGTTTCAAAAGAAATTGTTCACAACATGTTGGCGCCTACGCAATCCAGCAGCTGTGTTTTGTTGTTCCCCCTCATGTTGCAGGCCAGCATCCTCCTCTTCCTCCTCTTCAAGCATTTGTGGCTCTGGTTCTAATAGGGGAATGTTCATTCGTATACAAATGTTGTGCAGGATGGCACATGTTAAAATGATCTTGCAGACCATCTCTGGTGAATATAGGAGGCTGCCACCAGTGATGTCAAGGCACCTGAATCTCGACTTGAGGATGCCAAAGGTCCTCTCGACTGTGGTGCGTGTCCTCCTATGTGCCTCATTGTAGGCACGCTCTGCTTTAGTGCTTGGGTTGCCAAATGGTGTCATAATCCATGGCTGGATCCCATACCCCTGATCAGCTGAAGGAGAAAATGATTGGGATCATGTTAACGTATCTTGCCCCATTCATATCATCTTGCAGGGCAGTAGTTGTCTTGTGTTGTCTGTGGCTCTTTTGTGTTATTGTGTTGATTCCTAGGCTTCTAGGATGTACCATCAGCATTGGGTTCTTTCCTTGGCTGGACAAGTGTTTGCCTGCTGACGGGTTGTCAGCAGTATGTTTTGGGATTTTCAGTACAGTGTGCACTCCCTAGCATTGTGACTTGTGATGCAGGTGTTCCTCTGTCTTCACTGGGGGTGAGATGATAGTTCCATAAACAGATTCAATTTGACAGTGGTGGTAACACGTTAGCATCTATGTACCCTGGACATCCCATACCTTTATACATAAGCAATGGATTCATTTTAACATCAGTGAGATGCTTACATTTTGCAAGGTGACAATTAGCCAAACCTCTCCATACGTTGTGATCATTGACGTCTTGACATTAGACTGTACACTAATTTCAGATGTGTGACACATTCACTGCAGACCTATCAAACATGCCTAGCAGTGTCACAACCTCAGTGTGTTCCTGCCCACATGTTGATGTTGTGGTGTATGTGTTATTTGTCCTAGAGGGTTGCTGTGTAGTGTGTATATGAGTAGGTTTCTGTACTTATCAACAAGTAGTCTATTGCCATATCATCCATCCTGGAAGTGTTGATTGATGGTACAGTGACGGAAGATGAATGAGTCATGGACACTCCCTGGATACTTTGCCACGATGTTGGTAATCTATCCTTGGTGATCCACAATGGCCTGCACATTGATGGAGTGTGTGTGTTTCCTGTTGAGGTATAGGTGTTCAGTTGCAGCAGGTGGCACAAGGCGTACATGTGTGCAGTCAATGGCACCAAGGACGTGTGGGAATCCATTAATGAGGTAAAACCCCTGTTTTGTCTCCTGCTGCTTCTCCTGTGCATTTGGGAAGCAGATGTGGTGGGGTGTGAGTCCGATGATGGCATCCAGTACTTTGGGCAAGAAGGCGGAGAATGATGGCTGTGATATCCCAGCAACCAGGGCGCCAGTGGGTTGAAAGGAGCCACTTGCCAACATGTGTAGTACAGCTAGCAGCTTGGTTTCTGTTGGGATGGTGCGGGGTGTCAGCAAGCTGGGTGCCAACTGTGGCTCAATGTTGCGCAGCAGCTGCTGAATGGCTTGCCAGTTTCACCTGTACCTCTGGATGATGTCATGTTCCCTGAGGCCATGAAGGGTTGTCCTTGTGCGGAATATCATCTCCTGCCTTGCCTTTGGGGTCCCTGCTGGTGTTGTGGTAGCTGCTGTTGTTGTTGCTGTGCTCTGCGTCTGCATGCATCCAGAAAATGACGCACACAATGGGATTTTGACATCCGCGGGCTTGGGCGTCAAAGTTTAAATATGGGGCAAGGTTTGCGCCGATTGTGCGTCAGACTTTTTGACGCACATTCGGCACAGACAGAGTATAAATATGCCCCTAAGTTCTAGATGGATAAAAGGTACAATACAAAAAATTTCAGGAAATGCCATGAAGGCTCAGATACAGCGTGCATGTCAGAAATCGAAAATTATTTAACTTCTAATGATCAGTAAGATTGTCTCTTCCAGACTGAGGTCACAGCAGCACTTGCAGTGTAGGTCCTCTCCTGTCGAAGATCAGGTATCAAGTGATTGAACAGATAAAAAAATGGCGGTCACGTCCGCAGCAGTGCGTACCGTCACCGCCGGCGTACATCGTCATTGGCTCCTGGGACCCATAGGGTCCAATGTTAACCAATGCAGAATTGCTCTGCGGTCTTCGACCGCCTACCGCGACGGTGTACAACGCCAGTGCAGTTACCTCACATCCCATTGTCCCACTTTACAGGTCAGGCAGCCGCTATTTCAGGTGCCCACATGGCTTTATTTTTAACTGTGTCACACATACCTAGGCCTTGCCTCAACACTCAAACAGGCAAAATTCGGGTTATGAATGTTTTTCTGTGTAAGCTGTGTTTACGTACCTCTGAGTTGGTTGACTCTGTGCTTGCTGTTGTCCTTCATAGGCACCGTCCGCTGGGACATGTCAGGAGATGGCGGCATCCTCCGGTGTACAGACCGCTGGTGGACCTGTTGACAATGGAGGAAAAGCATGTAATCGTCACCCACAGGCTTGATCATGCCACAATCCTGGAACTGTTTGCGCATTTGGAGCCAGACCTGATGTCAGCTATCCGCCATCCCACAGGAATCCCCCCTCAAGTGCAGGTGCTGTCAGTGCTCCATTTCCTTGAAAGTGGGTCTTTTCAAACTACAGTGGCCATAGCATCAGGGATGTCCCAGCCTATGTTTTCCAACGTGTTGTCCAGAGTGTTGTCTGCCCTGCTGAAACACATGCGGAGCTACATCGTTTTCCCTCAGGTGGAGGATTTGCCTACAGTGAAAGGTGACTTCTATGCCCTGGGACATATCCCCAACATCATAGGTGCCATTCATGGGACACATGTGGCCTTGGTCCCCCCACGCAGGAGTGAACAGGTGTACAGAAACCGGAAGAGTTACCATTTGATGAATGTGCAGATGGTGTGTTTGGCAGACCAGTACATCTCCCATGTTAATGCAAAATTCCCTGGCTCAGTGCATGACGCTTACATCCTGCGGAATAGCAGCATCCCTTATGTGATGGGGCAACTCCAGAGGCACTGTGTGTGGCTATTAGGTGAGGACATGGACCCTATACAGTGTGGATAGTTGTCTGGGTCTGGGGTTGTCCCTAAGGGTTAGTGTGTGTCTAACAGTTGTCCCTCGACATTTGCAGGTGACTCTGGCTACCCCAACCTGTCATGGCTACTGACCCAGTGAGGAATCCCAGGACAATGGCAGAGGAACGCTACAATGAGGCCCATGGGCGAACTAGGAGGATTATAGAGCGGACCTTCGGCCTCCTGAAGGCCAGGTTCCGGTGCCTCCATACGACAGGTGGTTCCCTATTCTACTCACCAAAGAAGGTGTACCAGATCATCGTGGCCTGCTGTATGCTTCACAACTTAGCTTTGCGACGACAGGTGCCTTTTCTGCATGAGGATGGTCCAGATGGAGGTGTTGTGGCAGCTGTGGAACCTGTGGACAGCTAAGACGAGGAAGCAGAAGAAGAGGACATCGACAACAGGAACTCTGTGATCCTGCAATACTTCCAGTGAGACACAGGTAAGAAGGCAAACCTGCCTACTACATGTACTTTAACACTACTACCTCTCTACTGTCTGTCCTTTTCACCCGGTGTATGGTCACTGAGTTGTCACTTTCCCTTACGATTTCACAGATGTGGGTCCCACTGTGTGACATCTGCTTTGTTTCCTCATGGACTAGAGCTGTGTGACATAGGTATGTTGACATTACAATTGAAAGAGCATTTTGTCACTGTAATTGCTAATACACTATTTTGAAATCACAGACTCCAGATTGTTTTGTGCTTTCAGGGTGTTTATTTAAGTGCTCAATATTGGAGGGGGTTGTAAAATGGTGAGGGGTGATGGTGGAGGAATGTCCATGGCAGAGTCCAGTCTATTAGTCCCACAGGTGCATTGTCCAAAGGGGCATAGGAAGTGGAGCTGGGGCAGTTTGAGGATGGATAGGGTGACAAAGTGGGACAAAAGGATGACATTCAGGGTGGTCTCATTTCTTGGCGGGGTCTTGGCATCGTTCTCTGTCTTTCTCCTGGATCTCAGGGACTGTTTGCGGGGTGGTTCTCCCTCTGCAGGGGGTGGGGTGCTGGTGTGGTGGTCCTGTGGCAGTGCCTCCTGTCCACTAGCACCGGCGGAGGTTGTGGGCCGTTCATCGTCCAGGCTAGTTTTTGGGGCCCCTTGTTGTGCCACAGTGTCCCTCCTGATGTTGAGGACTTACTTCAGCGCCCCGACGATGGTGCCCAGGGTGGAATTGATGGATCTGAGTTCCTCCCTGAAGCCCAAATACTGTTCCTCCTGCAGCCGCTGGGTCTCCTGAAACTTGGCCAGTACCGTTGCCATTGTCTCCTGGGAATGATGGTACGCTCCCATGATGTTGGAGAGGGCCTCGTGGAGAGTGGGTTCCCTGGGCCTGTCCTCCCCCTGTCGCACAGCAGCCCTCCCAGTTCCCCTGTTTCCCAGGGCCTCTGTCCCCTGAACGGTGTGCCCACTGCCACTGCCCCCAGGTCCCTGTTGTTGTTGGGGTGGTGGGTTAGCCTGGGTTCCCTGTAGTGGTGGACACACTGCTGCTTGACGTGTCCTGGTGACGGAGGTATGGGCCAGCTGGGTTGGTGCTGTGCTGGTGTTTCCAGAGGGGGCAAGCTCTGTAGTGGCCTGTGCCAGTGTGAGGGGAACCGACTGTCCCGAGGTCCCAGATGGGCCGGGCTGGTTGTCTAGATCCAGTTGGACAGAGCTGCTGTCATCACTGTGGGCCTCTTCTGTTGGTGGTGTGGACATGTGTGGACCCTCCTGTGCAGTGACGTTGGGTAGGGGTCCTGCAGGGGTGTAAAAGCAAGATTATTGCATCTGTGTATACCATGGTGTGCAATGGGTGGGTGACCGTGTACCCCAGTGCTTGCATTCCTGTGTGGGACCTTGTGTGATGATGGTTTAGGGGGGTGTCTGGGTATGTGCAGTGGCCATGCATTGGTGATGGGTGTCCATGCTTTGTTGTTCCATGCAGGGCTTGGTGTTGGGACGTGTGGTTTGTGATATTGGGACATGTGTGAGGAGTAGGAGTGATGGGGTGAGGGCGAGGGTGGGGGTATGTGATGGCATGCAGGTAGGTTGGGGGATAAGGTATTTAAGATTTGACTTACCAGAGTCCATTCCTCCTGCTACTCCTTTGAGGCCCTCAGGATGCAGAATAGCCAAGACTTGCTCCTCCCATGTTGTTAGTTGTGGGGGAGGAGGTGGGGGTCCGCCGCCAGTCCTCTGAACTGCAAGGTGGTGTCTGGATACCACGGAACGCACCTTCCCCCGTAGGTCATTCCACCTCTTCCTGATGTCATCCCTATTTCTTGGGTGTTGTCCCACTGCGTTGACCCTGTCCACTATTCTTCACCATAGCTCCATCTTCCTAGCTATGGAGGGGTGCTGCACCTGTGATCCAAAAAGTTGTGGCTCTACCCGGATGATTTCCTCCACCATGACCCTGAGCTCCTCCTCAGAGAACCTGGGGTGTCTTTGCCGTGCCATGGGGTGGTGTGGGTGATGCGTGGGTTGGTGTGGGTTGTGATATGTGGGGGGATATTTAGTGGAGTGTTGTGTGAGGTGTGTGGATGTTATGTGGGTGATGGTCTTGTGTGCCTGTGGATGCTATTGTTCTTTCTGGTGGTGTCTCTCTCTGGCCTTCAGTCGCAATTGTTGTCGTAGGGGATTGTGGGTGATGTGGGTGTGTGTTTTATATTGTATTGGGTGTGTGGGAGTGGTGTGTGTATGTGTATCAGGTGTGTGCATTTCGATTTATCCAATGTGGTAGTGTTTTGTAAATGTGTGTGTATTTTGAGCGCGTGGATTAGTGGGTCATGATAATGTGGGTGTATTCCTGTTGGCGTGACGGCGGAGGATTTCTTATCGCCAGTTTATCACTGACCTTTAGTGTGGCGGACTTGTGTGGGTGTCTGGATTTTGGCGGATTCCGAGCTGTGGGTCATAATGACCGTGGCGGAATTCCGCGGCGGTGTGTTGGCGGTCTTCTGCACAGCAGTAAGCGGCTTTTACCGCCAATGTTGTAATGACCCCCAAAGTCACCCTCCTCCCTCCCAAAAACAGAGGCTTTTGTACATATTTTACGCATAGACATTAAGCACAACTGCAGATTTAGCACATCTTGACTTTCAATAGCACGTGTTGGGCAAATCAGAAGGTTGATCATCATTAAAAGTTTTATAACACTGACCTATTCTAAGGAAGTCAAGAATCTTCTATGAGCTTCCACAGCAACAGCAATCCGGAGAAGTAAAATACAATATGAAACATTCTCAAACAAAAACGCTTACACTAATTTGAAAGCAAGCCTGCATCAGAACTTACAGCTGAAGTGTCCTTGAGAAAGATACATCACAAACACAATAAAAAGGTTCATTCACAAAGCATGCTCTCTAAGAAAAATTACTAGTGGTGTCACAGTGTCCTGTGCTCAGTGAAAACTGTGGTGAGGGAAGACTCCCAAGGGTACATTGATTGGGAGGGGGGATGAGCAGGATGAGCAAAACACTAGAAACTGCATCCATCTTAATAAATGGTGCCTTCCTGAAAATGTGGCATAACTAAACTACATTATTAATCATACTTCGCATCATTATAATCAAATTGATTTACATGCAACATCATTAATGAATCAGTTCTGACTATGTTCACCATAAAAATAATTGGCATGCACAAATGATTTGTTACCCAAAATTGCACATTTAAAAAAATCTCAACAACCTCTCCTATGTGATACATTTTTAATAATCAGCTGTCAATTAGTAGATGTCTTCATCTTCTTCACTTGTCAAGCATGTTCCTCCACCTTCTTTAACTGTTTGTTGATATGATCTTTAAAATTATCCATTTCCATTGACCTTTTCTTTTTCCTCAATCTATTTTCACCTTTGCCTACATTTGTATATCTATGTTCACCTTTGCCTTAAAGCGTATATCTATTCGTCATATAATCTAATAATTTTAGTAATAGGAACAGAAAAATTGCACAAATCATTATGATTATCACAAGGTTAGGATTGACTGAAAAACACCATCAGCTATGTTATCTAACCACTCACCAACCTTACCAAAACTCTTTCCTAACTTGATAAACCATAAGCCTACAGCTTCCCATAAACCAGGTTCCTGCAAAGACCTAATCTCATGAGTTAAGTTAGTAATATTAGTAATAATAAATGAATCTATAGCTCCACTATTATTTGGTATGTATGTACAACACATTTTTGTCTTGATCACTTTACAGACTCTGCCTTCCTCTGCTAAAAGAATAGCTAATTCAGAATGTTCTGCATAACCATAGCCCTAATTGCTACCCTTTCTACATTTCCTAGCTTAAAAGACCCTGCCATATCTACAGCAAGCCTAGCTACAACTAAAGATAAACACCTCATTTTTACATCATTCATCACCACCCCCATAGAAGGAATAATTGCACTTAATATATCTGAATCTACAGGCCAAAATTACAAAACTTTTGCTCTGTGTTTGCCTCACAAAAGTGTTTCCTTTCCAGCGCAAAACTTGTTTTGCACTGAAAAGTTGCTTAAAAGTAAAGCAAAGCAGTTTGAGGGAGCATTCCATGGGTGGTACATGGCCATTTCCATGCAACCACCCATTATCTTTGGTGATTCTTGATGCAAAATCTTTTCTGCCAAAAACTGGAGACAAGGTTTTGCTTACAAAAATGAGCACCATTTGAAAGCAGATGTTACAGGGAGAAATGTTTTTGTTTCTCCTATTTTTTCTCACTTTACATATGTGTTGCAGTGTACATCCCATACAAAGTAGGAAAAGATTTAAAAGTTGTCTGGGCATGGCATCGTGAACTGCAAGGGAACATTTCTTGTACACACACATTCACACCTTTGCAATGGTGCAAAGATGTGTGCATGGTGCTCTACAGCAAAATTCTGTGCCCGCACAGGGAAGAGGGGAGGAGAGAGCCATAGCTCTGTAGATATGGTGTGCTCCTGCTCTCTGCTTCTCACGCAATGCAATACAGCATTTCTGGCTGCTGCACTGTGTTGCATGAGAATTGAGGAAATGTGACAATTCTTGTCCAAACCTGTGTCTCACTCTCTTCAAACCGTGTACATCATTAAATTCATCCAAATGATAAATGCTAGGAAACACTATAGCTAGTTAGCATAAGCCAACACAATTTCTCTGCAAATTAAAATGTGCAATTTTCCCTCACACATAATACATTTCCCTCATAATAGGTTCTTCACTAGTTAATAGTTTACACTAACTTCATAGGTTCTATCACACACACTCTCCCCTACAAATTCTACCTTGCTTCCCTTTGAGGAGCTACTCCTTACCAAACACAACTCACCTCTTCTTTCTTGCTCCATTCTCAATCTAGGATGTAAACGTGACAATTTAAATTCCTCTTCTTCCTTAATTTCTTCCAGTGCAATTATGTGTTTTTCCCAGTTTCTTACCACTTTTACTCCTCTCTCATTATATTCTCTAATAAAATCATGGTCCTCTCTACTCAAACGACACATATAACTTTTAACGGGGTTAGTATGATACCTATTATGTGCAATCACTCCCAAATACTTACCATATTTATTTTTTCTATTATATTCCAAAAGAGGCAAATTCTCTAAAGGTGCATTAAAGCTAGTCAAATAATGAGAAAGAATGATAGCCTAATTAAAGACTGTAAAATAAACAGTACAAGACAAGGAATATGACATTGGTAACTGCATGAAAGTAGGTCCCTCCCCAGCAGACATAGGTAGATAGTCAGAAATAGAGAACACACTCACTTTCATTATATCTACATAGTCCCTAAACATTTTAGTATACACATTATCTTGAAAATCATCAACTAAGTGTTCTCCATGTGCTGGTACATCTTAAATAAGTTAATTTATTTTAGGAGTTATCTCAACATTACCATTAGCACGATCTGAAGCATAACCCACAGGAGTCAGTAAGAACAACAACAGCCCTGCTAAAACTATAAGTATTTTAATCAGTTATCCCTTCAATTTTACAGCATGTGCTGTATTCCATCCTCCACTGAGTCAAAAATTCTTATTGTGGTAAAAATTGCAAAATTAACAAACATTTTCTTTAAACAATTATTCTTTCTTCTTATTTTATTGAATCAGTAATCAAAACAAAAAGCAAAATAAGTTTCTCAGGTAATCTTTTTTCCCAAAAAATCACGTATTGGTTTCCTATGTTTCTTTCAAAGTTCATCTTATTCAGACTTTACTGAATAGTTTTTCAATTTTCTGAAATAGTAATACAGAGGACAGGAGATCCATCACGTTTGTGACAGAAAAACCCATCCACCAACTTTAAATCAGGCCCTAAGTCTCTGATTCAATATCAAACTTGTAAAGGTGCTGATTCTCTGATGAACAGTAATCCTCAATTTCTTCTTCTTTAAAAACCGTAGCTAAATACACCCATTTAGGCAAGGCTTATTTTCGATTAGGAATTCTCTTTCTTGTTGACCGTTTAACAACTTGTGATTTACTCTCACTAGTTTCTAAATCAAATGGTCTCTCAGGTTTTGTTTGTGGGTCACAATACTTCCTTTTACAAGTTCTCTTTCTTCAATGACCTTCTCCAGCTTTTTCTTTCTCAGCCACAGTCTTTGCCTCTGTATTCTTCAAGGAACTTTTACTTTAACGCAGACTTGAACTCAAACTTGAACTTCAATTTGCACTTCGATCAACTCTGTCTCCGTCTGCTCTGTTCTTAGTGAACGTCTTCCTTTCTTGGGGGAGGTCTTTTTAACTCTGATTTTCAGCTGCAATTTTTCACTGCCCGGATCAGAGGCAACTTCTTTCTGCTACTCAAGCCTTTGTCATTTGCACTGCAAAAGCTCTTCACTCTGACCACTGTTTTGAAACACTGATTTCACATTCTTCATCAGAGTTTTCACTAACCTGGAACTTCACTCTTTCTGTTTGCTTTCGCATGTTGTCTTCACCAGTTTAAAAATCTTCACTCCACTCTGAATTCATGCTGCGTTCTTGAGCTTGGCTTTGAACCCGACTGTGTGCAATCTGTGCTTTCTTTATTGGATCATGTGACTTGTCCACTGCTTGAGCTACTCTCACCCTCTTTGTGTGAGAAGCGTGGATCCACTGCAGCACACCTGCACATGTCACAGCCCTATTAGCCATATTAGTCATTAGGGTAATAAGATATGGCCCTTTCCAGTCCTTATCTAGGCTCCCCTTGAGGATGTGCTTTCAGATTACAATCCAATCCCAGGGACATATTCTGTGACACAAAACATCTTTGCATTTTTCTGTTGCCACATTCACCTGATGAAAGACTAGCACAATGTCATCAGTTATTGAAACTGCTGCAGCTGATGGTACAAATGCAAGCCTAATTGCCCTAACTATGACAAACTTATGGGGTGATAAACAACTCTTTCTGACAGGAGTACTTGTCATGCTCATCTAAATAAGAGGAAGAACACCAGGCCACTTCAAACCAGTAGAAGCACACACTTTGCCACCAGCTTGTTTATAAGAGTGCGATTTGCCCATTCCACATGACCAGAGGATTGTGGCTGTGAACTACAATGGACTTTCTGGTTGATAATGAATGCTGTAAAGATTATTTGCAAAACTTCCTTTTTAAAATGGGTGCCACAATCCGTCTCAATAAACGTTGGAAGGCCAAATCTTGCTATCAACTTCCTCAACAACAACTTGTCCACTGTAAGGCTATTTGCTCTCCTTGTGTGAAATGCTTCCACCTACTTAGAAAAAAGCAGAAAATTACTAAGACATACATCAAGCCATTATAGTTTGGCATCTGTAGGAGGATGGCCTGGTTTATAGTGGGCACCCTAGGTACTTCCACCTTATACCAGGTCAGTTATCCCTTCTTAGTGAAATATAGTCAGTGTTCTAGCAGCTTAGGCTTTCTAGAGGTAGCTGTAGCAGAGCAGCTTAGGCTAACCTAGGAGACATGGAACGCTCCTGCAATGCCACTATAGTTACACAGTACTTATACACAATAAAAGACAATACTCAATTTTACCAAAAATAAGGGTACTTTATTTTTGTGACAAAAGGCCAAAAATCTCTTAGAGGCAATACTCCTTCTGGAGGTAAGTATTATACACAGTATATACACTAGAGACCAAAATCAGGTAAGTAAATAGTCACAGAATAGTGCAAACAGTAGAAAATACAATACAATGCAATAGGCCTAAAGACAACACAAACCATATACTAAGAAAGTAGAATGTGAATCACTAATTCCCCCCTAGGCAAGTGTAGTGTGTAGAGGGGTGCCGGGAGTGTAAGAAAACACCAAAGGTAAGTAAAACACCCCACCCCAGAGCCCAGGAAAGTAGGAGTAAAGTACTGCAAGTTTCCTCAGGACACACTACAAGTCGTGATTAGAGTTATTGAAAGAACCAAGCAAGACTGCAAGCAACAAATGGTGGAATCCTGGACTTAAGACCTGTGAAGAGAGTAGGCCAAGTCCAGAAGTCGCAGAAGATTCCAGGAAGGACAGGAGCCCCTGCCAACCTAGAAGATGGTGCAAAAGAGGATTCTCCGGTTAGAAGAAGTCTGCAGAAGAGCACCAAAGAAGATGGCTGTGGGTTCCTGCATGGTGCAGGAGATGTCCCACGTCGAGATGTTGGATGCAGGCAGTTTGCTCCACTTGATTCGTCCAACAAGCCTAGGTTCAAGCAAGTATGCGTTTTGTGTCAAAATGGTGCTGCCTAGACCCAGGAGGGACCTGGGGGCCTCAACTCAGACTGAGGAGGCAGAGGGGGCTCCCACCACTGGAGAAAGCCCACAGATGACCAGGCAGCACCCACGGGAGTCCCAGAACATGGGGACAAAGAAGGTGCAAATTGCAGTTGGTGCAGCACAACAAAAGAAGGCCCCACGCCATCCGAGAACAACTCAGTGAGATGTGCATCACGGGATTGAATGTTGGGGACCTGGGCTATACTGTGCACAAAGGATTCTTGGAAAAAGTGCACAGAGGCCCCAGGAGCTAGAGATGATGTAGTGCATAGGGGTGCTGTCGCCAACCGGGAAGGCAAGCTCTTACCTCTGCCAAATTTGGACAGCTGGACCTTAGGACAGTCTGGGTCCAAGGGGTCCACCACCTGTGTTTCAGGGAGCATGCTCGTCACCAGGAGAGGAGACGCAGAGAACCGGTTGTCGTCTTGGAAGATGCTGCTGGAGCACTGGAGCAGGTAAGTGACTCCATCACTCCACTGGAGATTCCTTCGGTTCTTCTGGTGCAGGGTGAAGGCAGGGAGTCCTCAGAGCGTGCACACCTTGGAAACTGTTGCAGTTGCTGGCTGGAGCTGAAGTTGCAGAGTCACAGTAGCCTTTCTGGATACTTTGTTGCAGTTACAGATGTTCCTGGAGCAGTCTGCGGTTGATCCGACGGTCAGAAGCTGAAGCACAGGATGCAGAGGAGTCCTGGAGGAAACTTGCAAGCTAAATCTGAAGAGGGACCCACATGAGAGACCCTAAATAGCCCTGAGAGGGGGATTGGCTACCTACCCAGGTATGCACCTATCAGGAGGGGTCTCTGACATCACCTGCTGGCACTGGCCACTCCGAGATCTCCAGAGTGTCCCCACACCTTTGAAAACAAGATGGTAAAGGCCAGGGACACAGTGGAAGAGCTCTGGGCACCACCCTTGGGGTGGTGATGGATGGAGGAGTGGTCACTCCCCTTTCCTTTGTCCAGTTTCGCGCCAGAGCAGGGACTGGGGGTCCCTGAACCGGTGTAGACTGGCTTAGGCAAGGAGGGCATCATCTGTGCCCTTCAAAGCATTTCCAAAGCATTTCCAGAGGTTGTGGGAGGCTACCCCCCAAGTCTGTAACACCTATTTCCAAAGGGAGAGGGTGTAACACCCTCCTCCTAAAGGAAATGCGTTGTTCTGCGTTCCTGCTCAGACCCCAGGAGGGCAGAACTCTGTCTGTGAGGTGGCATCCGCTGTAGCTGCAGTGCAAGCCTCAGAGAGCTGGTTTGGCAGTGTTGGGGGTCCATGGTGGAGCCCCGTGGATGCATGGGATTGGTCCCCCAATGCCAGATTTGGGATGGGGGGACAATCCCATGATCTTAGACACCTTACATGGCCATATTCAGAGACACCATTGTAAAGCTACATATAGGTATTGACCTATATGTAGTGCACACGTGTAATGGTTTCCCCACACTCACAAAGTCTGGGGAATTGGCCCTGGACAGCATGGGGGCACCTTTGCTAGTGCAAGGGTGCCCTTACACTTAGTATCTTTGCACTTAGCCTTCAGTAAATGAAGGTTAGACATATAGGTGACTTATAAGTTACTTACGTGCAGTGACAATGGCTGTGAAATAGTATGTGCACTATTTCATGCAGGCTGCAGTGGCAGTCCTGAAGATGGGTTTGTCTGAGCTCCTTATGGGTGGCAAAAGAAATGCTGCAGTCTCTAAGGATCTACTGGAACCCCAATGCCCTGGGTACCTAGTTGCCATATACTTTGGACTTATAAGGGGGGTCCAGTGTGCTAATTGAAATTGTAATATGAAGTCACTAAACTAAAGTGACTAATTTGGAAGCAGAGAGAGCATAAGCACTGAATTTCTGGTTAGCAGAACTTCAGTGACCCAGTTAAGCACTACTGACAACACACACATTAGGCCACAAACTATGAGCAATGGGGTCCTGACCAGCAGAATCCCAGTGAGACAGGCAAAACACACTGACGAACAGGATTTTAAATATGAGTACTGGGGTCCGGGCTAGCAGGATCCCAGCGAGACAGTAAAAACACATTGACGCACACTCACAAACAGGCCAAAAGTGGGGGTAACTATGCTAGAAAGAGGCTACTTTCTCACAGCATCTGAATAAAACCTGCTTTGGATCTTATAAATGGTCCTTCCAATTTGCCAATATGATTCATGACAGTAACTGTACTTTTGCCCTGGTTATTTAAATGTCATGTCAAACATCGGCTGCTAACATCTTCATCAAAATTTCAAAATCCTATATTCTCCCAGTACTTTTTGAAAATCCTAACTAGACTATCTCTACCTCCATGTGTTTGGTTGTACTGATACTTTCACATAGGAGGTAGCATCCAATAGGGATGTACATACTTATTTTCTACGTTGGCATACAAATCCTGATAATTCATTTTGTAGCATAGTCTCTCCCATTTTCTTTTCTCATTTTCTGGAGCACCTTTCTGCAAATCCCTCAATTCACTCAAAGTAGTCTGCATTCCATAACAAAATCCTACTCACATTGTCCACACTTTGTTCTAAATTAGTTCTCAATTATTTGTTTTCATATTCTTGTACAGCTGAATCTTCTTGTAATGCACAATATTTTGCCACCTGATCTACATAGCTAGTTCCATGAGTAATCATATATTTGCCAAACTTATGGACTTTGCCCTAAACAACAGCAATTTCTTTTGGCTTCTGTGTGGCTTTAAACAATCTAACATGTACACATTATTTTTATGGTAGCTCCTGAAGATGTCATAAATGGCCTTTGTGATCATAGCTGTGCATAATCATGCACAACACCGAAACCATACTGGCTGTCTGTGTAAATTGACACATTCAAATTCTCTGATAGGCAGAAGGTTCTTCTTAAAGCAACCAATTCTGACACTTGTCCTGAAGTTACATTTGGTAAAGGAGACATATCTAGCACCTCAAAATTGGAAAATACTGCAGAGGCTACCTTCAGTGCTCCATACTGATCTCTCAAGCGAGAACTGTCAACAACCAGCATCAGATAAGCCATTTCCGAAGGTTTGTCCTTTATATCTGGTCTTGGTTGTGTGCATAATTTAGTCACCTTAATACAGGTGTGCTCTAATTTGCCATCAACCTCATCGTCATTCCCCATGGCTTCACAACTCTTGTCTGAAATAGAGAGCAATGTGGCTGGGTTTAGGATATTGCATCTTCAAATTGAAATATTCTGTGCTGCAGGTACAATCTGGTCATAATGAGTCAGACTACTATTTATCATGTGTTGGGGTCTTCATCCTTATCAAAAGGATCTCAACCAAATGAGGGACATTGACAATTAAAGTATGACCCGTCACAGTTTCGTCACTCTATTCAATGGCTAGGCAAACGCTGCAACCTGTTTGGAAGACTTACATGTACTGGATCCAATACAGCAGAAAGATATGCCACTGGACAAATGAAACCCCTATATTTTCGGTAAAGAACCAAAAGTGCACATGCATCACTCTCATGAGAAAACAGAACAAAACATTGAGTAAGGCATCCAGAGTGCAGGCGCATGACACAAACTTTCTCAGTTTTTTAAATGCATCAATGCATTCATCATCAAATGGTATTGAATCTTGGACAGGATCTTGTATATCATTACATACAAACCTTATTAAAAGTTTTGCAATCAAGTAAAAGTTTGGAATCCACGGATGTCGGTATCCAACAGTTCCAAGAAATATCCCAACCTCACTCTGCGTTGGTGGCTAACTCAATTTCAGAATTACAATAACATGTTCTTTAGAGACTTTTATCACAACCTTTTCAATATGGTGGCCAAGATAGATGACTTCCTTTTTACAGTTCTGTATTTAACCTGAGGAAGCCTTTTGTCCATTATCAGCTAGGTGATTCAACAGTGCAGTTGTATTAAGTTTGCAGTCCTCTTTTGTCTTACATAGAAGCAACCAGTAGGTCATCAATATATTGCACTAAGACTGAATTGGATGACAACTTCAAACTCTCTGGATCTTTCTTCAGCATTTGTGAGAAGATTGAAGGACTTTCAGTATATCCTTGTGAGATCCTACACCACACGAGAATTTTATTTAAAAATTGTAACAGAAAAAGCAATTGTGACTCCACATGAAGGGGAATTGAGAAGAACAGCAGGCAAAAGTCAGTGACTGAATACCATTCTGCTTCTAAAGGCATTTGAAACAAAAACACAGCTGGTTTTGGTACCACTGGACAGCATGGAGCACAAATATTGTTAATCTTGCGGAGAGCCTCCACGATGCTACACTTGCCGTTTAGCTTTTTAATTTCTATCACAGAAAAGCATCAAGGACTACCAAGTATCTCCAGGAGGATTCTCTGCTCAATCATTTTGTCGATCACTGGCTTCAATATTTCTCTAACCTCTTTTGTAAGTCTGCACTTTCTCATTCTAGGGATATATCACATCAGGCTTGATCTTTATTTTGGCTGGCTTTGCTTTTTTAATTACTCAAATCTTCCTACCACAAAAATCTCATACCTCATCTTTGACGGAATGTCTTAAATCTAGGGTCAGGTCTTCCTTGGTTAAAACTGGGAAAAATTTGACTCTATTCTGAGGAACTCATTTTAAAAATAGAGTTATCATCTTGAGTCTCTATTGCAGCACTATACAATGTACACTATATCACACAATCCATTGTATACAAGTCACTTCTTAATAGGTTCATAGGACTTGGGTCACACAAAATAAATTGAAGCTTATTCTCCATCTGGCCAATTTTAACTGGGACATCTGCGTTAACATTTTGGACTTCAACAGACTGAACTGTAAAATGGGTAGCCCCCCCTCTATTGACATAACATGAAACAGGATGGCTATTTTCTTCTCTGTCAACATATGGGCCACTATGGTCTACCTACAGGACTACTCCAAGCATGCAATCCTCCTCCCCTTCGGGCACTGTCATATCGAACTACTCGCTGCAAACTCATCACTCAGAATCAATGAATTCTACTGGTACCCTGCACTACAGGACACCTTGGCCCGTATTTATACTTTTTTTAGCGCCGCATTTGCGCCGCTTTTTGACGCAAAACGGCGCAAACCTACAAAATACAATGGCATTTTGCAAGTTTGCGCCGTTTTTGCGTAAAAAAACGACGCAAATGCGGCGCAAAAAAAGTATAAATACGGGCCCTTGTTCCTCATGTTTTGCTGCAATGCATGAGCTGTTGTCATTGGTGTTCTAAACTATTTCTGAAACTGCACATCATTTTGTTATAAATTCTGCATACTTGGAACCACCTTATTTCTTGGCATCTGTGAAACTTGTTCTGCATGTTTCTGAACCCTGTTAGGATTCTCATGACACTCCCACCTCCAGTGCCTGATATTCCCACATAAGTGACAAGCTGTATTCTTTTTCACCACTTCAACACTCACATTTAATCTATGACCTCCACCACCACTCTGCATGTGCACTTGATTATTCATTCCATTAATTCCAGTTTGCACAAACAAATTCACATTTGAATCTATTTGATTCAAAGACCCTTTTTTAAACTGCTTTGTCTAAGCAATCATCATCATTTCTTTGAGATATTTCTGCTTTGTCTCAAAATTATCACTCCTATTTTTCACCATTATCAAGATCTCATCTATTCCCTTTGTGTGCCAACACAGCTCACTCTGTTGAATGTGATTGCTAATTTCTGCCTTCAGCTCATTCATGAAAGCAGATATGAAACCACTAGCCCCATCTTTTGGGGATTTTTTACTACACTGTGTTTCTCATAAAAATGCATTAATCCATAATAGAAATAATACACTGACTCTTTTGGCTCTTGTGAAGGTCTCAAAATCTTAGGCCAGTTGATATACTTCTCAGGGACTTGTGTTTTCAAATATTCATTCAACACGTTGTATTTAGCTGGTTCTTGAGTTGGTCATCTAACCACAACCTTACAATCTAACCACAAATCTCCAGGAACCACAATTTCAAATAATTAAATCCATTCCATCCATAACATCTGAGAAAAGTGCATCAACTTATGTACTTCATCACATCATTTTGCTGGATCATCTTGCAACTTTCAAAAAAGTATGGATAAGTGCATATAATTCAGCTCAGGTCCATGGCACATGTACAAGATTCTATCCATGAACCTCTCTCAAAGGAAATTCCAAAACTGTCCCTGCTCCAACTTCCAAATCACTTGTGAAACCCCTCACTTTATCTTCAGCCCCTTTCATTCTCTTGTTATTTGCTACCCCTCTTCACCCATCTTTCCCAATATTTCTTCAAATCACTCCAATCATGGGTTCTGTCAATTAAATCTGTACTATGAGCTAATTCAATAATTTAGTCCATTTTCTTGATTTCATCATGTGTCAAATCCATTTTATAATTTTTCATTTTGCTGATGTCAAAATCCAACTCATCAGTGAATTCCTCAAATGTATTGTCTGCCTCATTTGCACATCTGACTGCTTCCTTAATCTAATATATCATTTCATCAGCACGGTATCAACAGCCCATTCAAATCCACATTGCCCTGAAGCAGTTCACCAAATTTCATTTTTAAAATGACAATGGGCTTCAGATGGCACAACTCTACTTACACTAGGTACTGATTGTCATTGCCAACTATGTCAGTCCACTTGGTAACACCCAAGTAGGAGTTTGCACAGCCGTGCTATTACACCCAGCACCTGAGTTGACTCCCACTGTAATAAGAGTTGCATCTGCTGCTCTGTTTGTATAAGAGTAGAACTAGAATTCAAAAGCTCACTTATAAATATAGCATCATTATAAGACTATCTGCTTGTTTATCTTTATTTTTGTTGTATTTTTATCCTGCACTATTTCTTAGTGACTATAGCAGAGAATGTTTTTACACCTTCAACCATTTCCTCCCTCAAACCTTTCTCCTATTGATCCATTTTGCTCTCAAGCCAATGCCTAAATACACTTTTCACCTGCTTTGTCTTGTTTTCTTTCTCTCTTTCTCTGTAGCCATGAGACCCCATTTATTAAGCGCCTCAAACTATGCAGGTCTGGGAGTCGGCTTCATGTCATACATAGTTTGTCTCAAGAAATCTAGTTTTCTAACACTAAAAGAAACCACTAATGGAAACTGCAAACCACATCATATGCAGTATATGTGTTCCAATCTAAAAAACAGGTACACATATAGTATCAAATCTCTTTCATTATCTCATAGGCTGGCATACAACTATAAGCTCTATCACAGATGAACCTATCACAGTGTTGCTTTGTCAGCAGCCAACAAATCAGAGCCCTGCTTTGTGATGATATATCACCAATTCAAGTCCACTTCCCTGGTTAAGCAACCAATCACAGCAAGACTTATCCATGAACAGGAAAATGATCACAAAACCTCTCTTAAACTAAAGAACTAAAATAAACCCTTGTCGGTTCAATCTACAAAGAAAGAAAAAGTCAGTAAATTAAGTAAAATATTTCAGTCAAAAGCCATGAAATTTCAGACATCAGAATAAAAGATGAGTATGTAAACCAAATCAAGTACAGAGACGATCAAAAAAATATTTCAATCCACATTATGCAGACTCCCATCCAGTGATAATCTATCGTAGTCCATCTGCTTGCTCTGTAAACAAGAGCAAAGTTTGCCAACTTAAATTAAACACACAACCGAAAAATAAAGAAATTAGTTTAGAATCCCATCAATGTGTAAGCAGAGCCTCGCTCTACACACCACAGTTACAGAAATGTAATCAGTATATCTTGAGATTTGGGATTTTGACTAATCCGATAACCAAATCAAACCAACTGATGAACCAATAGAAAATCAAATGCATTTACAAACATAAAAAAATACATCAGCACAACAGTGATCAATTCACTGCTTGAACCAACTATCATATTAGCATACCCAAACAGCTTACAACAGAAATCTGTCTCACAAACTCATACTTCAATGAGCACTTATAAAAGCAATTCTCCCTATTCACACACACATTTAAGTCACCTCAGAGTTGCACAGCCAGTCATTTCTTGGGAAGGTCCGGCAGCAGAAAGTGGGACAAAGATCAAAATCTCCTTTCTCCCAAGACCAGGCATTAAAGACTCAAAAGTAATGGGGAAATGTTTAGGTGATCTCCTACTATTAAGATGATGCTCTTACAAAACCATCCTCTACCAAACTTTTGGGAGCCCAAACCTCAAAAAATTCACTGAACCCCAATATATTGTACAGCCCAAAATGTACCTCCGGATGTTTGGCCCTAGCACCCTTAATTAGCAATAAGAGTCGCCACCTTCCACGACATCAGACCAAACAAATTGGCAGAGCAAATCAATTAGCGACTGGGACCACTAATTAACTGAGTTCTAGATCTATAAAAGGTTAGAGTTTATTGCAAAAATCTTACCACTGTGATACAGGAAAATTGAATAAATGCCATAATGGCTCAAATGCAGAGTATATAGTCAATAATCTGAAATCATTTAAATCCCAATAAGCAGTACAGCCTCTCTAAAATCAAAGGTCCTCATTTTCTCCATTCTATGTACTAAAATCATCACCATAAATGTTAAAACAATCTCTAAATTTCACACTGAAAACAAGTGTTGCAAAGAAATGTGACCCGCTCTGTGAAAACTGGGAAGGGGATCCACACTACAAATACACCTTTCTTACAAAATGAATGAAGTGTTGCATTTTATATGCATTATTTCAAATATTCTAGCTGAAAAGGCACACGATTTACAGACAGTTCTCAAGGTGACTAGTGAACTATCCCAGTACTTCATAGTCTTTCAGAGAATTAAGGCACAATGACTGTGTTGTTGAAACCTTTTTATGAGTGAAAGCCTCCAAATTGGAGTTTGTGACAGCAAACAAGTTTTTTTTTCAATCCTATTAAGGAATCAGCAAAATTTTACTAAGGCCAAAAATAGGACTGCAATTGGATATTGATTCGGTATTTGGAAGGAATATGTTTTGGAGCCTCTCTTCCAAATACCAAATCTGTAACCTAGCCATTAAAGGTTTGGGGCCTTAATTGCAGTCATTATCCATTTCTAAGCTACCAAACCCCAAGCTGAGATAGTACCTCATTCACAAAAAGGGAGGGACCACTCTTTTGAACACACTCCCCTTTGTGAATTGAGGAAAACGTTTCTAGGAAGTGAACCGGAATTTTTTTTTTTTGTTTAAATTAACTTTTTTCTAAAGCAGCACTGTTTCAGGAAATTGGGATGTTTTAAAAACAGTTGTGTTTTAAATGCATTTATAAACATGGTGGCCTGTTGATCCTCACAGGGTATTGTATCTGTTTTCAATTGGGGTGTCTCAATTTGCAACCTACCTAATGAATATCAATTACGTTAAGTCAAATTACCACCCACTCCGATTTGCAATTTTATGAACCAACCTATTAGTCCATAGATCAGTTTGTAAAATTCATTACTGGTTACAAATTGCGACCAGTTTTTGTGATGAGTATAGTAACACATCTAGCTCAATATTTCTTCAAGCAGAAAATCACATGCATGCCAATAAAAAAAATATGTGACAGGTAAGCAAAATTGGAGGCACAATAGGCAAATACTTGTGACACTGAAGATGCAGTGCTTGATGCTGTGTGCCCCACAGAATCAATACAGATACAGAATATTTTGGAGAGAGAAAAATACACCAGTCTTAAATTCAAGGTCAGTGCCTATTACCGCTCGTGTGACTGATCATTCAAGATTATCTGTTCTGTTAATAATAGATGCCAGCCATGCCATCTCAAAATGGCAGGTATCTGCATGCTCACTAATGATCAACAATGTAAGTTCTTTCATTGTGACAACAGACAGCTCAGTGTGTTAGGAGGATACTCAAAGGGGGCTAAAGTTGTTGTCCACTGTGTGTGGGACTTTTTCATGTTACTTACTATACCATTACTGGCCTTATGTACAAAGATTAGTGGCCACATGTACAAACATTAGGAATAGCAATTTTCTCCAAATCACAATTAGGAAACTGGCATCTCTGTTGTAAGAATTTTTGCATTCCCAATTGCGATTCCTAGTAGGTTACAAATCAACCTACTTCATGAATATTGATGAGGTCAAAATTTGCAACCCAATAGGAATCGCCACGGTAAAGTGGCCATTTGCAACTTCTAAAATGCTCTGAACATCTGGCCCTAGACTTGCAAAAGTGGTTGTGAATTCCACACCTACTTTTTCCAAATGTGTAGTATTCTCATTACCTCCATACCGCCTTGTGAGATGCTGCTGTGGAAGATTGCTGAGCTAAGGGTCAATGGAATTCGGTGGGTTTTGAATAAAAAAGGACCTTTGGAGTGGGTGAGTCGTGGACCGATTATATCCCTCAGGGTGGTTTGTGTCTGTTTATCCAAATAAAAAGGATCCTGAAGTTTACCTTCGGTTCCAATGTATGTTATTACATGAATATTGTGGTGACAACTGTTAGTGTCTAAACCACCACACCTGTGCGATCCTATGTAGACCTGCGTGATCTTCGACATCGCAACACTGCAAGAGTGAAAGAAATCAGTCCAACTTGGGCACACTTACATGAATGCTGGTTGGTCTTCAGCTGCATACTGCATAGAGGCACCCGGAAGATTACAGGTCCCCATCAGGAATCAGCATTGAATTGCAGGCCACAAAGATCTAGTCTGTATTCCAACATTACGTACTCTGCATTTCAGGAACAAAGCCCAGCGCTAGTCCTTCGTCAGTTTCTATCACTGGTGCAACATGGCAAGTGGTCCAGCGCACTACAGTAATGCACACTATCAATCAATGTCAACTTCACAGAGTGATGTATATAGTGCACATCACATCGAATTTCGGCAAGAGTGAAGTATCAATAACTCTAGTAGCGCCAAGTTTATTTTAAATGAAGAGCTAATGCAGGTACAGTGAATTTAATTTGGGAGTGTTTAGTGAGACAGAAAATGTACTTAGCACATCTCATGCAGTGATTTGCACACCTTAAAACAAATTTATACGGTGCATTATACACCTGTGTAAAGTTTCCATGGCACATGTGACACAGTGATGTGCACACCCCATAGTATTTTAGCACAAATTATACGCACCACACTGTGATGTGCATGCCTTAAAAAAAATTGCATTCAATCTGGCAATCACACACAAACTTCATGGACTGTACATTTTGTTAATGTATTGCATGCATGTTTAACTGTGACATGTACATCTTGTAAATGACAATGGAAAAAGTCGCTAATCTGAACCTTCCCTTTCAGGTACTATTTGGACATTTGGTCGCCCCACTCACTGCTGCCGCTCCTGCCTGCCTTTGCCGCCTCCTGCCTGCAGATTCCTTCGCTCGCTCGCTGCTCCTGGGATTTCCCGCCGTTGCCTCCCTGCGGCCCCGCCCCCCTGTGATTCCATTCGCCGGACCGCTCCCGCCACCCAGCTGCTCCTCCCTCCCGGCTCCTTACTTATGACGCCCCCAGAGCGACCGCGCAGCGGACGCGCGCAGCGCCAGACCCCCTGGTCCTCGCCCTCGCCAGCACACCCTGCACAGCTACGATGCCAGAACCCTCCACGCACTCAACGCCGGCCGAAACACCGCCTGCTACCGAGCCACCCCGAGACGCACCCACGGACCCTTCACCTGCCTGACCTGCCGCTTCACCAGCCTACGACCCGACACTGCACCTACTAAACCGAGCCCCAGCAACAAACACCTGATGTGCATCCTGCTCAACACCCGCTCCGTTCACAGGCATGCCGTCGAACTCTGGAACCTCCTCGACTCGACAGCACCAGACATCGCCTTCCTGACAGAAACCTGGATGAACGCCTCCTCAGCACCCGACGTCGCCATCGCCGTCCCAGAAGGCTACAAAATCACCAGGAGGGACCGCGTCAACCAGACAGGAGGAGGCATCGCCATCATCCACAAGAACACCATCCGCATCACGACCAACTCTGATGACACCTTCACCTCCGCCGAACACCTCCACTTCCAGATACACACCAACCCCAAGACCACGCTCAGAGGCACCCTCATCTACAGACCACCGGGACCACGCACACAGTTCAGCGAAGACATCACAGACTTCGTCAGCCCCCACGCCATCAATTCCACCGACTACATCCTCCTGGGGGACCTCAACTTCCACCTGGAGGACGACAAGGACCGCAACACCACTGCTCTACTGGACAACCTGGCCAACCTCGGACTCAAGCAACTGGTAACCACCCCTACACACCACGCCGGCCACACGCTGGACCCAGTCTTCTCATCCAGCAAATATGTCACCTTCAGCCACTCCACCAATCTCCAGTGGACTGACCACAGCTGCGTCCACTTCAGCTTCAGTAAAACGACGACCCACCACCACCCTCAACAAACCCCCCGCAGGAGCTGGAACAAGATCACCGGCGACCAGCTCACCACCTTCCTCAGCCAGAACCCCCCCACCAGCTCAACGGACCCCAACGAAGCCGCCAACAACCTCACACAGTGGATCACCAACTGCGCAGACGCCCTCGCACCACTGAAGAAGAACCCCCCCAGCAGACGCAGCAGCAAAAAAGCCTCCTGGTTCACCGACGAGCTCATCACCTCCAAGAAGAACTGCCGCTCCCTGGAGAACACCTGGCGCACCAACCAGACCACAGACAACATGACGGCCCTCAAACACGCCACCCGCAAACACCACCAACTGATCCGCGCCACAAAGAAGACAGCCTTCAAGGAACGACTGGACAACAACACCCACAACAGCAAGGAACTCTTCAGCATCGTCAAAGAGCTCTCCAACCCCGACGCCGGAAACAATGACATCACTCCCTCGCAAGACCTCTGCGACTCCCTCGCAGCCTTCTTCCACGACAAGATCGCCAACATTCACAACAGCTTCGGCCCACCAACCACAAACCCCACCACCGAACCGATGCCCCCCACCGCCACCCTCCGCACCTGGACCCCAGTCAGCACCGAAGACACAACACGCACAATGAACACCATCCACTCCGGATCCCCTACAGACCCCTGCCCACACCACATCTTCAACACGGCTGACCACATCATCGCACCCCACCTCCGTGACATCGTCAACGCCTCCTTCAACACCGCCACCTTCCCGGAGTGCTGGAAACACGCCGAGATCAGTGCCCTGCTGAAGAAACCAACTGCAGACCCCTCCGACCTCAAGAACTACCGCCCCATCTCGCTCCTCCCGTTTCCTGCCAAAGTCATCGAGAAGACCGTCAACAGACAGCTAGCTGCCTTCCTCGAGACCAACGGATCCCTCGACCACTCGCAATCCGGCTTCCGAGCCAACCACAGCACGGAGACCGCCCTCATCGCAGCCACAGACGACATCAGATCCCTAATGGACAATGGGGAAACTGCGGCCCTCATCCTCCTGGACCTCTCCGCAGCGTTCGACACTGTCTGCCACCGCACCCTGGTACAGCGCCTGAACAACACCGGCATCCAGGGGAAGGCCCTGGAGTGGATCGCCTCATTCCTCGCCGGAAGAACCCAGAGAGTCCGCCTCCCCCCGTTCCGGTCAGCGGCCACCGAAGTCATCTGCGGAGTTCCACAAGGGTCATCGCTCAGCCCCACCCTCTTCAACGTCTATATGAGCCCCCTCGCAACCATCGCACGTCAACACAACCTCAAGATCATCACCTACGCCGACGACACCCAGCTGATCCTCTCCCTCACCAGCGACCCGGACGCCGCCAGAGCCAGCCTACACGAAGGGATGAAAGACGTCGCCGAATGGATGAAGAACAGCCGCCTGAAACTGAACTCAGACAAGACGGAGGTCCTCATCCTGGGATCATCACCATCCGCCTGGGACGACTCCTGGTGGCCCCCCGCCCTGGGAGCCACCCCCAAGCCAACGGACCACGCTCGCAACCTAGGCTTCATCCTGGACTCCTCCCTCTCGATGACCAGACAAGTCAACGCCGTCTCATCTTCATGCTTCAACACCCTGCGCATGCTTCGAAAGATCTTCCGGTGGATCCCCACCGAGACCAGGAAGACGGTCACCCAGGCCCTCGTCACCAGTCGGCTGGACTACGGGAACGCCCTCTACGCCGGCACCGCCGCCAAACTCCAGAAGAAACTCCAACGGATCCAGAACGCCTCAGCACGACTCATCCTGGACATCCCCCGACACAGCCACATCTCCGAACACCTGAGAGACCTGCACTGGCTCCCCGTCAACAAAAGAATCATGTTCCGACTCCTCACCCACGCACACAAGGCCCTCCACGACCTGGGCCCCAAGTTCCTCAACAGCCGCCTGACCTTCCACAAGCCCACCCGCCAGCTCCGCTCCGCCAGCCTCGCTCTCGCCACCGTCCCCCGCATCCGCAGAGCCACCGCCGGAGGAAGATCCTTCTCCTACCTGGCAGCCAAGACATGGAACTCCCTCCCCATCCACCTCCGGACAACGCAAGACCATCTCGCCTTCAGGAAGCAACTCAAGACCTGGCTGTTCGAGCAGTAGCGTTTCCCCCCCCCCCCCAGCGCCTTGAGACCCTCCGGGTGAGCAGTGCGCTATACAAATGCCTTTGATTGATTGATTGATTGATTGACATTCAGTTCAAGTTGTACAGTTGTACATCATGCAGTCAGTTAACCCTTCACCACCATTCTTGGACATGCCAAGAGAACCACACTTTCCTTGGAAACAAAGGTTTGACACAATCAAAATGTATCTAGGAGCCATTGGGACTTCAAGATTTAGACAGGAGTGAAATAAATTTTTGTTACTTCACCCACTGGGTTTTGAAGGAAAGTCTACATCTGAACGTCTTTCGGTTGTAGTTTTGCTTGAGGGTGAAGAGATGGATGAGTTCCAGGAAGCAGTTAAGAAACCAGGAAACAGATTTGAGGTTCTACCAAGTTTAGTGGTCTATAAGCACATGTTTTGTAAGCGAATCCAAAGACCCAGTGAGGATGTGGACATATATATATATATATATATATATATCAACTTTACTCAGGTTGGTGGCTGAATGCCAATTTGACAATTTTAGTGACCAGCTTATTCGCAACCAGTTCGTTAGCCACTGCAAGGATCGAAGTATACACCAAAAACTCCTTTCTTT